>NC_142925.1:23960000-25160000 GCF_054131065.1 Drosophila arizonae | reverse complement strand
ACTATGGTCAAGATATTGGCTATGATCATACTGATCATTTCGGACATAATTCTGCTTATCTGGATACCAGTTATAATCATCTATGTGATTATGTTTGGTAAGCTGCACGTACACATACACATACACACTTGCACTCACATAATTATATATATTCTAAATATATGTGCTCTACCCTTTCCTTCCAGTGCTTGGCATATATTTCTGGTTTGTCACCTATTCGTTTTACGCTGCACTGGGCGGCAGCCTATTCATCTGAGTTACCAGTCGACGGCTGCCAGTAGATTATCGTTGTGATGAAATTCTAATGTGGATGTCAATTATATTGCCTTGCCTTAGCAATCATGTCTAAAGAAATTCAAATTAAATTTAATACTCCACAAAAATTGATGTGTTATTATTATAATTATTATTATTATTGCTTATATTATTGAAAGAGTCCTCCTACCCGTCCGCTCATCCGCATGTATTTAAATCATTTTGCCGCTATTGAAGAATATATACTGCTATCTCTTCTGATTAGGTATTAAGATTTTCCCGATACGCCCACTTCTACACTGTTTATCAGAAATTTGATTTCATTTTCGAATAATATCTATGAAAATTATATGTTAAACATATCAAATCGCATAGGGAACCTAGCATCAGAGCTGAGGAATTTCGTTTTCCTTGACCTCTAACGATAGAGCAACAATCAATTCGTTGCATGCCTTGCTATAATACACTGTTCTTTGCGCAGTTTTCGAACCTTGCCCCAATATTTAACAGTTACGTTAATTGAATTCCTATAGATTCATCAAAATATTTCCAGGTCTACTGGAGGCATGTGTACTAAATTTTGAACTTAATTGATTATTCCTCAGTCGGTAGAGTCCGTCTGCAACATTCTTATTACTATTATTAATTATACCATCAGCTGAACAATGGTTCTTCTAAGAAAATTTTGTTGTTTCCTTAAGTTGCGGACGGGCTGTTATCTAATTGCTGTCGTCGATTTGATCATTAATTTGAATATTATAATATTCAGCAGAGGTAATATCGCAGCTTTCTCCCATATGTATATATGTACATATATTTATATTTCCTTCACAGGGAAAATATTTACACAAGTTGAGCGCGGTATGGCCATTTGTCATTGCATTGGATGTATCATGCTGATCATCGGAGCTATTGTTGTAAGTTTACATCCGGTTTCACCCTTCGACTTTTATCAATTCGTTCAGATAGCAATCAACGGTACTGCTGACATTCTTTCTAATCACATGTCTGGTCAATTCGTGCATCTGTGTCATAATGATCATAATGTTATCGATTCATTTCAAAGTCCGCAACATAATTATAATTGTTGCGAGCACCATTACAATATGTAAGTACCGCAAACGGACGACTCTTCTAAGTGAGACACTAATAAGTGAGTTTCCATTTTTACTTACTTATATACTATTTACAGTTTGGAACATTTATTGCTGGATCCTTGTTTTCTCATACTATCGGAAGATAAGCACGACAAATTCAGGGGATGCGTAAAGATGTTATAAGATCAACAATCTTTCTTCTAGTTTGACAGTAATATGCGTGGAAGTAAAAGAAGGATTGTGGATCTTATGGTGAAGTTTCGTATACTCGTATATTGATGAAAATTTTAAGCTAAGTAAATTGCTTGTTACAATAAGAGGTCATGTGTATGAAAATAAAATAAACTGCTACTAAAGCTGTTTGTAGGTTTTTTCTTCGCAGAATATCCTACAGATGAATGCGTATTATAGTCAGTTTACAGTCTCTTTTGCTTATTGGCTCTAGGTCCGTCTACAGGTAATACATTTGGCTATATCTTCGACATGATCACAAGGCAAGAATATGTTCAATACTTGACGGTAACCATCTCCAATCCAAATAACATTCCACTTGCTACCGATGATACTGGCCGACCCCTGCAATGAAGACAATATTTACTATACAACGAATAGAAGCGAAGACCTGCTCATTGGACTCACTTGATTTGGTATATGCTTTTGCCATGCCCGCAACATCTTTAAATATTAACTGAGGCCGTTCAAAGGTAATCCCCGAAAACATATTTGGTGGTCATTGTGCTGGTTACTGATGGTACCTGACTGTCCCTGAAATGACAACATTGATTAGTCTATTGCAGAGAAAAAGTGTTAAGCAGACTTACTGAGTATAGCTTTTGACCAGATTCATGACATCTTTCATAATAGTTTCAATGTCCACATTGGGTTTTGCCTTTAATGTATCACACAGTGTTTGAATAAAGGGCGTGCCGGTGTCCAAGCGATAGGAGACGTACCCCTCATAGGTACTGTAGCACTTGAGAATCTCGCTAGGATTACCATGTGGCTGCGTGTGAATGGTAGTATAATAGTAATAATAACTGATTGACCATAATACAATATTTACATTACCTTGATGGCATCTGTTTTGAATTTGCCCAACTCCCTGGAGCCCTTGCACGCCTGAACGAATAGGATCTTTGGCTTGTTGGCCAACGTCTGATTGCGCAATATCGGAAAAATTATATCATCATCCAGCTTGTAGTCCCCATCCTTGGCGGCTATCGTTTCATATCGCTGACCGTGACTCAATATGACCAGCACCAGTGCTGAACGATCTTCAAAGTTTTTCTGTTCCACTGCAAATCGGAATTGCAGATATGCATCATATGCATATATGAATGATCTTATTTCCAGAATGATAATATTAACGATGATTATGACAGCATTACCATCATCACCATCAACACTGATCATCATGATGATATTATTAATATAACCTATTTACCATACTCATAATTATTGTTATAATTTTTTAGCGGAGCTCAATCAATATCACGCTTAACAAGTTAGAAAGCTCTAGTCGAGACCGCCCGACTACGAGATCCCCTGAACCATTCGAGCAACTGATATTTCAATAATTATTCGCAGACATGCACACACACATACGTACGCACGCATAAACAAGCAGTGTTGGCTTTCTATGGGAACTTAATTGTTTAATAACTTTTCTTATGGATGAACTATCATCATGAAACGTTCAGATTATGAATATAACATAGATATGCATGTATTAGCCAAAGCACAAGTCCCTAGTATTTTAAATACGCCTTTTAAAAATGTGAGGGTGAGGGGGTGAGTTAAGGGTGGAGGGTAAATTTTGACAAAAACCGAAATTGTATAAAATGCATATCAATATACATTAAAAATTTGGAGACTCTAGCTTTAAAGTTGTAGGAGATATAAATTTATTACTGGTTTTCGATAATGTTTTTAATCGATAACAAAATAACTGGGCAATTTATCGATATTTAAAGCAAAACTCGATATGCGCGTGCTATACACGGACCTAGGAAAACAATTTCAAGTCTCTAGCTCTTATATCTTCTGAGATCGACGCGCTCAAACATACGGACGAACGGACAGACGGATGGACGAACAGACGGACAGAGCTAAATCGACTCAGCTCGTCGCCCTGATCAAGAATATATAATGGGTTCAGGGTATAATAAAAACTATCGACTAACAATTTTTATCTAACATAAAAAGGGATTAAAGTTTCTAACCCACAATTCTATGACGAGATTCTTCTAAGCAGCACCCTCGCTTTTATTCAAAATTTTCCAGTTTAAAAAAAAATTTAAACTTATTCACGCATTGACTGTATGAGTAGCTGACATTCAAGTTTGAAGACTTGGCCTAATTTTAAAATAAAACAAAACAAATAAATTAGTAAATCAATATTAGGAGATAAGAAATCCGCCTATTGAAGGACTAAGCTAAAACTGATATTAGAAAGAATCTAAAGCCGCTATAGACTCTCAGTCAATCCAACGCATCAACTCTTGAGTCTTAAGTCGAGTTTTTGAGGACGGGTTATTTATGTAGTTTGATTATAAAACATATCAATTTGGACTCACATTTTTCCACAGTGCTTCTGATGTCATTGACCGTTGGATTCGTCATAGTCTTCACCTTACACTTAAGTAGTGTGCCAAAAGTTTTCTCCAACGACTCGACATCCTTGGCGCTTCCTGAACGGAACTCATTGCTGTTGTCGAAACGCTCATTGTTGAAGATAATAACCTCTGCGGGCTTCAGCTTTTTCTTCGGAACCGGCTTAACTTTAGGTATTGGCCCATACCCGGACTTTGTAGGATTCAGTTCACCATGTGCATCTAAGGTGCTTGTAGTTGCTTTGGCTTTAGTTGGATTAAGGCTTATAAAAGGCTTTCCAACTGTTGTCTTTGGGGTCGGCAGCTTTGTGCCTAGAGCAGAGCTGCTTGAGGTAGACTTGGACAACACGGAGCTCGCAGATGAAGGCTTCGGGAGCACAAAGCTGGCTGTTGTGGGCTTGGACGAAAAAGAACTGCTAGCCGAAGTCTTGGGCAGCGCTGACGACGTAACTACAGAGGGCTTAGAGAAAGCAGAGCCGATTCCAGTGGTCGTCTTTGATGCATAGGGCGATACATAGGTTGAATCGATTGGCTTTAGCGCAAATGGCGACACATACGGCTTGTATGCAGATGTGCTGGCGCCAGAAGTTGAGGCAGTAGTTTTGGGCGGCCAGCTAGTCTTGCTGCTGGGACTCAGCACCACCCGGTGGGTTTCCACATGCTGAGTGACAGTGCGTCCCTTCTTCTGCGACACAGATGTTTGCTCCGACTTGACCAGAGTGCTGGATCTCCTGGCCTCCGCGTTGGGCTTGAACGATGTGGTCGAACGCAAAGCCACGCCATTCAGACTGGTTGGACTAACGCGTTTGTTGCTGCTGCTTGTCGTTGTGGAGGTCGAGCTGCTACCCGCCCGGCTGCCCGTCCTCAGCTGTGCCATCAGCTCCTCCAGTTCGGCCTGGCTCGGCGTTCGGCGCGTTATCATTTCCGTCACACACGCTTTCTGGCTGTGAGTCACTGTCTGTGTGGTCGACCGGTACGTTACTGTATTTGCGTTGCTATCAATGATCGTGGAGTTCTGCACAGCCGTGTTGGTCGTCACGCTGGCAGCGCTCCTCGTCTGCACACGAGTGCGTGGATCCTGCCGCGCCAGGGCCTGGTCGTTATTGGAATCCGAGCTGGCGCTATCATTGCTGGGCTTCTTTTTGCTAAACAAGCCCATTTTCGCCTTCTCGCTTTCGCTCACAAGCCTTCTGGTTTCGCACTGCCTCCCAGTCAATCTCCCTCTCACTCTCTCACTCTATACTTGGCTCTTATTCTTTTCTTTTCTTAACTGCAATGCGCGCGACACGTCTGTGCTCGTTGAAGTTCTGAGAGAAACTGAATGCCAAACGAGCTTTTGCACCGATAACGCTGCTCTGTTTAATAAGTTTTGTTGAGTTTTATTCACCTCATTTACTCTCATTTACGTCGTGGACTGCAGCGGAGTGTAAAGCAGTGTTGCCGAATCAGCTATTTTGTAGCTAGATCTGGCTACTTTTTAAGGCCGATTGCTACACAAATTTTCAAACAGCTATTAGCTACAAATCTGGCTATTTTCAAATATTACATTTAGCTAAAATACAAGCGAACTTATAACAAAATTGGATTCGATACTTTTTAAATGTAAATGATTTAAATGTACTAAGTTTTGTGTAGAATTAATACTACAACTGAAGAATACGTAGACTTTCTAATATGTTATGCAAAATTCATTTCTTATCAATTAATCAGAAAATGGGAAATCAGGGTATAATTTTGGATACCACACCCACTTCGTCGCCATTTTGTAAAAAACGCATTTCAAGTACTAGAGACTTGTGCTTTGTACACACATTTTAACTATATGATCACGTTTTGAAAGTTTCATTAAGATTGTATGTCTACAAAAGATATGGATTACGCCGACATGGCAAATGTTGCTATGAGTATAGCGCTCCACTCAACTACCTTAAAAAGGCAAATTATAAAAGCGACAATGGTGAAAATTACCAGTTGGTGGTCATAGATGAGATATTATCGGAATTAAATTAATAAAGTTGACTTTTTATGAAAAAAAACAGCACTGTTTTCTTATTTGCTACTTTTTCAGCTATTTTAGAAGAAAGTTGGCTACTTCTAGCTACTTTCAGCCCTTGGTTTTGCTACTTTTACTGAAAAAGTTTCGGCAACACTGGTGTAAAGTGTGCATCTAACAGCTGGGCCGATTATTAATCATACGCAGTGCGTTATCAATGGGAGATTGGGGAAATCTCCACAGCTACGGGTAACCCCTACTTCACCAAAACCAAAATCTGTAAAATACAAAAGACAAAATTACATATAGAACTGTTCATACAGTTTTTATCCACTGACCCAAAAAAAGAAAGCTTAATAAATGAATTAAATATATGAATACCTCAATAAGAATTACTTTATTAAAAGCGGCATATCAACCGGTTTCCAGGTTATACGAACAAATATGTAAGTTATATGTTGTTGGGCTTGTCATAAAAGCGAAAGCTCCCTCAACATGGTTGAAGTTATTTAAGCGATAAACGCTTGCGCACGAAAGCTTTTGCAACGTACATATGTATGTATGTTTATATATATATTAAGAAGCACTAAGCCATTCGGACTTCTACGTAGATATATGTATATGCATGTATGCATACATACATATGTGTATATGTGTAGACATACATTTAGTATATACATTTATTATATTGATTGATATACATACATATACAATACATGAAAATATATCGAATAATCACATAATACATGAGGTAGTAGAAGATTTAATTACACACATATCTAGATATGTATACTTCAAATGACTATTTGGACACTTCCCATAGCAAACTTGTTAAATAAGAATTTCAAGACGTGCGTTAACCTGCATATGTATGTAAATACATCTGGACCTACATACATACATATGTATGTATGTATATGAATGTAGAAGCTCTCTTTGTTTATTGCTTGTCATTGTCTCCAACAACACGAAATCAAATTTCCAAGAACATCCATGATACGCGCGCGCGTAATAAATAATAATAATAATAAAAAACAAAAAGTTCAAAAGCACCGTAAACAAACAAAAAACTTAATTGGCTGCATTGCTCTTCATAAAAGAGAAATACCCTCCTTCTCCCTCAATCTCTATTTCTCTCTCGAGAGCATCATATTCATGCACAGGTAGGCTTCAACACCTGTGTCCTAAACAGTTTACATTTACAGGTGGCGTAAGCAGCGACGACTTTCATTGAGATAATTTTAGACTGACCGCCTCTAAGAGAATCCCAACTGGCAAACGCACATTCGCCATGCAGAGAGCCGTTCAAACTAATCAGGCCATATTTAATGCCACAAGCCGCCAAGGTTTCCACAAAGTCTATGATCGTAAAGGAAAAATAAAAAATCTTTATTCATAGATTGCTTGATTGAGTCATTCATTAATTGATAAGAGATTTAAGATTCGTATAGCAGCTACTGATGTAGAGTTAGTCAATTGAAGATGCCGCAAAACGTTAAATCCCCAATGACGCATACTTACAAGCACCCACTGTAGCAACATGCACAATTTGTATAAATTACGATCGGCAGCAATTACATTACAAACAAGCATTAATCTCAGATCAAACACTTATTCAACAATGTAGGCACTCAATACCTATACGAAGCAACAGACATGATTAACATTACTTTCAATTCTTTAAATAATTCAATAAATAACAATAATTCAATTTACACAAAAGAAAGAGAAAATAATTTCCAAACTAAAAAATATTTTTTGATTGAGTTCAGCGCGTAGATTTCCACCCTGTCTCTCTCGTTCGGTCTGTCGACAGCCAGATTATATCTTTCACGTGTTCAGATAAAATCTCCAAAAGCATATTTGGTAGTCATTGTACTAGACGTCAACGGTACTGGGCAATCGCTGTGATAGAGACAAGATCCATTAGCACTCAGGAAGGCTTAATTCCGTAGGCTAATTAGACTCACTGGGTAGAGCCCAATATATCAACATTCGGATTGAACCTTAGCGTAGTGCAGAGCTCTCGAATAAAGGGCGTGCCAGTGGAATTCCGATAGGACACGTAGTCCTCATAGGTGCAATAACACTTTAATATGTCGCTGGGCGCACCATGAGGCTGAGGTAAATGTGAGGATTAGACATTTATATTACCTTAACTGAATCTATATCTTCCCAGAATGCGTCCAGCTCCCTGGAGCCCTTGGTTACATGAACGAAAAGCATTTTCGGCTTGTTGAGCAGCGTTCTAATGCGCAAGAGTGGAAATATGATCTCATTATCGATATTGTAGTCTCCATCTCTGGCGGCAATTGTTTCGTACTGGTGGCACAGACTCAAGATGACCACCAAAACTGCTGACCGGTCCTCCAAGTTTTTCTCTTCCACTGTATATTAGAATATATATTTCTTGATATTCCGAATTGAGCAATTGGAATAATATCAGGAAATATGGTGAGATAGACAATGCGATTATACGTTTTCAACTCTGAAAATTGTGAGAGTAATGATTATGATAATTCTAATAATCAAATTCATACAAATAACAATTTCATGCAACAATAGTAAAATGAGTTGAAAACTTTGAAAACCTTTCGATTAAAATCGAGTCAAGTCGGGAGTCGTACACATTTTCCCCCCTTCATATTACCACAGAGATCAGACACATTTCAAATTGGACTGACGAGCTCGCATAGTGCTCCTGACATCAGCGACCGTTGCATCCGGAAAGATTGTCATTTTACATATGAGTCCGACTAAGGTTGTCATCAAATGTTCGATGTCGTCGATGCTGCCAATGGAACTTGTTGTTGTTGTCGAGGAGCGAGTTGTTGAAGATGCTCGGCTTTGGGTATTAGGGGACTTGCCGCCTGTGTCTCCAATGGAGCTCTCTTGGCCTTGTTCAAAATATTTGGGCACGGCACTTGTCCTAGGGTTAGGGCTTGTAAAGGGTTTCGCATCGGTGACCCTTTCCACCGGTGCATTAGAGAGTACTTGATTTTCGGACACAGGCATTCGGACAAACTTGTCCTTGGTTTTGCCCGACTGGCTGGGATTCACCGTTAGCAAGCGTTGCTTATCGCCGAGCTTTGCACAGCCATATCGATAGATACGGTGCTGGCAAACATTTTATTATCCCTTCTATGGCCGTTTTGTGCTCTTTTCTCGCCCCTTCTCAAGTGCACTCGAGGCTCTGCCCTCCAGTCACGCAGACGTTCTAGAAGAAACTGACTGGGCGAGCAAACTTTTGCAGAGTGGAGGAGCTTTGTCCGTTAACTTTCGTTGAGCTTTATTCAATTCTTGCTCACTTGTGAACGGCGACTGCAGCTGTGGGGAGTCTTTGCACGGAAAATGCCCTCTGTGCAGATAATACTCATACTCAGATCATTACTCATACTTATTGTCATCAGAGAGCAGTACGGAACTACTCGGGTACTGGGAAAACCAATACTCTACACTCCGCGAACAAGGAAAAACATACATACTACGTATGTATGTAAACAAAGAAATACTATTATTTTTGCATTGATTGAACAAATGAACGTATTCAATATCGATATAACTAAATCTCAATTAGTTCGGACGAACGCACTTTAATCAATTTGATTAACATACGCACATTAAATTAAATAGTCTATTTTGCAAATATGTATTCACACATATTGTATGTATATATTCATATATGTATGTATATACAAATGTATCCGTACATCTGAATTAGTTAGGTGAAATCATATGGGCTATCCCAATAATATTAAAGTTTACAGTTATACCATGAGCTTTTGCTATATCGATTTGCTTGAATTTACTTTGTCTCCTTTTAAATAACCGAGAGCTTTCGAGATACGCGCGCATATTTATAACAACAAAAAAAGATCAAAAGCTCCTTTCAGAAACAAAATGCGTTTGGTAGCTTTGGCGCTCTTTACATTGTTCATTAAAGCCCTCGCATTCTCTTTCCCTCTATCTCTCTCTCTGTCGCTTTACGTGTTCAACGGCGGTGCGCCTCGTTCTTAGCTATGTTTATTGATTTTCAGTTTGCCGGCGTCTTGATATGCACTCAGAAGTACACAAACTTACTAATACACATGCAAGGCGAAGCTATCGTCCACAGCACTGCGATGTTGGTGAATCGTTTTAGACATTTCAGTGCATTGCCAAGCGTAGCATCGTGCGGTACATTATTGTCAACAGTTGTGCCCTAAACAAGTAACGGCTACAGGTAGCGTAAACAGCTGACAAGTGTTTCAGGGAAAACTTCTGTTTGCCGTTATTGGGAGAGAATTTCCTGATGGCAAACGAGTGCAGCGTATTCTGGACGATAAGATAATTCCAACAGGCTTGCAAAGCGCAATCAGCTTATCACCGGCTAATGCAGACTCGGCATGCAGATAACCTTTGAAATCCATCAAGGCTACATTTAATAGCACAAACCGCTAAAGTTCCCATGAAGTCCATACATTATAAATACGCTGAATTGGCAAATAATACGATTCCGTCGTAAATAATGAAAAGTTAAACGAGTGAAAATAAGATACCCCTAGAGTAATGCATTGTTGATCAATCGATTCATTGATTCAGTCATTGGCGGTGCTCCGTTATAAGATCTCTAAAGCAGCAACCGGTATAGATTACGTCAATTGAAGATGCCGTGAAACGTTAGTTACAAACAGCCACTGTAGCAACATGCAACAATTTGTATCAATTGGCCACAATTGCATGCGCCTTAACATGCAACTTAAACAAGCATAGATGGATCAGATCTCAGACCGGATTCCCAATCAAACAAGAATATATTCCAGTAATTGCTCTGGCGCCAAGGAAAGGCGCTCACGAATATACATACATTAAATTAATACATATACACACATATGTATGTATCTAAGGCTTGTTCAGTGATCAAATATTATTTTAAAAATCATTTTTAATTCATAAATGCATTTTAAAACCTCTTGATATCTATTTAAACAAAAGAATTGACAGATAACAAGTAAAACTAGTGTTATCAATATTAACACCATTAATTAACTAACTGCAAGCTTCAACAAATAAACCAGATATTCCGATAAAAAAAGCAAGTAATTAATAAATAATACTATCCAGTTCAAATAGGCAATTTAAAATGTCATAATGTCTATATAAACAAAATAATTAACAGATGAGAACTTTAACTGTTAGCAAAGTTAACACTAAAATCAATTTACTACATCAAGTATCAACAATACGAATACGCAATAGAGCCTAGAAAGGGGGAAAAGAGAGAGCCTTTTGCTTGTGCGGCGGCGTCATACGTTCAGCTGGGGATGCCCATCAAGCCCGCACACACACGCACACACACGCACACACACGCTCACCTATAAGCTCTCTCTGCCCCTTTGTAAACGGGCATTAGACAATCAGTGCAGTGTGCTTGATAGTGTTGCCAACCACATTACAGAAATATCCAGTTTTGACTTGGTGCCGTTTCTCTCACCATTGCATTGCAATTCAGTGCACGTCCGAAGGGCAATTTGTTAGTTTTTGATTTTTTGTACACAATACAGATTCCTCAACGTTCTCTCATTGCAGAGTTCATCACTAGAGCCAAAAACACTTCACGCTGTGTCTATATTTATTTGAGTAAAGAGTGAAATACGGGACAAACGCACACGTGACCGTCGGCGGCGAATCACGAAAGTAACTGGATTTCTTTTTCGCACAAGTCACGTTAAACTCTAGAAAAGTACGTTGGCCATTTCGAAAAATCGACAAACAATCGACAAACATCGACATCGTGTTGAGAATGGCACAATCAGACGCTGCGATGGACTTCGACGAGATACTCAGCCAAATTGGCGAGTTCGGGCGGTACCAGAGAGTGAACTATTTGCTCATCTGTCTGCCGGTGCTCTTTGCGGCCGCGAACAGTCTGTCGTATGTATTTACGGCCGGCACGCCGAAGTATCGCTGCCGCATCGAGGAATGTGAGGTGAACAAACAGCCGTATTACCAGACCGATTGGCTGGACGTGGCCATTCCGGGCACCAGAGACAAGCACGGCCATTTCACGCCCAGAGACCCGTGTGTGCGCTTTGCGGCAAATGCTAGCCTCCTCCATCAGTGGGACACGTGCAACGCCTCATGGTTTCTGCCCCAGCAGACGCAACGCTGCCAGCAGTTCGTCTACGACACTGGCGAGTACACCATTGTCCAGGACTGGCAGCTGACGTGCAAGGAGAACGCCTGGAAGCTGGCCTTCGTCGGCACCACCCACTTCGCCGGGCTGGTGATCGGCACAGCCCTCTTTGGCTATCTAGCCGATCGGTGAGTCATGGCTAGGGAATTTCCCGTTACTAAAAAGTAGTTGTAGTAGCAGTTGTTTTAGAGCAACTCATTTGAGGTCGTGCTGATTAGCGGCAGCGGCGTTGGGGTCGTTGGTACTCATTAGTTAATCCCGCTTCCGTTTCACACATTTGACACATTGACTCTACAGATTCGGACGGAAGCTGATCTTTCTCTTCTGCACCATTTTTATGGGCTTGACGGGCATTGGCCAGGCCCTGGCCTGGGACTACTCCAGCTTCCTGGTCTTCGCCTTGCTTAATGCAGTGGGCACATCCGGTGTCTATCCACTGGCCTTCATCATAGGCGTGGAAATGGTGGGGCCACGCAAACGCGAAATGACCTCCATTGTGCTCAACTACTTCTATGCGGTGGGCGAGGCGCTCCTGGGCCTCGCTGCCTGGTTGTTGTCCAATTGGCAGGTTCTGCAGTACGCGCTCTCTGTGCCGCCGCTGTTCTTCGTCGTTTACTTCTGGCTGGTGCCGGAGTCGGTGCGCTGGCTGCTGGCGCGCAACGAGCACGTCAAAGCGGGCAACATCATAAGACGGGCGGCGCACGTTAATCAGCGCGAGCTCTCCCTGGAGCTGATGGCCAGCTTGAAGCAGCAGCAGCTTGATGCCACGGACAGCAGCTCCGATAAGCACGAGCGATTGCAGAAGCAGCAAAAGCAACGCGAGATCTGGCCATCCGTGAAGCAGGTGTTTAGCTCCAGAAAGCTGGTTGGACGCTACGTTATCCTGCTGTTCATATGGTAATATTTATTCCTATCAGATGCGAGCTATCCCTCTAATCGCATATGCATTCCCTAGGGCTGTCAACGCTATTGTCTTCTATGGACTCTCGCTGAACTCGACCAACCTCAGTGGCAACAAATATTTGAATTTCGCACTGGTCTGCCTGATCGAGATACCCGGCTATAGCTTGGCATGGGTACGTTATCGATGTGTTCTACTATATATGCCGTACATATACTCGCATCAAAAATCATGCCTATTTATATACTCTCGGTCTTTCTTTAATTGTCGCACCCAAAATAGTTGTGCCTACGTAAACTCGGACGTCGTCTGGCTTTGTCCGGCTCGCTGCTGCTCTGCGCCGTCACGTGCGCAGCTAGCGGTTATCTGACGACGGGTATGCCATCAACTATCATATAAGACTATATACATATTTGTATGTATGTATACTAATAATATATACTATTCTGAACCCTCCTTACATGCCTGCACAGTTTGTGACGATAAACAGAAACGTAAAGAAACCCTTGAAAATGTATAATTTATAGAGTGAGACCTCTATGAGCGAATAATTCTCATTGACTTTTACAAAACTTCAAATATTTGGGTTAGATCATTTAAAACCAATTCGAAAATGAAGTATTATTCAAGTGTTCGTTCAAGAGTTTTGACTGTATTTCAGTAAGCTAAAGAAGCAAATACTTTATATTTTATTTGTCTATTTATCTATTTAGTTTTATCCTCATAACAAATGCGCTTCACAGATTTTCATAATTAAGTACATATATCTCCTTGCTCCACAGGTGCCAATTGGCTGATCGTAACGCTCTTTCTGACGGGCAAACTGGGCATTACCTCGTCGTTTGCCGTCATTTACACGTATACGGCGGAAATGATGCCTACGGTGAGAAATAATCAATATTCAGATATTTACGGCTCAGTTGATCATTTCCTCTTTTCATTCTCTTTCAGGTCATACGCAGCGGGGGAGTGGGCGTAATGTCCACATTTGCACGTTTCGGTGCCATGCTGGCGCCCTTTGTGCCCTTGTTGGTTTGTGTTCAACTATTACTAGCGAAAAACTTTATTGCGGTTAAATAATGAATACTATTATCCATTTTAGGGAAGCTACTACGAGCCGTTGCCTTTGCTATTATTCGGGGCAATTTCAATGGCCGCAGGTCTTTTATCGTTTCTGCTGCCAGAAACCTTTCACAAGAAGCTGCCCGACACGGTGGGTTAACCCATGTTATGTTTCTCTATATGGGACCCATACTCATATACATGTTTCTCCATAGGTTGGCGAGGCTATTGCCTTGGGCAGCAGTCGATCCGCTCTGAACCCAAGCGACAATTGCACATCCTCCCACGGACAACAGCATGAGTCTATAATTGGATGAGGCGTATCCTGGAGAGAATACTTTCTCATTTAGTACAAAGCACTAGCAGAAGCATTAGACTTGTTTGTAGTTTTTATGTAGCATCTGAATTTGTACTTTTAGTACGTACGTATGAATCTTTGCATTAGTAAGTGCCGTAATAATTTGGCTTACAATACTCGATATTCGTATAAATTTTTGCTTTGTAGCTATTAAATTATTTATATATACACATTTTTATAGTTGAAACGGGCCAATAACAATAATCATTTACACACGATTCGCATCATAGTCCGAAGAGACCCTCGAATAGAAGAGGGTCTGTTACAACTCCGAAACGATGCAGAAGCTTGTAGCGCTGCTTCTCATCGGTGCGCAGGCAGATGGGCTGATAGAAGCCTAAACGTCGCCTGCTCTTTGGCTCCCAATCTGGCAGCAGATCCTCTATATCGACGAGCGATTCTTTGCGTCGGCCCCAGAAGTCTACGTAGGCAAGCTTCAACTGATCCTCCTGATTGTTGATGTAGATGAAGCCAATTATGTTTGAGGTCACATAGCTGCCCAGCGAGAGTGTCATCAGACCGGAGACGCCAATGGCTGCATAAATCCCTAGCGCCTCACCCGAGACGTGACCCGCATGTTGCAAAGCAAGAATGAGCGGTGTTCCAGCCGCAGTTACAATTGCCTGATAGACTTTAAGGCGATTAAATGCAGCTACTAGTCGTATTAAGGGTAACCGATATATGGGTCGCCAATCAGTAAAGGCAGCTCCCAAAGTCGAGGATCTCCCGGCATTTGTTGTTGTTGACGTTGGATTTTGTTTTGTTGCATAGTGTCGGCTTTTGAACACACAATATGATACGGGAAATTTGAGACATTGTGCACTATACAAGCGTTGCAGCACTGCAAAACATAAATTCTATATTATTAAATCGCTAAATTTTATATTTGTGTTTATATAAAAATAAGAACTCACTTGTTGTGTGGTTGTTAGATAAACAGTATTGCTCGCTGTTAAGCTCACGCACATTGGTACTCCTCACTCAATTTGGCGCTGTTAACATAATATTAAAAATAGTTATCGATATTTTTACACGACTATTCAATTTCCAAATATAACTGTCACCATATATGAAAAGCTCAAAAGTAAGTAGAAAGACATGGTTGGCTAATAAATCGAAGCTTGAAATAGTTACACACTCAATCTCTTAGCTGAGCTTTTGAGAGCCCACACATTAGCTACGTGCTTGGAATTCTTATAAGAAGAGCATACACTGAGCACTGAGCATTGTTTAATAATAGATCCAATGATGAGCGACACAACCCAGCGCGTTCAAAACTATTATTCCTCAGTACGAGTCGACAACGGCGCATAGCTCGTTGCTTCTACGATCGCGTGGGCGCGGGTCTCTTTTGGTCAGTTACAGCACACAAATTTACATAGTATGTAGTTTGCTAAAGTTATAGCTTTTATTAATAATAATAAAGTATGGTGACTGATTTAAAAGTTTTTGACGCAAAGGAAGCTGCGAATATAATCGAATTATATTTAAAATATCAACAGCCGAATAAAAGATTAAATAACAGTTCAGCTAATCAATGTTTTAAGCAAAATACAATAGATTGATGTTTCGTGACAATTTGTTATTCCGTTCGATGTGTTTAACAAGCTGCAAATATTTTTAGCACGATTTTGGCGTGCTGCTGAATTCGAAAATACTTTTTAAAATCTGTGTATGTGTGCGTAATTATATTTACCAAAATTTCTCACAGTGCAGCATGTAAATAAAATGACACTATATACATTTACTATAAATTTATATATGCAGAAAAAACGAAACAAATTAAAAAACAGGCACAATAAAAACACTGAAAATTTATATATAAATTTTAGTTTAATTTGGAGAAAACGAATTCATTTGGTTTTGTAAAATAATTTAAATGAAAATCCATCCATACAGTAAAGCCAACTTGGATATGAAATTAAAAATATAATAATTTTACATTTAAAATAGTTTTTTTTTTTATTATTATTATTATTAAATTCAAACGTATTAAAAGCGAAAACTAATTTGAATTTAACAATTATTTTTAAAAACATTGTTTGAATAGGATTTTTATACCATGAACTCATTGAAAATGGGAAATCAGGATATACTGGTTTTGACCCCATAAAGTATATATGTATATTCTCGGTCAGGACTATGAGCTGAGTCGATATAGCCCTGTCCGTCTGTCCGTTCGCCCGTCCGTATGAGTGCGTCGATCTCAGAAGTTATAAGAGGTAGAGAGCTGAAATGCATACTCGCTGAATGCATACTCGTGTATACCATACGCAGTACAAGCTGATCTTGTTTTGTCGATAACTCATCCGACAGATTTTTATCGAGAATAATCGAAAAATTGATTTTGTTAATTCTGCCTAAATTGATCAGTTTTGGACCTAGAGACTTCATGTACTGTGTATATGCATTTGATGAATACAAAGATTTTGTAATTTACAGATTTTTGAATCCACGCCCCCTTCGTCCTTTCATAAATAAAATCCTTCTACAAGAGAATATAGTCAACTAATAAATTCTCATAATATTGCCCACACTGCAGCGCAATCCAAGCGCAGTAGCTGCTTACTGCGCAGTCAGCAGAGCGACTGATTGTACGTGTGTGTGGATGCGCGTGTGCATAAAAGATGTGCAGAATGAGTAGAATATCAGCTTAGAGGGTTCAGGGTATATCCTAGTCGAGCAGTCTCGACTGGAGCCTTCTTGAAATATCGAAAAATGTAACTCAAAAAAGTCGGGTGTTACCGACTTCGAATACCTCAAAATTTAACGGAACTTAAGAAATTGATATATCAATCTTTATAATAATATAGAATTAACTCACGCGAAAATCAGAATTTAAGCATTTCACGCCCCCAATGACATAACATAATTTCTGGCGTACCGGAAAATGCATTTTCCAATTTTCCTAGTAGGCGCCGTCAGTGCGACAGTGGGAACGAACAGACAGCAAGACGGACCGACGGATAAATAAATAAATAGTAATATTTACTTAATAATAATAATATTAGCAATATTAGTTCCCGTTTTTAGAAAGAGTTTGGGCAGCATGTCGTTGACATCGCTGGGCATAAGCGCCGGCTTCATGGTCGGCTGCTGCACTGCAGCGCAGATTGCGCGGCGAGTGAGTCAGCGCCTGCTCAGCCAGGACGGTCTTGTGCCGGTGCTGATGAACGAGGCGATCGCCGCGGCGGAGTTGTGCGCCTGCTGCTTTGAGCTGATCATCGGTAAGTGGCGTAGAGCGGCCGGAACTAAATACGTGATTCATGGATTTCGCTGGCAGTGGCTGACAATTTTGGTGTGGCCACCTATGCCATCTTTCTGTTTCTACTGACTATCTGGTGGGGCAAGGTGTGGGGCGACGCCTCCGCCTGCCCGTACACTCACATGGAGGACGTGCTGGAGGGACGCACCAGTTTCAAGGAAATGGCGCTGCGCACCTGGGCGGAGCTGATGGGCGGCTGCTGTGTGTATCGCATTGTGCAGGTCTTCTGGTGGCTGGAGTTTGCCGAAACGCACAAGGGGCGCGCCTTCGAGGAGTGCAATGCCGACTTGCAGGTCAGTCCCTATGTGGGTGCTGCTATTGAGGGCGTGGCCACGTTGCTGTGCCGCCTCGCATCTAAGACCATTAGCGTGCAGGAGCCGAAGTTTAGTAGTTACATTGACTCCTTCATCGGAACCAGCCTTGTGGTGGCAGGTAAGTGCCCGCCCGCTTGCAATGTGGCTTCCAGTTGCCGCCATGTCCTCTCAAAAAGTTTACGCTTTTAATTATGCCCTGCTTGCAGCCTTTAACTTCTCCGGCGGCTACTTTAATCCGGTGCTGGCCACGGCTCTTAAATGGGGCTGCCGGGGCCACAGCAATCTGGAGCACATCATCGTATATTGGATTGGCGCCTGCATCGGCGCACTGCTGTCGGTACCCATTTTCAAGCTCCGTGCAGTGCGGCGTTTGCTGCTAGGCGAGGAGAAGGAAAAGCAGGCCTAACTGTGACCCATTTCTAGGGAGATGAACCGCATACTTTTTACTTATGCACAACTGTCAAGAGTTTATAATGATTGATATTGATTGTGTTTAATCTTGTTATTGATAATTATTATCAAAATGTACACGATATTTTATAGCACAAAACTTACCAAGGAACTAGTTTACAGTTGTTTTTATCAGCTGTCAAGACATTTGAAATAATCAAACAGCGCACAATTGCTTACATTTTGCTATCGATAATTTGCGACCAAAATGTACTCTTGTACGTAGATACAAATACTCAAATACGATAGCACGATTTATCGAATTTTAAATTTCGAATTTTAGTTTTATCACTAACCAGAGATTTTATTTAATAATTTATTTAAATAACTTCAATGAGAAAATGGCATAGAAAAAATTCTAATATTCAATATGTAATATATGTAGTTATTAAATTGTTTAATTGAAACACTATTATTTTATAAAATTTTATATAATTTTGTTAAGCAGTTCATTAATTAAAATATTATTTATTATCTAAAATCACAAGTTTTATAATCTATGTATAAATTATTATTTAACGTTCCTCCGTAGTTACATAGGCATTTATGTATTTACATCCATAGCTTAAGTAAGCATATAGCCAGATATCTTACTGATGTGAACAGTTCAATATGTGTATACATAGGTCTTAAGTGTCATTGATTATAGCTGTTACTGCTGGTGGACGGCGTCGTCGACGTCGTGTCACACGGAGTACCACCTCATCGTTGAGCCGCTCGAACTGATAGTCGCTATTTCCTAACGAGCAGCGTTTGGTCACCAGGAGTGAGTCGCTGCTGTTGAGACTCTGACTCTGGTCCAGGCTGCTCGCATAGCAGGTTTCATCGATGGTCACACTCAGCTGCGAGGGCTCCGCTGTCGTTGCTACCTCTGGTGGCGTTGGCGGTATAGATGGATCGGCATTATTTATTTTGTGTTCGTTGTCTTCATCTTTTGTGCGTTTCTTCAGCGGCGTTTGCGCAAGTTGATCTGGTGTGAGACTGTCTACATTTTCGCTGCTTGGCGATTTCCGTTTTCTAATCTTTCGTTCTCCGATCTGTTTCTTTCCGTTTTTCTGTTTTAGCGGGCTGTGCTCCGCCGTCTCTTGCATTGGGGATTGCATAAGGATTTGAATTATATCCTGCTTGGGCGTTTGTCCACCCTTCATCGATGTGGACGTGACAGCCGCTTCGTCTGGTGGGTCCTCACCTTGACGCGACGTCTGATGCAGCTGCTTCAATGCCATCTCGATGGTGTCCGTTTCTAGGCACAAATTCGGATAGCTTTCCAGCGGTTTAACCGGTATCAGCTCATTCATCGCCGCCTCGAGTGTAGCGTCGTCTTCAATGTGGTCTATTTTTGTAGAGTCAGGCTGAGCGTACATGACAGAGGCCATCCCAACTGTGAGCTTCGGTGTAATTGTCCTGTTGAGAGTAACAATCGTTCCCGACTTACTATCATTCTGATTGTCAGCAATAAACTCCAGCTGCGAATTCTCCGACTCAAACGCTGCCGGCGCAGCTTCTCCCATATTTGAGCTGGGGTCTTCTGTATGGTTCTGTTCCTTGTTCGAGCCATCCACTTTGACGGCAATGTTCTCAATGTCCATCTTGATGGGCAAGCGTATGTCCTCAATTATTTGTATGCTATCCATGCTGCGCGCTGGCCGCTTGGGCGTCTTTAAATTCTCCTCGGCCAGCAGCGCGTAAGCCAATTGACAAGGATTTTGCTCCGGGCTCGTAGTGGACTCGTTTACTGTAGTCTCCATATTTTGTCGGCTTTCTGGATGACAGATAGCTTTTGCTTGCTCAAGCGTATTGTCACAATTTGTTGTGTTCGTTTTAACAACTTCTGTTTTAAATGTCACTAAGGATTCATTTGTATTGCTTTTTAATTGCGCAGCAGTTACACAGTCTTGTTTAACGGCTTCATTTGACTCCACATCGAGCTTAGCTATGATACGATTTTCAGTTTTCTGATTATCACCGCTCTTTGGAGTCATTTTACTGTCAGTTGCTTCACTTGTCAGTTCTTCAACACCTAATACGAGATCCGGCATTTCTTCCTCTTTTGATAAATCTGTTTCCCCTGAAGCGTCGTTATCGGATGTGGCTTTACGCATTTCTGTATCCACATGTTTTAAAACTCCCTCTTCACCATTCAGGTCATGTTTAATTTGTGAGACTATATTGGCAATAGGTTTAGCTCTACTTATAGTGTCCACCTCTTCTGCTATCGTCCTTTGAAGTCCATTATCTAACTTTGTCTTTCCACGTTTTTTCTTCTTCTTTTTGACACTTTCGCCTTTTGGCGAGTCTAAGTCCGCATTGAATTCTTGATCATTCGTAGCCTCTGCTATCGAACTTCCATTTTCAACTGAAATTCCCAAGACCGTTAATCTGTCATCAGATTTCGTATCCACATATTCCACTACAACCTCTTCAGAATTTAAGCCCTGTGCATCATTCACATTAGTTGAGTTTGCCTGATCGCCTGAACCCAGGCTGGAAGCATGTTTGTGTTCGTTTCCTTCAATCACTTCCATCATTTCATCCTTCTTCAAATCTAATCCAATAAGTTTACTTGCTCGTGCTTTATCCATTTCATTTAATTTTTCCTTGCCATTGATTAGGTCCATGTCGGGAATGTGCTCGTTGTCCATGGCATTATCAGTATCGAAAACTCGTTTCTGCTCTCCGGTTATAAGGTCCAAGCAGGGGATGTGCTCGTTGTCCATGGCATTTTTTGTATCGGATTCTCGTTCCTGCTCTCTGCCTATAAAATCCAAGCCTGGTATGCGCTGATGGATAGCTGTATCATTCACTAGTATATCATCCAGTATCTTTACACTATTTGGCTTTTCTTTTACAACCTTGATTCCGGCTATCGATTCTTTTTGTCGGGGTGTTTTGATTTTCGCTTCCTTTTCGGCATATTTTCTCGCATTTTTATTTGGTTGTTTGTCTGTGTCATTTACTAATTCCTCCGTGTTCATTTTAGATTCTGCAGAGCTTTCCATTAGTTTTGAGTCCGCTTCATTAACTAGAATATGCTGTCTTGGCACCTGTTTGACTACTTGCTTTATCCTCTCAACATTGCTCTCGAAATAATTATTAATGTCTTCCACCAACAGTTGCTTTTCTTTTCCAATTAGCTCGTGAGTTTGTTGCTCTTCTTTGGCTTCAATTTGGCTTTGCGGGGTGTATAGCTCTATTGGTGTAGACGGGGAAGCATTGGCTAATAGATTTTCAATCACCTTTAGACTATCTACGCTGCGGTTGCCATCATTTGATGGACTCTTTTGTGTGGGCGTGCTGCCAAAGAGTGCATCCATCGTCTCATGTTTGTTACTCTTGCTTTGGGCTGTGCACTTGGCATTGGGTCCTCTCTCGGTTTCTCGGCAGCTGTTACTTTTACTTTAAGTGGGATAGGTGTCTTTAGAAGCAGGTAAATATTGCCATTTAATCTGTTATTTGAAATTATTCAGCTTACCTGTTCTTGCTGTTTGTTTGGTTAGTGGAACGCGAGCGCGAATGCGAACGTGAACGATATTGTGATCGTGATCGTGAACGTTTTCGTCTTTGATCCTTGCTTCTAGAATTGTGTCTTTGACTTCGGCTCTTAGAATGCTCTCGGCTGCGACTACGACTGCGGCTGCGACTGCGACGTCGACTCCTGCCTCGTGCGCGATCTCGATCTCTATCTCGATCTCGATGCCTTTCTCGCTGCTTTTCGTGATCTCTGTCGTGTGTATTGCTCATCTGCATTGCCGGAACCTTTGCTGTGGGATTCGAGCACAAGGGCCGATCCCGTTTGTCTTGCCTCTCGAATTTCTCTCTCTCCTTCCCATCCCGGCCAATAGGTGGCACTGCCTGGGATCGCTTCGCCTCTGGATTATCATTTGTCTTTGCCTTTTCATCGCAGTTGTCGTTCTTTTTGTTGAATGCGATTTCGTTTTCAGTTTTTCTGTCTGCCATTTCATTGCGTTTAAAGCGTTTCGACTGCTGGTGTTGCTGCAATTCGGTCGAAGAGGTTATCTGAGACTTGGGCAGCCCCAGTTTGGGCGGTTGCTTACGCCTAAAGCAAATATCATCTTTCCTATGGAACAGAACATAATTAGAGGAAGCAATAAAAGATCACGCATTACTGAGCTTGTAGTTACGCCCCAGCTACTTACTCCTTGCGCAGCTGTGTTATTTGTGCGTCCTTGCGCTTGATTTCTGCTTTTGCCGTGTCTAGTAGATTTTGAAAATTTACCTCCATTGTCCTGATTTTCTTGGCAAGTGCTTTTTTCTCCGCTTGCAAACTTTCAATTTCTAGCTTTGCGGCGTCGTATTTCGCCTCCCAGGCTTCCAATTCTTTGCATTTCTAGTGACGAATCCAATTAATTTCGTTCAACTCAGTGGGGAAATACACTTACTTTCGTTTCAGCTTCTTGGAATTGATCCAAATCATCATAGATATCGAGTTCCTCCTGTAGCATTTTACATAAACATTCACGAATGTTTTATGGAATGCAGCAGCAGTCTTAATGCGCGAAATGCGTCCAGTGTTGGTAAACGCTTAATCGCAGAGACATTCTGTAAACAAGTCTGCGTTTATGGGTAGCACTGAAAATTGTATCAGCTGGCGCAATCAATTTGAACATTTATTTTACTGTCATGACACGAATTTAGTCTCACAGTTAAAAACTATATTTTATACGTACACACCCAAATACATACATATATTGGCAATCGATGTAATGGCCGATCTACAATCGCGCCCATATTATTACAAGCTTGAGCGCCAAAGGTTTGCTTGCGTTACATATTCGATAACAGCATGTTTTCTACTGCTCGCTCTGTTGCAATGGTATATGTTTTATTTATTGTAAGTAATTATTGCAAACAATTGCTATTAATGTCATACATTATTAATTATTTCCTGTCCAGAGAGAACACGAATAAGTATTTTACTAAAAATTATTGGCTTGGCATTATATTCTTCGTACTCAGCTTACTGCTTATACTTTTATTCATATTCTTCGAAGATTTACGATTCTTTACGCCCGTTAATTGGATAGTTGCCATACTCATAGTAAGTTGCAATTAATTTATAAATTACATTCCGTCTATCTAATTATTTAACAGTTTGAATGCATTGTCGTGGGCGTAACCTCGTTAGTTGTGCGTCACTATAAATATCATTTGCTAATGAGTTACCTTATATGGGCCATTGTGCTGGTAGTATTCATTTTATTGGGCTCCTTCATTCCAGTGAGCAAGTATTTAAATATCCATATCACGCATATTATAAATTGCAGCCCTTGCAGCACGACTTAACTTTGGATATTGTGGTACTTGTTGTGTTTGGAATTATTTGCATAATTGGAGCCATGTACTTTCTAATGCTTCATATCGTCGCAAATGTGCCATATTCATTTATTGTATACCGGGCGCTCGTCCTTTGCAGCATCGTTACAGTATGATCTCTTGAATATTTAATTTGATTATATATAATAAGCGAAATTTTGACATTTACAGTTTATAATGTATCACGCCCAAATCATCAATGGTGGACGCTTTGCTGAAATTCGTGACAACGACTATCTGTTGGCTGCGCTTATATTGTTCTACGATTTCTTGCTAATGTATTTATTAACTTTTCAATTGGCTCCAAAGTGGAGTGATTTGTGTGATTCTCATAGGGACATAACAGGCAGTCTTGTATTGGATCACCATTTACCCAAACCACAACTTAATATTTCGGGATATACGGAAACCACATAAACCGTGATTTGGTTTGAGTTTGCGCGCTCTGTTAAATTGAATGTCGATAATATACAGTTGATGGGCAGCACTTATTTAGGTGGCAGCCAACTTCACGCGTTTCGAAATTCTGGCGCGCTGCAGCTGTTTGTACTTAGTGTTTTGTTGTTGTTGTTGATATTACTGCGAATAAACTTTATTTGGCACAAAGCTGACATAAGCAATTGTTTTTATATTTTGCAATACTACCGAACAGAGTTCAATTAAGCAAGAGCCATGGATCCAACCATATCTGTCTCGAAGGTGAGCTCCTAACTTGTATGATTTGCATATTGACAATGTTTCCTATATTTGTTTAGGGCTGTTTTGTATACAAGAATGGCGCTACACGCGCCAATAAAAGAACGCCTAGCAAACGAAAACGCTCTGAGACAACCACCAGTCTGCTGGGCAAGGAGCTCACCAGCCAACCATTCTATGCTGCCTACTCTGAGTGCTGGAACCAGATCCATAGTCACATAGTGCAGTTGCAAATGGCGAGCAATGCACGGACGCTTGAGGAACTAATGGATTTTGTAACTGGAGAGCGGACTGACAGCATGGATAGTTGTGAAGTGCTGCCCACAGCGGCACTGTTGACAGGTATCAACCAGCCTGATCATCTGAAGCAATTTGAGACGCTCACGCAGCGTCTTCATACTCAAAAGGCGGCTCGGGTCTGTGTGCTCCAATCGCGAGATTGCACCACTTTGAAAGCGGCGGTGGAGTCCATGGTATACAATCTGATAGACGAGCAGTCTGAGCCCGTGAATCTAGATGAAGGGGATGAAGATGAGGGACGTGAGCGGGATCGCAAACGTCTGCGTCGCACGCAGTGCACCATGAAGCATCTGCATTCATGGTACGCAAATAACTATGCTGGTGGGGATAAACACGGAGCCTTGGTTGTTATTTTGCCGGATTTCGAATGCTTCAATGCGAGCGTGCTTCAAGACTTCATTCTGATACTCAGCGCTCAATGCGGACGTCTGCCCTTCGTTCTAGTGCTAGGAGTAGCCACCGCCATGACAGCGGTGCACAGCACCTTGCCGTACCACGTGAGCAGTAAGATCAAGCTGCGAGTATTTCAGACCCAGGCTGCACCTACGGGGCTTAATGAGGTATAGTTCGGAGACTTCCCGTCAGCTATTCTCGTCGCTTACTTATGTTCACTTATGTTCCAGCTGCTCGACCAGGTGCTGCTCTCGCCGAAGTATGTGTTTCATTTGTCCGGCAAAGCGTTCAAGTTTCTGACGCACATCTTCCTTTACTATGACTTCTCTATACACGGTTTCATACAGGGCTTCAAGTATTGCCTCATGGAGCACTACTTTGCCGGCAATGCCTACGCCCTATGCACCAGCTATAGCCAGGCGCTGGTGCGCATTAAACAGTTGACGCATGAGGACATGGAGACCATACGACGGCTGCCCTCTTTTCGCCCCTATGTGGAGCAGATCAACGATTGCAAACGCATCATAGCCGTGCTCACCGACGACGATTACTTGAAGAAGAAGCTGCCGCAGCTCCTTCGCGATTGCCTGCTGCACTTCATGCTCTTCCGCTGCTGCTTGGAGTTCTTCACGGAACTTGTGGGCGATCTGCCACGCTGTCCGCTGGGCAGGCTACGGCGAGAGCTCTACGTAAACTGCTTAAACAAACCCATCAGCGAGCAGCCCGAGTACAAGGAATGCTGGCAGATGCTCAGCTTTATGTCCAAAGCCGAATTCGTGGCCAAATTAAGCAGGTGTATTGCGCGCACTGAGCTCTTTCTCAGCAAGCAGATAGCTCCTCTAGAGCTGGGCGATGCGTGCTCGGACTTGATGCGCGCTAAGCTTCAAGCGCTCAAGCAGTTGCTCAATGATGTCGAGCTGGCAACCATGGAGCTGCAAACAGCCGCCATTGAAGCCGATTCGCTAACAGACGGTGCTCCATTGAGCGACCTCACGCAGGTAGCCTCCCGCCAGGAGCTGAAGGAGCAGCTGCTGCTGCGCAGCAAACAGGACAAACAGCAATCCACGTCGGAGTTCAGCCGCGCTCTCAATAAGATTTTGACTCTCATTGAGACGGATTTGGTGCTTGCCCATCTGCGTCCGCTACAGCAGGCTCCGCCGCTCCACGAAATCTACGTCTTCAGTGATATTGCAACTGTTCGTCGTAATATCATTGGAGCTCCTCGTGCAGCACTGCATACGGCCCTCAATAATCCTCATTTCTATATGCAATGCAAATGCTGCGAACTGCAGGAACAGTCGCAGCTGACCAGCACCATGCCCGACCTGTCGGTGGTCTACAAACTGCACTTGGAGTGCGGTCGCATGATTAATCTATTCGACTGGCTGCAGGCGTTCCGTTCCGTTCTGCGGACTGGCGAAGAACAAGAAGAGAACGAAATGCCCCAGGACCAGATCGATCCACAGATTCAGTGAGTATATCAAATGAGTATATGAAGTATGTCCAAATATTTACAAATTGATTTGCCTTCCTTTGCTCAGAGCTCGCTTTACTCGCGCTGTGGCCGAACTTCAATTTCTGGGCTACATTAAAATGTCAAAGCGTAAGACGGATCACGCCACACGTCTCACCTGGTAGAATATACCATATCCATATCTGCAATTTATACTTATACCACATATATCCTACCTAATCAGATCTATTTATTGCCATTTACATTCGAAATCAATCAGATTTTCATTTAGAGATCTGGTTGGTATGCTTTCCTCAAAATAAAACACGTCTTGTTTATTTATTGATTTAAATTATTAAATAAAAAATTAAATATACAAAATATTGTATTTTTATTGATCATATGAAAGCTCTGCTCGAGCCTGCTATTATTTATTGAATTTTATTACCTGCACAGCACGTTTTTATTTTGTCTACTGGCTATAAGATAGATAAAAGTGAATTTAGATTCAAGTAAAGTCACGCTGGTAGTGCTGGCATTTTGGCAATACAAACTATAGTTTCTACGTTGGCTTTGTAAACAGTACATTTCAAATTTTAATTTATTAAAAAGAATTCAATAAACTCACTAGTTAGAAATGATATAATCATAATTAGATATAGTCTTTTACTGATGTGCAGCCATGATTATTTATGCATGTATCTACACATGTGCACACATACAACTTCTAAAGTTGGAATTTTCAATCCGACTAATTATGATCGTAATGTAAAGCAGCATAACTATAACTGCCGCGAGCACCCTCATAATACATATGTAGGTCAGTACCAAAACGAAAGACTTCCGGTATTATTTTTGGAGCATGTATAGCTGGATCCGTGTTTCCTTATACTTTTGGAAGATCAATAAATTCAGGGAATGCGTAAAAATGCTATAAGAGCAACAATCTTTCTTCCTGTTTGGCAGTAATGTTGAAGTAAGAGTAACAGTTATATGTATAAAAATAAAAAAATACTAAGAGTTTTTTTTACTAGGATTTTTTCTACGCAGAAAGTCTTACACATGAATGCGTATTAAAGTCAGTACAGAATACTTTTGCTTATATGTAAGTATATTATTTTGTTTATATATTATACATATATTCGACATGATCTCAAGACACTAGGTCAAAAAGTCATATATATCGAAAAATACCCTGTAATTTGCACATTTTTGGAGCGTAAGCAATAAAATTTTGCAGTTATACTACCGTTAGCTCGTTCTAAGAACTGGATTTTTCTTTGCATAGTGTCTCTCTTTCAGAACAGTAACAAGAGCAAAATGTGCAATAGAAAAACTCAAAACGGAAGCTTTGCACTTGTTCGGCTTGGTGTGTCAATACTTCGAGATGTGTTATGAGCAAATGTAAAATTGGCTTATATTAGTTATAAAAAATATGTTAGCAGAACATGGTTTCGTTTACTTTGGATTTTTGGCGGTGGTTGACCTTTCTGGAGAAATGCTCATATTTTAAATCGTTCCTTAAATAACTGAAACGTCGACATGGGCTTCATAAGGAGCCTTGGCTTTTGTGTCCATTTGATATAATTTGCGCCGGATTGATATCAACTACGTCACAGAATAACGTATTATTTGAATTAGGGTTAACTGCGCTATCTCTGACGACTAACCTCAAAACTGTCTATTAATAGACTGGAAAACAGTAGCACTAACCTAACCAATACTATACAGCCACACACACTATACGGCCGCAGCCGCCGCACACGTAATCAAATTGAACATATGCCCCTAATGCGCTTATGTTTGCTTAAATCTCAGCCAGACGCACTCTGCTTCTGTGTTTGCTGGAGTATTTACCACAAATTATTTGAAATATGGTGCAAGTGCGGCATCAAGGAAAACGCTGCCCACTTTGTTATATGGGGTATTCCCACTCTCCTTTCGGTTTGCTTCGTTCCAACTGTTCGCACATATTGGGTGGGTCACCCTGTTTCTGGGAGCCAAGCAAATAGTATAAAATGTGCCACATTCCGGTAAAGTGCCACAGTTTCTCTCTACATCCCGCTGTGGATTGTGCTGTGCTGCATTGAGATATCCAGATACAAAAGGGACTGAACTTTCGACTACCATGTATATACTAGCTCCATTGGGGAAAAAGGAAGTGGCATTTCTTCTGCTGCTGTTGGCCAGCTCAATGGGCAGCATTGGTGGTGCACCACTTGAGGTAAGTCTCGACTTTAACTGGAAGTTTAACTGGTAGTTTGATAACATGCATGTCAAATAGGCCCCGGAGGTATGTCTCTTCCAATCTGGATCTATGGAATGCTCACCGGGTAAATTTATATAATACTTAACCTGATACCTAATTATAGATATTATATATAGATTAGTGTGGCTCGTTTTAATTTAAATACTTTTTAGATATTATATTATTTTACTATATAACTTGCTTAGGCTAATATCAGTTTTCCACTTTTAATCAGATTTAAGAAACCATATACTATATATAAGGTATATTTACGGTACCGTGAGTTAATACTTTTAACTCAAATGGAAGTTGCGATTTTAAAAAAAAATTTTTTTTTTACTTGTATACCTAAAATTTTATTAAGTCGAAACACATCTCCATCATCTTTCACTTCTGCCAAAAAAAAAAAAAAACAAACAAACAAAAACAAATATTTTTAAATTTTTATTTTCTTAAAATTACTGACTTTAATTTGGTTGACATCCTTCAATATTTTATTATACCCTAGATTTGCTTGAAGCTTATAAATCTTTTGTAGACTCATTGAAATTGATCATCCTAATACGGGTTAGATGGGTTGGCTGGCAAAAATCCTCAGACCGAACCCTCCACGCGGGTGCCGGCTGGGCAATGGACGCTTGAAGAAGTGCTGGAATAAACGGAGAACACTCTTTCGTTTATATCTGACACAGCTTCGCGTCTAGCTAAGGACTCAATGCAGCCCTCAAATAGAGCGCTGAAAATGAGCCATGGTCTTGAGGTACTGAAAACTATTCCGTAGATATATTTCGTTCCAAAAAGAATCTACCTCGATAAAAGAGCCAGGAATAGATTTTAAATAGTTTACGAAACTTGTTCGCATTGCTGACAGAGGTGCCTTAAAAGTAATAACCTTACAGAATACTCATTCACAGTAGATCAACAGTACTTTAGTCATTGAACTCGAAGTTTCTAACTGTATAACCCCAGATGATATGATTGCATAATGATTCATTCCTATTCTTCTTGATTTGTCAACGCGAATATATTTACATTAAATTTTTCAACTACTTATCTACTTATCTAGCAGATCTGACATAACATTTAGCAATTCAAATGCATTTTCCGATTTGCCACGCCCCACTGGGCGGATGGCGAAAAATTGAAGACGACCTTACAGAAGAGTATACATAAATATATTCCTAATTTCAAGACTCGTAAGGATAGAAGGATAAATAAACAGATGGACGGACAGCTGCACAAAACTCATTTCACTTCTTGAAGCAGTATAAGATGTAAGAGTGCTCTATCCAAGACTTCTTGGAATTCACATTCGCTGCAGCTATATATATGTACCCTATTGAACCTCCACTTCTATAGAGAATCTAATCAATTATCTATTTAATTAATGTATGTCGAGTATTCATAAACAACGCTAATGAGCATATACCCCATGGATTCGTTGGTCCTTAGCCTAACTTGGACCTGGATAATTTGTCTAATTGTGACAAGGTAAAATATGTAATAAATTGTTAACTGACCTTTGTATTACAAATAGCAAAATAATCAAATTTCAGTTTTTCTCTTTTAAAAATCATGTCTTGCATTTAATAAATTAGCACATATTTTATAAATTTTAGCTAATAAAAAGGTTTAAAGAATCAGAAATTCATTGCAGTTTTTCCTGTTGGTTTCTATTTTTTAAGCGAGTATAGTCAAGCGTCTATTAGAATATCAACAAAAATGCAGCTCAGACTGTGCACCCAAGGATTAGTTGATTCACATTAGCTTTAGCGTCTCGATGGCAGCAGCAATGCGTTCGATTTCAGTACGGGATTCGGTTAGCTTCGTATCATTGGCCGCTTGCACCTCGGCAGGTACCTTGGTGGCGTAGTCGGAGGCCTGAATCGCTTGGCTGAGTTTGCTGACGGTCTGTTCCAGTTGATCGCGTTTCTTCTGCAGCTTGGCAATCTCCTTGTCCGCCTCGATCAGGCCCTTGAGCAGTAAATGCACTTCACACTGTCCCGAGATGGTGAGTATGGCGCAGCCAGCGGGCGGTGCAGTATCGAATGCGACAGTGGAGCAGTACGCAATAGTGGCCAAGTCGCTGGCATAACGCTTGAGTATCGCATTGGGCGCTGGATCTGTGCACACGATATAGGCTTCCGTCTTGGTCTTGTTGGGCAAATTGTAGTCGGATCGAGCGGAGCGTATCACACGCGCTGCCTTCTGTACGAATTCCACATCCGATTCGACCTGAGGGTTGCGCCAGCTGGTATTCGCTGTGGAAATTAAAGGTCATTAAATATAATTCGATTATGTCGATTATGCATGGCTCTTTCTCACTTGGATAACTGGCTACGCAAATGCTGGGCGTGCTGTCTGCCCGTGGCAGACGCTGAAACAGCTCCTCGGTAATGAAGGGCATGAAAGGCGAGAGCAGACGTAAGCCATAGTCCAGGCACACATATAATGTGCGCCTAGCTGCAGCCTGCTGCTCGGCATTACCGCTCTGGAAGATGGGCTTCAGGCACTCCAAATACACATCACACACATCGTACAGCCAGAACGCATAGCAGGCACTGGTTACGGCCGCGAAATCGTAGGAATCAAATCCAGCATTGCATGCCTCAATAGTGGCCGCCAATCGGGACAGAATCCAGGTGTCCATTTGATTCGATTGATTTGAGACTGTCACCTGGGTGTTGTAGAGCTCATCGCCGGTGAAGTAAAGAAGGGCGAATTTCGTGGCATTCCAAAGCTTGTTGCAGAAGAATCGATAGCCCTGCACGCGATTAATATCCAGATTAATATCACGAGCTTGCGTGATGTAGGCACACAGCGCAAAGCGCAGTGCATCCGAACCGCACTCGGGTATACCCTGTGGATAGTCCTGTTTCTGACCCAGTTTGGCTTTCTCAATCTCACGCGGATCCAAGTTGGAGCCAATGAGTTGCTTGTGCAGGCCCTCCAATGAAATACCATGAATCACATCCATGGGATCGATAACATTGCCCAGCGATTTGGACATTTTGCGTCCGTGAGCATCACGCACCATTGGATGCAAATATACCTCCTTGAAGGGCAACTTTCCCATCAATTTCTGGCCGAAGAAGACCATGCGCGCCACCCAGAAGAAAAGAATGTCGTGTCCTGTCTCCAATAGGGACGTGGGATAGAACGTCTGCAAATCAACTGTGTTATCCGGCCAGCCGAACACGGAGAACGGAAACAGACCGGAACTGAACCAGGTGTCCAGCACATCCTCATCCTGCTGCAACACAATTTTGCTGGCATCCACGCCAAAGCGTGTGGCCGCCTTGCTCAAGGCCTCCTCTTCACTACGTGCCACGATCCAATACTGTTCATCATCGGGCTGTATAGAGAAATTGAGAACATGTTTATTTTGAGATGCGAATAAAATAAGTTTAATGCTCACCGTGTTGGCTTTAATACTGGCATCATTAAAGCTCACATGGTAGGCGGGTATGCGATGACCCCACCACAGCTGCCGCGAAACACACCAGTCCCGTATGCCATCCATCCAATGATACCAGGTCTTGGTGTGATGCTCCGGCAAAATCTTTAGCTCACCAGACCGCACTGATTCCGTAGCAGCGGCAGCCATATCCGCACAGCTGACATACCATTGCGGCTTGATGAGTGGCTCCACCACATCCTTGGAACGACTGCAAATGGGCACAACCATGGCATTATTCAGTGTTTCGCGGTAGAGTCCCAATTGCTTAAGCTTTTCCAGCAGCCGTTTTCGGCAATCGAAACGCTTAAGTCCCGTGAACTCGCCATAGTCGCCAATGATAAAGCCGTCATCATTGAATATGGTAATGAAGGGCAGATTGCAGCGTTTGCCCACCTCGTAGTCATTGGGGTCGTGGGCGGGAGTTATCTTAACGGCGCCCGTGCCAAAGCTCATGTCCACAAACTCATCGCTGACAATGGGCAGGCGGCGATCGCAGAACGGATGCACCACATGCTTGCCAATCAAATGCTTGTAGCGTTCGTCCTGTGGATGCACTGCAACAGCCGTATCACCCAGCATGGTCTCGATGCGAGTGGTGGCAACAATGATCTCCTCGTCGCTGCCCTCCACCTTGTAGGCGAACTTGATGAGCACGCCGAACTCTACCTTCTCGTCGTAGCCCGGGATACTTAGGAATGTACGGCCGGGCAGCTCCACTTTGTCCACTTCAATATCTGAGATGGCGGAGCGCAGTGAGCACGACCAGTTCACCAAGCGGGAGCTACGATAAACGGCTCCCTGTTCGTGCAGACGCACAAAAGCCTCCGTAACGGCGCGACACAGCTTCGGGTCCATGGTAAAGTTTACGCGAGTCCAATCGTAGGAGGAACCCAAAGCCTTCAGTTGATCATAGATGCGACCGCCCTTCTCACGTCTCCAGTCCCATATGCGCTCAATGAATTTTTCACGCCCCAGATCGTGCCGTGACAAGCCTTCTTCCCGCCAAAGTAGCTTCTCAACGACCACCTGCGTGGCTATGCCCGCATGGTCACAGCCCGGCACCCACAGTGTCGTTCGTCCCTTCATGCGGTGATAGCGCGTGATGGCATCCTCAATGGCATTGGTCAAGGCATGACCCAAATGAAGGGAGCCCGTAACATTCGGAGGCGGTATGACCATGATGAATTTCCCATTCGGATTAGGTGCATCAATAGAATCGCGCTGAAGGAAAGCTAATTAGAAATTACTTTAAAAAGAATATATTTTTACACTTACGCCATATTCGGGTGTGAAGAACCCCTGCTTCTCCCACCAGCTGTACCACTGGGCCTCCACATAGCGTGGACTATATGCATCGGGAAGTGCTCCGCTGATATCCTTCTTTTCGCCAGGAGCTGTGCTGGCCGTATAAACTGCTGATTCTTTGACTTCTTTGGTGCGTTTCTGTAACAACAAAAGCGTGATTGTAACTTTCACTGAGCCAAGCTAAATAACAGCACATATGAAATATGGAAGGTGAGCCTAAAAATACCCTGTAACTCCAGGAGAATCGTATATCTTACATGTTGTTTGCTCCGTTATTTACATTTGCAATACCTGACCTAAATACTTGTTGCAACATATAATACAAATTGTCATACCATATGAAAATAGTTTTTTTCCGAAATAATATATAGACAAATTGCCCAACCGTTTTCTTTCAATGTGTTATTTTAATTTAAAATATGATATTTTTTACGATACTTTTACTATTAACACTTACGCACCCTCTCACAAATTTAGCATACTCATTTTCAGATTTTTGTATACAGGGCATAACAATAGCAGCGTAATTACCTTTCACTTTTCTGCAATATTTACGATTTACACAATTACTATTAATGGAGTTGAAATCGAAATGAGTTGAAGGATTTGCACATCCGTGCATGAGTCATTCGAGTGTCGAAATACCCTACGCGCACTTCTCTGTTGCAAGTACAACTCGAATCGGCATAACCTATGACAATTCGTGGCACAGACACTTACCTCGGCTTTTTCCTTCTTTTCTCCTGCCGCTGGTGCTGCTGAAGCCTTTTTATCCAACTTGGCCTGTAATTTAGCCAGTTTCTCAGCTTTCTTTGCCTCCTTTTCCAATTGTTTGGCCGTCTTTGGTGGGCCACCATCACCGGCTGGCGAATCGGTGCTGTTTAGCTGTTCCTGTTCCGGCATGCTGCGTATTCGTGTTTATAGCTAAGCTGTTGTAATGCGAAATAATGTGATGCTGTTATAGTTTTTGCTGATGCAATGGACATATTAATAAAGGTAAACTCACTTTTTCAGCTCCTCATGCAAATCGCACTCACAGATGAAAACGTGTGCAAAAGGTGTGACCAGCACAGCCAGTTATTTTGCCGTATAATATCGATATATAGCACTCAAAGTACTCAAAGTACAATCGATGTTTAAATCGTTTTATCGTATGTGGTGCAGCTCTAGTTCTTTCAATGTGTTTTGTTAAATTTAGCAAAAATTTTGCAGTTTCTATGTATTTTGTAACAGTCCATTGTGAAGTGTGTGACTACATAATCTGAAAAGTTATATGTGTGTAAAACTAAATGACAAATGTTGTTTGCAGAGTATACCGAAGAAATGCGAATGGACAGCGACACTACAGACAAACGCGTCCCTTCAATTGAGTAGTGCAGTTGTATATAGATACTGATTGGAAACCACAAAAACAAATATAGTGGTATTTTTATGAAGACAGTGATAACACAGTAAACAGAAACGGAGACAGCCTAGCACACACTCACACACGTGTTGACACCCACACTCAGGCATGTCCAGCAGTGCGAGCTGATCTATTGTAAATAAACCGAATATACACGTCTATTGTGAACTCGGTCACGTACGCCGTTTGTTGTTGGGTTTGTGTTCTGAGCCCCAAACTATTGCGAATTTGTAGAAAGAATTTTTTTTTATCGATAACAACATACGAGCCGAGCAGCATGTAAGAAAAAAGTGCAGCGACTTCTTAATTAAAGGTAAGTTACTCTTAATTTGCTTTATAAATGAGGTGCAATTCAGTCAAGTTTCGCACAAAATTGATTTTTCAAGTTACCTTTGTGCCGTGCAGCGAGCCGCATTGTCGAGCCTAATTGACAGCTCTCTTTGCGGCGCACTCTTTCCTTCGCCTTTATCTTTTGGGTTTCGTATATTTTTTTTGTAGCCGGTCAATGCGTAATTTGAGCTGCGGCTTTGATTTTTAGTTTATTCTATATTTTGGCAACTTAAGATAAATATGAATTGCTTGCACAAAGATCGAGTATTAGTTATGCAAAATCTGAACGTCTGTCGGTCTGCGATAATACATATTATCATTGCCTTCAAATTTTGAATGTTGTGGAACATATCAAAAATTTATAAATTTTGAACAAAGTAATTTTATGTTTCTGCAGATGACGATAGCTTGGCCATTATATAGTAATTTTTGTGTATTTAAAATTTAAAAAATTCTGCTATTATTCTCAGAAATGTTTATTATATTACTCTATTGATTATAAAAACCGGTAATCTATACTTACAGTTAAATTATGTAACTTGGCAATTAACTTTTATTTTGATTATTTTATTTTACTAGATAATTCATATTATTGCTTTATGTATATAGTACATATTTGTCAAAAGAACTTTAGATCTTAATTATTTATTTGCAAAGAAAGGCAAACAAAAGTCAAATTTAAGATTGTAAGATCAATTATTAAGGTAATGGAAAACCATTACAGTGATAGAGATAGTTGGTTAGAGCATTAGAACTAACGAGTAATTACTAAATACTTTTCCATCTACAGAACTTGATTTTGTTTTGGCATATAATTAAGACAGCTTTTAAACGTTTCCTTAATCTAAAACCGTTTGTAGTCTTTTATTATTAGTGATATTTGGTTTGGCCACGCCCCGAAGTTGAAGGCGACAGCTGCTCAGCTATCGCGGTGTTAATGACTTCTTCTAATCAAACAAGCGCGCCTCGGCTCGCGGTGTAAACAAAGCGTCAAACAAATGTTTGAAAAGCAGCAAAAAGTAATTGACATGCGTAGACAACCCTTAAGCAGCGAGGCAGGGCAACGACGCAGGATAATGAAACAAAGGCCCACGTCCAGGCTAGCCCAGACGACAACTGACCTGCGACAAAGACAGCGCCAGAGAAACATCTGCTTCTCGCAGCTTGAGCCAGAGTTCGAGTTCGAGTTCGGGTCCTCAAGATGTCTGTGTCTGTGGCCTACCTGCAGACAGGGCAGCACACAGCGAGTAGAGAGTAGAGTGGAAAGAAAGAGAGAAAGAAGCAGAAAGAGGGGCCGGGAACAGGACACCCAAGCAAAGTTCATTGTACGCCTGCGCAAACATTTCACAGGATGCACATGCGCAGCTGCGACAGGATTTGTCGCTCGGATGTGCGTGATTTTTATTCTCTCTGCCTTCAGCTCTGTTCGCTCCTTGTCTTTTATTCTTTTGCTGTCTCTTCTTCCATTTTGCACTTCCTAAACGGAAATCTTAAATGTTGTAACTGTTATCTTTTTTCTTTTCTTCCCTTTTCTTTTATTTTTTGCCAGACAACTTGTATGTAATCTCTGTAGATCGATCGTATCGATTTGAATACCTTGTCCTGGCCACGCCCGGTAACCTCTTTTCCCCCTCTCTCCCCCTCTATCGCTCACCCTGTGTGTGAGCTACCGGTTTTTCCGAAAACAAGTTGGGAATGCAATTCGAAACTTTTTCCTTCCATATTTTTAAATTTTTTGTTTGGGTCCTATTCCTTGCTCAATTGGGGCGATCGTGCCCCTGTGCACGTATTGAATTACAGTTGCTCGAAAAGCTGCGTCTGGAACGTATCTGGTTTTCAAACATTGCTGTACCTTGTTATCTCTGATATCCATATGCTGGCTGCCTGACTGCCTGGCTGACTGGCTGGTGGAACTGAAAAGCGAGCTCCTTTTTACTGGGGGGCACATGCAGGTGATGCAGCTCGGACAGCTGCTAATGTTGCCTAACCAGCATATACAATTTTGTTGGTGGAAACGTTACGCTTCGAATCCATTTGTACTTTCTGGACACCCAAATCCAAATAAATATTCAAAGTCAAGCAGCTGCGATTATAAGGAATCGAGTATGCATAACTGCTGTTAATGTGAAAAACAAGTTTTATATCTTTACAAAATTGGATAGTCTGTTCTGTTCGATAGCCTGTTCCTCGTTATTCCCCGTTCAATACAGTATTAGATCAAAATGTGTGTTGTGTGTTTGTTTATTGTTAATCATTTGCTGTTATTACAGCTTTATAAAAAGTTAATAAATTGTTTATTGCAATCGAGCTGCCTATTATTAACTTCGTATGGTTTGAGTCTGGGAAAAAGAAAACTGTGATATCGAATTTAAAGCTCAAATTTGTCTTGATTTATTTATTTCTTTATTTATTTTTCTTTCATTACCAAATTCAATTAAATTTAGTTGAAGCTAAAACATGTAGAACTTATGTCACTATGCATCTGCCCGCCGAATTATTATTAATGCAACTACGTAAATGATTACAATTAATCAATTGAAGCTAGATTGTGACAGTGCTCAGAAATCGCTCAACTATTTCAATGCAGACACACACACTCTCTCACACACACAGACACATGTGTGTATTCTGAGCAGCAACCGCAGCTAATCAATCGAGCGACGTCCATCAGCTGCCAAGTTGAAATATCAACTGTAGATGGAAACGCATCAGCAATTGCTGCAGATGCTGCCTTCTGCATTGTGCATTGTGTAGGGCAGTCCTCTGCTTTGGGTCATGGCGCATGCCATAGCAGTTGCAGGAGCAGTTGCAGTCGCAGTCGTAGCCGCAGTTGCAGTTGCAGTTGTCGTATCTAGTTTTTAGGGGAACTCCCATTTGAAAACAGATGTTGTCTGTAGTCGCAATCAATGCAACAGCGGGCAGCTGCCCTAAGCAGGCAGTCAGTCAGAGGCAGAGGAGAGGCAGAGGTAGTTGGTTGCAGCCGGCGTTCAAAGCATTTATTATCCTTCGTACCTTTGCGTGGCGACAGATGGTAACGCAGTCATTCAGTCCGCCAGGCTTGGTTCGGGTCAAGCAGCTGCTGCTGCTGTTGCCTCTGAGGTCTGGACTAAGCACTTGAAGTGCAGGTGTTGGTTGGCCTGCACGAGTTGGCCATACTGAGTCGAGCCTCTGCCGGGCTCGTCAGCTGGTCAGAGTGTTGGCCCGGTTGGCTCTGGTCGTGACCGACCCTACACGCATACCACGACGCTTGTTGGGGGATGTTGCCAAAAATCAGCTGTTTTGTGCAATGTTTATAAACAAAATGTAACCCTTAGACAAGTCTGGGCCAACACACATATATGTATATAGATATATTTTTGGAACCACCACTGAACCCAGCAGAGCAGAGCTGAGCTGAGCTGAGTTCTGCTTTGCCGTGCAGTGTGTAGAGTTAACGGCAGAGCAACCACCGGCAATGCGACCATGTCCACGACCTACTTTGGCGCACTGGCTCTGGGCCACATGGCGCATGGGGTGGTTCCGCTCACAACAACAACGCACATTGCAGACGGTGTAAGGCGTCCACGGCCTTTGTAGGTGCAAGGACGTTTGACACCGGGTACAAAAAGCCCCCAATCAGCCCAACCATCAGGGAGTAAGCCGGCAGCAACCACCAAGTCAAATATAAGGCACCGACCGACCGACCACCACGGAAAAGCCATGTGCTCTGCTGTGTTCCGCTCTTGGTCATGTGCTTAACCGAACCACCACCGCCGACACCACCACCACCACTGTCAAGAGCAGCGTATTTCCCACCTTGCAGTTCATTGGCATGTGCCGGCATGTCATCAGCCTCATCCACACAACGTCTTCGTCACTTTTAGGAGTTTTCCCAAAAAAAAAAAAAAAAAAAAAAAAAAAAAAGAAAACAACAGAAACCAAAACAAAGTGCGACTTGGTGGTAGTTAGAGTCGCGCTCCCATTCATAAAGCATAACATAAACATACCCCCGCTCTCTCTTTGTCTATATATATGTATATATTGTATTGTTTGTTTTGACTGTCTCTGGGTGGTTCTCTATTCTAGGTGGTGTTTGTTGGCATAGATTTCCCGACCTAATCGCAGGTGTACCCTCATATATAGTATAGACAACCCCCTAAAACTTGTGGCTAGCTCAACAGGTCCGTACTGGTTAGTGGTTGTTGTTGGTGTGTATGTGTGTGGCCCGATTGAGGGTAATTAGTATTTTTTGGGGTTATAAAATTGGCATTGACCCAACCTGCATATATGTATGTATATATATGAAGGGGTTGAAGGTCGTACAGGTTGGTCTTAAACGGGTTGCTGGGCAAAAGAACATGCCCTTTGTCAAGACTCTTGGAATTTTAAGATTTAAATACTTAAACATATTTTGTATCAGATTTAAATGAATAAAATTTTCAATTTATTTTTTTAATCTTACTCAAAAAAAACAATTTTTTAAAAAAATTTTTTTAGATCGTTACAGAAGATTAATTTACTTGAGCTGATCCAAATAAAATTAAAATTTTGAGAGCTTTAATAATAAAGCCTTTAATAGTATAGCATACTTTTTTGTAAAATTTGTTTCTGAAATGTTTAAAACATCATATAGAGAAATATTCGCAATAAAATAACTAGAATATTAAATAATTTTGCAATATAAGTTGAACAAATTTACTTTGTTTACTTAAATAAACGTAAGATATTTAGATTTGTTATTAAATGAACTCATGTTGAAAATTGTCATATGAATAATAGCTTTAATATATATACATATATTTAATCTTGTGTTTCACTCTTAAAGTAGGGTGAAATTGATAGCTCCTTTCTCAAAATGGTGTAATTGGAGCATTTCCGAGGAAGAAAAAGTAAAAACATAAAAAACCAAGCGCTGTCTCGAATGCTCCTGCTTTCCGGTCGGCCAGGCACTTAAACACGCGCGACGTTGGCTTAAAATTATTACATTTGTCGCCTTATATTCTTCTGCTCTACAAAAGTTTTTTGCTTTGCGCTTTCAAAATGGCGACGCCGCTGACCAACAAAATCAATGCAAGAATGTGGCGTCGGCGGCAATGTTGACGTCGTGCGTAGAACAGGAGCAAGCGCAGCAGCAGCAACAAAATAAAATACAGCAGAAGAACAACAAAGGCAAGCATTAGAAACAGCAACAGCAAAAACGCTGACAGCGACGCAGACTAAACATTTTGCAGCAGCGCAAATCAAACGGCACAAACAATGGCGGACAAGGCGAAACGGAACGTCAAGCGCAAAAGAGAATTAATTAGATTGAGGCGGCAGCTGGGCGCAAAGGCGGCAGCTGAGAGAGTGTGAGCCATTAAATATTATGAGAGAGCGCGTTCTATGTATTGCTGTGCATTTGCGAGTGTGTGTGAGAGAGAGAGAGAGAGAGAAAGAGAAATTGCAATTGCGAGTGCGCAAGAACGATACAGCGCAGCGAGCATTGAAAGCTTCAATTTGTATGCGAACAACAACAGCAACAGCAATGGCGGCCACCGATCCAAGTACAACAATAACTAAATACGAACAGCACCAGAATATGTAAACTGTAAAATCGAGCGGCTCCTGGTACCGAGTCCCTTCTCTAAATCCCAAGGATATGTACCAAATGTAATGAACAGTCGGCAAATGCAAAGCAAAACAAAGCATTGGACCGAGCCAAAATGCTACATCAAAAAAGAAAAAAACAACACAGTTGTGCAATTGAGATAACAAAAGGGAAACTTGAAAAAATGGGGACGCGCGCTTTGCTTTTTGTATGACGCGTGTGCTATAAGCCTCACAAAAGGATATAAAACGGGCACAGCGCAGCGCTAGAATAATAAATAACGTTTGTTGTTGTTGTTGTTGGTGGTGCTGTTGTTCCTGGCGCAGCAGCTGAGGCCGCTGGCGAATTGAAATTTTACGAGAAAATGAAATTGTATTAGAAAATATGCTGTGTGAATCACGAGACACGCACACACAGGCGCACACACGAGCATATACATATACGCACACACACACATACACATATATAGAAGCACACGCTATAGTGAATAGGGGACGCGCATTATTGTGTTCTCTACGCGCTTTCGCTTCAGCCGACGCGACGTCAACAGCGACCGCAGGACGACGTCATCGCCAGTCAGTTAGCTGTTGTTGTTGTTGCTTTAGCTGCTGCTGTTTGGTTCCTGTTTTCGCTTTTTACCGTTCAGTCAATGACCACATTGTGTACACAACGTGTGTGTGCATATGTGTGTATGTATATGTGTCTGCTCTTGTCCTGCCGGAAGTTGACGCCGCCGTTTGGTCATTCTCGTCGCTTTTACTCAAGCTCGCTGCGACGCTCTGTCGCTCTTGGTCTTGCTGTCTCTCTCATTCTCCCCCTCCCAGCCTCTGTCTCTCTCTTTTACTCGATGCCACGCTTGAGCTGCGTTTGTAAAAAACAAGTTTGTGAGTTTAACAGCGCGCAGGATCCGGCTCCCCATACGAAATGCACTTCAGCTCCTTTGCCTCAATACATCTGTGCTGTTCAGTTCTTGCGCGTACGGCCTTTCGCGTCACGCTTTGATCCTGTCGTTGGCTTTGCTGCTGCTGTTCATTCCTCTCTCTATTTCGCTTCCTCTTCCTCACTTCCTTCTAGCCATCACCCATGGCACAGAGCATAGGCGTTGCCCAGCTAATGACATGTTGTAAATTATTTTCCTTGTGCAACGTGTCGTTTTCTTTCTTCTTGTAATTAGTTTGGTTTCGCTTTTTCGTTTTGCGCTGCGGCTGCTTAAATTCTGTACTTAGAGGCTTTTTCTCCTTGTTAATTGTATTCCTCTTTTGTAGGTAGAACGCATTGTGGGGCTACCAGGACATCTTGTAAGATCAGTGTAGCAGGCGAATTTTTAAAATAACTAAACTTTCGGCTGTATTGCGAAATCATACCATCGAGTTAATTTTGTGGTAAACTTAAATTTAAATTTAACTGTCTCAAAGCTCGTTAAGACTGTTTGTTTTGCAGATCTATTTCATTTATCTTTTATTTTTGACGTGTAAAAGATATAATTATTATAATTGATATCATATTCCTTCAATTCTGGGTTTCTTACAAACAATTCCCCTTTTCTTAAGATAAGTTATTTATTCTGTATTCTTTCTACCAATGAACTTTAAACACATTATATTGTAGTATCAAAATGATAAGAAATTAAATTTATAAATCTGTCACGAGACGATCATACGATATTGAGACCCTTTTGATCGACGCTTTACATTTAACATGTAAACTATTTAGATTTTCCCGGAAAGAATTCAAGTACCAGCTGGAAAATATGTAGATTACCATAGATTGAAGGAATCGATACATCAGATCCCCTACCCAGATCAATGTAGAGAGCTCTGTAAATCGCGGACTAATACAAAGCATTATTATGTGTAAGCCCGGCGCAGTTTAACTGCTACATAGTCTATCTAGCGGCCTCTTTGCGACTTAGCTGAAGAAGCGTGAGTGAGAAAGAGAAACGGAGTGAGAGAGACAGAGAGGGAGAGAGTGTACGAAGCATAGAAAATTTGGTTGCTTTTGTGAAGCATTCGCTGCAGCTCGTTTTTGCCAATAATTCAGAAAACATTTGCTGCGCAAAAATCTTTTGTTTGCCACGAACCAACTGCCGTTTTTCCTCTGCATTTTCCGCACACAGACACCGACACACGCGCACACACACCTATTTGTATGTTTCTATATAACACATTATCCTGTCAAACTTGTTTTTGCTCTCGTTATTGTGAGCGTTCGCTCTTGGTTTTCCTTGCACATTACGCTTTACTACCGTCGTTCGCATTAAAAGGACAACGCTCTATGTCTGTGTCTGGCCGTTCGCCTGCTTCTGTGTGTGTGTGTGCTGTCGCAGTCGGCGTCGCTGTCGCTGGCGTTTGGCTGCGCTGTTTCGTCCTCGCCAGGCACGTCTTGGTTTCAGTTTACGCTCGCAGCTCCGACAGCTCAGAACATGTTGCTGATCCGCGCCCGTTGCCGTGTGTGTGTTTAAAGCAGCAGTTCATAATATCTATATGCATAGAATATAAATACATGTACATATACATACATACATAATTGTAACAACATCAGCAAAATCTTAATACTATATTGAGAACTCCGCCTCAGCCGGCAGTTTCCAACAAATAATAAAAAAAAAGAAGAAAAGAAACGAAACGAACAAGTAAAATAAAAGCGCAGACAGTCGCCAAATGTTGCAGGCCAACTTTGTCGTATACAGTTAAAAGTTACAGTTAAAAGCTCGCAAACAACTCCGCGTTAAATAAACAACAACAAATTGTGCAATTGTGCAAAATCAAGCGAGTGCCAGCCGCAAGGAAAAAAGAATAGAAGAGAACGAGTGTGTGAGAGCGGGCCTAATTTGCAAAAGAGAGCGCCTGAACGTAAGCAACAAAAAGCAAGCAGAAAGAAATGTGTAGCACACAAAAGGAGTGACAAAACAGAAGCAGAAGCAGATGAAAAGAAAAGAAACATTCGTTCTGTTCCAGTAAAGCCAAAAATACAACAAAAGCAAAATGTGCAATAAACTGCAGAAACAAACCTAATTCAACCAACAAATAAACGTAGTGGGATTACACTAGAGTGAGTGAGAAGGAGAGATATCAAAAACAAGAGTACGAGCGGGAGGCTGCATTTAAATTAAAACTCAACCGAAGCGCACACACAAGTGAGTTTTAAATTTTTCATACACTCTTCCCATACATATACACAATGCATATTACTTACATACATACCCAAATGGCACACACACACACACCTATACACATACATGCACACACACACACTTGTGTACGTATAAATATACAAATACATATGTATATGGCAGTTGCTCTCTCTTTCTCTCTGTGCATATGTGACTCGCTACTTTGCTACTCGCCCTTTCGCGCTGACAGCATTCTCTCTGGCTTGCGCACACAGCGCGCACTCGTCGCTTAGGTTCTCTTCATTGTCCTCGTTGTTGTCGTCCTCGTCGTAGTCGTCTCATCGGGTGGTGGTACAGTTTTCTGCGTAGACCCAAAATTGCGTAAATTTTCATCCATGTAGTTTGCTTGCATGTCTCGCACGGCGCTGTGCTCGTCGTCACTGTCGCTGTAGTCCTTGTTGCTGTTCGTTCCTTAAATTTGTTTATTCATCAATTTGATTTGGCTGCCAATAAACATTGTACATTTCGCATGTCGCAAAGAGGTTTGTACTTTGGCTTCTGTGCATTTCCATATTCCTATTCCAATTGGGCGTACTTCTCGGACGGTGTATCCTAATTTATTTGGTTCGCCATTTCGTTATTTTGTTCTGCGCCATTTTAATTGGTGTCCTTTAGAGTTTCTTATGTATGCAGCTGCTGAATATGGCACAGCCAAAACTTGGAATTCAAATTGCTTATCTAACAAATTCATTTCTACGACTGTATAACTGTATTTGTGTTTGCAATTATAGAGTTTAAGCTTTTCATAGATACATATAATATGCTCGTGTATGTATTACATTAACCCAGAAAACGCAGCTCGGAGGACCTTAAAAGGATTAATATGTATTCACTATAAATATAGCAGGAAAAAAGAAGGGATATTGTGATGATAAAAATAATCAAAGTAGTATACTTATTGGGAATTCGTACCATTTTGAAGCTATTTGGACCGGAATAAAATCTAATTATATTCTCTACGTACCAATAGACGTGGTGAAAATTGATTTATGAATAGAAGTAATAATTAATTAGACATTTCAGAGAATATATTTATTGTGTAAGGAAAAATCTAATATTTCCATTTTGTGGAACAGCATGTTATTGGATTAAGGATCAGGTGTATTTATAAAAAAATATATATTTGTAAAAAGAACTATGCAAGATCAGATACTATGTATTATCATTTAAGGATCAGTATTTTATAATGATAATGAATACTAGAATAAATATCTAGTCATTAGTGAAACTAATAAAAACTAAGTTCCATTCTAGGTAAGGTAAAACTAATTTCAAGACTGTAATAACAATTGATTTTATAATAATATATATCTTTTATATATGTTATAAATGTAATCGGTCAAATATTTATCCCCCGGCCTGCTGGCAGCGACTGATTGATTTAATTTATAACAATAAAAACATTTCAGAATTGATATATCTAACGATTTTTCCCACAAACTTTTGACAAATTTTTCCCAACTATTATTTATTTATAATTAAAAATATTAACTTTCAGCCTTATAACAGAAATATTTGAATACAACCGAGTTCCAAAACTACAAAATTAAAATTATCATATTTGGATTGAAATTTATTTTGTAAGATAGTCAAGATATGAAAACGAGATCAATGCATCTCTTCAATGCAAACCATTAAAACTGGCTGACGAGCCGACGGGCTGACGGGCTGCATATCCTGCCATTCTCCGAAGCCTGTTTAGTCCGCCTGGCTGGCTGGCTGGCTGCCTGCCTGCCTGCTGCTGCTGTGGCTGTTGTTATTGTTGTTGTCGTTACTGGCTGTCCCATTGAAAAAGGGCGCTCGAAAATGAAATGAAATGAAGTTGCAGCTGTTCCTGTTTGCCTAGCAACAACAACAGCAACTACTACTACAACGGCAACATAAGCAGGAGGCAGGGCACGCACGCATTCATGTCAAGTCGTTGGCATCTGCGCTGGATTAATGCAGACAGTAGAGGCAGCTCTCTGCTTGTCTATCTGTCCCTCTCTCTCTCTATATATATATATTTCTCTAACAGTTACAGATCGCGTTAAGTAAGATATACCCAGAAATAATAGAAAGCAAAACTAAACAATGTCCGAAATACCGCGCATTATGGTATTCCGTCCCACCTGGGAGGAGTTCAAGGACTTCCCCAAATACATAGCCTATATGGAGTCACAGGGCGCCCACAAAGCAGGCCTGGCCAAGGTGGTGCCGCCCGCTGAGTGGGTGCCTCGTCGCAGTGGCTATGCGGACTTGGACGCCTTGAATGTGACGATTCCTGCGCCCATTTGCCAAGTGGTTACCGGAAAACAGGGATATTATCAACAGATCAATATACAAAAGAAACCGCTGACGGTTAAACAATTCAGCGAATTGGCCAGCACCGAACGGTATGCCACACCGAAGCACTTTGATTTCGAAGATCTGGAGCGTAAATATTGGAAGAATATAACCTACGTGGCTCCCATTTATGGGGCCGATGTTAGCGGCAGCATCACAGACTCTGACCAGGATGTAAGTGTTAGGTGGACCCAACTGAGCGTCATTTTTCTCATGCCTCCACAATTTCTCACAGAGCTGGAACATAAATCGCCTGGGCAGCATTTTGGACTTTGTCAACAAGGACTATAATATACAAATTGATGGCGTCAACACTGCCTACCTGTACTTTGGCATGTGGAAAACGACATTCGCCTGGCACACCGAGGACATGGACTTGTATTCGATCAACTATCTGCATTTCGGTGCGCCCAAAACGTGGTACGTGGTGCCGCCCGAATATGGCAGGCGCCTGGAGAAGGTCGCCAATCAGTATTTCCCGGCCAGCTATAAGAACTGCAACGCGTATTTGCGACATAAAATGACGCTCATATCGCCGCAGATACTTAAGCAGCACAATGTACCAGTTAGCAAGGTAAAATCAATATGGATTTCCCATTGATTCTCGAAATACCTAAAAGACAGAAATTCGAACTGGCCATATTATGGATCCATGTTATGAATGGATCCCCTTCTTATAGTGCTTTCTTCACAAAATTCGAATTATCTCTCCATTTGGTTAGATGCAATTTAGTAGTAGGTACTTTAGTTAAAATAACTAAGTGTGAAGGTTCAGGAAACTTTTTGAAAAGTCAAAAATTTCTTGATACTCCTATGAAACAAAAGATACTCGACTATCTAGGAAGCATTTGGTTTTGGAAACCTTGTAAATTTCTAAATAGTCTTCAATTATGGAACAAAGTATTGTGTAATCCAAAGGATATCTTAATCATTGATTATCGAAACAAATTTATTATATATCGCTCCCGTACGGATTTACGGAATACAGTTCTGTAAACGAAACTTAATTGCAAACGATTACAAAACTAATGCAATAGCTCGAGAAACGCGAATCTGTCTGATTAGCTAATGAGGAAGAAAGCAGTTTTAGAATTGAGAAATATAGGCCAGTTCGAACCCAAAACTGACGAAACTGTAAGGTCTCAAGTACTCAATGTTTTACCACACACAGATAACCCAGGAATCGGGTGAGATTATGATTACGTTTCCTTTCGGCTATCATGCCGGCTTCAATCATGGCTTCAACTGCGCCGAATCCACAAACTTTGCCATGGAACGCTGGATTGAGTACGGCAAGCGTGCAACGCAATGTACCTGCAGCAATGACATGGTCAAAATCTCCATGGACACATTTGTCAAGCGTTTCCAGAGCGAGCGATACGATGCGTGGTTGGAGGGGCGCGACCTCGGCCGTCATCCAGAGGATCCGCCCAATGTGGTGCCAACTGCTGCGCCGCTGCCACCGCACCTCGATGTGCTTCTGTGTGATAAAAAGTGGGTTGCTACCGAGCACCTAGAGCTAGTTTTCAATAATAACAATTCCCCATTAATCACAGAATGAAGAAGCAATGCAATCCCACCAAGGCGAAGAGCTTCAAGGAGCGCAATCCTGATCTGGATCTGGATGAAATCCAACAGAATCCGAATGTGCCCGACGACGTAAAAGCCATGTTGAAAGAGAGCGTGCTTACGCTCAATGATGAGGAAACCGAGTACACGCCCGAGGATACAATGAGTCTGCAGAGTCCTGCTGACTTCAAGACCAAGCAGGAGCTGCTGGAGTACATGGACGATGGCACTGGTAAGCACAAAGACAGACAACCTCAAGATCAGCCCAACAATCAATACTTTTCTGTTTTGCTCTTTTTTTTCTCCACTAATCTTTGCAGAGGACGACGACGAGGAGGAGGACTTTAAGCGGCGCAAGCAGAAGCGTAGATACGACGCAGACTACGATGATGATTGGCTGACGAGCAAGCGTCGGAATAACTCGCGCAACAGCAGTCGTGGTCGTAGTCCGCGCGCCAATAAGGACGATCGCTCCATATCGCCAGCGTCCTCCACATCCTCCACTTCAAGAGGGGCACGCGGGGGTGGAGCGCGCGCCAAAGCGAACTCCACACCACGCAAAACGCCCACGAAGCGAAAAAAGGAGGCGACTGCCAGCAGCAGCAGCAGTGCATCAACAACAACAGACAGTGCAGCAGCAACAGTTGCAGCAGCCATTGAAAGAAGCAGCAGCAACAGCAGCAGCAGCGGCAGCAGTGTTGGCGCAGGTGAGCGCAACAGCAGCAACAATTTGATCAGCAACAGCAACTGCAGCAGCAGCAACAGTAGCAACATCAGCAGCAGCAACAGCCTCTGCAACGCCACAGTCACAACAACAACTACAACTACAACAAGCATAGTCACATAAGAACCACAATCACCATCATCATCGGCAACATCCAGCTATCCATAATCCAATCAACAACAAAATAACCATTGACTAACATTTTAATCCGATCGATCTCCCATTCACAGCCGCTTTTGTCAGCGATTCTTTTGTTTTAATTTCCTTTTTAAATTCATTGCCGTCATCGTCGTCGTTTTAGTTTCTCGTCTCCTATTTGTGTTTTGCTTTTACTGTATTTGTACAATTGTTTTGAAATTAGAAATTCTTGCTAAAACATAAGTCGTCAAAGTTGTGTCCTAATTTGTAAGCGCCTGAGAAATATATGAGAGCACTCTATTCATATATATATAAATATATATATATAAAGGAAACTTTATGCTAAAAACTAACCAAAAACCAAAACTGTTTTACTAAAAAAGGACATTTCATGCATGGGCTCTACTCGCAGCTCAACTTCTGGTTGGGCTTCAGTTTCGGCTTCAGCTTGAGTTTCGATTTGTTTCCGATGCAGCTTCGTTCGCTTTTGCTACATATGTATGTATATATGTCTATATATATATATATATATGTGTGTGTGTATATGTATATAACATGTGTGTGCGTGTGTGTGTGTGTCGCTTCACAACCCCAAACGCTTAACTGCCAACATATAACAACCACATCCAAACCAACATCCAACATCACAAACAAACAAAAATCTCCTAAATGCTCTTGTAATAACAATTTCGAACGCATTTTTACAGATGCCAAACGCGGGCTCAACGAGCAATCACAGCAGCAGCAGCAACAACAACAACAACAGCAGCAGCAGCAGCAGCAACAGTTGCAATTCATGCAACAGTCGCGTAAATTCGAGGGCAAAATACCAAAACTAAGTCAACAGCAGCAGCAGCAACAGCAGCAAGCGACAACTGCAACATCATCTAGTCAACAACAGCAGCAGCAACAGCAACAGAAAATTACCAGCACCAACATGTTGCCCGCAGCCAACACACTGAACGGCATTCCACAGCAGCAGCACCAGCAGCAACAGCAATATACCAGCACAGATGGCAATGTCTATCAGCTGCAAAATGAAATTCTCTGTGATGCGAATGGACAGGCGACAAGCGCAGCAGCGGCCACATATCACACAACTGCCGCTGCCGTGGCCAGCAGCAATAGCAGTCCACAGCAACATGTTGCTACCAGCGTTGCCGGTAAGTAACAATTTCTTTCTGCCAATATTTGTAACTCTTTAAACGAAACCGTAAAGAAAATCCTTACCAATTGCGTTTGTCGTTTTGCGTAGTTTGTTTTGCTAATATTTTGTGTGCTCGACTCTTTGGTTTTCGTTTTTAATTTATCAGCCTAATTTACTAACTCCTTTTATTTTTGATTACTCTAACCATACTAATTGGCAACCAGTATTATTTAATACCATCTATATGCTGTATATATCTATTCTATACATCCATCATGCAACTCATTGAAACTCTGTAGAAATGAACTCTTGATTTATTTTCTTAATTTTCAAAGTATTATTGTTTTTGTGCCAAAAATCAAACTGCAGCTAACAGTAAAACAAAAGAACAAGAAGAAGAAAACAATACAAATTTCCATTATCATGCAATAAAATGTGTTGGTCCTCCATTTGCGTTCTTTTTATACACAAACTGAAATTTAATAAAATAAAGAAAAAACATAAATTAAATGCAACAGAAAAAGAAAGAGGACATGCATCCCAAAAACAAATAAATCGCTTTTCAGTTCTCTTACACTTTCCACACCTTTTTACCCACAAATTTCAAACTCTTCTCGTGCTGAGCGTATTTGTTCGTAGTGTCTCATTTCTGTTTTATATTTATAATGCAAAACAGATATTGAATAACTGTAAAGGAAAATATATATCATATATTTAAATGCACAAATTAGGCCTCGACATACACATATACATATATTAAATATATTTATAACGAATGTTTATGAATATAACCAATAATATAGCAAAGCGCATTTGACAAAAGGCTCAAAACTTTTTATTTTTATTTTTATTTCTCTTTTATTAAATTAGCGTATATATTTTTCAGTTTATTTAGACATTTTTAGTTTAGCTCTTAAGTTCGTTTTTTTCTACTGCTCACAATGGAGTCGATGCTAAATATGAAAGCACACTAGATGTGAAAGAGATAATTTTAAATTTTAAAAAGTTATTAGAGAATTCCATTTTTATTTTAAACCCGTCTAGTTTATTAAATCATTTATTGAAATTGATTTGTTTTGTGGAAAAATAGCTTAAATATGCAACTCAATTTACGAATTGAAATTTCTAACGTTTTAAAATGTTGAAAAGTGCTGCCCATTTGCTTTGGAAGCTGTTCCACGCGGCAGTGTTCGCAAAGTGCTGCCCATCGATATTTATGTACTCAACTCCATTGTGAGCATAGCGCGTAGTTTATTTGAGTTCAATTATTATTTGTAAGTATTTTGCACTCAGGTATTTTTTAGTATTATTTTGTTTTATTCTTAATTACTACAATTAAGTGTGGCCAATGTCGAATTGGAATAAACACACGAAATTGTTGAATTAGTTTTTTATTTTTGAACAACTATTCTTAGAGATTTGGTTGGCATTAAAATTGATTTAGTTAACGTTTGTATGATTGTATGAAACACTTACATAATTTGTAGAAATTAAGTAAACACAAATTGAAGCGACAAACGAAGTATGAACATAGAATCCAATTCACTCACTTCTTTTCGTAAGTAGTGTATACAGCTATCTGGGTGATATATCCATATCCAATGCGATGTGCCGCCCCATTTGAAAAGCTGTTTGTTGTTCGATGATGATTTGTAGCTATCATTTTGCACAACATTTGATTTCGGTATCTGATTTTTGAGTGAATTGTTGATTTCGATTTCGATTACGATTACGATCACGATTTCGATTTCGATTTCGATTTTTCGAATTGATTTATTGATTATTTATGCAAATATTACATTGAAACACATCTTTTATATGAACCAAACCGAATATGTACTTTCAATCAATATAAACAAAAGACAATGTGGTCACAACTATTAGTTCGTCCTCCATCCTGCACACGAACGCCACCACGAATGGAGCCACGGAACAGCAGCAGCAGCAGCAGCAGCAGCAACAGCAGCAACAGCAGCAACCACAATATCACTACATAACCACAACGGGAGAGGATGGCCAGACGCCCACGACGATAGTCTTTGAGAACTATAACGGTGGCATGCCCACGACGGCGGTTAGCGCCGCCGCAGCGACGCCCATCGTTAGCAGCGTAGATGGCTCTGGTGGTGCAGGATCAGGTGCGGGCGCGGGTGGTGCTGGAGCAGCGACAACAACAACGACCACGGCGCTAGTCAACACGGATGGCACGATCATCGAGTTCGATGGCAGCACTTACGAGGAGTACCATGTGCTGAAGAGCGAGAACGGGAGCAGCGATTGCCTGAGCAACGGCAGCAGCGCCGTCGCCGCGGACATCATCAAGTACGAACCGCAGCATGTGGGCGAGGATGAGGAGATGCTGGAGGAGGACGAGGAGAGCGGCCTGCAAGTGAAGTACGAGGAGCAGAGCATGGAGCACGATCACGACTTTGAGGAATACCAAGTAATCAAGGCCGAAGTGGAGGCCGAAGCAGCCGAACAGGCGGCTGGCACCACTAGCTACACAATCAGCGGCCACGACGACCAACACCAACACCAGCAGCAGCAGCAGCAGCAACAGCAACAGCAGCAACACCAACAGCAGCAACAGCAATCGCAACACGGCATCAATGATGCCATGCCTGGCATGCTCTCCAAAGCGGCGGCAGCCAAACAGAAGCGCAAACGCAAAACGCGAGTCATAGCTGAGGACGAGCAGGGCGAGTACCTGGAGAAGATGAGTGTGCGTGGCTTGGACATAGCGCGCTACGAGCACATCATCGATGGGGTGGCCTACTGCCTAGTCTGTGCGAAGAACGACATTTTCAAGACGTTCAAGAACAAGTACAGCTTCCAGCGGCACGCGTACCTCTTCCACGAGGGCCAGAATCGCAAGATCTTCGCGTGCCCCATCTGCAACAAGGAGTTCTCGCGGCCGGACAAAATGAAGATGCACAAAAAGGACAAGCACGGGGACGTGCCCATGCCTCCCAGCTCCGCTGCGAGTACGCCGCAGAAGGCGGAGGCGACAGGCACGCCAGCTGCGAAACGGGCCCGCACCTCCAGAACGCCGCGTGTGCGCAAACTGAAGTCGGGTGATGCGGCCACGCCCAGCAGCACGCCAACCAAAAAGCGTTTGGCGCAGATTGACAGCGTGCTGGATGAGGTGCAGAATGCCGAGGCGGAACAGCAGCAGCAACAGCAGCAGCAACAGCAGCAACAGCAACAACAACAGCAACAACAGCAACAGCAACAGCAACAGCAACAACAACAACAACAGCAGCAGCAGCAACAGCAACTGCAACAACAACAACAAACGGCAGCAGCTGCACCTCAGCAGCAACAGCAGCTGCAAACGTTGCCCTCGCTCGACTTTAGCGGCATGATACTGCCAGGCGGTGCACAGCTGGCGCTGGCCAATCCCGGCGCAAGCAGCTCCATGACGCTGCAACGTGGCCAGGCCACGCCCACGCAGAGTGCACAGCCGACGACGACAACATTGATCTACTCGAATCAGCTGGAGTTGCAGCAGGCGCTGCTGCAGCAGCAACTGCATGGACAGAGCATCATGATCCAAGATCAGGCGGGCAATCTGGTGCCGCTGCAGCTGGACGGCACGCAGACTATTTACACAACGGCACCAGCGCCGCAGCAGCGGGCGACAACAGCAACGTACCAAACGACAACTCAGCAGCAACTTCAACAGCAGCAGCAGCAACAGCAGCAGGTGAGCAGCAGCCAGGCGCAGACGCAACCCACGCACTACGAGCTGGACAACGTGACCTACCTCAGCTCGGCCGCGGCTACGCCGACGCTGCCCAGCGATCAGCAGCAGCAGCAACAGCAACATGTCATCGGCACAGTGCAGAGCTACCAGATACTGACGCCCGATGGCCTGCAGAGCTTTCAGCCCAAGCTGGAGACCGGCGAGCTGGGCGATCTGTGTCCGTACACGATGAGCGCCACAGCCGCGCCTCAGTACACCTTCACCACGCACGCGAGCACGCAGCCCACGCTGAATGCGAATGCGCTAGATGCGCAGCAACATCACCAGCAGCAGCAGCAGCAGCAACAGCAGCAACAACAGCAGCATCAGCTGCTGCAGCAGCACCAGTTCAGCCACAATCCGCATCAACAGTTTATGGAGCTAAAGAACGAGCTGCTGATAAAGAGTAGTGACGCCTATACGCTGGATGCCTCCTCCATGTACCACCTGCCCTTCTCGCCCACCTCGATGATAAATGCGGTGAACGATGTGAATACCTCGTCGCTGCTGGAAACCAAAGAAATTAGGTAAACACACTCAAATAGCTCTCTTTCCCCCCCCCCCTCTCGCTCTCTCTCTCTCTCTCTCGCTCTCTTTATCTGTCTCTTTCTATTTATATACATACACACATAATATATATGTATGTACAATATACATACATACATATATATATATAATTATGACTATTTAAATGAATCTATGCTACTCGCTACAATTTAAGTAATTTTTTTAGTGTAACGCGTTCTCGTTTGATTTAGATTTACTCGCTATCTCTCTCCATTTCTCTTTCTGTCTATTGCTGTCTGTCTCTCACACTCTCTTTATCAGTTCTCTTGCGTAGTCGACGGCGGCGCTGCGTATTTGCTGTCGCTGTACCGTTACGTTGCGTTGAATTCCGTTTCGTTTCACTTATGTTTTCGACTAGTTTTGAGCAACGTCGCGACCTCTACTAAAAACACACACACACACTACTTTCAAATAAAAATCGCATTTTCGATTTGAATTGCGAATTAAAATACAACGTAAATGCGCATTAACAAGATTTATTTTTAATTGTTAGTCAATTTTCATGTAGCTTTTCTTTAAGTATGTGTATTTAAGTATTTTCAATTCAATATATTGATATTATAATATTATTTCTGAGTATGTAACAATCTTGCTTAACTTAGTTTAGTTTTAGTTTTTTATTTAAATTTGTGCATTTATTTATATCGTATTTCTATCGCGCAAACTTTATACATCAAATCTTTCAATTCAGCTTTATTTTTGCTATCGGTTACGTACTTTACTTCTCCAGTGCTCTAAATCTGAAACTTTAAAAATTAACATTTTACCATATACGATAAAGAAATACAACTCACATATTTTGAAGAATTTATTGTACATAGGCATTATCTGTTTGTTATTTTAATATTTTCACTTCCACCGATGATTTTAATTACAATGTGTTCAATGCGATTTTGTTCTTTTTTTTTTCTTTCTTTTCTCTTGTTTTATTTTATGTACACAAAACCAACCCACCAACCGACCAATCAATCAATCAATCAAACGATAAACAAAACTCGTCTATAAAATATAAATGAAACTATAGCTACGATATATCAGAAGCCGTGCTTCTAGCGCTCTGATAAAGCAACACGACCGCGAAATATATAAAAGCGACAACTGCAGCCAAAGTACCAAAAAAAAAAAAAAAAAAAAAAAAAAAAAAAAAAAAAAAAAAAACAAGACAAAAGATAATACTAAATAAAGATTTTAAAAATTGAAAAGCAACGCAAATGGAAGCCATTTACAATGCAAATATAAAAAGAAAAAGAAATTATTAAATGCATAAATATGTTATAAATCGAAACGCTTACTCATAATACTCATTTAACACACACATTTTGCAACACTGAGCACACTGAGCAAGGATGAACTCGCATACATTCAACTTATACAACACCGCTTGATCGTGTGTGAGCGAGTGTCTGTGCATGTATGTGGGTGTGGGGGTGTGTGTGTGTGTGTGCATACGACAACAGAAAACTTCACACACTTTATTCATTTTTGCACACTCCATAAAACATTTCATTTGCATTTGGCTTACAATGGACGTCCTTCCCACACCCTCACATTAAATCAAAACTAAATCATAACATAAATGTATATACATATGTTTATAAATATAAAATTGGACATTTTAAGTGCAAGGTATGTGTACTTTTTTAATTCGCTTTTTATTTATTGTTAATATTTGGTTTTATTATTTTGTTTTTATTTGTTTGTTTTTAACCAATTTTTGTATAAGCGCATTCATAACAATCCATGAACCAATTATCCTTTACCCATTATCCGTTCCCTGTTAACACACATCCAGAGCACTCTGTTCCTTATTTCAATGTTAGGCAATTTCTTGGTTTTATTTTCGCAGTGTCAGGCAGGGCAGAATCTCTTCAATAAGAATATTTGTGAAAAAAGTCAATGGGGATCATAATTTAGTATGAATATAAACTTTTAAAATAATAATAGTTTTGGTTTAAATATATTTCTGGCTTTGACAATAATCTGCTTTACATTTAGTTATCAGTTATATATGTAAACGATTTTATAATTTCTGTTAACGCTAACACTTTGCTTATTAAACTTTTTATCGATAGATCGATAGTAATATATTTTCATTCTTATATATCGGAATGAGTTTAAATGCAGGCAACGATACGTTGATCAGTTTGAATGACATTGCAGTCTGTGTCGTTAAGCAGTAACGAATTAATCAATTTTTATTTGCATCCCTTTTTAATTCGTTTTAAACATTAATTGGTCCAATTGGAATTTTTATTAAGCTCACAGCAACATCTTTCCATATCATGTACATAACTCACCTAACCACTTATACACACACACACACACAAACACATATATACATGAATTATGATTTACTAACCCAGTAACTAAGCAAAAGCCTTAAATTAATGAGAATATCAAAAATTATGCAAAATGTTAATCAAATTGTTTATTCAACCAAATATTTTTTTCTTTTTCTTCATTTTCCTCAACAACTTTTCGGTTCGCCCGTTGTGTTCATGTTTTGTGTTGTTTTAATGTCATATTTTTATGATTTGCACACAAAAATTCATAAATACAACAACAACAACAACATGCGTCAACCACCACCTCCATCACCATACAACAACCACAGGTTCTTTTGAACAACAACAAGCATACAAGAACAACAACAACATAAACAACAATAAAGCGCAGTTCAAGCAGCCATACACACCACGCAACAACAACATTCAGAACAACATGCACAACAACCACAACAACAAGAATGATCGGCAACGTCGCCAGCGCGAAGCGAATCGAATCTATTACGAAGATGTTGTCGTACAGCAAGCCAATACTCGCGCTCGCCTTACCGCCGGCAGCAGCAATGGCAAGAGTAACAGCAGCAGCAACAGCAACAGTTGCTTTCAAAGCAGCAGCAGCAACAGCAATCGTAGCGCCTCTGTCAGCTTCGTCGACAAATTCGCAGACTTTGTAACACATAATCGTAGCCATTCGAAAAGCAGACGCGACTTGCAAGTGCACAACAAACACACTAATAATCCCAATGCTGTCTCATCTCTCATTCCAAACTCTAACATCAGCAGCAGCAGCGGTACCATTATCAACAACAGCAACAACAACAGCAGCGGCAGCAACAGCAGCAGTGCTGCCAACAGCAACAACAACAATAACAACGTTAGCAGCAGCAGCAATGGCATAAAGACAACAATTGGCAAGAAGACGCCTGTCATACTGCTGGCCGCACGTGGAGCTGTTCACAAATCTCAGCAGCAGCAACAACAACAGCCGCAGCAGCAGCAGCAGCATCCGCCACTCGCCTTGCTCAATGGCAGCCAAGCGGGCGGCAAGCCAGCGGTCACCTTGCTGCGCGTCAATGCGAATGCCAACCGCAGTCGCCAGGTTATCATTACGCCAGACGCATCCAACCTGCAGCAACAGCAGCAGCAACAGCAGCAGCAGCAGCAACAACAGCAGCAGCAACAACAGCAAGAGCAGCATCTGATCGAGCAAGAGGAGGAGCTCATTGATGAGGATGTTTATGATGATGCGGACACACTGAATGCCGCCCTGTGCTCATCGACAGCACAAATCCTGCGCAAATTCCGCATACCCAAGGGCACAGCACTGACAGCCAAGTCGGCGGATGGTTATCTGGCCATGCCGACGCCGACGCCCTCGCCGCCCATGGTCGCAACTGGAGGCAACGTTGCTCTAGATGCAGCCAGCTATGTGGACAACACAGACGACATCATCGAAGAGCTCAACGAGGATGATCTGGTGGAAGAGGTCATCGACGAGGAGGCGACTGGCTGCGAGGAGCAGCAGGTGCTGGAACAAACAGTTAACGACAGCGACGGTCTTGATCTCAGCAGCGGGAGCAACAGCAATCATAATGCGACAGCAGCAGCGGTTGCAGCTGCAACGACAACATCTGCCATGTTGCTGCAGCAGCCGCAACAGCAGCAGCCGGCGGCGCTGCAGCTACAAACCGTGGGACCCAATGGCACTGTCACCTGCTTCAATCTGCCACCGAATACCATATTGGTGCAGTCAGCCGACGGCAGCATCATCGCGCATCCCAGCAAAGCTGGCCAGCAGCAGTTGATTGTGTTGCCCGCGGACTGGCCGACAGCCAATATGGCCTTAGCCGAGCCGACAGCAGCAGCTCAGCCAGCGCAGACGCAAACGCAAACGCTGCTGCTGACGGCCGACGGCACCGCCATACCAATTATGGCGCCGCTGCAGCAGCAACACCACCAACAACAGCAGCAGCAGCAGCAGCAACAACAGCAACAGGCTGCAGCTGTTGCTGCTGCAGCGCAACTATTCGCCGCGTAGGGTCTAATGGGTGGCCAAATGGGTCGATTTTTGAATAATGCCACGATAATGCCAACCACATATTTCTTTTAAATCTCCAGCCCGTTGCACCTGCCGCAGAGCAGCACGTGGCACAGCTCGTTGTGTTGCTCTGCTGCCAGCTGCAACAAATTCCTAGAGTTCTATCCACAATATTCCACCTGCCCCGCCTCCATTTACGTAGGGCATCTACCAAAAATCGACGCATTTGGCCACCAAAAAGAGCAGCACTAAAAAAGGAAATCAAAACAAAACAAAATAAAATTGATATTTAAACAATAAAAGCCAAGTTAAACTTAGAAAGCAGCCACAACCCAATTGAAAAGCTTTGCGAGCATGTGAAGAAGAAAACACAACTGATATTACACAATGTTAAAATGCATACCAAATTTATTTTTCTATATATATATATATATACATAATACATTAAGCATACAGAAGAATCCTATACATACACATATGTACTATGTATATAGTATATGCATATGTATTATTCATGTAAAGCGAAGAAAGCAAGCAAATGTTGTTCGTGATGTAGGCACACACACAGATGCATAATCGCATACACACGCGCACTCACTCACGCACAGCCAGTGTTGTGCAATGAATTCTGTAAATTTCGAACATTTAAATTATTTTCTAAGCATTAAGCCTATATTTAAGTGCAAAAACAAAATAACCAAACATACGACACCCGAGCCCAGTTTTCTAACAAAGATTTTGACCAGGCGCTGGCAGCAGAGCTCAGCGCCAGACAAAATTTATGTTTAACTTAATTTAATAATTATTAATAAAACAAGCAACTTAATCTGTATTATTTGCTAACAAAAAATAGAATATATATAGATACAAACTGAATTTCGACTTACTAAATATTTTAATATTTTTAACTAACTCTTAAATACATATGTAAATGAGATACATAAATAATTTGTTCCTTTGCATTATATATATACTCTATATAATATATAGATGAAGCCACTTTGATTATCTGGCAGCTATGCAGCGTATTTCATTTAGCATATTGGCCGTATTTATTTATTTTTTATTTTATTTATCTTCTTTATTGTTGCTCCCCAAATAACAGAGACTATCCACTCACCTTTCCCCACATGTTGTATATTATTTAAAAATGAAATGAAAAGCAACAAAAAAATAAAATATATTATTTGCAATTTTGTTAAGCCCTCCGCATACGTTAAGAACAACACATTGATTATGATTAAAGTTAGACCTAAGAATTAAAGCATAGCACTGACCTAAGTTGTTAATACTAAGCGCGGTACCATAGTTAAGATCAAAGTATTTTTTCATAATCATAATGCAAAACAAAACGAAACAAAAACCTAAAGTTATTGCTTAGGACTAACTAACTATAACTTTTGGAAGACAATGATAAGGATTCAAGGCATATTTATACTAAGATCGAAAAAAGAGAAAGAAAACAAAAATGAGAAAAAAAAAAACCAAACAAAAACAATAAAAGAGTTAGGCACACTTTTTGTAAGATAATTATGTAGATTATGTAAGTCGTAACGAATGAACGAAACTGCAAGCAAATAAATAAGCAAAACATGAGTAGAATACATTATGTATAAAAAGTCTATGAATAATAATTACCTATACATATATGAATATATATTTATTATAAACGACAACAAAAATACAATTTTAAAAATTCAAAGCAAATAAAGAACTAAAATAAAAATTTAAAAATGAAAATATCAGACTGTCTTAATGGAAATTCATTGAAATATTCATTGCGGTAGGTGGATGACGGAATTAATCCCACTTCATTTTAATATTAATGATGAAGTCGAGATTTTCACTAAAGATTCCTAAAATTAGAGAACTCATTTTGTAGAGCTATATCTCAATTGTGTATATATTTCAATGAAGCTGTCGTAACATAAACAAGAACTACAGCTAATTTTGAAATTCCCAGATTATAGGTTGTATATATATAAGTATATATAATTACATAACAACAAAATGAGCCAACAAACGCATCTAATCGCTGATTCTGGCATAAACGACGGCGGTGCGACAGGGCGTGTAGACTTGAATGAAGTTGGAGCGACCGGCATGGCCCCAGGGATCCGATTGATGCTTGCAATTCATGTCGATGCGATTGTGGCCGCCAAAGAGGGGATCGTCGGAGGAAAGCACCGCTTGATAGGTGCCAGCCCAGTTGGTGCCCACGCGATAATCACTGAAGCTCTGAGTGGGATGGAAGTTGAACACAAACACGAGACCTGCGCGCTCAAAGTGGATTGTCTTGTCGCTCTGGTGTTTCCAGCTCACATAGGCGGGGCCCGAGTGCAGCCAGCCATAGCGTTCCTCCAACTCATTCATGGCACGGTCAAATTCGTTTAGGTACTTGTACTTTAGCATATTGTCATCCACCAAATTCCATTGGCGACGCGCATAATGGTACGAGTCATTGTTGCCCACGCGCGGAAAGTCGAGCCACTCGGGATGCCCGAACTCATTGCCCATGAAATTGAGATATGCCTCGCCGCCCAAGGCATGCGTGATGAGACGAATCATCTTATGCAGTGCCAGTCCACGATCAATGATTATCGACGGCTCAGACAATGTGGACATATGCGTGTACATTTCCTTGTCCATCAGCCAGAAGGCAATGGTCTTGTCGCCGACAAGCGCCTGGTCGTGGGACTCGGCATAGGCCACCGTGTTCTCCATCCAGCGTCGGTTGGTCAGCGTGTGCACAATGTTGCCAATGTCCCACTGATCGTCGGTTTGTTCCTTCAGCAGCTCGATCCACTTGTCTGGAATGGCCATGCCCAGGCGATAGTCAAATCCAATACCGCCCTCCGACACGGGGCGACACAGTGTCGGCATGCCAGAAACGTCCTGGCAAACAGAAAACAAATTTAGAAGTAGGAAGAAGTACGAGTTGGAATACAATTTTCACCTCAGCTATGGTTATGACCTCAGGGTCCAGCTTGTGCAGCATGTAGTTGGCGAGACCCAGATAGTTGAGTGCATCTGTGTCCACGTTGAGGCCAAAGTATTCGTTGTAGTCGCCACTGAAGCCTTCGCCGATGCCGCGCGAGTGGTACAACATGGAGGTGACGCCATCGAAGCGATAGCCATCGAAATTGTACTCATCATGCCACCAGCGCAAGTTGGACAGCAAGAAGCGCAGCACTTCGTGCTCCGTATAGTTGAACAGACGGCTATCCCAAAGAGCGTGCTCACCACGTGCGCCGTCGTGGAAGAAGCAGCTGTTGGTGCCATCGAATTGATTTAGGCCATCCTGCACGTTCTTGGACGCATGCGAGTGCACCACATCAAGTAGCACGTAGAGACCTTGGGCATGGGCCACATCGATCATGCGCTTGAGTTGCTCCGGGTTGCCATAGCGGCTGGAAGCCGCATAGAAACTGGTCACCTGGTAGCCAAAGCTGGCGTAGTAGGCGTGCTCCATGATGGCCATCACCTGGATGCAGTTGTAGCCTTGTCGCTTGATGCGCGGCACAATGCGATCCGCGAACTCATCGTAGCTGCCCACTCGAGGCTCCTGCGAGGCTATGCCCACATGGCACTCGTAGATCCTCAGGGACTTGGGCTTGGGCGGTCGTGCGTTCTGTCGTTGATAGCGCTCTCCTTCTGGCGGCTGCCACACATACTGCTTGTAGTTGACTCCCTGATTGGCGCTCTTGGGCGGCTGCACCACATACTTGGCCCAGGGCGAGAGACGATCCAATAGCTGACCGTGCTGGTTGCGTATGATGACTTTTATCTCGCTAAGATGCTTAATTGGCGCACTGCCATCTGGATTGGCGGGCAAATGAAGCTCCCACTTGCCAAAGGGCAGCTTCTTGTACGGATGCGATTCCCAGTGCCAATTGTCTGGAAGAATTTATATGAAGATCAATTTATAATATAAATACTGTTTAAAAATCGATATTAAAGTGACCATAATCAATAAATTAAAAAAAAAAAAAACTTTTTTAAATTCGAATTTTCTCTACAATCGATTACGTTTCAGTTGATCGGCTATCGATATTTAAATAGCTTTTAAATTGGCAGTATAAGAGCGAATCGGCAAGCGAGGCGAAAACTGGTGCTAGCTCCCTTGCACATCCTTAACGACCCAAATATTGAACTATATCTGATCTTTCATTTCACATTTATTGAAGAGGGCATTTCGCCTCTAATCAATGTTTGTATACTCACTGAAATCGCCAGTAAGATACACGTCTCTTGCACCCGGCGCCCACTCGCGTGCAATCACTGAATTATCCGGCTGAAAATGTAGGCCGTAGTACTTGTAGCCCTGCGAGAACTCTTCCAAGCCGCCCTCGCATTGATCAATCTTCGCAATCCAATCCTTCAGTACGCCATGCCTGTATAAGAGTTAATGAAACAAAACAAGGAAATCAAGTTTAGCTCTCAAGGCCAATACAAATGAATGGCGCGACGGCAGTTCCAAATGTTTGCGGTGCACCAGGGCATCATTCGCACGCACACGCAAAAAGCAAAAAAGCGAAATAAATTAGACGCACGACCTTCAACTGACATTGACCGCCTCACTTTACCAACTGCACTTCGGGCAGCAGTGCAAAGCCAGTTGATATGATTTTGTAAGGCGCAACTGAAACAACAACAATCTGCTGCTCTGTTCCACAGTGATCCGCTTATCAGCCGGTGAAAACTTCGGATTATATGAAGCGCGTCTCTAACCGCTAACCGCATTCTGTGATGACAACTCTAACTTACCGGCGACGAATCTCACGCTCGAACGGCTTCAGATAGCCATCCATTTCGAGCAGCTTGTCAATGTCCTTTACTTCCACTTTCATTGGATCACCCATCTTGCAAGTCGCTTCAAAATTAAAATACACAGAAAGAACAACGAAATGAAAAGTACTGGGGCACCCACCGGCGCTGCCTGCAAATTGAGAACTGCGATGCTCAGCGAGTGTGGGGCCCAATACAAAAGCTTTGATAAAGAGCTTTTCGGCATGAAGTAACAGCTGTTTGCTCTGCTTATTCATTATTGTGTTTTGTTGTGCTTATTCGCGCATATAAACAACATGGCAATTAGTTGCATAGCTTGCTGCTGATAAGAGCAAAAGATGATAATGCGATAATGCGTCTATGTGGGCAATATGTAGGTAGGTTAATTGGAATCGCTTACGCTTAGCTGGCGCCGGCAGCTTGAATCTTCATTATGTAAAGGTTGAAGAGAATATTATAAATGTGTAATATCAAAGTGATCGTTGCTATGTGATGCCACTTCCTACATACACATTCCACACATACACACTCAAATTAACGTACTTTAATGCTACCGATGACCTTTTTCAATTGAACTTATAATGTGAGTGATCCGTTTAGATTAATCTAGAATTTAAAATCAAAATTTGATCAATTGGCACAATTAGACCAATATGTAACAAATCTTTCATTTCGAAATATGAAAAATATGAAAAACTGATTATTAATAAGACTTATCGATCTTTTGGCGGTAAATGTTGGGAATTAAAAAATAGCTGAAATGTTTTAGGAATAATCGCTGGGCCCTACAATTTTCGAAATAAGGATTTTAATAGCATTACTAAATTTATTTAAAGAGGTGTGTTTTATTATTAAAAGCATCTTTCTGTCCTTTGACATTTCGATACCAAAGTTTGGTATTTCCGAGTTTGGTATTTCCGAACGATTCGAATATGGAATATCGAGTGCTAAGTAGAAAAATGGTCACACTGATTATACTCCGAAAAATGCAAAACTCCTACATGTGAACCACAATCAGCTGTTGTGACAAGCGGCCATTTGCAGTCTGTTTTGGCGTCGCGGGTGTGAAGGAACGCACTTCGTTTTTACATTTAGTTTTAGGTTTAGAGCGTTCGACTTAATGCCGGTGTCGTCCAATTTAAGTTAGACACAGCATTAAGCAACGGTGAGTGTTCGCGATGGTTAATTATTGATAACAAGAATTTTAAATAAATGTGACTACTTAGGCCTTTTATATTTGTAAACGTTTAAAAAACGTACACATAAATATTAAGGATTAAGATGGGTCGCAGTCGTAGCCCCGCTTCGCCCGCACACAGACGAAGGGAAAAGGAGCGCACAGAACGCAAAAAGCGCCGAGAAAGACGCTCAAGAGAAAGAGAAGCCATTGGGATTGGCACCAGCAGCAGTCGCCGTGAGCGGGAACGTGATCGTGAGCGCGAAAGAAGCCGCAGCCGGGACCGTGAGCGTGAGCGCGACCGTGAACGTGCGAGGGGAAGGCGTTCGAGGTGAATAAGCAAGTGTAGTGTACCAAACCACAACGATAAGTATAAAGTACTAGCGATTTTTTTTAACACATTTATTACGTATATAATCACTAACCATACCTATACAAAACAACTTAGTATGCCTCGTGATAAAAGCTTAATTTAAAAGCGTGGCAATTTTAACGAACTAGTTCTCTTATTTGCTGTTATAATGCAGCCCTGTGTGTGCTGTGCGTGCGATTTGACAGCACACTAGTTCGCTGTCTGCCATCCCCAGATCAATTGTTCTTTCGGCAACTATTTAGCAAATTACCACGTGAAGCGAAATACACGAATTTCACAACACAGCTGAAAGTACATTATTAGATTGTGCTAAAACCATACAGCGTCAAGTGTGGGGCATCAGAAAGCGGACAGGGCTCGAAGCGAATATAGTTTTATTGTTCGACATAATAAATACAATACTAAATCTCACACAAAATGGCGCTGCGCGTGCAATTCGAGAACAATGACGATATTGGCGTCTTTAGCAAATTAACAAACACATATTGCCTGGTTGCCATTGGTGGCTCGGAGACCTTCTACAGTGCCTACGAGGCCGAATTAGCCGAGACCATACCTGTCGTCCATGCCAACATCGGTGGCTGCCGAATAATTGGCCGGCTCACCGTTGGCAATCGCAACGGCCTGCTAGTACCGCATTCCACCACCGATGAGGAGCTGCAACATTTGCGCAACAGTCTGCCGGATGCCGTTAAGATACAGCGTGTCGAGGAGCGTCTGTCTGCTTTGGGCAACGTGATTGCGTGCAATGACTATGTGGCCCTGGTGCATCCCGATTTGGATAAGGAGACGGAAGAAATCATAGCAGACGTGCTCAATGTAGAAGTCTTTCGCCAGACCATTGCCGACAACACGCTTGTCGGCTCCTACACAGTGCTGAGCAATCAAGGCGGCATGGTGCATCCCAAGACAAGCATTCAGGATCAAGATGAGCTGTCGTCCTTGCTGCAAGTGCCTCTAGTTGCGGGCACTGTGAATCGTGGCAGTGAAGTCCTGGCTGCCGGCATGGTCGTCAACGATTGGATCTCGTTTGTGGGCATGAATACAACAGCTACCGAGATTTCCGTCATTGAGAGCGTATTCAAGTTGAATCAAGCCCAGCCGGCGACGGTGACGACAAAGCTGCGTGCCGCACTCATCGAGGAGATGTCCTAAGCGAACAAAACAGCTTTCTATTATATTTAAGTACACACACACACGCACGCATACACACACATTGATTTTGTTATCCTTTGTAAACAGTTGGCAAAAATACAAGACAACCACAAATAAGTTTGGTGCATAACCGGTTGTATAATATTATTGAAAGGCGTCACGTTTCATAATTAGATCCTCAAACAACTGTATAATGTATACATACATATGTACAAATGACCCTGCCCTAGTTTGCCCAAGTGCATCCTATATAAATGCATCTGTGCATTTATGTATTTCCATTTTGATTTAAATGCAATCAACTTCCAGTTCATTAAGTAGGAGACGCTTTCTCTCTCTCTCTCTCATATCCTTTCACAGATCCCGTTCACGTCGTGCAGGCAGCAGCTCAGGCCCTTCGACATCCAGACGCGCCACACGGAACAATTCAGCGAATGCAGCTGCAGAGCGTCCAAAGATCAATGAAGCAGATCTGGAGGGTAAATCGCCGGAAGAGGTTGAGATGCTGAAAACAATGGGCTTCTGCACCTTTGACACCACCAAGAACAAGAAAGTCGAGGGCAACGATGTTGGTGAAGTGCATGTAATCCTCAAGCGCAAGTATCGCCAGTATATGAACCGTAAGGGTGGCTTCAATCGGCCGCTCGACTTTGTCGCATAGCCAGCGGCAACTAGTTTTTTAAATATTACTGCTACATTTTTTCACGTCCCTTGCGACTGCAAGGCGACGGACCTGCAATTTTATGCAATAGACCGGTTTACAAAATTCCCCAAATTTGCCACACAAAATTTCCACAATCATCACTCAACACATACAAATACCTCATATACAACTAGCCAGTTATTTAGTAGTTTAAGTCAATTGCGTTGTTTTAAAATTAGCTTTTGTGCGCCTTCAAAGCAAAACAAGAGTTAATTTTACAACGATGGCAACGCCACCAACCCTCCCACAAGTGTAACTGAAAGCTTAATGCAAAAAATGTGCTAAATTGCTATCGATAGCTACCAGAAATTGATGGGTGGCAGCACTAGTTGCTTGCTGCCGCACTTTTTTCTTTGTTTTGAATACTTGAATCATATATTTTTTGTCCGTTTCTTTGCTTTCAGTTGCATTTGCAAAATGTTTAATGCACACGATTAATGCTTTTTAAATATTTAAAGTAATTACGAATGTTCTTTGCTGTCAGAAAACCACTTACACACAATATGCTTGCATACATATGCATATCAGTGTAAGCATTTGGCGTTTGTTAAAACCGTGAAAGAAAAGAAACATACGAATTAACTGAAAATCCAAAATTTATCACACATACACAATTACTTAAAGTATTTGAAAACATGAACACATACACACAAAATATTCCCTATCCCGATAATCCTTTTTCCCACAAACTTCCTCCATACGCTGCAATAGTACAATTTTTACAACCAAAAAAATATATATCAAATATATATTTTATATATAGAAATTTATTTATACACACACACACCAAGTACCTACAAACCCCTCAAAGTCCCTACCGTTAAATCGCATCGAATCTACAATAGCCATAGCCATTTGTTGAATCTGTTATTTGTTTCACAATCAAAATGTTGTCATTTTGTTTCTCTTTAATATATTTAAAAACCAGCAACAGTTAATTCATTGATCACAAGTGCCAAGTGAAAATACAAACGAAAAAACCAAGCAACAACAAAGCAGGCAGATTAAACAAGTTTATGTTTAAGTGCAGGCGCAAATGAAATAAATACATAATTAAATGTACAACTTTTATACCTTTTTATACTAATAACAGTAACAGTAACAATAACAATAACAATGTGTAAACAATAGTTATTACTTTGGCAACAATGAACTTCTAAGAAACAACAAATTTGGCAAACACACACACACACTTACATATATATTGTCATTGTAGTTTTAAACATAACAAAATTGCAGGGATTTTTCATACACCTATTAACCTATTTAATAAAATAAAAATAAATGTAAAAAAATGTAAATCTTTGGTTTAGTTTCGCTTTTGACATTTAAGTTAGATCAAACTTGTAAATTACGAACGACTAAAATACAAATACATCAAAATTACAAATGAGAAATAAGTCTGTTTCATTTACGTCACGCGCTAGCCAGATAATTCTCGACTCCTGTTTAAAAATATTTGTGTAGGAAAAAACAAAAACAAAAAACTGTATTCAAAATTTTAGATCCGATACAATGAACAAGTATGGCTTCTATACACGCGCAGTAACTGCTCAGCTGCAGGATACCCCGCTGTCGCCATTCGTCCAACACCGCGAGATTCAAATACGGAAGCGCTCATCGTCTGTGGCGGATAATTGCCGACGCTATCTGCGCGTCGACAAGACGCTAGAAAAGGATTTTGCACGCAAGTGCCAAAGAGCCTTCTACATGGGTAATCAAGCACAGGGCGACATATCCGACTTGGATGCGAAACACTTGCTCGGGTACAAAGAGAGCTTGGCGCGCATGTCCTGTCTGGATCTCGATAGCACACTGGCGGATGAGCATCGGATGAAGGGCTGGCTGCCACCAATCAAACGTCAAATGTAGTCTCAAATTACGCACACCAAATAAAAAATGTTTCTTTTTTATAATCAATAAGAAGCTAATTTTTAATTGTAAATTTTAATTGTGTTTCAAATCTGACACATTTTTGCATATATATATATATATATATATATATATATATATATATATATATATATAGTTAACAAAATACACGTAGTTACATAAATGTATATATTATTTTATTTAAAGTGTTTAATGGTGATTGTTTTACATAGAATTACACTTCAGTAAAATACACATTGAATGATTTTAATATATTATATTATTATTTTTCAATGAATTGAATTCTTAAAATTTAGTTTTTAGTTTTCTCGTTGCATTATCATTTTATTTAATGTCAGCTCGAATGTTATTTGGTCGCTTTAATGCATCTTGCTGGATCAAGAGGTTTTAAATGCAATATTTGCATTAGCTTATTGACGAAAGACACATCAATTTCATTTGTAATACACAAATTTAATACAGTTTGCCGTTTTATTCGGGAAATTTAAAAATATTGAAAAAATATGGTTACTTGTAAGTAAATGTGAACACATTAATTAGAAGTGAAACTATGAAAGCCATGAGAAATGCAAACGTTAAATAAAATGACTAATTATTTAATTATTGTTACTCCTTTATAATTATGAAATACATGTTGGTGCTAGGACGCGATTGCCGGTACTCGAATATTTGCTACTAGCAAAGTCTTCGCGTGAGGGAGAAATAATCTGCTGCAGCTTCAATTGGAATACATTTCAAATGAGACAAAATTACTCGTATTGTGCGCGAAATCGAACAATTCAATTACAATTACCAACAAATTGCATAAAGTTGGTTTGTTACAATGCTAAATGTTTCGATTGTTTCTTTTGTAATGTTATGTTAGTCTTTTTGTTGCCACCCTACGCGTCGCTCAGCATACCTCGAGCATACTCTAATCCGCCTTGCGGGGCTTACGCTTGCGCACCTGTTCTGTATTGGGTTTATCTGTGCTCTCAGACGCCTCATCGCCGGCCGATTTGTCTGTTGCTGCTGTTTTCTCTACCTTGTTTTCAGACTTATTTTTATTTGTAGTGTCACCATTATTTTGCTTCTGTTCCGCCTCTACTTCGGCATCTTCTTCCTCCTCCTCCTCATCATCATCATCATCGCTGTGGCGTCCCTCATGTTCGACAGCTTCCTCATCATCTTCGATTTCCTCGGTAGCTAGGTCCTCTACCCCTTCTGCTAGATGCTCCTGCGACTCGGAGAAGCTCTGACGCTGTGCTTTCTTTGGAGGGTAAACAAAGTCCACAATGCACACAAGCATCAACCCCAGGGCAGCTCCCACAAATATTGTGGCGATGGCAAACAATGCATAGGAGCCCCAGGTGGGCAATCCATATTCCTCTTGCAGGCGAGCGTTGAAATCCTTAAAGAGTTTTTGTGTGCGCTATTAGTATATACAATATATAACATATTCATTATGCAAAAGCTTGGGAATGTGCGGAAACTTATAAAGCAATGACTGAGCCCGATTTGGTAAATTTAATTAATTAAACCGGCTTTGCACCACTGTTACAGTTCATTGGGAGATAGAGAATATATGGAATAAAACCTCTTGGCCCAATCTCGCGAGATAAGCTTCCGCATGCGTCCATTGAACTAAGCTACGACATAATCAAACCGAAGCAGACGTAAACAAGCGATTGCATGGGTTATGTACCTTCAATGTGTGCGACAGCTTAAAGAAATAGGATAGAAGGGACATATGAATGGTGTCGGGCTTTTTCCATGAGGACAGCGGCTCAATACTCTGCCACGACTTCTTTTTCAAGAAGTATAACAAAGCATCGGCATCGCGTGCGCCACGATATTGTCGGAATTCTCCATCCTTCACGCTGCGTTAAATGCAAAATTATCATTAATATTTACAAATTGTATATCGTATATATATTTTAAGCTTACTGATAAATAGTGGGTAAGGCGGTGACAAAGAAGCGTCCACTAAGCGATGGCGATGTGGTTACATCAATCTTGGCCACATTGACATTAACATCCTTAGCTGTGCTCGCATATCGTTCCCAAACTGGCGCCAAATTTTTGCAGGCAGGGCACCAGGGAGCAAAGCTGCAGGAAAAAGATGTGAATATGCACAATGTAATTTATTATTATATGAACGCTTAATATTCAGAATTTAATTTTATACAGAAGAGACTATAAGTAAATAGGCATCCTATTATTTGTAAGGCTGGATGCCTTCGCCTCAAACACATCCTCTTAATCCGTATATAAGGACATACGCCTAGATCTCTAGCATAATATTTGTACATATTTAAACATGAATTTTTGTATCTCCCAAAGGAAATTTTAGGCACACGTTGTCTATTTTTTGGTTATGTTGCTCCAATATTTGTTTAAAACTATTCATTTTATTTTTTTGTTTGTGCCGAAAACAGCTGTAAAAACGCAGCTGCCGGCTCATGACTCAGGCACGCAGCAAATGACGTAGCCAATCAGAAACGTGCAACGCACATCACTAAGCGGAATGCAACATTCCACAGAACTAGAACCAGCTCCAACACCAGCTTTACCGTTGCTGTTGTTGTTTCTGTTATTGGTTATTGCTATTGTAGTATCTGCTTACCGGCAACACCCCACACAAACTGCGTCTGCGTTGATTTTTTTCGTTTATTTCCATTGCTCGATTTACTTACAATTCAATCATCCATTCGCCATTTAACATTAAATGCCAATTGTCCTCGTCCAACTCGATTAAGTTGCCATTTGCCTGCGACACTCTTTTCGTTGCCGTCGAAGAACGGTCACCAGCAGCGTTTTGTGCAGCGAAGAGCGTCACGATGACACATGACGCGGTCAAAATTTTTAAGGGACAGTGCATGTTAGCAAGGTGTTCTGTGTATATTTTGGAAATACGCTTTTAATTTTGTTATGTTTTTGCTAAATTTTCACAATTATTTCCTTTGTTTAGATCTGTTTTCTTTTGTTTAAAATAAACGTAAAAATTGCGGACACGGAGCCGTCCGGTCCGATACAGTAGAGATGTGTTAGTATGTAGATTGACATTAGAGATGACTTATCGTATAATCGATTCTTTGAATATTTACAGTTAAGTGTTTCCACTAACCAATGCATCTTATAATAATTAATTGTATACATCTGTTATCAAATGCCACGAGTTTTACCCAGAAAAATATGAAAATTCTGACAAATCTCTACTATTTCATATTATTGATCACTGTTGTGCATATACCGTTGCGTTAGCAACAAAAATCTATTAGCGCACTGTTCTGATCATCGTAAGCCAACTATCGATATTTCTATTAGATAACGATTGTATATCCGATAAGTAAAACGAATAACAACAAAGAAAAAATATTTTATTAAAATTAAATTGGACACAGTGACCACAAAATTAACATATTTAAATTAGTCTATAAATTGTGCTTATTGGTCAAACGCAATTAAAAAATGGCCAATAACTATCTGCAGCCAGTGAATAATCATTTTGATATAGATAAGTTTGCGGACGTAGACGATGACCTGTTTTTGCGAAACACGCGAACAAGTGAAGGAAAGGCACAACGCAGTACGAATCCGTTTGAAGATGATGACGAGATATCAACATCTTCGTCAATCGCAGCACAGAGACAGGCCTACGCAGAGAGGCGCAGAGAAATAGAGCAGCGTACACTGGACTCAACGCAAAAGAGTTTGGGTATGTTCAGATAAACAAAATGTACATATTTATTTTGTGGGCGTACCAATTAAATAATCTCGTTATTAGGTCTACTCTACGAAACGGAGGATGTGGGTAGAGCAACCGCTGTGGAGCTGGCCAGGCAGCGGGAACAACTAGAGAAGACCTCAAATCAGTTAGATGAAATAAACTCTACACTGCGATTTAGTCAGCGTCATTTGAACGGATTAAAAAGTGTTTTTGGCGGCCTTAAGAACTATTTGTCGGGCAATCGGGATGCTCCAACGGCCACTGCCTCGCCTTCTGGCAGTCAAGTATCTCAGGAGACCAACTCAAATATCAATTCGATGTCAGGTGGTGTTGGTGGTGGCGCAATACCCAAGCATCCGATGTCACCAACAGAGCGGTATGACAATCATCCAGTTAGTGGTATTCGAGACGATAGAAGTTCCTTTCATCAGCGCCAGGCGCAGGCTCAGCAACGCGCTGCGAACCCTTTTCAGCAGCAACTGGAATCGAATCTTGATGAGATGTGCGATAATCTGTCTCGCCTCAAGTTCTTGGCCACTGATTTGGGCACTGAAATTGAGTCGCAGAACAGTTTGCTGGACAATATGAACTACAAAATTGAGAGCGTGGACATTAATTTGGTCAAACAAAACAAAGAAATGAATAAGCTTCTAAAAAAGTGAATATTTTAGTTCGATGCCCAATTGATTCACTAGAAATGATTTTATATATAATTATACTATAGAATAGCCCATAAATTCGAATGCATATTAATCGTATCGCCTCTAATGAAAACCACTAAATCTTGGTTTTTGTCGCCATCATTGAGCATTCCTTGTTTATTATTTTTGTTTGTTATTTTGTATTATATTGTATGCACCAAAAAAGATATTTGTGTAAGCTGGTATTTGTGTTCATTTTCAGGAAAATGTTTAAATAAATACTTAAATTAGTGTATATTTTTAATGATTATTGCTCTAATCATATATGTGTTTGTAGCACTTGATGCAAACCACGGACTTGGGTCAGTGTGCAAACGCAGATTTAAGCACGTCCTTTACAACACTGACTCAATTCGATGACAGATCGTTGAAACAGTTTATCGAAAGGCTGCTTGAAACAAGTGCGTGTATTCCTTGTTGCGCACAAGGTCATATTACCAATTATAAGCTCAACGTGCTGTAAATTCGACAGAACATTTGGTTTCACAGTTTTCTATTGCAATGGAGGACACCTACAATACAAACCCTCAATTGCTTAAGGAGCCATTATCATTTGCGTAAGTTTAATGAGAAGAACGTGGTAAGGTTTCATTCAATAGTTATAATTTTCTTTTAAGTGATTTGATAAATGCTGGTACACAATTTGAAGTAGATACGGCCAATTACAATAATACTGCCTATGATGACTTTGTTGTGGATGACAACGATGAAGATGTTGATGAGGAGGCGATTGATCATGAGGCTCTCGTCTCGCCATGGACGCGTTCCTTTGAGGAGCTGCGCAAACTAATGACGCCCGTGAATGAGTATATTTACAAACGGATTACACGAGCAGGTATCAAGGAGCAGGGCCTCGTTCCGGATAAGGCTCGCGTGGCATTGCGTTACACTGCATACTGGGAGGGCCAGACCGCTCCATTCGATTCGTCTATGCTGCGTGGAACCAAATTTGAGTTCGAAACGGGCCAGCATATGGTTCTCGAGGGTCTCGAGGCTGCGGTTCGCACTATGAGCGTCTACGAGCAATCAGAGTTTATCATTTCATATAAATTGCTGTTCCACGAAATGGGCTGCCCGCCGCGCATAAAACCACGTGCGGATGGTTTGTTCAAAATTGAAGTAATCGAATTCACATTGATTGGCGATGAAAACTCTCTGGAGAATATAGCCCCTGAGGATCGCAACAAGTTTGAAGTGGTTTTTCCAAAGGCGCAGGATATGCATTTGCATGGCAAGGATTGTGTGAAGCGTGGCTCCTATCGCAATGCAGTTGCGGCCTTTGAACGGGCCATTGCGTCGCTCAACTATTGCCGCCTGGCTGATGAGAAGGACGAGATCAAGCAGCGGGATCTGCTCATTACTCTCTACACCAACCTCATGGTGTGCAACAACAAGGTGAACAAACCAGCGAGCGTGTGCATTGCTATGAAAGCTCTGCGGCGGTTGACTGACAATCAGCCCTCCTGCAAGGCTCTGTTCCAAGAAGGACGCGCTTTGGCCGCGCTAGGGGATTACGAGCAGGCACGCAAAAGTTTTGTGCAGGCGCAAGCCAAACAACCAAACAACAAGGAGATTAGCGAGGAGATCATCAAAGTGGAGCAGCGTGTTAGTAAATATAAGAAGTCTGTGCGTGAGATTTGGACACGCGCTCTGGCAGTCAAAAAGCAGCCGGAGAAGAAATCTGAAGAAAACGTTTCAAATCAACAGCTCAAACGCGAATTCGAATCGCAGTTGAAAGAGTTCAAAAATTCCTCTTTGCAGTCTCTCAATATGAGTCGCAAAATGTACACGGACAAGGAGTTCGACATGCTTCGCCTGCTGGCCACGCAGTTTAATATGAAACTGAGTCTCTCCCCGCTGGATGTAGATCAACTTACACTATCCAAGCTGCAGATTAAATAGACGCTAAACATGCTCAACATTTGCTTACGAATCAGCTAAGGTATTATTATTGAAGTCTATTAAAACGAAACTATCCAAAGAATGAAAATATTCAATCCAATAAGACAAAAGTTCCTGAAGACATTCGATAAAAAGACGAATTTAATTGTTTAAATAGAAGTAAGCTTTTTTTAATATATGTATTATATACATATATATGTAGATTTGGCCAAATCTTGAATATAAACTTATATATTTGTTACTTAACGTCTCGAAAATTGTGTTTAGCATTCGCGTTTTAGCTGCATCTCCTTGGCTATCTGCCGCTGCAAGCAGCCCAGGCAAACGCATCCTTGGACGTGCGGCAAAGGATGATTCTGGACATGCACTTCCCGAAGCTCAAAGCCATTTGAGTTGTACGCTGTCATATTCTCCGCCTGCTGGCACTTGCAGTATAAGCAGCAACAGACGACGCAGGCTGCAAGGATAAGCGTATCAGTAATATCAGTTTGTATTCATTCAGATTGCTCACTTATGCATGTAACCCACAGCGCCAGCAACAAATAAGGATATATGTGTGTGGGCACAATGTCAGGAGTCACTGTCATTGTTGTTTCACTGTGTCTGTTGGTGCTGCTGCTGATGCTGTCGGTGTCAATGTATAAATCCAGAACAGAATTTGACACCTTTTGGGAGTAGTGGCTCGCACTTGAAATGTCGCAATGTACAGGAGGCGAGCCTGAACATAGCAGGAACGACAGAACAAGCCATAGAGTTGATTGAATATTCATTATTATTATTCTAGCCAATCGTACAACTGTTGCTAAACGAATGCGTTGACAGCTGAGCACTAAAAGAAGCTTCTAGAGAGTGCTGAAAGAGTTGCATTAGTGTTAGTTGAGAATGCAGGTTTATCCACGTTGCCGAACAGGTCTATTGATAAGCAAACAGTTGTGGGTGGAGGGTTATGTGAAAATAATATGTTTCTGTCCGGAAATATAGTCTGCAGAGACCACTCTGAATTTATTGGTTGATCATGAACATGAAAACGAAGGAGAACAGTGTGGGTTCGATAGACCTCTAGAAAACAGTCGATAATTTAAGGGTCTAAGGACTTCATATATGCATCCTTTGCATTTTGAACAACTAATATTGTAATCTTGGCATCGGGTGTTATGAGGACTTCATGCAATTTGGTGCGCACACGTAGCATAGTTAGGGTCTGCGGCGGCTCCAGCTTTTGTAGGAATGCTTGGGTCTTTTCACGGAAGTTGTCATAGAGGCAGGCATGCTGCAGTGCATCCTGGCGCGACATTGAAGTTTTGACTGGCACTCCCGAATGATTCATGATGAGCACCTCCTCCACGCCCGGTTTCTCAAGAAGCAAACGATAGGCCTCATTCACATAGCTCTGAGTGCGCTTCGGCTGATATAAATTATTAGCAAATAAAGTGAAAAAGCGAAAATTGATATATATGTATATATATATATATATATATACCTGAGCGTCGGAGCCTTGCATTTTGCTTATGCTATTTTGAGACTATTCTTAATAAGCTCTATTTCAAATGATGCCTTAGCTTTGAAATTCGAAAGCGTTTGCTACTATGTTTTAAGAGATTTTATTTGACTTGAAAACATAAATACATTGACTTTGTGTTCAGTTGGTGCATTTTCCACCAGAGGCAGACGTGCACCATTTATAAGTGGTAACCATTTTCTCAGCCACAGCCATTATTAGTGGAAAGGCGCGCAGTAGTAGACGGAGCGATCTCGAAGCCATTTGGTAGTAATGCACTTATTATCCACTGAGCGTATGCGATAAATACTTTTTTATACAAGCCCTAAGTCGTTACACAACGTAAAATTTACTCGTTTTAATGTTTGGTAATTTGCAATGAAATCAAATTTGCAACGCTGTTTAAAGCAGCTCCAATTGGATATACTAAGCATGTAAAGCAGTACATGTAAAGCAGTATTTAAAGCAGTTGTATAGAAGCAGTGCAAAGTGTACACAGAATTGTGCTCAAATGTTATTCTTGAACAAAACTAAATTTAGACCTTCAGGTCTAAGATGCGTTCGTGGTGTCGCTCGCCAACATGCCGTTTACTTTAAGGCATAGTCATGCGAGTTACCACAGGTTCAAATCTGCCTAACGAAAGTGATTTGTGTCTTTCATCTATCTTTGCCGTTGCGGTACCGTACGTGCATTTTCATATTTATAGAGCCACTCTCTTTGGCCGGATTAATTTGATTATAATTAATACCGTTTATGTCAGAGTAGGCAGATTAAATTTGGTGGGAATTACGCCTTCGGTGCCCATAACGGTTATCAAATCCGTGGGAAAACTATCATCCTTGTTTCCCTCCATAATTAAATTTTTTTTCTCAATTCATTGTTTTGTTAAAACCCATAAATATTTATTCATAAATTATCTAATAATACAATCATATTTCTTATATATAGTAACATATATTTAGTACATTTGGTTTTTTGGCCGCTTTGGAATTTTCGATCGAACTTTCAATTTTACATTTACAAATACTTTTTAAAGCGCATCATCGGCTTTTACATGAACAGCAAAATATTTTGTTAATATAAGAATTATTTGCTCAATAACTGCTTAAAACATAGATACATTTACGCATATACATTTTTGCATTTACATATAACAATTATTTCGAAAGTTATTTGAATTATCAATATATACACTTTGATCGGACAATGAGAAGAGTTCTCAAGTATTATTAAAATGTAATAATACATACAAAATAATTGTACTGTTTTTAACAACATTTGAAGTTGTGAACATTGTTTTAGTCTACTTTTCAGTATGCCCCATGTCGAAGAATAAAGTTTTCCAAGAACACTGAAGATATTTAAGTAATATCAAATCATTGAAGTTATTTAGGTATAGGGCATCATCAAGTCGACCAATGCCGACTGCTACATAAAATAACTTGTCAATTGCATTTCTGTTTAAGTTTCACTTATTTTATAGTTAATACATCAATTCTATTTTACGGCATATATGTGTGTGTATATATACCTACATATTTATCTTTATGTTCATCTATATAATTATATTCATTTGATCTTCATTTCAAAGTGTTGCATTTCAATGAGGTTTTTATTGTAGATCGAGCGTATTAAAAAGGTGGGTGGAGTTAAATTTTTTCAAGATTACAGTATACAGTTTAAAGATTTATCGTATATTTATTTTGGGTTTTTATAAGCTTAATGTAACGATATGAATTTTGTAATAATTCCTCAACTATTCGGATTTATTTATACCTTTCGTAGCTCAAAGTTTCGTAAAAAATTTGAAGCTCCTATAGATTCGAACTGAAAATTGATTATTTAATTTTTATTTTTTAAAGTAACCTCTCTTATCTGCTATCTTCATTCACAAATAATTGAGCATACTGCTAACAATTATCTTGCCGGAATTGACAGCTTTAGCTAGATATTCTTTATTTAGGTACGAATAAACAAAAATTTTGATTTGAGCAAATTGCTTTCGATTTGCTTATCGTAAAATATTTAGCTCATTTTTATATGTACATATGTATGAGTTTTTCAATTGCATTTTGATCATATAAATATTTTACATTTTTTTAACAGCCATTTAACATTTCCATATTTAGATTATTGTTGATAATTTCATTATATTATATATACTCTATTTATTTCTAATAATTTAGTAGCTTTTACAGGTACATACACATTCACATAAACAAACGACATGCGACAATGGGTTAATACTTTAACAGTTGGGCTATCATTAATGTATATATATGTAGCACATATTTTGTAAATTTATTCTAGGTACTTTAATTCGTAATATTATGTCACAGCTACTGCGCTAAAAACAACAACTCAAGAACAACAATTGAATAAAATTCCTGTTTTGTTAATATCCTTACTTGCTCATTGGCTATATATTTATATAACTAAGTTCTATTCCTATACGTGGACAATACATAATGTTCAAAAATTTAACATAGTACAAAAAATTATCACAAATTTCGGGTTTACAGTAGTTTGAGTCTAGTTGGAAACTTAACATACAAATTTAACAAAATTAAATTACAAATTTTGTAAATCAACACTTAAAATATTTTTGATTCTGCATAAATCATAATCATATATATTATATATTTTTATATTATTATTATTTCTTTTTGTTTTCATTATTGTTGTATTTATTTTTCCACTAGCTAGATGTACAAACACATACAAATGTTTTAGGTATATTTTAATATAATCTTTACTCTATTTTTGTTTTTAGTTTTCCTCTTTTGTTTTGGGCAACACACAGCTTTTTGATTTTTTTTCTCCATCTAATAACATGTACATATATATTATAAATAGTATATTTCAACAACAATACACAATAATTTCCATATAAATTAGATTCTTTCTTATTATTTTCCATTAGTTTAATTATTGTTTTTTGATTTTCGGTATTTATTTAGTTACTCATATACACATAAAACATTTCTAAATACTTGCTTAGAATTAGTTGTAGGTTTCTAGTTTTGCTGTTTCTGTAAGATCCATAGGTCTATGCTGTTTCTGTAAGATCCATAGGTCTATGCATCCTGAAAAATCCACTCGTATCTTAATTTCATTAGGTACATGAGTCTCTCATTTATTTAGGCCTATCAGAATAGAGTTTTACATTAAACTGTGTACATATACAGATATATAAATATTAACTAACATGCATAGGAGCCTAAATCAAAGTGAATAACATAAATAATAAAAGTCCAGCTCGTGCCTTGACCTTTGCCCAAATTGCAAGCCTTATAAAAATTCATTAAAAATGTTTAAAATATATTATTAAGAACATTTGCAGTAAAAATAAGTATTTCTTGTGTATACGTAGTTATTTAAATATATGTATATATATATTGGGTATATTGTATATATGTGTATAAATGTATCTATTTCCATTGCATTTGCACATTGCTCTTTCTAATGTATCTAATATAACCAATAGGTACAGAATACGGCTAAATATAATCGGGATATATGTATATATTATATGTTATATAGACACCTTTTCTATCGCACAACAATCAAACGAGCCATTCTGTGATTTACTAAAACCTACGTTAACTTTTTGGTAATTGCATTGAGTCTTTCAACATAATACTTAGGGGAACAGTGAGCACATAAATTAGTTGTTAATGAACTATTACAACATAGTTGCATAGTGTTTATAGGTATACTAGTCATTGTAGCTAGTGTTGTGGCTAGCAAGCACCTTTCAAATGTTTGCTGCTTGAATACCCTTGTAGTGGATATTAAAAATAAACTTATATGAAACTAAAATAATAATAAAATATTTTAAGTTAATTTTAGTACAATATGTATTGATGTATTGCTACCTTCACCATTAACATGATATATCCCAAGATTTCGCCCAGTTGGATTTGGTTGATTGATTTTATATATCGTTAAATCATTGTAAATGGGATTTCAGAGAATATTTTTTTGAAAATGTCTGTAACAGGCAGGAGTGTCAGATCTAATATAGAATATATATTCTTGATCAGGATCTCATATAAGCATGGCATTTATTATCGATAATAATTTATACTTAAAGTTAGTTACTTTCGACTAACTTGAGTACCTTCGGGCCTCGGCATATACACATGTTAATCATTTGACGATACATTGTAATTCATATGTTAATAAAGTATTAAGTTTAAATTATTAGACATACACTTTAAATGTTCTTTATACAAAATATTATACTACAAGGGTGTTTGGTTTTCGGTGCTCCTAAACTTTCTAGTCATTCTCCATTTCTTTAATGCATACTTATTCAAAACAATTTCTATATATTGGCAAATGTTCATTAAGTCTTGGAAACTATTTAAAATTGTTGAAAGTGTTGCAATTTCCACTTAATTTCTGTAGCTGTTCGGTGCCAAAGTAAATGTGATACAAATAAATATTTATAAAATCTACATCTATATAAACACATAGGCGTATAACATTTATATAAATATCCATATATGTATATATATAACACACATATGTATATATATAGGCTTAAAAACAATGTTTCGCTTAGCTCGAGCTCCTTTACATAAGTTTAAATAGGTACTTAGAAAAATAGTGTTCAATATTGGAACTACAGTTTATGTCAGGTTTCGAGTTGAGCTTCATTCTATTTCTTAGGTGTTGCAGTTGCTTTCGTTTTGCTCGCTGTTGCTGCAGTATTTGATGTTGTCTTTGCTGAGCTTGCTGTTGCCGTTGGCTTGTTCTGCTTCGGGGACATGCTGCTGCTGCTGCTGTTGCTAATGGATGCTGTTGCTGATTTGCTTGTTTGGGTTTTACCAGCCGTTGCCGTTGCTGTGAATGCTGTGGACTTTTTTGTGGGCGATGTTGTTGTTGCTGAGAATGTGGTGACCTTTTTAGTGGGCGATGTTGCTGTGGGCTTTGGTGTTGCAGATATTGGGAACGTTGTTGCCCTTTTAGTAGGAGATGTTGCTAAGGACTTCGGAGTTGATGTCGATGCTGATGATGGGGATGTTGTGATCCTCTTAGAAGGCGGTCTTGCTGTGAGACTTGCTGTTGTTGGGAAAGTCGTAGCGTTTTTGGTAGGTGATGCTGGCTTTGAAGCGGTTGTTGTTGTTGCGGGCTTTGCTGTTGCTGTTACTTTCTTTGTAGATGATGTGGCCGTGGTACTTGGTGTAGATGCTGCTGTTGAGAATTTCACTGTTGCTGATGTCCCTACAGATGCTGCTGGTGTTGGAATTGTTACCGAAACTGCTGGGGAATTACTGCCACGAACAGCAGGGGGTATGGTAGCAACAGTTGCTTGTGAACACGATGCCTTCGTGGTAGTTGCTGTGTTGCTGGCAGCAACTACTATTGGTGCTGCTGTCTTTGGCACATTACATGTTGTTGTGCTAGTCATGTTGCTTGCTACAGTTATTGATGTCACTGCTGTTGTTGCTGCGGCTGTCTTAGGCACATTACCTGCAACAGCAGATGCCGGTGTTGATGATTTGGTCACGTTACTTGAAACAGTTGTCGATGTAACGGCTATTGTCTTTGGTACGTTACTTGCAACAGTTGCTGTTGATGCTTTGGTCACATTACTTCCAACAGTTGAAGATGTAACTGCTGTTGTTGTAGCTGATGTCTTCAGTAAGTTACTTGCGACGGTTGCTGGTATAGTGGATGTTGTAGTCACGTTACTAGCAACAGGTGACGCTGTCATTCCTGTTGTTGCAGCTGCTGTCTTTGGCACAATACTTGCAACAGTTGCTGCTGTTGTGGAGGTTTTATTCCCGTTATTAGAAACTATTTCAGATGTCATTCCTGTTGTCTTTGGCACATTACTTGCTACAGTTGTTCCTGGCATTAAGATAGTTGCTGATGTCATTACTTGAGGGTTGGCAGTAACACTGACAGATATTGTGGTTATTGACGCAACAGTTGTCGGCTTGGTAGCAATACTTGAAGTGGGCTTCGCTATTGTTGTAATAATCTTTGTTGACTTGTCGGTGGCTATGACTGATGTGGATGCTGTCACCGCAGCAACTGTTGGTGCCGTCTTCCCAATTTTGTTTGCAGCAGTCACGCTCGGCTTAAGCTTTGTTAACGCGCCCTTTGTGTCTACTATTTGGGACTTCTGAATTGCAGCAACAGTTGCTGTTGTGCTGGCAACACTCACATTTGCATCTATTGCTGAAGCTTTGCTGGGAACGCCGTTAGCAACAGCTGTTGTTATTGGCTTTGTGGTCGGCATAAAAGTAGTCAGAGCTGTATTTGGCTTCGTGCCAGCTGGCATCGCTGCGATATTGCTAGTTGTTGCTGCTGTGGCCTCTGTGCTGGCAACAACATCAGCTGTTGTCTTCGGCTTGGCTGGGTCGTCAGGCACAGTTTCCGTTCCAAAAGCGCTGAAAGTAGACATGGTGTTGCACTCACGCCCGCTGCTCATTGTGCCTGTAGACAAAACTTTCGTGGTAGCTGCAACTGTTCCTGGTGTTTTTTTGACATCATTGTCCGCTTCAACGAGCGGCTGCCGGCTGGGATTCGCCGTCGGTATGGAGTTGTTACGCCCGTTCTCCGCTTGAACTTGCTGCTGATTGCTGTTGCTGCTGTGCCTGGCCGATGTCTTCAATATGCTCGGCCCGGGCAGCTTACCCACCGTCATGGGCAACACTTCAACGTCAACGCTGGCGGCCATCGCTGACGAGGATGCTTTAACCCGCTCTCAGAGTTGCAATACCTCATCCCGATAGCCATTGCCATTGCTGTTGGCGTTGTCATTGGCGTTGCCGCTGCCATTGTCTTGGCTGTTGTCCTCGTAGGGCATAACTTCCGCTGGTGTTCCACTTATCAGTATTTGAGTATTGGTCACACCATCGTAGTTCTGACTTTGATAACGCTCGGCATGCAAATTGACACAGGGTCTGCCAGCAGGTCCCCATTCGGCGGTGGGTTTCATGAGATGCTTGATTCGCTCCTTGAAACCAAGATGGCTTGGAGCCTTGCACACTTGCTGCATGCCGACAGCAATTATGATTAGTACCGGCAATAGACCTACGATCCAGCCCACAATATCCGCCCATAAAGGGTATATGTAATGGCCATATTGTGCGGGTTTGTACTCCACCCAGTTGAAGAATAAAATGAACTGTAAATGAAAAGATATTAAAATTATTCGATAGATACACAAAAGAGTATAGGGGTCAAGTTGATAGGACTGTAAATACTATGCTATTGAAGCCATTAATATTGTGACTGACTTATCCTCTGTAAGAAATTTGAGGAAATGTAATCATTTTTTGGTTGATTGATCGATTATTTATTACATATTAAATATAGCCTCATTGGCGAGCTTCAGCCTGAAGCCTCAATGGAAGGAAAGTGCGCGCCGACTAGACTACTCAGTTTGGTAACATCTCTCAGTGTAATCGGCCAAAATATCGATGACACTCCACGCCGATAGTTAATGCAGCTGGCCATCGTGATTGTGATTGGCACAATATATAGATGTCGATAGATGGCGCTAGAGATTCTTTTCATACTGTAAGATATACTATGTAATATACTATTGTATAAGCTAAGCAGATCGACTTGGGCCGCATAAAACTTGTTCATCATAATTTAAATGCCGTTTATGTGATAATGGATGACAGGAGCTATTGCATCAGCTTACCAACTTACCAATAGAGTTGCTGGCGTTATATAGCGCCACATAAAGCCCCAGAAGAAGTTCCATAGGCGCGATCGCTTGCCAATCATGCCCTGGATGTCGTTGAGGAATCGCTGTGACCCATAGATCCAGGCAATGAGCCAGCACTCCAAGATTGCTATAAGCAGCACAGACCAGTTGGCGGCGTATTTGTCCATCAGCTGCAGCCAGTACATGCCGCTCTACGGAAAATGACGTGTAAATCAATTGGTATCATTGGGGATATTGCAGATATGCTCACATTGGTGGTAAAGCCGAGTCCGCCAGTGTAACCAAATATGGCCACAAAGAGTACAACCCAAGTTTTGTATTGTCGCAGATTTGGAAACTTGTCCAAAATGGCAGTAGTTACGGTTTCCATCAAAGCAAACTGCGAGTCCAGGCCGAGGGTGAGCAGCATGACAAAGAACAGCACAGACCAAACAGGTGAGATGGGCAGACGTGTGACCACCTCCGGATACACAATGAATGCTAAGCCGGCGCCCTGATCCACAACCTTTTTCACCTCCACGTCCAGTTCGTGTGCGAGAAATCCAATTATGGAAAATATGACTAGACCCGCAAAAAATGAGGTGGCTATGTTGCAGAAGGCAACAATGAGAGCATCCCTGAAAGATAAGCAAATTTATTGGTGTTTGATTTTAATGGTATTTTATTAATATTATTTGGGAACGCAATCAAAATATTCAATTATAAGAACTCGGGTGCTAGGAGCTCCTGAGCTGACCGGATTTATTATGGCTTAGCCAGCTAAAATATATATGTAATATCGATTAAGCCAAGTCTGTAAATGTGACTAATCATTTCATTATGCTTTCGCAGGATTCGTTCACGTTTACTTTTTGATTAGGTGCGACTGACTTTAGAAAATATAATAGTTTGGGCTACCCGACAAATGGAGAATTGAACCTGAGTCGATACGGCCACACCGAACTACTCTTTATTTAGATTACGGATCAGTTCTTTGATCGAAACACAGACTTTATTTGAAACTCTTTTAAGATATATAGCTTAAGACATAAGACTACATCATACATACTTGTAGCAGTTATTGGAGAATTTGTTGTATGAGGAGAGTGTGATGAGGCCACCCCACGCAGGGCTCAAAGCAAAAAATATCTGCACTGCCGCATCGCCCCAGACCTGTAAAGGAGATGTACAATTTCAACAATATGGTAAAGGCATTGATTGGGTAGGGTGATTCACTTGAGCGTTGGCCAGTTGCTTCCAATCGGGCGTAAGATAAAATAATATGCCCGTACTGGCGCCCGGCAGGGTAACACCGCGAAAGAAGAGTATGACCAGAACCACATACGGAAAGAGCGCTGTAAAGTAGACGACCTTGCCGGATGACTGGACGCCCTTGCACAGGCACAGAAAGACAATGGCCCAGGCGATGAGCAGGCAGGCGGCCAAAGAGATTTTAATGCTGCCCGTTTCCTCGATGCCCGCCGACAGGCCCAGCACAAAATTGCTGAAAAGAGAGGAGAGATTGCGGAAGATGAGAACACAGTAGATAAGAGTAGTCTGTATTTAAGGCTATGGACTTAGACGCTACTGAATAGGGAATGGTCACTCACTTGAAGTACTCCTCGGCTGGAGGACGCTTGAGGGCGTGTAGGGCTAGGCCTGTAATATTGTTCGCCTCTGCGTAGGTGGAATTGTAGCACTGCCGGAGATAGTAGGTGCCGTTAATCGCTTCACACTGATCGGCCGCCACGTAGGAGAAGCAATCTGTAAGGCCCATCAACTAGTTAGCAAATTGAGCAAGAGCACGATGCAAACAAAAACAGAAGCAAACAGAAAAACGGAATTAGAAACAACAAGGACTCGAGTCCCGCTCCACTGGGCGAAGCAAGCTGACAGTCAGTCACTCAATTATGCATAAAGGGGCAGCAGCTTTTTAAATATTTATGAACTATTTGCCGGAACAGCAAGAGGATGCTGAAAAAGCCAGGGAAATAGCAGCGCTGAAAGGGACTCGAATGTGTGCGAAAGGACAACAAAAAAGGACGAGCATGGCAACTTTGGTGCGGCTTCATAATTAAAAGGACAAAGTAGCAAATCAGTGGAAAACATGAAAAGGGTAGACTGTTATTGTTGTAGCCTCTGCTGCTGCTGTTGTTGTCAGCGAGCAAACAGAAAGCAGAAAATAAGAAGCTGTCGGAGTATGACGCTATGAAACACCCTGTAACAAAAATAAATAAAGTACTTTCATACTTTCATTTACGATAGGGGAGTAGATACTTATCGAGATAAAATAGTATATAGATGAGCTTGGTTTTCAGCTCCGATTTACTTTATTTGATCATCTGATTATCATTAAAAACCAATAACAAAGTTTAAGTAGACTTCAATTCTTCTTGCGGATTCATTTTAAGAAACTCTGAAGGGTTCCTTGTTTTGAATATATCTATCACGAATGAGGGCTTTCCTTTTATTTATTTAGTAAATTATCCATCGTTCAAATTGAGCAATTCTAATCACTTGAGATACCCTTCAGTGAACTACATATAAATGCTAGATTTGTAATAATTTCACATATCAACAGTCGGATATAGCCGTTTTAAGCCTTTGTTGATGCAGGGTATGTAAGAAGGGTTAAATGGTCTAAAGGGTTTGTCAGCCCCTATGACAGCGGGAGCAACGAGTTTCAGTTGTTGACCCAGGCCTGATTAAATTTGAAGAGCGCGCTTTATGGAGTTGAGGCGAGAGCAAATCGATGCTTGATATTGACGAAAGTGCATAAAGTTCAATAGAAACGCTGACTAAGTTGATTGCGAACAAGGCCATTTGTACTTTTATTATTTAGAGTAATAGGAAAGTGCACTGAATTTTAAGTAAATATTATATGAGCGGATCACAGAACAAATGAGAGCTGGATAACTCGACGGCTCCGCCGAGGCCTAAAACAAACTTAAAGCGCCTTATGAAGCACAAAAATGAGGAGCTGGGTAAAGACCGCGTTTTCAACGACTTTGGCACACCTCGCGCCAGCAATTTGTGGCCGCGCTGCTTAATCCAGCTGCCAAAAAGTCGCCGCCAATGTCAGCGGCTGATTCTGACACTTGAGTTGCGACGCTCCATGTCTGCCACACAGGGCGTATGAGTTTGTGCAAAAATACAAAAAAAAAAAAAAAAGTGTGTAAGCTGATGTTTATGAGCGGCTGGTCTAGCTCGCATATGCATGTATGTAAGTTTGTGTGTGTGGTTGTGCAAAATCCAAAGTTTTTTGGGTCTTTCAGTTGACTAACGAGGCAAGCGGTTGACCGCAAAAATGACTAACTGACTGCTGACTGCCGACTCCTGCTGCCGACTCCTGCTGCCGAATGCTGACTGCTGTGGCCGTTCGCTTGCCAAGTTTAGAGCTAGTGCAATTCGACAGTTTGTGTGTTTGGTGCGGAAATGAAATGTGGCAGCAACTGCTGAGTCAAGGTGCATGCCACATGCCCCACTGCAGCAAGCCATTGGCTGGCTAATAGACCGTACTGACACTGAGGCATGCCGAAAGCAATCTGATTTTCATTTAGAGCTGTCATTTGCTATTTTTGGACCTCTTCTGTTTGCTAATAAGATTTTATTTTAACATGACTTTCATTGGGGCGGGCACTGCAATCTGGCAGGCAATTAATTTGCACATTCGCCATGCAGCTCACGTAGCTGCCAATAAGTTGAGCTAACGGTACATTTCAGCAAAACGTACAGTTGCCACTCTCGACAGCTGGCTGTTGGCTGTTGATTCTGGGTGCTGCCAGCTGGGTGGGCGGGGCAAAAGAAGCAGGAGTTGGATAACTCCATTATGTTTCAAATCAGCAGCCGTGTGTTTCAGCACGTGATTACGATCGACATTTCACGTTTGATTACTGCCAAATTGTAACCCTTTTCAAAGCAAAATCGCATTTAGACTGAAACAAACGTGATTAGAAGAGGCAGGCGCTTCGATTTACAGCCAGCAATGTACAAAAATCAATATTATTCGACTTGGGTCGATGACTATTTCCAATTGATAGGTATTGGGGTATATCATTCTTTGATACATCTCGCAGTCCAAATATATCCCGATTATATTATATTTATATCTTCGTTTTTCGCTGTGTCAATAAAAGAGATCTAGCTCCTAGAAGATAAAATGAAAATGGAGGAAATAAATCGCATTTTAACTGAAGTATTTGATTCAAAGTTTCTATATTTCTTGTCAAAATATTTTGAAATAAGATAGGTTTCTTTTCACTTTATGATTGTTGAAGCGCTTCAAAAAGATTCTGAAGCTGAGTTTCGACCTTTCGTGCAGCATGCCAGAGTTGCAATAGCTCGTCGAGCCTTTTATTTCTGTTTAATATTTTCTATTGTGTCCTGTATATATTATTCACATATGATTTGTGTTGAAGAAAAAGTTAAAAATTTCCATTTCTTGGAATCGAATGTACCAATTTACTACCTAATTTGAGCTTAAATTTGGAAAATTTTTCAGTGCATCTACATTCAAATTAATCAAAGCGTCTGACAACGGGTCGGGACCAGCTCAATCAGCGTTGATTCAATTGCCTCGCATTACGCATACGCCACATAGGACACGCTCTAGAAAGCTGTTGGCGTGCGGCATTTAAGCCAAGGCAAAACATATGGATCCTTTCATATATATAAATGTATATACATACACATTTCCACAAATGTAGGTTTGTGTGCTTTTTAGAGCATATTCATCATCTAATCAATCAGCATCAAAATGAAAATCAAACGCTTCACAGCTAGAAAATTGAACAGAATTTCTCGTGGTTTTTGCGGGCGCAGCAGTTGCGTTTATTTTCTTTTTCATTTCCTATTTATTTTATTTTACTTTATTTTCTTTTTCGGGATGTGGGTGGCTTCAAAGTGTTTACACGCCGTTTAATTTGCCTGTCTGCCTTTATTTGTTATGCAATTAATTTTATTACAAACATTCGCACACACACAATGAAACAGAGCGAGAGAGAGAGAGAGAGAGAGAGGAGGAAGAACGAGATGGATAACCTGATAGGACTCGCAGATACAAATCATATAAAAGTTTATGTGAATGCGGCAGCAGGGTAAAACCGTCTGCCTTTCAATTTGGCCAACTCGAGCGTGTCTACCCAGCCAACTGTGCCTGTGTGTGTGTATGTGTGTGCTCGTGTTGGCATCTTACATTTGATTACAAATATACACACGCACAGCCACACGCACAATCACACTATGATAAGATTGTTATATAAGCCTCTGCCAAGTCGCCCAGCTAGGGAAATGGCCATTAAATTTTGTGACCTTTAAGTTTGATATTCGCCTTCAGCTGTATTTCTGTTTATTCCTTTTTCTTTCGTTCTATAAAAGTTTTAACTAACTAACTGTTGTTGTTGGTCCATGTGTCAGGCACATGTTAGTTATGTCCATAACATTCACTTTGATTAGCTCAACAACCTTATTGCCCCAATTAGAAGCTATCAAAAATTAAGAACAAAATAAACTATAATCATGAGCTAAAGACATGCGGAACTTGCTTATAGCGGATAATCACAACAGTTGCTTTACTATATATCCTAAATAAATAAATTATTATGACAATCTTAGAGTACTCGTCCAATGAGATGATTATTTGGTAATAATTGCATATTGAAAGCAGGACACTTTCGTTATTCCATTGAAATAAAGAAGTAACAAAAATTATCGGGGTATTTAAATATGAATATAATAAATGTTGCCAACAAAATAAAATAAAATTTTAATTTATAGGAGAAAGAGAATGCTGCAGTTGCTTGTTATTCTAATTCTCATACTGTTAATCGCCTTTGAGATAAGCCGTTTAATGCAAAGCAAAAGGCTGCCACCTAGTCAAAACAGATTAAAAGGTTAGTTAGTAATAGAGTAGAGTTAAGTTTCAGTTTCTGCTCTATTTCTATCTGGGATTGTATTTATCTTTAAGTTTTTCTCCCTATGATTTCTTTTATTGGTTTCCTGTAATGTTTGCTCATATTTATTAATTGACCGCGCCATAAACTAATACTCGGCAGATAATGGCGGCAAATAAAAACGAAAATAAAATACAAAGCCCACTATGTACCTTCACTGCATTAGCAGAGTGAATAGAAAAGAAAGATTTCGCGCAGCAAAATATTGACTGAGAAAGTGTTTGAGTTGTTGTTATTGTGTGCTGTTTGTGTTTGTCTGGAGGGTCACAAGCAAACTGAGGCTGGCGCTAAGAGTGCAAGATATTCAATCAATGAACAAACAAGTTAAACACATTTTAATCATGAGGCTAAAGTAAACATTTATCATCTAAAATTCGATGAGACGAGCAACAAGAAACCAGAATCGAGCACAAGGACAAGGACGAGAATGCGAATGTGAAGACGAAGACGAAGACGAAGACGACGATGTAGACGACGATGTAGACGAGGCCAAAGCCACTGGCGAGACGAGGTGAAAGTGTCAATAAATGAAATCCTAAAGAAATTGCTTGTCTGCCATCTGAGATTGCGGCTGCGTTACTCTGTGCGTATGCATGTGTGTGTATGTGTGTGTGTGCTAAAGAGCTTATAAAAAGCATAAGCACAAGGCTGCGAATCGGCATGCAGCCGCAGCCGCAGCCGTCGCTGCCGATTGAATGTCAAAAAGTGTTTAGACATAATTTTTGTCATCTTAAGTATTTCTATTTTCCAGCTTACTCAAGAGAAGAAGAAGACGAAGATGAGAACTAAAAAAACGCCTATCTATGGTATATTAGGCGGAAAGATACTTTGCACGCAATTCCATTATCAAAAAAACATTCCTAATGAAATGAGAAATCCTATCCTGAAAAGAATTCTAAATTATTTTACCATGAAATTTATACGATCAGTGTCTAGTGGGAGTGAGAACAGTGTCTTTAGGCCATGGAGTACGGAAATGCGGAAATCGGAAATTAGAATATTCTCATTAATCCAATTCTGTATATTCGGCAATTCAGTAGGAGTCACCCCCACTAGCGAAAACCGCGCTACGCCCCTGTATACAACCAAAGCCTTGAAATAACTAGCTCGGAATGCAGGTTTCAAAATACATTCCCAAATTATATTCCTGGTAAACTAGAGTTTGTCGACTCGCCTACAATCTACATACATACAGAATATTTATTTTTATATAACTTGTGATGTTCTCCACTGCTTACAACGTGCTTACAATTCGATGAAACTATTTTAAGCCCACTTTTCGTAATGGGTATGCAAGCGAGAGGGGCATGATGTGGGCGAAGTTAACAATGAAATTGCGCATATCGATTTCTATTGCCGACCGACAAAACGGAAATGCCAGAGTATTTTTTCTCCACTGTTGATGTTGATGTTGTTGTTGTTGTTGTTGTTGCTGGCGTTGCTGGTGTCCCTGCTTTAGGCCATGGCTTTGCATCAATGACGGCCATATTAAATCATGTTGGCTCAAGCGGCAAAGGGCGTGGGTGGCGCGTAGAGGCAGCTGCTGCTGAAGCTCATGCAAAAACTTTCAATGGCGTTAGCTGTTGTTGCTATGATTATTACTTGTACGGGCTGCACCCTCACACAGTGCCACTTCAGTCTGTGTGTGTGCGTGTATTAGTGCTGCCTGCATGGGTGTGTATACATGTTTAAGTGCTACTGAGGCAGCCGCAATAAAATAAGCAAAGTTCGCAGCTTGAGTCGCATAAAAAAGCAGCAAAACAAGCTGCGATTTGTAACATATTCAAGCAACGACTTCTAATACCCTATCAAGCTTTTATATATGCCGTAGTTGCTATTGCCACATGCATGAAGAGAATTTACTGAAAATGAAATCTGTGGCATGTTTCATATACATGCAATATAAGAACATATTGCTAGTGGCCGTTCAATAGCTATAATTCAACTGATAAATTGGTATTCCGATAAAGATAAAATACCCAATAATTATATACCATAGCAGCAGCAGCACCAGCCAGCTATCATCTCGTTAATTCAGTTTGGCTTAATCGATAGACCTTATGTACCTTGTAGTCCATGGTATTTTATAGTTGTACCTAATACTCTACTTTTTGCCACCTAGTTCGCGCGTACAGCCCTGACTGCCTACTGTCACCTCTCCAATACTCGTTAAAGATTTATGTCCTTCGCGTGGCGGACAAAATTTTAAATTGTGCCTGTGTGTTTGCATTACAGCTCTATTCCTGTGTGTGTGTATGTCGGTGTAAAGAAATCAAATGCACGCTTAGGCGCGCACAATATACGCTGCCCTGCCACGCCCATAGCGGACATGCCTCTTGCGATGTCAGACGTAAAGTAGCACAAAAACAATTGCCTACTTCAAGGCGTAGCATATTTCACCGTGGTCCTTGCTTTTGCCTGTTTATTATTATCATTTTTGGGAGCAAAAGAAAGGAAAAACTTGTTTTTATTGCTTACGTATGCGTTGATTGCGAAAGAATAAAAAACGTAGATGGAAAATTCAGCCTCGTAGCACTAACTTTTGCTGTCGAACGTAAAAATTTATGATAGGAGACCAAATTATTGTTATCGATTGATACGGCCAAGATTGAAATGTGCTATGGATGCTCATAAATATCCTAATACAGTCGTTTGGACAGAGTCTAACTATCGACAGATCAAATGACCTATGAGTAATCATTCTGCATACGACTGACTATATATGTTTATGATATAATATATGCTACCGATAGCATAATTAATGCCATTAATAAAATTTCGTCCCAATGTGCCGGGACAATTATTATCTTAAGTCAGCACAAACTAACAACTATAGTGCAGAGATATGTATGTATGTGTGTGTCTTCATATAGGTGCTATCAAATAATACTCAATAGCGCACTCCATTCGGATGTATTGGGAAGTCATAATGCTAATCAAATTTAATGCGCAAACGAATATAATAAATTATAAAACAATAAGTGACTTATTAACTACGTATATCAAATATGCTGGCCAATTTGCCACTTGGTCATTAGCTTCAATGGCCCGTGTCGTTTGGGCATTACAACCACGTTTGCCTCTGTGAGGGCAAGGCAAAGTTTTGGCCTGGATAAAGTTTCAGTTTTGTCAGCTTGCAGTTCGCTTAATTTATTGCCAACAAATATTGCTGGCTTTGACCACAGCTCTGGCGCCTTCAGCTCAATTTAAGTTTGTTTACTCACGCTGCGTGCTCCACTCAGGCTCGCAGTTCTGCCAGGGAAGTTGGGTGCGAAACGAGGCGAACATATAGAATATGGTCCAGGCGATGATCAAATTGTAGTACAGCATGACAATGGCCGACACAATGACCATGCCAGTGCCTAGTCCACGGAACAGCGGGCAGAAGCGTCGGTAGATGGCCACCGGGCCCAGAGCAGCGTATTGGCCAAACGACAGCTCCATGAACATCAGTGGCAGACCCGCTATGATGAGCATGATTGTAAAGGGTATTAAAAACGCACCTGCAAGCGTAATTGGTTTAGCACAGGACGTTCAATAAGGACACATATGGCGAGCACTTACCGCCCCCATTGTTGTAGCACAGATAGGGAAAGCGCCAGACATTGCCAAGGCCTACGGAGTAGCCCAGCAGCGACAGCAGAAAGTCAAAGCGCCCCGTCCAGTTGCCACGTTCCGGATCACCTGTGTCAACTGCCACCGCGTCAGCGTCCAAGGTGACCAGCGCCGTGCCGGAGGCGCAGCCAGCAATGCTTATGGCAGTGGGCGTGGTGGTCAACTGAGGCGCTGTCATTGCTAGGGCCGCCGCATTTCCAGGACATACCACACTGCCAGCGCCAGCTGCAGCTGCTGCACCCGTTCCAGCTCCTCCTCCAACTCCTGCTGCTGTTGCTGCTGCCGCCGGAGCTTTGCTGCTGGGAGCCAATTTGTTTGGCTTGCTTCGCTCCACATTGAACTCACAGCTGGTGAAGCGATCCTCATTTTGCTGCAAGGAATTCAATGTTGACCCCGTTAGTTAACATTCTATGATCGCGACTTGCACACATCCCGACAGCTGCCAGGATAACTCAAAGCATGTCATTATCATGCACATAAATACTGAGATTATACCTTTACATTATAATATCGCTCTCGTAGCTAGCCCCTCTTCCATTTTCTACCTTTAATTATACCCTGAATCCATTGAAAATGGGAAATCAGGGTATAATGGTTTTGTGAAAAAGTATGTAACGGACAGAAGGTGGCGTGGCAGACCCCATAAAGCATATATATTCTTGATCAGGGCGACGAGCTGAGTCGATATAGCTCTGTCTGTCCGTCTGTATATGTGCGTCGTTCTCAGAAGATACAAAAGCTAGAGATATGAAATCTGGCATGCATACTTGTGTATACGCAGTACGAGTTTATCTTATTTTTTTTTCGATAAATCATCCGATAACTTTTTTATCGAGAATAATAATAATAATAATTGGAATACTATTAGACCTGGACTCTTCAGACTTACTGTGTATATACATAGGATGAATACAAACATTTTGTAATTTACATAGTTTGGATACCACGCCCCTTTGACCCGAATAGTGTATCTTGTATCTTGTATCTTGTATCTTGTATCTTGTATCTTGTATCTTGTATCTTGTATCTTGTATCTTGTATCTTGTATCTTGTATCTTGTATCTGTATCTTGTATCTTGTATCTTGTATCTTGTATCTTGTATCTTGTATCTTGTATCTTGTATCTTGTATCTTGTATCTTGTATCTTGTATCTTGTATCTTGTATCTTGTATCTTGTATCTTGTATCTTGTATCTTGTATCTTGTATCTTGTATCTTGTATCTTGTATCTTGTATCTTGTATCTTGTATCTTGTATCTTGTATCTGTATCTTGTATCTTGTATCTTGTATCTTGTATCTTGTATCTTGTATCTTGTATCTTGTATCTTGTATCTTGTATCTTGTATCTTGTATCTTGTATCTTGTATCTTGTATCTTGTATCTTGTATCTTGTATCTTGTATCTTGTATCTTGTATCTTGTATCTTGTATCTTGTATCTTGTATCTTGTATCTTGTATCTTGTATCTTGTATCTTGTATCTTCTATATTCTGTCTTCTATCTTCTATCTCCTATTTTCGGTATTTTTATTTAGGTAATTACCTCCCATAGATCCACATCCAGCTTGGTGCTTGATTCCTTATTCGGCTTGAGGCTTTTCGTTTTAGATTTCGTCTTCGATTTCTTATCCATGCTGGGGCTCAGTTTTTGCTGCTAATTTCATGCTATTCTCTGGCTCTGGCACTCTCTGCCTCTCTATGTGCAGGTTTTCGGCTTTCGTCTTTTGTGATTTATGTCACTCGCTTCATAAATTCCGGTTTTCGTAACAGATGGCACTGGATCGCATCGCCCAGTTGTTTTTGCTGTTGATGGGCAGAGCCTTTAGGACATGTTGTGTGGCCCTGCAAGCAAACAGGGAGAGACAGAATATGGTTAATGATGTTAAAGTGTAGCCTAATGAGAATTGTGTGGGCGATATTTAAGTCTCAATCAATGCAATTTAAATCGAGAATTGCAAGTGCAAATTGTGTGAAAGTATTACAAAGCATTCACTAATTGCGTGTTAAAGCTGCCCACTCAATTTGCGTTCAGTAATTAAATAAAACATGTTAATTAACTCGCATAAATAGCGAAATGTTTCGACTATTGCTACCGCATTTTGCTTTTCCATTTCCCGACTGTTCGGGTGTGAAAAATATTCGCACAAAAGCTGAATCGATTCCATTCCATTCGATTTTGCACTTTGACTGACATTGAAAAACACCAGGGTGCAAATATATACATATAATAGGGCAAAAACTTTCACATTGACATTCAAAAAGGAAAATGGAATGAAATGTATATACTATATAAATAAATACATATGTATATGCATATATGTAGGTTTCAAATTAACTCAATTGATGCTGATGTGTGCGGGCAGAGGGACTACGCCGGAGGTACAGCAGCAACAAGGGCATCAGCTTTATGGATATGTTTACATATGCGAAGGTTTTACCTTTTGGTTGCTCTCGCAGTTCGTTAACAAACGATTTTGCTCAAGGAAATACAACAGCAACTACAACAACAACAACAACAGAAGGATATAAAGAATGAAATACAAGTTGAACCTTGATGGAGATTATGTATGCAATATGAAACATGGCAAATGGAATTGATAGATTTTGATTTTTAAAGCGGCAATGGAAACGGGGCCCGGCCCACTCAATCTGAAATTCAATATGTCGTTTGCCTTGTCAACTTGTCACATTTAGTTGGGAGTGCATGAAATCAATTTCTCAATATAAATTTCATCAATGACAATTTCGGCTTATAGCTCGAAGTAGTTAACTGCTTTAGAGCTAGATAAGTGAGACTGGCTATAAGCTTGGGTCGTTGTTTGTCACAATTTTAATTTTTAATTTATGCTGAATTCAGTGGATACATATGCATTCTCGTGTATATCTCCGATTATAGAGGTTAAAAAATAAATAAATATATCTACTCTTAAAAAAATCGGTTAAGACTGTATCTTCTAGAGTTTTACAACTGAGACGCTGAAATTTTGCAAGTGCGCATTAAGGGCGTGGCAAATCGGATCTAAATTTATAGTGATTTTTCAAATTCTGCGATATTTTAGGCACTATTGATGCGATAGGCCTGAAATTTGGTATATATACTCGGGTTGCCTACCCAAGTCCCACAGGGGGCGTGGCAAACCGCACAAGTTAATATCTAGAACTAGAAGCTTCCAATTTGGATAGTTGAGTTATTAGTAACCTCCTCTATCGATGACTCAAAGATAATTGTTAAGCCTCTTTAAGGGCGTGTCATATAGCAAAAGAAATAAAATAAATCAACATTTCAAAATCTAGAATTCCGTTTTATTTCATAGTTGAAAGAGATGTAGCTAACATAGTTGGCATAAAGCACTGTAAGCATTTCGCTTTTAGCCAATTTGGATGCATCATTTTGAGATTAATGAGTGCTTGAGAAAATGACGTGTTGTCAATGACACTTTACGCTTTCGCCTCATGTACACGACACCGAGACACACACACACACACACACACATACTCAGCTTTGTATGTTTGTGTTGGCCGTAATACTATCTGAAACGATGTGATGCGCAGGATGCAAGCCGCAGCGTTTAGTTCTTGGTCACGTTTTTATGCGCCATTTCAGCCTTTGGCTTACATGTGGCTGTTGTATGTGTGCGTGTGTGTGTGTGGCAATCTGTAGTTAACGTTGATAATTAGGCAGCCAAATGAGCATATGTATATCTATGTCGCTATGAATGTTTTTATGTGATTGTTCTCAATGAGGTACTTGGAACATTGCTTGTAATATATAGCTGTTAAATCTTAAAGAGTGGGTGCTTCATCATGTAGAAATAGAAGGAGGCAGACAGATAAACAGGGGAGGGAAAGAAAGAGAGAGATATATGCACAAATATGCAGGGAGAGAGAGAGACAGAAAGAGTGATGGGAAGCGGAAGCTAATAGTAGCTTTGTAAAATTGTCAATTTATTTAGTTGGGAAATGCAGAATCATTCTAATGCCTGATTTCAATGTAATTGTATGACTGAGATTATGGGCTCATATTAACTATTTTCATTTGACTTTTTATTTGTGGAATATTGCTACCATGAATTGCACATTCTATGACTATTTTTATACCCTGAACCCATTTTCAATGGGAAATCAGGGTATAATGGTTTTGTTGAAATGTATGTAACAGGGAGAAGGAGGCGTGGCAGACCCCACAAAGTATATATATTCTTGATCAGGGTGACGAGCTGAGTTGATTTAGCCCTGTCCGTCTGTCTGTCCGTCTGTCCGTCTGTCCGTATGTATGAACGCGTCGATTTCAGAAGATATAAGAGCTAGAGACTTCAAATTTTTTTAGAATGTCCGTAATTACAGCGCGCATATCAAGTTTATCATTAAAAATCGATAACTCATCCCGATCTTTTTTTATCGATAAAAAACCTTATCGAAAACCAGTTATAAAATTATATCTTCTACACCTTTATTGCTAGAGTCTCCAAATTTTTAATGTATGCTTACATGCAATTTATACAATTTCGGTTTTTGTTAAAATTTACCCCCCACCTCTAAATTCACCCCCTCACCCTCACTTTTGTAAAAAGCGTATTTCAAATACTAGAGACTTGTGCTTTGGCAATCACATGCATATCCATGTTATAATCATAATCTGAAAGTTTCATGAAGATCGTACGTCCATAAAAAAAGTTATTAAACAATTAAGTTCTCATACTAAGCGCACACTGCAGCCCATGCGTGTTTATGCGTGGGTGCTTGTGTGTGTATGTGTTTGTGTGTGTATGTGTGTGTGTATGTGTGTGTGTATGTGTGTGTGTGTATGCGTTCGTGTGTGTATGCGTGTGTGTGTGTGTATGTGTGTCTGTATGCGTGTGTGTGTATGTGTGCCTGTGTGTGCGTTTGTGTGTGTATGCATGTGTGAGTGTATGTGTGTCGCAGTTCGCAGTTCGTGTCGTGTTTCTTATGTAAGCTGAAAGACGCGAAAAATTATTGAAATATCTATTGCTCCAAGGGTTCAGGGGATCTCGTAGTCGAGCAGTCTCGACTAGAGCTTTCTTACTTGTTATTCATGTTTAGTGTTGCTATTCAATATCTAGTCTAATTCGGTTCTTTGATGGTTGGTAATGTATCTACTGCAGTCCAGCATAATGCGATAACAATTAAATATTTATTCGTATTGCTATTTTTCTCTCAGCCGAAATGTGTTTGTTATTTTGTTCTGTTAGATTTTTCGAGCTGTGAAACACAATTTTTTGGTATTTCGGCTTATTCTGGCTTTTAACCACATTGCAGCTGTATTTGTGTTTGTTCCAGTTTCTTTTATTTTTGCTGCCACTATTCGCGCTCTGCTGGGAGTACGCCGGATCCTAGTCCTCCTTCCCATCCAAGCTCTCTTCCTGGCTGTGGGTCTGAGTCGGAGGCGACGACTATGGCTGTGGCTGCGGCTTTAGTGCTGTGGCATTCGCTCAGCAAATAGTTTTTAATGATTCCAATGCTTGTGGCCAGTTAACGAATATACACACAGCCACATAACCCAGCCTTGGACTCGACACACACACACACCCAGCTACAACAATAACAATCGTTTGGCTTTGTGCAAATTGTGCGGCAACAGCGTCGACGTCGGCGTCGGCGTCGCATCGGTGTCGGCATTTGTTGCAAATAGTTTAAATGGCTAGCAGGCAAACGGGTGCAGGCTGGGAGGGGTGGGGTAAGGGGCCCCACGGTTTAGGGAAGCTATTAAGTTGTTAGCAGCCAGTTAAAATAGCATTTAGTGTTCGCAACTGCGCGGAATTTAAAATGTATTCTATTGATTTACTTGCTAATGCAGGGCGATGGAGAGTGTTGAAAAACTCGATCAAATTAACTGCATGTCTTATTTTACTTTATTTTTGTTTTCGTTGTTGTATAGGAGATTTAATCGGGTTTCGTCTACTGCAGAGCAAGTTTTTGGAACTTGTCTTTTAATTCGTCTTTGAAGTACGCGCGAGCTGCGCGGATGACTGATAAAACTCAGATAGAAATAGTTTCTTGCAATACGAATGCGATGAGCGTATGGTATTATCTTGGAACTGATGTACATATGTACATAAATGATGTACATATGTACATAAATGATTACGTTAAGCAAATAGCACACATTATCAATGTATGCCTCTTTAAAATTATTTTAATTGAAGGATTAGCATTTTTCAATTTAATTTTACACAGATTGCGCTTCATGTGCGAAATTAACATAATTAAATAAGCTGAGAGTTAAGCTAATGGCTGCGCTGCCTGAAATGTAATTCTTGTGAAAAATAAACTGCGACTAAAGCAACGAGCGGACGCTTAAAGAAGAGAGGGTTTTTGTGTAAAAATAAATTATAATGAAATGAAGAATAAATTAAAATTAAGAATATCTAAAATCAGAATAACTGTAATAAATAGCCCGTTAAATAACATTTGTCTGCCTTTGACATTACCGAGGCTAAGCACTTTAGGGGGACTCCCCTATCCCAACATACAGACAACAATCACTCATAACAGAAACATTCTAAAGCCCTTTCGTTGCATTGTTGGCAAACACAAACAGCAAAGCACAAGCGAATTCATGCACAATTTATACAAGTTGATAAACGACAACGCTACAGCGTTGCCAGATGTTTGCCAGAAAGAGGAAGAGAGTGAGAGAGTGAGGGAGAGTGAGAGCGTGAGAACGAGTTGCCACAAAAGTTGCTCGAAACTTCTTTAAGTGCTGAATCATGCCGCGTATACCATATAATTAATGTGCAGGATACACCCACACACACACGGATGTATGTGTGTATCTGTGTGTGCGTGCTCGTTAAACACCCTAAAGTAGCAATTAAGCGTTACGTATACGCCAATCCGTATCACGGCGTAAAACGCCATCTGAGGCTGGGCTTTCGTTTGCCTTTGTTTTTTTTTTTTCTCTTTTCTTTTCTCTTTTCGTGCTCTTTTTTAGGTGCTTTGGCTGCTCGTTTCGTTTTGTTTGGTCAATTCGAGTGTGAAAATGTACTCGAGCGCTTTTCATTATTGCTGTTGTTGTTGTATTCGTTGTTGCTGTTGTTTTTGTTGCTGTTGCTGTTGCTTACACATAAGCGCACAGCCATTGACCTTGGGCTGTGATGTGCAAGCGCATGGAACGAAGCGCAGTGCCCAGCTCCCTGGTTGCCTTCAACTGGGCGTGGCGTTGCACCACAGCCATCTTTTTATTTATTTATTTATATTTATATTTTATGTATACATATATTTATTATTTATTTTATTTTGTTTGCTATCATGCCATCATCCAGCTTTGCTCACAGCTGCAATTTTGCATATTCTTGGCATGCAAATAGGCAGAAATATTTAGGATGCGGCAGCCGGCGTACTAAATCGGGGTAATACTATTAGAATTTCTCTGTTTAAGTCCAATATATAAATACAATGTATGATATGCTCACAATATATGGTATACAAAAAAAAAAAGTTGATCAAATCACTTTTTCTATGACCATCCCTTTTAATTCGATAAATTCATTTTGCATTACATAATTAGTAAATTATTTGCAGGCAAATAATATTTAATAGGCTATACTCGGGAATCGTCTAGGGTATAAGATACATCCAAGTTGATGATTTGACGTGAGCATTCTTGGTAGGCTCAATATATATACTAAATACTAGAGATCTCTAATATTAAAATGTAGTACTAGATAATAAAGATATCAAATATTGAGTAGGGGTATATATGATGATACTTATTCGCCAATTACCACTACAGGTGGCTGTTGTCAGTGAGGTACAGCATTATCATCCGCAAATTTGAGTTCTAGCATAACCCACTCTAAAGAACATCTATAGATTTATCTCTGCAGTGACTGAGTAAAGTCGATTGAGCATTCTGCAGCTGGACAATAAGCAACTCTAGTTGGTCGTTTTACCAGTCTACCAGCCCATTGCGTTCTATGCATGTTTGAGCATCAGTCTGTGAGGATGCAGAATCAATCTGATATCAAATATCAAAGCATATTATGCACTTATTCAAATTCATTCTATCAAAGAATTTCCCTTTCAAAATATGAAACTTAGTGTTATTTAATATCAGTTTTAATGTTGTTCAAGTATTTGCGTTTCAGAGCATTTTGAGGTGCTTGTAAAAGTTTAGCCTCTTCATTCCATCCATCAAGGAGAGAGCGAGAGAGCGAGAGAGAGGGACAGGAGTGGGAGTCAGTTGGAGGGATAGAGAACGGGAGATGTGGGGGTTTTTTATAAACAAGTCAAAATTGTTGCGTGTTATTTTTTTTTTTTTTTTGTTGTATTACACAATGGCCCCACAAGAGAACTTCATCAAAAATATTATCAACATCAACATCATCATGATTGCAATCGTTTGTCGCCTTCATTGTTGTTGCTGTTGCTGTTGTTGCACAATTCTCGGCAATTTTTAAGTGGCCATCTGACTGAGTGAGCAATGGACCATTGTGCTGCGGGCAGTGCTGAGGGCAGGCCCTAGCACTTGAAACGCTTGAACTTGATCCCGTGAAGGCTGCATACAATCAGCAAATAAGGACGACAGCCCCGACCTTTTTGTTCGAGCCATTCTCGTGCATTTGGCATGGGCCTTAGCTTTGCATTGAAAAATCAGCACGTCAAGCAAACGGTCGACAGTGTTTGCTTTTTCTCTCATCTGCTTCTATTATTTGTTGCCCTGCTGCAGCTAACACAAAGAGCGAGAGAACTGAGAGAGAAAATTGAGAATGAGGTGAGGTTGTATCGATTATTGAGAATGCCCAGAATACCCATCTACAACGTATGCAAATTAGTTTCCATTCGAGTTCCAGTTACCAATTTTATCTAATTTACCTGTCTGCTGTAAATGGGGCGTGGCCTGAGGCGGAGCAGAGATGTTGCTTGACAAATAAATTTCACGAATTGCTGAGTTTTCTTTTCTTCATGTCCTTCTCAGTAACCTTATCCGTTTGGTGTTGCTTTTTATACGCAGCGCTTGCTATTTTTCATACTCTTCTATGGGGAGCTATCTCCTCTGAGAGATATTTGGTCAAAGAGTAAATGTAGATGAAGATAACCAGCAAACTAACTCTGGTGTATATTTTTCTATGGCCAACGGATATAAGTAAAACGGATAGTAAAAGTTGGATGCGATATAAGCTTGCAGCTATGTCAGCAATGCTAATTAATGAAGTTCCTAAAAAATAGTACTTTAGTAATTGTACCTTTAACTCTTTTACTCCGTGGAACACATTAAACTTACATTTTGCAAATCAAAATCGAATTATTTCGCATTTCCGGCAGATTTGCAATATAATCAGATATTGAGACGAACAAATGTTAATATATTTCATATAGTATATCAATTTGTATTTTGTTACTGATGATTGTCAATTATATACTTTTTATATATTTCATATTACAGTTCCTTTTCTACACACTGCACAGCTTTTGATAAATATATTTAGAATTTAAATACTTTTGAAAATTGAATTAATTTAGAAATATATTAACTATTATTTCTAATTTCAGAAGCTTGCCAATTTCAATCACTCCATCCATCCATCCCATCTAAGCGTATTTAAGTTTCGTCACAAAAAGCATTTGCTCCCTCTTGTTTTTCACTCTCAGCTTGACTTCATAAAATATTCATAGGACTGTGGCAAGATGCCAGAGATGTCCTTGTCCGCTGGGTTAGTCCTCGTCGTTGTGGGTAATCGCAAATTCAGCGCTAAATCTCAATCAAAATGCGCGTAAAGTGGCATTTCACTTGATTTTTATGAATTCGAAATGCGTCATTTTTGTTGATTGAATGCTTAAAAAAAAGTAGAAGATATTACTTAAGCTCACAAGTTAACCAGACTTCGCGCAGAGTTCCAAAGGCGTTGCGAGCTCACTAAAAGCTTAATAGATGGGCAAATTGCTTTATGTTTAGGCATTTAAATCCTTAAGATTATATTTGCCATACGCAATATATTGAACTGAATTATTGAGAAATTGAATTGTTCATTTCCAAAGTACTCTGTTGTCATATACTGATTCCAATACTCACATTCTACTACCTACAAATTTGTCAGGATTGATAAATTTTAACTTGTATAACTTGCAGTATGGCAAATTGTTACCTCTGCTAATTTGTATTTATTTTTAATGATTTCGTAGGAATTCAAAATTCGATATATCGATTGGTTGCACTAATAAGTTGTTGATAGGCAGCACTATAGCTATGCGTGCAAATTTTACAATTTATCGATAGAGTTTGGCAGGGGATCGAGGTTGGATTATCGAAAAAGCGCTGCCACTTCGAAATATTAAATTGAAATACATAAATTGCGTATTTCCTTTTATTCTTGTTTACGTGAAAATTTTGTGGAGCAAAATACTAACCGTTATATATTGTATTTACAGCGAAAAGATTGCATCGATCTGCTCGCAAATGTTGTTGGCATTTGCATATTATCTCATCAGGGCCCCCATCCGAAAAATGGGGCAACAGAAATTGCATTTCCATTTAATCCGCTCTATTTGTCGCCCGTTTTTAATGGCGCCGACTGAAAAGTTGCAAACGCCTTGCCTTGGGAACACAGAATGAATGCATTCGCATTTCATTTGAATTTTAAAAGCTAAAGGCAGGAAAATATGGAAAAAAAAGTACTAGAAAGAAAACTGCGATTTAAAAAAAGAACCAAGTGAAAAATAAGAAATATAAAGAGAAAGAAGTGCCAACTTTATGCGGTATTTCCTAAGTGAATTAATGTTTTTGTCAAAAACTTTTTGAGCGTCGTTTTTATTATTTTTTGTTTGTTTTGTTTTTTGTTATTATTTTTTACCTTACGCATAAATTTCATGCAGCTCTTATGTGTATGTGTATGTGCGTGTGGGTGTGGGTGTGTGTGTGCGTGCATGGGTTTTTTGTTTTTTCAGAGCTTAAAATTTGCAATTTAAATGTAATTTCTCAACTGTTTATTTGGTTTATGACGAGTGCGCTCACGTTGATTTAACAGCCAGCGACAGGGCAAAGGGGCGTGGCATGTGCCTTTTATTTTTTAAAGGTGACAGCATGACACACATGAATGATGACCACCAGCTTCAAAACACAAAAATGTTACCCCTATAAAACTAAAATTTCCAATTGAAGCAAGCAGTGGAGAGCTTCCGCTTTCTCTATGCCGTGTGGCTCTCAAACTCGAGTTGTGCCCGGGCTCAGACACGTTCTATTATAATAACACTATCCTTATGCCAACGACTTTCATGCAAATCAACATTGGGACACGGCCTGGCGCCTAAAAGGCAGCCCACAATTCATCGATACAAACGAGAAATTTTCCATTTGTCTGCGCGAAAATATTTTGCAAACATTGGCACGTTTTATGGTATAATAACAGCAAAATACCCACACACATAGAAGTATCTGTATATGTTTACAAGTATGTACGCGTATATATATTAATATATGCAAGAAAATTGGCAATTCAAACAAAAGAGCAGCACAGTTGCCTGGCATTTCATGGCATTCAACTTGGCACGCGGCAATAATTTTTGCTCTTTAAATTGTTTGAATTTTATTTGTCACTCTTAATTGAGCTGCATTGATTTGTACTGTGAATGGCTTTAAGACAGGCTCATTGCCACTAGTTTAGGTTAAACTTTTTCTTTATATTCGAGTACTAAATCACTTTCTAAATTGGTAAAAGAAAATTCCAACCTGGCTCGAGCTCAATTCAAATTAACTTCTGTCTAAACAAGTCAATTATAAATATTGTCTACATTCACTCTAATAGTATATTAAAACACTCTCAACATCCAGCACTCAGAATTGCTATCATTTCATAAATTGCAATTTTATTGAGCTGTTCTTGAGGCTAGTTGCTTTAAGTTCTCTTTATCGACTGTCTGCGATGTCGCTGTGGCTTGCACAACTGTTTTGTGTTTTGTTCTTTTCTTTTTCGGAATCCGTACGACTTCGGTGGGTAGCCTCAAGTAGCAGAAGAGCAGTTTCAGTGGAGCTACGCCAAGTCTTTTAGTCATTAACGAAATGGATTTGGCTGAGCGCACACGATGCATTTCCATTACGTGGGCATTATTAATCATAGTCTGTCAAACGATGTGCGAGTCGGTCTGTGTGAGCGAGAGTCCGAGCCAGAACTTTGCGGCCGCACTAACTGCTGTCTACTACAGCCATCGTATGCTCTTCCTAGCCGGCCTGGGCGCATTGGCTTTGACACTTCTCGGCTGCCTGGGTAGGTCGGTGCGTGGCTGCTTTCACACTTGGAATACTAACCGTTGACTCCTTCACAGGCTGCCTTCTCTGCACCTGCTGTCGCCTGGCAAGACGAAGAGCTGAGAGCCTGGACTCCTACGCTCCACGCACGCAGAGCATTGTTTGGCCCTCTATGCCCACCGAGACGGCCCGTGTGCTGGAGTTGACCTTTCTGCACACTCCCGATGCCGTGGACTGCATCTGCCGCGGATGCAGCAGGGCGCGGAAGGAGCGTTGCCTGGAGGACTGTCTGAATGGAACTGAATGTTGAGTCAATAAGTCTTGATATCTTTGAAATGTAGAGTTCTATTAGGCTTAAGCAACGACAAGCGCAGCATTTAATTGTACATACATTGTTTAAGGAATCATACTCATAAATTTGTTTTCTAACTAAGAATCTGCACAGTGTTTTCTATGACTGACCGAGGAATTGATCCTAAGCCCTATTTGTCAGTCCTTCAATTCGTCATTTAGATTATGATCTAGCTTAATAAATCATAGACAATTCATCTTATTTGTTTTAAGTCAATATTTATTGACAAAAATTTAATGGCTTTCAATGCAATGAGCTTAAAACTTTATCTATAAAAATTACTCTTATCATGAGGTTTTATTTAAGATTTAAGATGTTTTTAAATGAGAAATCACACTATAGTTGTTTTGCTACATCTGTGCATTAATGGGCATTGAATACATACGTATTAATATGTATTTCTTCGACTTTGACTCATGCCCCTCATATGTTCTAAAACTTAAAAAAAAACCTAAATAAGTAAGAAGGCTCCAGTCGAGACTGCTCGACTAGGAGATACCCTGAACCCTCTAAGCTGATAATCTAATTATTCTGCACCTCTTTTATGCACACATACATACACATGCATCCACACGCACGCATAAGCCTGCCCTCTGCTAACTGCGCAGTAAGCAGCGACTGCGCTTGGGCTGCGCTGCAGTGTCAATAGCATAAGTCTCTAGTACTTGAAATGCGTTTTTTACAAATTGGGGGAGAAGGGGGCGTGGTATCCAAAATCTGTAAATTACAAAATCTTTGTATCAATTAATTTGATATACAACATAAATTTGAAGACTCCAGGTCTGCGTATGGTACACACGAGTATGCATGCCAAATTTCAGCTCTCTAGCTCTTATAACTTCTGAGATTGACGCACTCATACGGACGGACGGACGGACGGACAGACGGACATGGCTATATCGACTCAGCTCTTCGCGCTGATCAAGAATATATATACTTTGTGGGATCTGCCACGCCTCCTTCTGCCCGTTACATACTTTTTCACAAAACCATTATACCCTGATTTCCCATTTTCAATGGGTTCAGGGTATAAAAATACAAGTCTTTTGTCCTGAATAATATTGTTCTAATTTCAAATTGGTCATGATTTTTCAAGCCAACTTAAAAAGCGAGACAGAATATAAGATAATGGGTACACTATATGTATTTATGACTTCATACGAGACAAAGACATAATGTTTTCATATCTTTAAGGAATAATTTCAGCTAAAAAATATATTTCGATGGAGCTCAACGCATACCTAGTTAAAAGTATATTGACTTCTTGATTTATATCTATTTAAAATGTTTAATAATTAGAGCAGTACTTTGCTTCGATGTATGTACTGGCAATTTATGATAAATATCTAGGTGAAAGCAAATTGAGAAATATTTTCAGAAGTTACCTTCCGTACCAGCACTTAATGGTATCTATGGTGTTTGGTCGTCCAAATCCAAATGCTCCTACCTGCGCCAAACAGATTGCTCGCAGCTGTTTTTGCCCATTTAATTGATCGAGTGAGACTTCATATTAGAGCCGTTGCTGATCGAAGCTTCAGTTTGTAAGCAAAAGGCAAAGAACCCACAATAGAGCAAAGAATGTTATTGCTGTCGCTGCTGTTGCTCCTACTTGTAGCCTATCCTAAATGCTTGGAGGCTAACAACTTCACGGGCAAGTGGAAGTAGTTCGTCAATTTGAGAGATGTCATATTGAATTCAAATATTTCAGGAGATGACTGGTTTAATGGGACGCACTTGTTAGAGGACGTTGATAATACAACAACTAAGTCAAATGGATATGCAATCATCAGAAACACTAAGGAAGCAAATATTTATTATGTGCCGTTGGATCCATTGAGGCGAGTGGCTTTTGTGGCCCTATTGCTGCACATTTTGATCGTCGGTGGAGGTAAGTTTCAGTTGAAGAGTGGCAAGCCATAAGCTCATCATACTGATCTGGCAACACTGGTAGGTCTTATCATCTACAGTGTCGTCTGCTGCAAATCACGCACGGATAGAAAACGATTGTTGGAGCTCAAGCGACGTCTACAGAGTCCACCCACACTGCAGCATATACCAAATTCACCGAATTGTCCGTGCCATGGCTGTCGCGTGGCGAGGCAAATACTAAGTGGACTGATAGTACAGCAAATAATTAATGAGCGCGCCGAACGCGAGTGATCTAAATACAAATAGTGTATATTAGCCAGGCACCACCTTGTAATGAATAAATGTATTAATGAATGAGCACCCTTGTGCTGTTGTTGTTGGAAGAGTTAAGTCGATTGCCAATTTTGTATAATACAATTGAAAATATATTGGATTAATTAATTACGCATTAAAAAATACCAAATGGTTGCAAAAATACCAACCGGTTTAGATACTCAAGCCGTCGCTTAGTCCAATAAGTATTTATTGTCGTAAGCGCAGCCAACTTCACTAGTAGTACAAGAAAAACTATTGAAAGCATATGCAGTTTGGTGATGTGGTCGGCGAAGTGCATAATAGACGACAACAATAATGACGACGAGGAAGGTTTGTGCTACGATGAAAGCAGGAGTCTTTCATTTGCGCAGCAATGTCGACCTCTGCTCGTTGCGAATTGCTCAGACTACGCCGTAGCCCACTCGAACAAACGCCTGCAGCCTGCGCGCCATATAAACGAGGTATCATTTTTGCCTCACATTCAAGGCGCGATGCGTCGCTTGCGATTGACGCAACTGCTGCGACTGCAAAGCTACGCCTGGCCACATCTCAACCAAGGCGCAGGCCATGGCGCTGTTATCGTGAGTGCACCGCGCAGTGGACGCACATTGAGTTATGTGCTGCCACTGTGCCAGGTGGTGAGCAACACCTTGACGGAGCACCGTTCTCGCCCGCGATGGTGTTTGGAGGGCCCCATTGCATTGGTTCTGGTCGCCGATTTGGTCCGAGTACAACAACTGAGCGTACTCTGCGCCGCAATGTTGCGCAAGTCGAGGAACGAGGAGTGGTTGACACTGGTGCTAACAGTGCCCTCCTCCTATACCCCGGAGTTCTTTCAGCGGCTACTCAACGGCGTGGGCTGCCTGGTGGCCACGCCTGCTCAGTTCCTGTGGGTGTGCGGGAATGGCTTAAAGCTGCCCCATCTGCGATTTGTGGCTTACGATGATGCAGATTTAATGCAAGCTGAGCAATTGAAACAGGCTCATCAAAAGCTGCTGCTATTGACCAATCCAGAACGACCCCAGCTAGTCATTAGCTCGCAATCGTATAAACCGCAGCTGCTTTCTAAGCTACGCGAGTTCAATTCCCAGCCCATGGTGCTCTTTGGTGATGTGCTGGAGGCGGCTGTCTATGGCGGCACGCGCCTGCAGATCTCTCTTCAACAGCGAAAGGCCAAGTGTGGAGAGGTGTTGCGTGTACTGCGCGAGCGTCCGCCCCATTTGCATCGGACTGTCGTCAATTGCCAATCGGATTCGGACATACGTGAGCTGGTGGACACGCTGGTGTTGCATGGTTATAATTGTTTGCCCTATTATCAGACGGCAGACTTGGAGGTGCGCGATCATGTGCATCGCTGGATGCAGGATAGTCAAGGCGAGCTGTTGCTTTGCACCGATCACTGCCCGGAGCTGGATGTGCGACACGCCCATACGCTGTTACATTATAGCTTGAGTGATAGCTGGAGTCTGTTCAAGCTGCGTCATCTGGCACTCGCAGATAATCTGAACAACCAATTGGCGGCCACAGATCTAAAGGAGCAAACAGGGCAGCAGCCTGAGCAGGGTAAGTGAACTGTAATATATTAGCTATGTTGTCTAACTTCTCATTTACAGATCGTTTACTTTCCCTGGTTTTGCTTGATGAGAGCAATAACAATCAGCTGCCGCGTTTGGTGGACTTCTTGCAAATGCATCAGGAAGTGGACAAACTTGTTGTCCAGCTGGCTCGCAGCATTCGTATGCAGATAGAACGCACCAAGAGTAATGAGGCGGCTCTATGCGATCTGCTGCTCAGCTTGGGTGAATGTGTCGATACGCAATGTGAAGAGCGCCATCAGCTGCTGATGCACGATCGTCTGCTGCCCGCGCAGATGCCTGCTCGCGGGGATGTCAAGATGCAGCTAATACGTGTTTATACGCCGACCCATTATTGTGTCCGTCTATTAGAGCATTTGCCACCCGGTGGCTGCTGGCAAGCGCTGTCTCGCAACGGAGCATTGGAGCTGCAGCTACAGCTGCTACAATCGCAGGAGTGTGTGCGCGTCTGGCCACCGCTGGTCAAACAAATCTGTGTGTATCGCAATTCGAGTGGGTACGAACGCGTGCGGATACTGCGAGTGGACCCTATTGCTCAGTTAAATCTCTCGAGAACTGATTTATCCGTGACGGTGCAGGCATTGGACATGGACACTCGACAGTTTACGACCACCAGCGGCAAGCTGTTCATGTGCCCAGAACAATTACAAGACGAGCCGCCACTGGCAATAGATGTGCGCATCGTGGGCGTGGTGCCCTACACAGGCGAGCGCAATTGGCATGAAAAGGATGGCAAGCAATGTGAAACCTGGCTAAATTCTACGCCGCAGCCCAGTTTCTTGCAGGCACGTATTCTGGCGGCTCTGTCGCATACGCTCTTTGTCCACGACTTGGCAGTGACAAGCTACGCGCCCAACCTACAATTGCATGTGCGTAGCCTCACTATCTGCCAGCAGTTGCTACGCAAGCAATTGGCCAAGAAATGCAAAAAGGCCGAGGCGAAACTGTTGAAATTTCTAGAGAGGGACCCATGCCAAAATCTGGATTTGCCGAAAACGTCCGAGCTGCCGCGTCAAAAGCTAAATATGAAGACAGAAACTTTGCTCAAAGGCAGAGCTAGCATCTTTGCCAAAATGGCGCTGCAGCTGGGCAAAGAGAATAGATTGCGCCTGCAGCAAAAGCAACGGGAGCTGGAGGAGCAGCAACAGCTGGATGACGTACAAACTACGAAGCAGAGAGAGCAGCAGCAACAATCGGAGGATAGCTTAGAAGCATTGTGCAATTGCCTCATGAAATGCACAATGATGCAGCTGCAGCAGGATAATAAAGAGAATGACCTGCTAACAAAAGATTGTATCGAGAATATGCCTGATGAATCGTTGAAGAATATGACGAGGCCGGAGCCGGAATTGGAGGCACGGCCAGGCGTTCCTAATAAATTAGATGCTGCTGCGGATTCAGTTATCGAATATACAATACACGATATACAAATACAATTTCAGCTGCCGTCAAATGTAGTTCGACCCGAGGTCATTTACTATCAAACGGCTTGTACGCTGGAACTGCAAATTCCTCTTCCGGAAGATATGCTGCCTTATGAAGTTCTGCTGCACAATGGTTGCTGTATTGTTTTTAGGACACTGCCTCCTGCAATGTGTTCTAGCACGCCTATGTATCAGTTTATTGTGAACACTCATTGCCATTTCGTGAACCTCAGTCATCGTATGCAAGGTCGTACCGTCTATGTGAGCGTACTGAAGGCTCTGGCAGTTCCATATCCGCTGGATTTTGGTTTCTTCAAATTTATGAAGCCACATTACGAAAAACTTCATCGAATGGAAAAGGAGCGCCGCGGTCGATTGAAGAATTTTGAATCTAATTTACTTTGTAATGGTTATTTCCCAAGCAGAGTCTTGAAACGTGCGAGCAGTTCCGATGATTTGAGTAGTGATGATCAAGCTGATGATCCGGCTGTTTCTGGTAGAGAGCGAGTGGAGCGGGCTCGCGATGATTCTGAATTTATTTACAGTTAGAAGCATAAAAATTTTATTTTGACTTCCCCAGAAATGACCCAGGAACTGTACCGCACATGAATTTGACACATTTATTATTGTTACTCTGCTGTTAAAATTATGATGTTATTTGCCATAAAGTTTGTTATTGTTATTTTCGCCTTATTGTGGGTACTTCAACATATTTTGTTATAACGGCTTAGTAAAATATTTTTGAATATAAATGAATTTTTTTCCTCATTCTTCTAATCTTAACGCCAAAGTCTGAAACTTTGCAGGCAATCTCAATAAAAATTATTTAAACAACTTTAGACTAAACATTTGAATTATGTATTTAAAGTATAATGAAATCCAACAATTGTTTTTGGAAAATAAATAAATAAAAATCATTTTGTAGCGCACAAAAAAATCAATACAATTATTATTATTATTTTTTTTTTTCATTTTAATTTTTATTTTATTTTATTTTTTTTTTTTTTTTGTTTAATTTATGTTTCTTTTTATATTTTTGGTTTCATTTAATATACTTGTAGTATTTAAAATGCTATTAAAATTGCCATTGAAATGATAACATTTGCCATTTTGTGAGAATTATTGTGCATTTCATATGCTTTGCTAGAAATAGTATGTTTGCCACGTAATCGCTAAGTGACCGTGTGGCCTAATGGATAAGGCGTCGGACTTCGGATCCGAAGATTGCAGGTTCGAGTCCTGTCACGGTCGATCCGAGAGATTTTTTTTTTTTTTTTTTTTTTTTTTTTTTTTTTTTTTTTTTTTTTAATTTTTAATAATTGCTTTTGGTGCACAAACTGTTAAAAAGTTATCAAGAAGTCTGGGGTTCGAGCCTCACTCAAGCAAATCGATTACAACAATATATACTTCAATTTTTAAAGATTTTTAAAAATGTATTTTTTAGTTTCGTTATAAGGCAATAGTTAAAATGATATAACAAATTTAAATCTTTCATATATACGTGTAATTTAAGCAGTCCAACTTCGAAATGAACAAGGAAATCAAATATATTTTCTTTAGAGTTGCTGGCTTTGTTTTTATATAGAGCACTCCGATTCGTTTACTTGAGCAATAGAAGCAATCATTTTTTCCACTAATTTTAATTTAAGTTGCCTTCGGTTTTGCTGTGGCTCCCATTGTCAGTTGCTCGGTTTTATCTAATGCATTTGTGCATTTGTCTGAGAAAACAGGTGAATGGAAAACAGAAATGTGGCTGTCATTTGGTAAAAGTGTTTGCAAGTCATGTGACAGCTTAAAATACGGACAAGCTTTGGAAAACAACTCTATATGAATTGATGTATAAAGTATATCCCAAGACAATAAATGTCATATGGAGAGGCAAATGATGGCCAAAAACTAAAAGGATTTTTTTTTTGAGTTACAATCATGTAAGAAGTAAAACGTTTGCCATTTTTAAGGTAAGCAGAGTATGTCTAGGTTTAACTTCTATTGCCTGCTTTAGTTGTTTATGCTAGTGTTAATTTGCATAATGTAAATGTAATGTTTTGTTAATGTTAACAAATTGTTAAGATTACGTCAAGATAATGTTAGTGCAATGTTAACGTACGCTAATGTAATGTTAATTTGCCTACAAAAAGCCCTAAGTCGATCAGCTCGCCTATTTATAGATAGTCTGCTCATTTTTATTGAGGTAGTATTCTAAGAAATGTTTCTATTTCAATTTTATCTTCACCAGTTTTGTATAGACACAATTTATTTCACTTGTTTTAAAAATATATTGCTGAGCAAAAGACGTGCTCAAATGCACATAAATGTCAATGTTAGCCGCAAATAACTAATACAATCAGTAAGCCACAGACATGTGCACACACACACACAAACACAGCTGCAATTGCAGTTGTGAAAATTGTTAGAGTAAGCGCCATAAAAACAATATGCAGCAATGCTAAAGGTGGCGTGGAGGCTAAAGGTATGTGTGGGTGGAGGAGGAGCTGCTTGCAGTTGTCGTCAAGGCAAAGAATCGGATAGAAAGGATACAAGCTACAGGATGCAAGGGGACATGCACAAACTATTTAACAGCTTAGCTAAGCATTGTTGTTGTTGTTGTTACTGTAGCTTTTGTTGTCGCAGTTGTTGCTATTGTTATTGCTGTGGCAATGGCAATGCGGCTGTTCGCTGGCGTTAAGGTCAAAGTTCACAACCTTTCCTTAGTGCAAAGAGTGTCCGCTAAAGGACGTGCATCCTGTGTACTTGGCACTAAGCCACGACGTGATATATATATATATAAGAAAACATTGAAATAAACATCTCGTATTAAGGCTAAACGAGCCTAAGAAAGTGAGGACCCAGCTTTAATCTTTGCTTAATAGAAAATACCAACGTAGGTCGGCGAATGGGATTTTATAATTTCGTAAGCGATTGTAGAATTTGCGTTGCCTTGAAATATAATGTTATTGTCTTTTAATATAAGTCATCTGGATCGGTATTAGTCGTTGAATGATGTAGGCTATAGGTTCATTTTTTATATATTTTCCTTTTGATGACATGCTTAATATAGCACAAACAGGTTCCTCTGATCAGGGTAAAAATGTGATCAGAATTTTACACCTGAAAGGTCGCACCATATAATTTATAGGTCTATTCAACATGAAATTAGTTCATTAAAAAAACTGTGGAAGCAGAAACCTTGACGGCTTGTACTTAGCCTAAATCGATTTCCAGTAATTGAATTATCGCATTTTGTTGCTTCAAATAGATCTATGGAGGATGCAGTCAGCTTAAAAGACAACGCAGCTCAACCATAATTCAACTTTTATGGAACATATAGCTTTCTCACCCTTGCCAAGCCCTAGCTTCAGTCTAGCTTACCAAAACGCATTCACTATTTACTACGTACTCTCAGAGATATAGTCGATAAGGCTACGTCTAGAAATCTATACCTATAAATTGAGTGTATTGCTTCGATGGCGGAATATTTCCGTTGTAAAATTGATATTTTTCCTGCTTTTTAGGTGTTACAAATTTTACATAGAATGTTCTGTTTATACTTAAGGCCATATTTAATATTTTCACTCGAGTTTTTTCCTGTTGATTGATGGATTTGATTAGTTTGATTTATAATATAATCGTGCTGGCTTTTGTTCCACCTTTGGCAACCTTTTCAAATTCCAAGAAAGCGACTTTAAACGATCCAGTTGGCATCAAATAGAAATAAAATGAGGAAAGGGAAACTTGGTCAGCTTTCAATTTCAATTTACTTGATTTTCTAGCAAATGATTATTTTCTATTTGATAAATGGAGATGACGTAACTGATGAATTTGTGGTCACGTTTAAAGTACTCAAAGAGGGGAAACTTTCGTTTGATGGCTTAGCGTTAGCTGGAAGCAAAGATTAAAAACGTTTTTGACTTAAGGTGCAGATTTTCCTGAGCTCAGTGATCCATAAAAATAATATTGAAAATCGAGGGAACCTTGGAGAACCTTCTTTTGCACATTCATGAGCAGCGATTTGCGATTGAAGTCATGATCTATAAAACTCTCAGCTATGATTGTGTTTAAAGATTAATCGTTCAGCTAAAAATATGGGATATTAAAATGAATGAAAAACTAAAATTGTTAAATAAAAGTAATTTAAAAATGTGACAAAACAAACTGCTCCAAAGTGAGTCTCTAGTAAAAACGTAAATATCTAACATTGCATTTCAGTCTTGCTTAAATATATATTATTCGCATCCCTCTATAAGATTTTTCAGAATGAGGTAAATGAATCTATTTTCCAGCATTAACTTCTTATAAGTTTTCCCTGATATAGGCTATTTAATTGGTCAAACTGTAAGCAAGTCGACCCTAGACGGAAATCATTTCAAAGTGACTGCAGTTGATTGAATTTGGCTAAACGCCTCATATCACGCATACGTCATGTGGGACAAGTGAGGCCAATGTTGGGGCAATCAATCAAATTGCCCGCATCGAGTTTTGCATGAGGAGGAGGATTGAACACCTGTTGTTCCCCATATACAATATAATATAAAATATAATACAAATATATGTATATGTATATGTATATACGTATATAATATAATTGCTAAACTTACCGGCCTGCTGTTTGATATCTCTTTTATTATTGTTGCTTTTTTAATTGCTAATTGTTATTGTGTTTAATTCCTCGGCTTTAAGTCGTTAATTGTTGGTTATGCAAAAGGCAAAAGGGAAAAGAATTAAGGCCAGAGGCACTGGTAGAGACGGGAGGAGGCGAGCCGAGGAAGCCGAGCAGCAGAAGAGAGCCAAGGCAAACACGCAACACACGGCACAGGACACGGCAGGACAAGCGAATCTGTGTGAGCAGGAAACAGCGCACGTTCACGTCGAGCAGGAACCAGGAAGGAACCAGGCACAAGGCAAACAGACAGGAAAGCGAAAAGCGACGTTGAGCATTGACGAGCGCCAGCCAAGGACAAGGATACTAAGGTAGCAACAGCAATAACTATAACAAAAGGCAAACGGGCCAAAGAATAAAGAAGCGAAAACACAAAATGCACGCTGAGAGTAACAACGGCTGAATACCCTAACTGACCGAGAAATGATCTCTCCACTGATTGAGTTGAAAATAAGGTAAGCTCCTTTGAATCGCTTTGATTAACTATTATTGAATCATTTAGCAAATAGTTGTGGATAGGGAGGCAATTGGCCAATAAGGGAAAAGAGCCTTGAGAGCATTCGTATAAGTTCCGTTCTCCTTCATGCTCATATGTCTTGAAAATTTGAAGCTACAAAGAATATAACTATTTATATTTATCAATGATATATTATAAAATATTGTTTGAGGAAAGACAGTGGAGTAGAAAAAATTTATATGGAATAATAAAATAGTCGTATTAATATAATAATATAACTGCATTCGATGCTCAACGTGTGGAGTGCATGATGAGATATCACACATCTTCTACCCGCTCTCAGATATATACATTTCGTAGCATTGGGCCCCAGCCCGGGCCCACGCCATGAGACAATGGCAGCAGCAGAAGCGAAAAGTGAAAGACTTATTTCTATATAAATTATGTATAGTCCATAAGAGCTCAGTTTCGAACAGCTATTAATAAAATAAATGCCATTCACTGTGCGTTACATATTTGATGGGAAAATTAAAATACCGATAGCAAGGACACAAGTACGTGCGCAAAAACAGTGAAACAGTGAAAGAGGGCAGCGAGAGCATAGACATTCCAATAACAATGAGCCTGGCTGGGAATAGCAAAGAAGAAGGCAAGAAAAACTTTTGCAGGCTTTGCTGCTCGGTTGTGCCGGGCCAGCGGAAGCTGGAATTAATTTTGCGTTTGGCCACGCTTGGCTGGAGCACAGTAAGCCTGTGGGGCTCGGGTCGTGGCTGTAGAGGTCAGGATGCCCAAAACTTTGTCCAAATATTTGTGGACTACCTTTGGGTCCAAGACGACTGGAGACCCCTTAAATTTTGGCGCAGAGCTCAATTGCAGCAATTGCCAGCAGTGTCTACATGCATAGCTGCATATACGAATGTGAATGGACTATTTACCCTATAGAGCAACATGCCAGGCCAGGGACAACAATGGGATCCCTTAAGGGAAGTGCATATGACACGTGAAGCAAATTTGCGTTAACCAAACAAAAGTCTTCAGCAGCTGGGCGCATGCAAAATTTAATTCATATTTTAAGCATACATTGAAAGTTAAGCTTTGAACGGCTTTGAACCGGATATAATGAACAGCTATATCTAGGATATGCAATTAAAGGTATATTTTTGATCTAACTAGCTCGATGGAATTTCTCTTTTTGATTGTTCAGCTTGCCTTAAGAAGAGGAGGTAAGAAAACTAATCTGTTCTGAGCAAATAATTAAAATTAGCGAGGGGATGCTCAGTAAGTGATATAAAAATTGACATGAATTTTAATTAACAGCATAAATTCGTGGAAGTGGAATTTCTAGTCTATGCAAATTTTAGATGAATGGTATTATATCTGATGGCTGATGGAGTTTTACAAAGTTCCACGAAATTAAAGAGTATTTAGAAAATCTAAAGACGATTTTACGAAAATAGTTTCGGCTGAAGTTTAATTAGAATATGGCAAAGGAATTATTTGTAATATTAGAGTTGGAGTCAATTTGAAGTATGGCTAACTAAAGATTGTGTCTAAAGCTGATGTCCACTGACAGTTAATAAAACTGTCTGCAATATATACTCGTAGTGTGGTATTTGAGGTACAGTCAAGTCAGTATTGGATATATAGTAAAGTCTAGTATAGTAGTTTGAGTAAGGTCACGCATTTAAAGAAATATGTATAATAAATACATAAACATGCATGGACAGAAAGCTTCCATGTAGCTCAGTTCAGTTAGCTTCAGTTCAGAAAGGCATCGCATGACACGGCACGGAGGTCAGCAAAAAGGATATTGCGGATGGTCAGTACTGGGAAGGCATAGTACAGTTAATTAGCTGGTAATGAAGTCAGCATAAACTCGACTATGGCAGGGTATGGCACAGCTGGCAGTTGGCAGAGTTGGCCAGACTGAGAACGGGGCATATGTTTGAGGGCTGCATGCAGCAGTCGGTGCTAGGACTGCCACTGACTAATTGGCCAGCGCAAGGTCCTTGACGCTGCGTTTATCTATAAATGTATAAATATATACATCCGATATTTGGATGAATATTTTAAAATTTGAGTTGACGTTAAATGACGTGTGATGTTACAGGAATTGAATTTTGTATTGTTTTTGACACTTTATGCGACCCAAGAGTCACGAAGGACACGCGCACTGCAGTAAGGACACGCACAAAAAATACGATACTTGAATAAAACACACGCAACACTTAAAAGTTTTTATTGAGATTTGATTAAATTCACAAATCGTTTTTAGAACGCGACTTACACAATTTCAGTTGCAGCGAAAACGTTTTATTGAGTTGTCGTTGTTGCTGATGTTGTTGTTGGCTTTAGTTGTAGTAGTTCGTGTAGTTGTGGGTGTTTCTGTTGTTGTTGTTGGTGGTGGTTTAGGTGATAATTGATTGTTGGTTAACATGGAGCAACCGTCATGGCGCACAATTCGAAAGCAACTGAAGGCAGCACACTAACAGCAGCAGCACAAACAACGCCGACGTCGGCATCATCGGTCCACCCACACAGAGCGAAGCTTTTGCGTGAGCGCGACAAAAGCTTTTGGCAAGCGCGCGCGCGGCCTTTGCCATAAAGTGTATATTTTATAGCAGCGCTGCTGGCAGCGCCGTCAGCGTTTCAGCTGCGTTTGATTTACAATTTGATTAACTTGCGCCGCAATTTTCGGCAGAGAGAGCTTTTGCCTTTTAAATGTAGGTGTCAGCGTGTGTGTGGATGGGTATGTATAACCTATTGTCAATTGGATCCTTGAATATTTATTCGTTTAATTATGTATGTGTGCGTCTGTGTGTGTACAAGATATGTTGCATATCTTTGTGGGCGAGCAGCGCGCTTAAGCATAAAGTTGGCCTTTCCAAATAAACAGCAGAGGATGATCCAAAACTTAATTTGACACCCATAAACAAGGATAATTAATGCAGTTTTCTGAAGGGTTCAAAGAAGGTTATTTTTATATATTATGCATACAAACATATTATCATGACTGATGTAATCTCTCCCTCTCAGCTCTCCCATTTTACATTTACTTTAACCCGAAGCATTTGCTGTCATTCAACTGGTCCATAGACTAATTTGGCCATATGAAAAACGCATGTAACTGTGATTTTGACAGTGTGGGTGACCTTCAGATCAAGTAACACACACACACAGATATACAAACGCCAACACGCATTGACAACTTCAATAAAGAAGAAAAAACAAGCCGTCGATGTCATTCTCACTGCCGCTTTCTTTGCTACCTCGACCTAGACCCTGAAAGTGACGTTGACGCCGACGCAGGCAGCGGCAACGGCTAGCTTCAATGAGTGAGCTGCTGCATAAATTCACTCTGTCACTGCTGCTCTGCTAGTGTGTGCTGTGCGAAAGCTTAGCGCGTATAGCAGCTAACGGGAAACAGTTGGCATCCGACTGCGACTCTCCTCTTCGTTTGCTGCGTAGGCGCAGGCGAAACACGTGAAAGAAGAAGAGAAAGCAGCAGCAGCAACTGGCAGAAACAGCCGTTCATTAGGGTAAAACTATAAGGCGATTATAGACGAAGCGCCCACGGGCATAATAAAAGTTTCAAAGCAGCGCCAACAGAAACAAAAATTAAAACATTATAATAAGAAGCATAACGGCAATAATTTCAGAGAGGGAGAATGAGAAAGGATTCAAAGTGAAGCATTTGCGGGCTGCATTTCAGAAATGTGTGTTATTGTAATTTTTGCTGCTGCTGATGCTGCTGTTGTTGTTGTTGTTGTTGTGCAAGGTTATGAATGAAAAGCTTTTTCAATTCAGCATCTGTTGGCCCTGCGGCAACATTTCCGATTGTGTCGCAGCTAAAAGAGCTTTGCCAGGAAAGAAAACCTTGACAGGTCGTTAACAAGGCATTAAAAAGCTCTATGAAAAGGGGGGCTCAGAAGAGTGGCAGAGCAGCAGAGCAGCAGCTGGTTGGCAGGCATAACTAAGGCTGACAATTGAGGGATAATTGTTGCAATTGTGGGTAGACTTTGTTGCTGATGTATGAATGCCATATGTAAGGTTATATGAGCTGTTCAATTCGAAAGCATTTCAAGTGTATAAAAGCTGTTTGATGGGATTTCGGTATACAAATTATTGCTTATTATATATATATGTACATGGGATATGATTAATATTTGAATATTTATTTGTATTAATGATAAACGCATTGTAGCATTTACACTATGATCTCTAAACTGTAACTGAAGCTTTTAGCTCGTACACAAACCACAGCAGCGGTAAACGATATTCAAAGAGCTCATAAGCAGCTTAGGTTGTTCTTCAGTCAAGAGTGTTTTGTATGCTAAGAGAACTTGCAGTTCTCTTACGGGTTACATGAAGCAGCAGTTCCGCTTTGAACAGCTGATCGAGTGTTTGCTGGCTAAACGTTTTACACATACAAGTGGGCACGATAGACAAGGCGAGAGAGGGGCAGATTCGAAAAAGAGAGAGAGAGAGAAAGGAGAGCGGTGTCGCCATATTACGAAAGCTAACCGGAACTTTTTACGCTGCGAGGGGTGTCACAAAATAATATATTTAAAGTAATGCATAAATGCATTAAATACACAAAATGATTAAATCAAACATATAAAACGAGTTAATGAAATAAGAGCCATATGCATGGATGCATTTATATATATTAATTATAGATTAATATTTTTTAAAATCTATATTTTTATAACTGAGTATATATATATATATATAATACTAAACGAAATGGGCTTCATTCAAAACGATTGGCGAAAGTATATAGAGTATATTCTATATAGTTATATTGTTGCGAATTGCTACTGTTTGTATACAACTCGAAACTTTTCGGCCTGCCCTCGCACTCATTTGCCGGTGTGCGTGTGGGTCGACCAATTGGTCGATCGACTCGACGCTCATAAATATAAAGCCGCTTTGCAAAAATTTTGAAGTCAGTTCGCAGTTTGGCAGCAAAAGAAATCGTCGTGAGATCGCGGCGTGTTTTCGCTATCAGCGCGTGTTGTTTGCATTATTGTGAATATTCGTGTGTGTTTGTATGTGTTAAGTGTCTGCGTTTATATTTAATGTTAACATCGAATGTGTCTTTAAGTCGCGCATTAAATTAAGTCTCTGACTCTGACTCTGACTCTGACTCTGGAAAATCGCCAAGTTATATAAAAAAAAAAATTTGTGCAATTGCGTTTTGCGTGTTCTGACTAAATTAATTGCAAGAAAAAAAAAAAAAAAAAAAAAAAAAAAAATGAACAACGAAAGGTAAATGTGAAAGGCATAAAACATCAACGCAAAAACGAGAAATTATTTTCACGAATCACTACTGTTTGACTTAGTCTGCCCGACTTATTTTGCATATTCAACCAAATAGACTTTAAGCCATGACTCTTACAATTTGTTGTTGTTGTTGTTATTGCTGTTTGTATTCCATATTGCAACACGATCTGAGTTGTTCGGTCTTCTGCTCCAATATTCGTCCAGTTTCGCTGATAAGGCTGCTGATAACACTGAGTCTCAGTCTGCGATCTTAAAAAAAAAAAAATAAAATAAAATAAATAAATAAAAATTAAAATTAATGCGAAATAATAATTTTTATGTACATAAAAAAGCAATTTGCATCATTTTGTGACGGGACGTTGGGCAAATATATGCAAAGCAAATTTCGGTCGATCGATAGCTTCATATTTAATGCCTAATCTTGGCTTTGTCACTCGATGACAACCCACAAAAATATTTAAATTTTATTGTCGATTCGAATACGAATTGCTTTTGTGACTAGACTTAGGTAGTTGAGTGTAAATTGTTATTGAAAAAACAGATAAGATATATCTGTGCTATGGCAACCAGAAATATATGAGAAATACGGCTATAAATAGAAATTAATGAATGTAGAAGCTCGCGAAGGAGATTGAAAGAGCTCCCTGAGCTATACTTATGCAGATGTACAGATAGTTTCTGTTCAATTTTAGTATTTTTTTACATATACTAAGTAAATATTTGTAGATGCTATTGTTTGGTGAACATTATTCAAATACATAGATATCAAAACATGTATGTAATCTAGATAAATTTATAGTCGATTGGGCTTGTCCACATATAAGAACCGTGTATCTAAATTTATATAAAATATTCAACTTTGTTTTTTAAGTAATTTATTTCGCAATGACCACTTGACATGTTATTCAGAGTGCATTAACACGTTTTAAGGTATCCAATAGTATTATCAACATTATCTATTATAATAAGCATTGTACCAATATATCAATCAATCAATAGTTACGAAAATCAGTCATGATCCCAAAAAAAAAAAAAAATATATATATATATATATATATATTGAAGAGCAAAATTTGCGATTTCAGTTTGTTGTCAAGCAAGATTTTGATACATTCAATTGTGAATAGGTATATCTGGTATAGCAAAACTTAGTTTATTCGTTGCTTCCTTAAATAATATCAATTCATATCATTTTCCCACATAGCATCGATTTTTTTATTATTATTATTTTTTTTTTTTTCAGTTTATAATAATCTCAAAATAATTTATTAAATGGTTAAATATAACTCTAGAATCTACGCCTTAAACTTGTTTAATTAATTTGTATTTTCTATTTTTATAGCGTATGTTGTAGTTGTTTTGCAATGTTGGTATTTAACACATATAAGAAATACATATAAGAAATTTTATAGCGCAGCCAACATAATTATACTCATTCACGAAAGTGAATCATTATACTCATTCACGAAAGTGAATCAGTATATTGGTTTTGTGCAATGTCCGTCTTGCTGTCCGTCCGTCTGTCCGTCTGTCCGTCTGTCCGTCCGTCCGTCTGTCCGTCTGTCCGTATGAACGCAATCTATTTCGGCGCTACTGAAGCTAGAGACTTGAAATTTGGAACACATACTCGTGTATATCTCTGATTTATAAAGTGTTAAAATTTTCCCGATCCGCCCACTAGGGGCGTGGCAAATCGGAAAATGCATTTTCCGATATACCAGAAATCATGTTTGTTGAAGAGCTAGAAAGCTGAAACTTGGTATGTAGGTCCGCGTTGACCACCCAAGATCACGAGCTATGGCGGATATATCTACGCCCATTGGGGGCGTGGCAAATCGGATAAAACTGTATCTCCTAAAGTTGTAAACCTAGAATGCTGAAATTTTGCACGTCAGCTAATGGTATGATTCTATAAAGTCTGAAGATAAATTATAAGTCTACGCCCGTTGGGGGCGTGGCAAATCGGACCTGAAGATATAGTGATTTTTTAAATTCTCCTATATCTTGGACACTATTGATGGCAGAGACCTCAAATTTTGTATATATACTCGGATTGATCACCCAAGACCAAAAAGTTTTGTCGGATATATGTCCGCCCACAGGGGGCGTGGCAAACCGCAAAAGTTTATATCTCCTAAAGTATAATAGCTAGAAGCTTCAAATTTGGATAGTTGAGTTACTGGTAGCCTCCTCTATCGATTCCCCAAAAATAATTTTTACGCCTCTTTAGGGGCGTGGCATATCGAAAAATACCCTGTAATTTTCACATTTTTTTAGGGTAAGCATTCAAACTTTGCAGTTAGGGTAACGTTATCTTTTTCTAAAAACTGACCAAAAATGAGGTGTCTACGCCCAGTTGGGGCGTGGCAAATCGGAAAAACCTGTATATTCTACAGTATTAGAACGAAACTTAACTACTAAATTGTTGATGGGATGTGAATGAGTATTCCGCAGTCGGTAACGCCCGACTGCAACGTTCTTACTTATTTTTTATTAGCTTTATTAGTATAGAATTAGCGTTGGCCTATAAAATTAAATTGAATACATCATTAGAATATTTGTACCAGGAATGTTTTGATTTTTTTTATAGAATGCATAAAAATATTATTTGTGCGTAAGGACTTTGTGGTCAAGACAAAGTAGTAATTCCTTAAATAGATATAACGTATATTTTTATTAATGCATGATAATGCCACTCTATATGATATAAATTTGTTATAAGACAATCATGTTGGCCGTCTCACTTTTATGTATATTTACTATTAAAAAAGATATTTATATATGTAAATATAAGCTATATATGCATTTATAGACTAAATAGTAAAAGCTATATATAATTGCATTATATTTGCATAGCATATAGACTATATGCTTGTCGGGCATTTTAATGCATTCAACATTGTTAAAATGATGTTCATATGTGAATACCCTTAAAATATGTTCAACTAAATTCATTGTTAAATTATTGTTTAATCAGTTCATTAGTTCTTAATTTATAGTCCATAAGAGCGAGCTAAGAGGTAATAGGTATTTACAATCTAGCCAATTATGAAGAAAGCTGAGTTGATTATTTTGCCAATCCATAATCAGGCTGAGGCGACGAGCTGAAGGTTTATTTCCGATCGAAGCGATAACAGCTCTTCATAATCGAGCTGAGATCGGCGTCTGTAGATAGAGAGCTGATAGACCTGATAGTCGGGCGATCTAGAAAGCTTATAAATCAATTCAAATTGATAGAAATTTGCTGCATCATTGCTGCTGGCACAAATTGGCAAAATTTGCATGAGATTCCAGTTGAAGCCACTTGTAATTGGCAAATATTTTTGATTGATTACAAGTGAAATGAATTGCAAAGAATTGTGAAATTATATTCCTAATTGGAAGTGGCTCTTCCCTAATTAGTTTGCAACTTGAATTGACCGAAATTATGATGGGCAAACAATTTCAGAACATTGTAAAATAATAATTTCAAAGTGGAAACTACTAATTGGATGGAATTTAAGTTTCGCCTTCGCCTTGTTTGCCTTGGTAATTAACAAATTCATTGGAAGAAATTGTTAATTAATGCGATAAGGCGAATTCGAGTAGCTGCTATCGAACGGTTTCTGTATATACGGTTATACGCTTGTAAATTATAATTTAAAGATTCCCACGGTGAACTACAGTTATCTTATCGCAGGCCTTTCCAGCGTGCTGTCCAATTCAATTACGCATACGCCGTGTATGGCAGTCATGACAACAACAAGAACAGCAGCAGCAGCGGAGCGCTAATGATTATGAAATCAATGCGTTCATATTGTATACATATATATTTGGATGTGTTTATAGTAATTATAAAGCATTAATCTAGGCATACATATATAGTTCTGTTGCCTGCTTAATTGGTTCAATTAGTTGGCCCAGCCACAAAGCAGTTGAAGTTCGACTACTGTGTGCATATATATGTATATGTATATACATATGTTTCTCTTATCAATTGTCTAATTTGTGTGGTCAACATGGAAACTCGTTCGATTCACACTTTCCGCATTTCGATCGATAAGCGAAACGCGCTCTGCTTTCCCATTGGCATCAATCACGCCGTTGATTGATTAACATCGTGTGATTCTTGAGCTTGCGACTCGTGTCAAGCGATTGATTTCAGCAAGTAGATCCTCTCTAACCCGCTGTATCCACTTCGGCAATTGCCATTGAGCCACATTGGCACATTGAACTGTGTTCTTAATCAGTACTTCCTCAACTTTGGATGGAGCATAGCTCTGCAGCTCCCTTGATAATACGAATTAAGGAATTTGGCGTAGATTTGCTCGTTTTATGATTTTCTCTAATCTTTATATGCAATTCACGCTTAGTCGTTCTATTTGGTTCCCCCAATGCTATAAGTGTGCTATAAAGTTTAACGTTCAAGGTTCAAGATCCGGGTCTATTGGCCTCCTAGCGACGCATTTGCAATGCTCTTAAGAGCAAGAATTGAGCTGTGTGTGGTTTCTATTCAATTTCAAATAGAGAAGCGTATAAGTTATAGCAGAAATGCACTCAGCTTCAGGGGAATTCCTGCAGGACAGAGGAGGAACCCAATTCCTGGTAGAGCAAAGCAGTTCAAGCATTTCAGGCATTTCACGTAAGCTTTGAGGGAATCTTAGCAAAGTGTGTCACAAGCGCTTCCTTATCGTTCATGAGCAACAATTCATTGTGTATATATGTATATCAAAGAAAACAGGTGAATCAAGGTGAGGTCTAGCTTCGCCTTGACAACCAAACACCAAAAGTTATTCGCATCACACGCACCTGTTCAACCAAAACAATGCAGCAATGTGAAACACAAACAACAACCAAAATTGAACGAACAAAATAATGATAATAATTATTTTCGCCGAACAAAATAATTACAAAACACAAACCAAAACAAAAGACAATAAACCTGCAAAAAAAAGGTGACAGTCAATTAGGCAAATCGAGTGAAAAAACGTGCGCCAAAAACAAAATAAATTAATAATAAAACAAAAAGCTGAAAACAAAACGCGCTGTGGAATACCGCTAAAATTGTTGTTTACCTTTGTTGTTGTTGTTGTTTTCTCTTTAGCTGCGGCGCCGCTTGGCGTTTGTGACTTTTTGCTGATCAGCCAAAAAGTAAAACAAAAAGTGTGATAAATAAATCGAATTAAATAAAATAAAAACAAAATGGAAACAGTAAATTCCGTCTCATGGCTTTTGAGCTTATGACGTATACGCAGCGTACACCGCGCGGGCTAATTGTCTCCCCCAGGCCAGCCCAGCTGGTGCTTGGCTTTGTTTGCTTCTCTCTGTTTTTCTGCTGCATCTGAGTCAGCCAAGCAAATGACTTACAAGTCCATATCACCAATCTAAAGTTAAAATTAAGTGGCGAATTCATCGATGATCTAGCATACTGAAATTTTCTCCTTATGAAAATATTACACAAAAATATTCATTTATATTTTTAACTCTCATTACTAACAAATGATAAATGACTAACTTTATATAGGTAATTATATTTAGGGTTTGCAAGAAAGAGCGAAATATGAACATATATATGTACATATGCAATGCAGAGAAGCGAGAGTATAGAGATATCGAAACTCTTTCGGAAAAGAAAATTCCGTTGCATAAATATGACAGTTTGATAAATTCTGATCACTCGATATCTTAGTCTTATATTATATAAGATTCTTTAAAGCACTTTTAGTATTTTAAGCAGTTCTATGGCGAAGTGTATAATATAAATGTGTATATATAAATGCCATCTCTATTGATCTATTCTTACAATAATGTAATGTATAATGCATAAGTTATTGGATGATTCTTCATGAATGGACCCTTTCAATGTTTCAGTCAAGTTAAGATAAGAGACAGAGATGATCTCTGAGACAGCTATAGCGATCGTTGCTTCGTTTTAAAATTCTTATACAATAGTTCTTTTTAAAACAATCTCAGAGTCTCATTAGGCAAAAGTTGAGATGAAATACAATTACGTAGGGTTTATATCACGTTGATAAGCTAGCAGCATCATCTCTGTTCATTTCCATTTATTATAGCGCATAAGATAAATTTAGCTGCATTCTTTAGAGGGCTTCAAGATATTAGCTCGGGGAAGCCCCTTTCGTTCCTGAGGAGCTTAGTAATTGTACATGGGTTGCCCTGTTTAATTCTCCTCTGACTGCAGTTGAATGGCATTTAAGCCCGTCGAAATGCTCCCCAACCGAAAGTACTTAATGAACCTGGCTTTGTTCTGCTCATATGAATTGAACTAAGCGAGCCGATCAGAAGATGTTATAAATATGATGATCAAATGTATATAAATAAATATTTGATTCCAATTGGAAATGTAACACAAATGAAAGGAAAATAGAATCAATTAAATGCATGACATTGAAAAATGATCAGAACTCAATTGAGGTTTATTAGCTACTTGCGCTCTCGCAATGGTATCCTTTGCCACATTCTTAGAGGCAGCTTGATGGCTTTCATGATCCTATTAGCGGCACAGCGTGCCAATAAAAGAAATGGCGTGATGTCAGATGACATCGCAATGTCAACGAATTGCAGTTTCAATTGGCTTGTCAGCTATTTAATTGCCGTTATTGTTTCATTCGTCTTCCTCCACTCAGGGATGAGGAGTACAGCAAAATCGTGCCGCAGAAGATGGCATATCATATGGTGCCGGGCTCGGAGTTCCAGTGCAAAGTGCCCATGTCGATGTCGATGCCGATGCCGATGGCGAAGCAAAAGGTGCGCAAATTGTCGACCATCGATGAGCAGGACCACGATGCGGCCAATCGGCGAGGCATGATGAACCAGGTAAGATAGCTCGCTAACAACAACATACAGGAAAAACAGGTTGGCATCAGACTTATCAAGCAGACGTGCTGAAGCTTTAAGCTCTCTCAGCATTATTGACTTTAAGAGAGAGTCGCCACTCCCTTGGCGCTCTCTTTTATAGCAACTTTTGTCGGCTGTCCTTGAAAGTGAATTTTGTCGGCAGCAGCAGCTGCAGCAGGAGTGGGTGTTGCAGTGGCAGCAGCTGTTGCAGCAGTTGGTTTGAGTGGGGTTTGAGGTACAGCAACTTCAGCAACTCAGAGAGTTCGCATGAACATTACGATAATCCAGTCGAGCCCTTAACTAGCGTCGCATCGAAACAAGTTTTGTCTGTTCTAAGTAGACCGCAAAGCAGGCAGGAGCCCGTTTAATAACTTCAAGCCAACACAGCTAGGCCAAAGCACATTCCAGCTCATGGGCCGCTTTATAATAAAAGTGTTCAAATGTCCATTATAGGTGACAGTCATCAAGATATTAAATTATTTTTTCTATTCTACAATAATATAAATCAATCAAAAATCACACGTTTCTGTAGGGTATCATAAATCGATCATATTGTAGACATCATTATGTAATTATTACTACTATGAAAACTGATTGCAGTGACATGTGAGTCAAGTAATAATTTCATCAGTTTCGGTCAAGATATCTCTCACTTATTTGAGCATTATGCAATGCGTCTTTGATTATGTTATGTTAGCTATATTGTTTTAACTGTTCTATTTCCTTTCCTCTCTTTTCACTATCTTCTTTTTTGTCTGTCTTACTATTTATCTCTCTCTCTCTCCCTCGCTCTCGCTCCTATGAATTTTTATTCGCAAAGTAAGCAAAATAAAATCATTCATGAGTGAGTTTTTTCTCTCCCTATCTATCTCTTTCTCATCTCTCTCCTTCTTTTGCGATCGATCGTATTTAATCAGCAAGTAAAACACCAATATAAATTTTGAATATAATTATATCATTCTTCCTTGTTTTGTGTCCTGCTCCACACTTTCTCTCTCTCTCTCTCTCTCTCTCTCTATTATCTTTGAAATGCTCTGATCCTTCGTTTCGTTTCTCTTCCTTTTACTGTTACCGTCTCCTCTAGAGAACGGTCTCAAAAGACATTCAATTATCACAGATTATATCCATTGTTTTCTCATGCTTTAAAATTGGATCCTTCAATTAAAACTCAGCAAGCCTTTTTATAGGGTGCTCCACAACTTTGCGCAAAGGAGTTTGACAAATAAAAACCAAACCAGCTCTGGATTTTCTCTTCTCTCAGTCAGACACACACTCTCTCTCTCTCTTTTTCTTTCTCTCTCTGGTTTAACTATACGTAATGATATTGTTTATAGCCTGGCCTGACACTAGCTAGCGTGAAGGTCGCAATGATAAGATATAAATTGAAATTTCTTCGCATGATTAAGAAAATATGAAAGTAGATTCAGAGTGTTTATATAGGCGACACCTTCGATCGTACCATGAGGAATTTGAGTGACAGGCACGCGGCACAAAGAGGTTTCATTTCCCCGACATAGATCGTTTATCACCATTGATACCTCAAGTGGAAAGCGGGTCAGCTGCATGGCATTCGCAGTTGCTTTAATTGCAGCGCGTCGCAACTTCAATTGCCGCCAATTGCCAATCTTCCAATCAAAACTACGTCAACTTGCAACAGTGTCGCTTCCCCATTCAATTAAGCCTCAATTGCAGTTATTGGCTCCAACACGTCTCTAATATTGAATTGTGACTTCATGCATATATTGTGATCAATATCTGAGTGAGCAAAATAAGTTAGCTATTCATTTAACTTTGCTTTTCTAACTGTGTTTTATTATGTATGTATGTATTAGTAGATTCTATGCGTGTATAGGCATAGATATGCTGGAGTACCTAGATATGAACCCATTATAGTTATACTACAATATATACAAAATATCAGTTCTGAATCCTCATTTCTTTTAGACCATGATCAGGAATCACATCCTTACGTGCGTCCAATAACCTATAAGAATGAAATTGATGAAAACTATGTATAAAAGTAAAGCTATCACTTTCTATGTCATCCTATATCGAAGTAACTCACAGCTAAAAATCTGTTGGCTTTTATTTTTATTTTCACATGACTCAGCCATTCTTAATTGCCTTTTCAATGACTTGATAAAGCACTTGAAATTGATTCAAGTTCAAATCTGTTTGCTGCCATGCTAAATATAACTCTTATTCTCAAAGATGAACTAGATAAATATAATATGTATATGTATAAATAAAAAAATGTCTTTATTCCTTCTTCTTTGAATTTATTTCCATTAATTTGAGTATTTTAAATTAATTTGATTTGTATTTCCAATCAGATTTTATCCACTTGCGCCGTTCTTTTGCTCTCTGCGGGATGTGGCATGCCCATTGGTTACTCGGCGGTTCTGTTGCCACAGCTCAGCATGAACTCGACGGAGGTGCCCATAGATGTCAGCACCGGCTCTTGGATAGGTAAGATGATAACTGAGCTATAATCTGTACAACGCCAAGTATGATATATTAGTAAATATATATATTAGTAAATATATCTGAACAAACTCAAAGTACTATATTCGAAATTTTCTGACTCTTCGCTTACATTTTTAACAGTTCAGCTATTTATATATTTATCTGTCTGTTTACATATCGATCTATCAAATATCTATAATTACATTCAAATACAATAATAGGTAGTTTAACCATATATATTTCTTAAATATGCCAAAGTCTTCTGAGCTTCATTCAAAGTAGAAAATTACAGATAATATGAACAAAATATGCTAAGAGATACATAAATCTAGCCATGAATAAAAGAAAAGAAAAGTTTTATGCAATTTTATAAAATGATTTAGTTTACGTCGTTTAAGAATATCTAATTTTATAAATTTTTATTTTTCATATATTGTAGAAAATAGACTTGAACTAAACTATTTTTGGTCGCAGTTCAACTAAACGAATTCTAAGTAGTTACATTTATATAAAGTCTTTAATCGTACATTAAGTATTTCGAACTAAATCTCTGCTTCCTCTTCCTGTTCCCTTTGCAGCCAGCGTACACAGCTTGGCCACGCCGTTCGGCTCGTTAATCTCTGGACCACTGGCCGATTACCTGGGCCGCCGCAGAACTCTGCTGGTGTCGGTAATACCCCTGTTCCTGGGCTGGAGCACCATGGCCATGTCGTACTCTGTGAAGGCGCTGATATTTGCGCGCTTCCTCTGCGGCTTTGCGACTGGAATTCTGGGCGGACCCGGCCAGGTAATAAAGACGCGCCAATGCCAATATCGCATAGTTCGTTCACACTGCCATTTGTCCAACTGACACATTAACCAGATTAATAAATAGGTGACATAATACGCCGCAGCCCTGACGCCCCAGTAGGAATTGTTGTGCTCCAAATGCCCCAGACAAGTGGGTGACAAAAAGACGCAGCAGAGCTGTCAGCTGCCTTTTCTCGTTTCTCGTTTCTCCTTTCTCATTTCTCGTCTCTCGCTTGTCGTTTGTCGCTTGTCTCTTGGCTTTTGTCGGTTGTCAGTTGGCTGTCAACTGCTCACTTAATTCCATTGTTCCGACTATAATCGAGTGCTCCATTGTGCTGTATGTTAATCCATACTGCAGCGTCCCTCTCACTCGCCCTCCCTCTCTGCGCAGCTCAATTTTCGCACAGCCGGCGTTTGTTTATTCATCTTATGGATATGCCCATGACTTATCCAGCGGCCAAAATGATAACGCAAGCGTCTTCCAAATGCGACGCAGTCCATTTGCATTAGCAAATCGCTTTCCGCACACACAGCTTCAAGTTCCGGATTCTTGACCTTAGTCTATAATAAGTGTGTTGTTGCCAGCTGGGCGCCGGCCTGCGGGCAGGGGGCGGGCTGGCTGCGCCCCAAACCGAGCAGAAACTTGTTGCGCGTGTGCCTCGAGAAACGTATTTCATTAATTGTCGTCTGCGGCGGCAGTGGCTGAAGATTTATGATTTTATGATTAAGCTTCAGATTATGCTGATATATCTAGTTGATACAGCTGCTTGATATTCCTGTGACCCTGTTTGCCATTCAGTTTGATCAAACTGTTTGTTCATAGACAACAGAGCGCGGGCCCCTACGTGAGTGTCCCAAGATTAAGGGAAAGCTGTTGTCGCTTGCTTGTTGTGGATTGCTCGAGAACTTGTGCGAGGTCAAGGTGGGTTAAGCGTTCTCTGCTTCCAGGAATTCGTCACGCACTCATCTTGCCCGGTTGTTCAGCTAAATGATTCAGTGGGGGTGCTTTGGCTACATATAGCTATACCATGGGCGATAATAAATAGCACTTGAGTCTACTTATATATAGATTCTCACAGAGATTTCAGCTTGGGTCGAAGCAGGTGTCAATTTTTGATAAGCTAGCACTTATTGAAAATTACCTAATGGAGGTCTTATAATTTATCAGTAGAGTAAGGCTCAATCCATCAATACGATTCATTCAATTGAGCTGATCAAGTAGCTATACAAGATTAGTTCTAATAAGCTATTAAACCATATAAATACTAGAATTTTTGGTTGGTGATTATGAAAGCTGAATTAGTTACTGAAGAAGTGAATAGCTAACTTGATAACTTGAACTTGTTATATTTTTGTTATGACAGATTGAAATTCGAGTAGTATAACATTTGATAGAACTAAAAACAGTAAGTAAGAATGAGTTGGAGTATAATAGAGTACAGCTATAATTGAGATTGACGTTGATGAATTATGATTCTGTTTTGAGTGACGATTAGAGAGTTAGATAATAATATAATAAGCTAGATAATAAGTTCAATGATAATTAGATGATCAGATGAATACATATGGTATGACAAAAGTTGCTATATTAATTACTGATGGAATGAGGTGAGATAGGGTTTGGATATATCGTACTCTGGAAACATGACATTACTTTCCTCCATAGACGGGAAATCATTATTGATCGACCACTTCAATATTCTGCAATATTATTCAACGGAAGAAATTACACTTTTGATATATTATTATCCATTGATTCGCTCTGTAATTGACCATTTAGTAGATCACCCACATTTCATAGACCATCCCAGATATGTTACAATATTTAATATAATTATGAAAGGTGCTCTAGTTGATCTCTCCCATTCTTCTTTCCAGGTGTACATTGCCGAAACAGCAGAGCCGAATCTGCGCAGTCTGCTCATTGGCGCTCCGTACGTGGCCTATTCGTGCGGCATTCTGTTCGTCTATTCGCTGGGCACCATTCTGTACTGGCGCGACGTGGCCTGGTGCGCCAACATCCTGCCGGCGCTGGCTGTCGTCTCCATCTACTTCATACCGGAGACGCCGGCTTGGCTGGTGCGCAATCGCTTAGAGAAACGCGCGCTGCAGGCGCTCACCTTTCTGCGTGGCAGCGAGATCACCGCCCAGAAGGAGTTGAACGACATGAAGGTGCGCTTGGAGAAGGAGCGAGCCACAACCAAGACGAATGAGAACATCTTCAAGCTCTGCTGCCAGCGTGTGGCCATCAAGCCGCTCTTCATTGTGATCGTCTTCTCGCTGCTGCAGATGTTCTCCGGCACCTTCATTGTGATCTTCTACGCCATCGACATCATCTCCGAGTTTGGAGCCGACTTCGATACGAATCAGGCGGCTATTTGGACAGCGGCTGTGCGTGTGCTCTGCTGCATGATCTTCTGCGGCATTCTGATCTTTGTGCGCCGCCGTCTCATCATGGTCATCTCGGGCATTGGATCGGGCGTCTTTTGCCTGGTGCTAAGTGTCTTTATGTACATCCGTATGGGTCAGCCCAAGATGCCCTACGACGTGCTCGTGGCAGGCGGTTGCCTCCTCGGCTACATCGTCTTCAATACAGCTCTGATGGTAATGCCGGGCATCATGATCGGGGAGCTGTTTCCTGCTCGCATTCGTGGACGCACAGCTGGCGGTGTATTCGCCTCGATGAATGTGGCTTTATTCATATTTGCCAAGGCCTTTCCGGCGCTGCAAGCGTTTCTGAAGATGCGCGGCGTTTTCATGGTCTTTGCCGCCTCCAGTTTCCTGCTGACAGTATTCATGTGCCTGTTCCAGCCGGAGACAAAGGGCCGTAGTCTGGAGCACATCGAGGATTACTTCAATGGGGACAATTGGCTCTGGCTGAAGCGTGATCGTGGCTACAAGACGGTCAAGCTGCTGCCCCTGGAGCCGCTGGCGGAGAATCGTCCTCTGCAGCGCAACGTAGAACATGCCTAAGCATAGAATTGTTAATTATTAGTTTTAATACAGGGCTCTAAGATTCCGTAAATTGTTAGCTAGTATTATGCATAGCTTCTAAGAGCGCTGGAGTACCTCGTAGCAGTAATCTTAGTGTCTTTCCAGTGTTCCTTAGTAACTCCTATAAATCACCAAATAGAAATATTTTGAGCTCAATTCCAGTTAATTTAAGAAACGTGATTTTTGCAATTATGCATTAGAATTTTAAAGTCTCGATATAGAGTATATATGATGTATTTGTACGATTATATGATTAGTGATAATAATAAAATATTAGCAGTAATTTGAAGTTTTAAATTTATTTGAGGGCCACTTGCAGCCAAGTTGAAGTTATCGGCCCGCCACCACAAACTAAACGCCGTGTGCTGCATTTGTTTGACTTTTATCTGATGTTTTCATTTTTGTGCAATTATCGTATCACCTAAAGAAATTATCAAAAAATGTAATTTATTATTATTATCAGTTAGCCACATTTTCGGTAGTAGTATTAAAAAGCTATTAACGTTCTCAACGTTTGAATCTCGGGTGAGTGAAAGTGCTGCCAGATCGTTTGATTTATATGCGCTGAGTTTTGTTAGGTTTATTCTTATCATCCGACCGCCACAGTTTCGTTAAAAGCTTATCGATAAAGCACTAAAAGCTCTGTTCGTTAACAGCGCGCGTTAGCTGCTGTAAAATTTAAATTCAAATACGTGTTTCTAAATATATACAGTTTTAAGGAATAAACATCTATGTATAATAAAAGATCATATTACAGTTAAGTCTAAATTCATTAGATTAAATCAAGTTTTCATATAATTACAATAAGGAAGTGTTTTTAGTGCACCATTGCCCCATCATACTTTGGCAATTATGTAATTTGAAATATGCAGTACAATAGTAATTATTAAGACTTTGACCTGCTCCTTCCTTTCGTACTACCCAGAGGTGAACCCATTGCGAATGCGGACAAATTACGTACAACTACTCTATACATTTAGGAAAATAAAAATGCCCCACGTGATGTTAAATTTTTAATAGACTTCTCAGCGGCAGTCGAGTTGAAGTTTGAAATTAAAAAAAGAAAGGAAAAGAGAAAACAGAACAGAACTGGGCGTGCATGCATATTTAAAATTCTATTATCCCCATCAGTCCCCGGTTTTGATACTCGTCCTGCACTCGGTTCGCAGTGTGCTAATAAATTGTATAATTCTTGGCATTTTTTTTTACCGACTCCGCGCTTGTTTTGGCTCGACAAACTTGTGCCGTGTATTTTTTTTGTGCATTCCTCGGTGGTGGCAGGTGGTGGTGGTGCTGGTGGCTGGCGGCTGGCGCGCTGGACAAGTGGGTGGGCGCGAGTGGGCAGGCTTCCACTAGCCGGAGTGCAAGCGAAAAAAATTGCTGCGGCATACCGGAAACACTTCAAGTTGCTGAGCTCATTCGTCTCTGCGATTTGTTGGCATTTTAACGCGACCAACAAGTTGGACTGCTCATCGGGTATGATAAAATATGTGTATACTCAGTACATGTAACATGCCTTTGATGTCAAATATATATTAAGAATTATCGGGCACAAACGATTCACATTGAATGCTGTTGGAGAGACCTTAAAATAATATTGTATAATAATTATTTACAAAATATTTCATAAAATATATTGGATGATACAGATACATTTATAAACTATGAAAACTTTGAAAATGGATGTATTTCACTAGAAGAGATTTATTAGGTACACAAAATATTAGATCTATAAATATATACATAAGATTTATAATGAAAGTAATATACTTGAACAGATGATCGTTTGCATTTTCTTTCTTAATCTGTAGACTCGTCGGTGTAGTGTAATGAAAAAAGATGAATTATACAAAATTAACAATTATTTAACGTTGAAGTGACTCTTACGCTATATACCCCATAAGCTACTACAGGGTATAACGACATTGCCAGCAATAATTGTACCGAGTGCTGCGCGTCAGCTAAATATATAGGGACAAGCTGGTCGAGGGAGGCGTTGAATGTTGTATAGTGGGCGTGTTGCCTGCTCATGCAATGATAAATGAAGTTTTAGTGGCTTTTGACCCATTTAATAAATTGTTAAAGTTGAAAAATGCGCAAGAATATTGTGAACTTTTATGCCCTAACTATGTACGTATATATTTCGTATATATAAATGTAAGTATGTATACTTATGTATATAAATTTGTTGTTGTTGCTGTCTGAATTAGGGTTAATTTAAAAGTTGCTTGCAAAACTGACCCTTGGACTGCGAACTGAAGTTGCTGCTGTTGTTGTTGCACTTGTTGTCCCTTGCTGCTGTGCTGTGCAAAGTTTTTTACTGTTGGCCCACTTTTTGCAGCAGCCAAAGTTGCGGAATTTTAAATAATTTTGTTAAATTCTATAACGTGCCATGTTGCACGGCTCAAGCCTAGGCTCTGTTGCCACACCCCTCACCCCGCACCCCGCACCCCTCAGCCCTCGCGCCATCGGCTGCCGCTCAGCTCCAGCGTTGGCCAACTTGCAAACTTGGCTGCTTATTAAGTTAGGGGCGACAGTTTTCAGTTAATGTGATTATGCGTTCGTTTTAAATGCAATTTAATATTTTCATTTACGTTTTCGTTTTCAGCTCGCCAGCCAGCTACAAAGTCTCTAAAATATGCACAATAAACATGCGGAACTGGGCTTGGGTTGGCTTGGCTCGGCTCGGCTTGACTTGGCTTGGCGTTCAGGTCAGGTCAGGCTATGCTTCAGCCGTAATAAGCAGCATAAAAGGCTTCGGCTTTCTTTCGGGCAGGGACATAGCTGCACAGTTACTCTCTGCATCTATACATATATATGTATATATATGTATATATCTGAGTGTATTGCATATAAACAATTTTCTATTATGCAAAAATAACAACCGAGAACAACAAAAGCAACAATAGCAACTTGAATGGATTTCTGCATAAGAAAAGCAGCGAGTGAAGTTGAAGTATGACCAAAGCAGCAGCAGCAACAGCCAAAGCAGCTAAAAAAGAGAGTTGCAACTTGCTCGACCTACACCAACAAACCTTTTTACCCTTTCCTCAAAGCTGCCCACAACAAGAAGTTGTGCCTCCGCAGCGATGTTTGCTGTGCGCTACACACAAAAAATTATAAAATTTATATTCGAATCTATTATTTGTAGACTATGAAGTATTTTAGATTTCAGTTATAATAAAACATAAAAATATCTTATTTAATTCATAATAATAATTGTCTAAATATTTTCTTTTTTTATATTAATATTTATTTAGAATATTATTATTATTATTATTCTTAATTACAACCACAATATTTGCTTCAATTCTCATACTAGTTTTAAAATATATTAAAACAATAAAATTTTAAAACTATTTTGTTATTACTACTTATAAATTTGATCAAAACTCCTATTAAAAAGAATAAGTAAATATATTGAAAACAATTTATATTTTTCTTCATTTTTTTAGAAGCTATACAGCTATATGTAAAATAGCTATGTTGTAAAATATATTCATTTTGATAATTCCTTCATTTCCTTCAAATTAATAATTTGCTGCCAATAAGAGGAAAAGTCAATAATATTGTTCATTTTTATTGGTGCTCTAATGATAATAGCTGTAAATTTTTTTTATATATAGATAAGTACTTAATACTTCTTTACTTTCATATAGCTAAGAGCCAAGAGTGCTGTTGGCTTCTCTTACAAGGCCTGAACAAAAATGCGTTAATTTCTTTGGCTGTGCGTGTGAAGCATTATGCAACATGACCGCAGTTGCTAACTAACTGCTGAAACTGAAGATACCTCCGTGACCCAAGTCAATGCAAATGGCGTAGAGCACTAGACACCCACACCCACACCCACACACAGAGGCACGCCCACAGCTGGATACGAAGAGTGTATTGTGGAGGCAGCATTTGCAAGTGAAGCCACAAGAAGAGCAGACGGCACTGAGACGCGCCCCAGCCACAACAGTGTATATAATGCCAAGGAGTTAGGCAACCACCCAACGCCCACACTTCGGCAACTGCTCCATCCTATCACCAACCCACCGCCCACCTGCTGTGATCTGTGCTGCTGCAGCCACAGGATGAAGCAAAAACGCAGTTGTCGCTGGGATAGCGAAAAGTGCTGAGCATAAATAAGACATTTGCGAGTGTAAGCACACACCACAACAATAGCAGCAACACCAACAACAACAACAATGGAGGGCCTCACATAAGATTGTTGGACCCAAGGATACTCAGCAGTCCTACTTTTAGATTGCGGCCAAGGATTGCATTATATAATTCATATCGGTAAAAATATTCAATTCAACGAGAGTCAAATTAGAATCTAAGTATTAGAAATGTCAAATAAGAACCAGTAGGACTTCAACCGATATTTATCAGGCGAAATTATCATTTATATTTATTTTATTGTTGAAACTTAATAGAAATTCATCGACAATCTTTAAACAATAATATTTGAATAATTATTTTTGATATTAAGTAAAGACGTTAAAAAAGATTTCATGCACTCCGCCTGCAGGCCGTCAGGATACCCAACTGTTTGGCAATTCTTTTCAATGGGTACTGTCTCTAACAATAACAATGACTTGAAATAACTCTACACGCAACATTGAAATGTGGTGAAGTTGGCAACAAGCAGCTGCATTTGGAGTTGGAGTGGAAGCTGGATTTCCAGCAGGCCACGCAGGATCAACAGTAGTAGCAGCAGCAGCAGGAGCAGCAGCAGGAGGAGCAGCAGTCGCAGGACCGCCGGCAATGTTAGCTGAGAGACAATAATTTCGAAACTGCTTTCAAAGCAAAGTCGCCAGCAAAAGCAATGCAAAATGCAAAGTCATCGCTACGCCAACGCCCCCGCCTAGGCTAAATGGGGGCGTGGTGTGGCAGCTGACTCCTGCCTGGTCCCTAACTAAGCCGCAGCAGCAGCAGCAGCAGACGTAGCTCCGCCCGAGCAATTGTTGTGATTTCTTTCTTGCTGCTTGTATGTTTTATTTTTATTTATTTTATTTTTTTTTTCTATTTTTTATTTTTGCGGGCAGCTCGTGCACATGCATTTATTTAAATTCTTGTTGTCTGACTGTGCGCGTGTGTGTGTGTGTGTGTGTAGTCCATGTCTTGCCTCATTTTGCCAATGTATTCATTGTCTGTGAAATTGTTGTGCGGTATGCCGGCGCATAATGTCTTTCTTTTGCCACGTCCTTCAGACCTTCAGTGCTACGAACTCCTCTCCAGCTGCTCCCTCCCCATTCTGTGCGTCTTCCTGTACCCTCTTATCCTTGTTATGTGGAACTGCTGCAGCAGTGTTGCGGTTTTTAACTTGTGACAGTTTTAAGTGGCTGCCGTTTGTCTCCCTCGTTGAATTCGCTGCGTGCAGCCCCACTCTCACTCAAAGCCACCCACACAGCCAGAGCCACGCCCGGAGCCACAGATAGCTAGCACACGTCCATATAAATACAAAGTTTTATATGGATTTCAGCTCCTGAGATTTGCATCAGAATTTAATGCTTGTTATTTGGCGCTTATAAATTGTCCAACTATAATAATAAATACCTCGCTTACATTTCTTGAATTAGGTTCATTTCTAGTACTTGCGCTTTGGAAGCTGCACCTATCAAGTTGCGCATCTCAGCAGGATTTAGTTTGATTTGTGGGCATTTGTGGCTATAGGATTGCCATCCGATATCTGACATTTCAGTGCTATTTGCCCTTAAATTTTAGAGGGTCTTGATCGATAAGTTAAAGCCAGGCTATAATGATTTTGCTAAAATGTATGCAACACGCAGAAAGAGGCGTGGCAGACCATGAGGTATATATATATATTCTTGTTTAGCACATGGTCATGTTTTATACATGACGGATTTTGAGCATGATGACAGCGTTTAGCGTATCTCCTAGTGGAGAAGTTCCAAATCAGGTGAGTTTTATTGAAGCGACAAAATATGAATGTTGCAGATCAGATTCTAAAATTGGGTGCATAGTTTTTGGTAAGCTGTTGGGCTAAAAACTGGAAGAGGGAACTGAGACTGACGAACTAAGGCATGATGAATCATAGATTGCGTAAGCTTGAAAGATTCTGTCGATGTGTTCCGCAGCCAACCTGAATGCTTCAGGTGTATATATAGTAGTTTACTCAGAAGCAATACAAATTTCATTAGACTTATCATAGCTTGCTCGAAATGCCTGAATTCATCTTGTGTCGAGCACTTTCGCTTCGATATTTTAAGCTGGCTTTTCATATGTGAAGTGGGGCCAAACTGATGCAACGATAACAGCACTTTCTATCCTTCCGGGAGAGTGTCGTACCGTACTCTGCCTCCTGTGTCGTTCATGCTTTTACTCCGGCTACAACTGCCTTGGCTCCATTCAATTTTCAATCACGTCTCACCTGCTGCAGCTCCCACTCTGGATGCCTTCATCGCCTTTAATGCTCATTGCTCGGTTTCGTGACCCATTTGAATGGGCTGCCTCTGCCTCTCTTCCCCTGTTTTTGCCATCTACGGTCTCTTGTGCTAGTACCTTGTCCATTGTCATTATGCCGCCTTTTGGTGCCACGCCCACCGAGAGCAACGGAAGGAGTTATGCATGGAGCAACAGTAGACAGACGGTGCGATAGTAGACAGCGAGAGATCCATAATCCTTCATAGTTTCCTGGCTGGTGCGCTGCCAACAACCTTTTGCCTTAGTAATATAGTTGTTGTTGTTGTTGCTGCTGCTGATGGTGCTGCGCGCCAAACAAAAGGAAAACAATTTTCATGCGTGCATGCGAAAAATCAAAGAAAAACATACCAACAAACACACCCGAGCCACGCCGGAACGGGCCCAGCCGAGTACAATGCCTATTTGTGAGATAAGAAAGCAGCACCCAACCCACATCAAAGCAGAGCAATTTCCAAGTGCTGCTGGTCCACAGGTAAAGTACTCGCAGTTGGCACTGGAGCATAGGTTCCACAGCTTCCATTTCCAGCGACACTCGCCGCCTAAGTGGCTCCTCTTTGTTTTTCCCCCTTTTTTTCTCATAGGAAACTCTTTTGTTGAACTGCCTCAGCGCTGAGTGAGCATATTAGCTTTGTTGGTCAACTTGCCGAATGTATATACAAAATAAACTGTATATGGATTAAGTGTTATTACATAATGAGTAGATACAGATACAGATACAGATACAGATACAGATACAGATAGAGATAGAGATAGAGATAGAGATAGAGATAGAGATAGAGATACAGATACAGATACAGATACAGATACAGATACAGATACAGATACAGATACAGATACAGATACAGATACAGATACAGATACAGATACAGATACAGATACAGATACAGATACAGATACAGATACAGATACAGATACAGATACAGATACAGATACAGATACAGATACAGATACAGATACAGATACAGATACAGATACAGATCTCGCCTGTGCAGAGTATACAGAGTTTCCCATTGAAAATCCTCGTATATTTCCGGCTCGTTGTTTGTGTGTTGTTGTCAACCACAGAGACAGTCAGGGCTTTGTTATTAACCAGACTAGGAACGCTATAAGCCATTTTCCGGCTGGGTGAATGACATGCCAGAAATCACAAATACCCATGCGTAGTCGCAGCACGTCACACATATGTAGGATTCTGTCAAGCATGCTTGGTAGGTATGTAGGTATGTAGGCTAGCCAAAAGCAATTAGCGCAAGAGCGGGGCCAAATTGGGCGAGTAGCCTCGATTTCAACGAGCTCATTAAGTGTTTAAGCATAAATGCCAATGGCAGGCTAATTAACACAGCAGCAGCAGCAGCAGGAATAGCAGTCGAAGCCGTAGCAACAACAACAACAACAACAACAATAACAACAACAGCTACAGGAGCTACAGCAAATGGAACTGGAACTTGGCTTTTGGCATTTTGGGCTCTTGTCCAAGTCGCAAGCTTCTATTCCGCTCGCTGTGCGTTGCAAGTTGAGATTTGTGGCAACGCTTGCCCACCTGGCAAATGCTTGTCGAAACTTTTATAATTATGTTCGAGCTATGGCAAAAGTTTCAAGTGATGCCGGCGTCTGCTCATTTCTCAATTCTCTTGGCCAAGTTTAGACGCAGTGAAAGTTGGCTTCCTATTTCCTTTTTTCTTCCTATTTTTCATTTATATCCTGTGAACAAGCAGTGCTACAAAGTGGGTAGGCGGCACTTTGCTTGATGCATGAAGGCAAACAATGCTAAGTCAGAAATCCTTACGTCTTAAGGGAGATTCAGCTCGGGGCGTAAAAGTCGCTTTCGACTTTGATCATCAAAATAAGTATTCAATATATTTATATATTTCATCCCGATTTGATTTTGATTTAATATCATGGGCGATTTTTTCGTAGTTTCGCATCGCGACAAAGTATATAGCTTTTCCCAAGATATTAACATTATAATGGTTAGTGCTTGAATAATTTCAACTCATATTTTCGATACATCATTCAAAAAGAAATTAATAGCTTTGTTGAAAAATATGTATTAGTTGTCAAGGTGTAATCTACAACATGAACTTGTCTCTTGAGGGAATCTCTGCAACTCCGCCTCTCTCTACCAATAATTATTTGCCAACAAACTTGTAGAAAAATAAAAATACATACCTCTCAGAATCCAAGTTTTAGATGTGCGAACTTATGCTGAAACAGCTCGTTCATTTTGATATATTCTTTTGAGATAGTAGGAATATTAATAATTTATTCAAATGGCTAACAGATTTTTGTAATTTATATTTACTGCCAAGTTGGGTCATATAAATGTACCTGGTTATCAACTTTGACATGTCGTTTCTAGATACAGGGTATTTATGGGTGCATCAATCAACTGGGCAGCAAGATGTGATTTTTTGCTGCTATTGCTCTGTGCGTCGGGTACTTTTTTACGCGCAACTTTTACAAGTGGTTGCTATGTGGTGGAGGGGGGGGGGGGGGGGGGGGGGGGCGGGGCGGCGGGGCGGCGACAGGTTGTCAGTTGTAGCTGCCTACAAGTTAATTATGCGCCGTGCGCTTTGCTGCTTGCTTCCGGTTTGGCTGACGCCACTTCCGATGCGTCCAAGGAAATTAAAAATGTCGCTGAGGAAGAAGGAGGAGGAAAACCAAAAATAAAAATTAAAAAAAAAAGAGGAAACGAAACTGCTTGTACGGCCCGTTAATTAAACGGCGCAACAACTACCCATAATGTGAAATGTCCAACAGAATTCGGTTGGCGATTCCACTTGTTCCTGCCACGCCCAATTCGCCCACTGCGCGCTTGGCCGGCTGTGCCAATGCAGGCGCCATTTTTTAATCAATTAAAAATGCCACTTATATATTTTTTCATGCTGCACTGTGCTGTTGCACTCTGTTGCACTCTGTTGCAGTTGTCGCCAGTCACCGGCAGCCGACGAGCTGCTCGCCACACTTGCTGCAAGCAATTATCGAAAATTTAATTAAAGCGCAAAGTGTGTGTGTGTGTGTGTTGCCTTTGTGTGTGTGTGTGTGTAGCCTATATTAATGTTAACGCTTTAATGCATCATTAAGCGGCGCCAACGTTTGCTTGGTTCGGTCAACACTCAAGCCGCCAAAAGGCAACCAAAAAAGAGAGAAAACAAAAACAAAGACAATTTTGTAAAATTAAATATCTTCGATACGGAAAATATATTTAACGTCATGAGATAGCAGCAAAGAAAACATGTTATAGGCATACGATTCAAGTTAAAATATGTATTTAAAAAATGCAACATTAATGATCATGAAATGAATCTAATTCTATTTTTTTTAATCTCTAATTTCACTATGAGAAGAATTTAATTGAGTCTATATTTTGGCTTATATCTTACTTATATTTTAAAAGTCTTATTTAACATTTTGAAATAGTAAGCTAGAGAGAGAGAGTGAGAGATAGAGAACGTAGGTAATATTGCTGAGTGAGAAAGAGAACACTATATATGTCATTATGATGCTGGGGCAAAAATATAAAACTGGTGATCCTAAGCCCCTTCTTAAAGAATATAGTCAACATGCTGGGTGTACTCAAATAATAGAAAAATATACATTTTTCTCATATATCTTAAATTATAATCTTAAAACACTTTCTGTCACTTGAGTTCCTGCTTTACATTTAAAGCTGCAGCTGATTGATGACAGTTTTATATTCTACATATTAGCCAACTATAGATGTGATGGTTCACCATTTATACTATCATTAGGTTAGACAAATTAGTTTCATTTCTATTGACACCCGCTACTAAAAGCCCAGATATTATATATAACAGATATTATATATAAATAAACATCGAAAATAAAGACATTGAAAGATGCTACGACTCGTACAATATTTTATGAATATAAATATTTTGCTGCTGAAAAGGTAATTAATTTAGTAAACGATGATTGATTATCATCAAATAAATAGATTCGTAAGATTGCATATCAAGTGAATAATATCTTATAGCTCCTTTTATTATTTTAACTAAATGTAATATAACCCTATATTTATTTTTTTAGAAACTGTCTAAGACATGTTTGGTAATATGTAGCTGTAAAAATTGTTCAAATTGGTTTTGAATTTTCAAATATGCGATGATATGTAGATTCGCCAATTCGAAATCAGGAGCTTAAAATCCTTGGCTTGTTGTACGTGAATGTGAAGCCAAACTGGTCAACTAAATGAAATTTCCAAACGGGGAAATTCGCGCATTTGTCAGCAGCTCAGCAGCTTCAGTTGGTGGCGCATGGCTGGGGATGCCCTCGGGTCTGACCAATGCTCCAAATTGAAATGCAAGTTGTCGCCGACGCCTGAGGAATCGACGCGGACGGCGGGGGAGTTTTCTGGCTGGATTGGTTGTCATTGTTGTTGTTGTTGTTGACAAATGCAAAACCATTTGCCAAATAAATAAGCAGCTCAACGAAAATAAATATGCTTTCGCCACGCGCATTTACACTCAATAAAGATGCTGCCTTCAGTGGGGACAGATGGGCGATGCGGGAGTCAAAGGATAAGTCTGGGAATGCCAAGCATAAAAATTGTATTTTAATGCGCGCGCATAAATAACACAAACAGGACACACACACACACGCAGGCACACACACCCGTTGGCATTCACACTCTGGGAGCCACGCTCTGCCATTTTATCAAATGCTGAATCCAAGCTGGAAGCCAAAGTCGCTGTCACTAATTTAGTGGGTTTCCGTGGCAGTGCCGAAAAATCAACAGGAAACAAACACAGCAAACGACGCTGATGATGATGATGATGATGATGTTGATGCTGCTGATGGTGATGGCAACACCGTTTAGTGGCAGTGCCACGCCTCGCTGCACAGGCGGCGTTGACAACATCAGACGGGAAAAAAATTAACCATTCGCCGAGTGGGACATGAAGTATACGAAATGCCCTTTCATTCATAAATAGCTTTACTCTTACTATCGATCAGTTGTAGAAGCTTAATAGTATCGATAGCTATCGATATGCATACTACAGGTAATTGAAATGGGTCTCTATTAGCAAAGTAGTTAATAAATTCATTTTATTTGTCTATTGATAGGCAATCTTATCCAACGTAATCATGTCTATGAACAGATTTTAGTTTAAAATTCGTATTATAATAGTTAATATTTTGCATGTCATATCATATAATAAACGAAACTTGATTGATTTACTCGCCTCCGATCTCATTAAAATTTTCGTTTCCAATTTGTTAATCAAGACATGAATTTTGTCCTACATATCGCTCAACCGAGCATGCCCAGATTAGTTAGAGTATGCATGAAAAAAAAGATGGCATTGAATGGAATGGAGTGGAAAGTAAGCCGGAACGATATGGGCGCCCAGCATCTTCATCATCAGGCGGCATATGTTGGCATTGGGCCGGAGTTGGCGTTGCCGTTGGTGTTGGTGATGGCGTGAGGTGCTCATCAATAAAATCATCGAGGTCATTAAGTGGATTAACTGCAGCCCATCAGAAGCATGTGGTGCCACAGCACAAAACGCAAAATGCCAAATACGGGCATAGTCGACGAGCGAAGGGAACTCACACAGTTAAACGCACACACACAAACGCACACGCGTGCGCACACACACAGACACACACACACACACAAATACGAACACTAAGAAATGGTCGTCATCTTTGGCTTTTGCTTTACACTTTGCACTTCATAACAGACAATGGATAAGCACCGTGGAAATATTCAATTAGAAAGTGAAGAATGAAATTGAGGAAGAAAATTATAAAATATAATTCATTTATTATTTATTTAAGAATTTTCCTTCTGAAGAACCCAATATATCGGTGCGGTATAGAATAAGATTCGATTAATGAAATACACAATTTATATTTAAAACATATTTTAAGCAGTATGCCTTGAGATATTATATGATAAATATGATTAATTTACCAAATATATTAAGATAGAAAACTATTTTAAGGCAAATCTTTCTTATTAAAAGCAGAGCGGTAAGCCATTTGCAAAATCTTATTATGTAATTTAAAAAAGTCTTTTTCTTTCATAAGTTATATGAACAAAAATTTCCTTAAGATATAATTTTAAGTTGCCTTTTGCAAAGTGTGACAACTTGGAACGAAATTTAAAGCTATTTTCTATAGAAGAAAGCTTCTTTATGTATATAATAATTTAATATGCGTGTATATTTTTTCTGAAGTTAAGCCTAGAAAAGCTTTGTCATACTTCAGCTAAAGGGATAAATGTAAAAGAAATACCTTGGATTGGACAGATTCTCTAGAATAGAACTTCAACTAGATGGGGTGAATTGGGTCTCCAGACAATTTTAAAAGAGAATTAAAGCCCATTGTACCCAGTGTAGCAAAGGCTCTGCTTGTTTGTTCAGCAGCATATCTATATATATGTGTGTGTGTCTGTTTGTGTTAGTGCTATTCAGTCAGCTTTTCTTGCTAGCATCAGAGCAAAAAAGAAGTAGTTGAAAGAGGGCAGAGCGGGCGGCAGTGGCAACGGGCGGCAGCAACGGCTGCTTGTCTTGTCTTGGTTCCTGTTGTTATTGACATGTACGAATTAGGTTAAATTTATTTACTGTCAGTTCAGTGAACTGCAAATGGTTTTAGTTTATTAAATTTAGCCAAAGGAACGGAGTTGGCAATCTGTTTTAAGTTTGTTAAATGCCAAAAAATCAAGATTTAGATTGAGTTGTCAGCGCAAAAATCCATTGAGCTGCACTTAACCCCGCTCTCTCTCTCTCTCTCTCTCTCTCTTACTACCTCTGTCTCTTTCACTCCCCTGGTGTCCTTCTCTGGTTTTCCACTTTTAATTTACATTGAAAAGCAGCTGCAAATTAATTTCAAAGCTTCCGACGTGAGGGCAAAACTCAATTGCGGTTTGATTAATTGTGCTGTACTTGAAACTCAGCGCTTACACACACACACACACACACACACACACACACACACTCATACATAGTCGATCCGGCACTCAAGTTGCATTAATCAGCACAGCTCTGAGCGCTGCTCATTTATTTGCAAAAAGGCAAATGAGGAAAAGCAAAAAATAAAGTACGAAAAAAAAAAAAATGGTAAACGTAAACGTGGATTTTTCAAAACCACTTTGGCAAATCGCAGTCAAAGTTAAGCTGAGAGCAAAAGCGTGGTAAAAAATATAAACAGCAGCAACTATTTTTGACTAGTCGATTCAAAAATACTCTTGCAAAGAAGTTATCTTAGGAGCTCAAGCTCAAATTATAATTGTCTTGACTTAAGCTAAAATAGAGAGGTAACATAAATATGGAAATAAATTAGAATCTGTGAATATCGTTATCTGTAAATAGCTCGAATAGTAGTAATCTCTAAATTTGTAATGCTATTCGAACTAGATTTAGGTTAATAAAGAGACTATTAATTACATGTTGTTGCTACTGCCTGCAAGTCAGAGACAACGAATATACATACAGTGATCCAAGTGTAACAACAATGTAATGAAAAAATCCAAATATTTCCTTTGCTATAGACTTATTATGAATGCAAAGCTAAGCTCAGCGTATATGATAACGGGGTTTCATTTCGTCAAATTAAAGTACTTGCTACATTCTTCTTTGAGCTGTTACCAATCTCTTGAATAAATAATTATACCCACAACTGTAGCCATACACCAAATAAATAAACGCGTCCTTGGTGCATTAAAAGCTTTGGCAAAAAGTTTGTTAAGCAGCAGCGCAAAAAGCGATTGCTCTAGGAATCAATTAAATTGAAATTACGCATACGCCATGTGTGCAAACAGCCACAGAGCAAGAGAAAGAAAGAATGGGACATGGAGTGGGAGAGGGAGAGAAGAATGGGAGGGAGGGTAAGCGGAAGAACATGCTTTCACTTTCTGCTGTTTGAGTTTATTTTGCGCCAAATTGAATTTTTGACTGCCGTTTGCCGACTTTAAATGTGCCAAACGTGACGTTTTCAGTTTTAGCCAACATGACATTCATACAGAGTAGATTTGATTTTATGTTTGCGCCTAATACCCTGCATTAAAGTGAATATGTATTAAGAGAGTCTCAAGAGACTGCTCATTGCATAGCATTGTTATTCAGCATTGTCAACTAATGGATGGAGAGGTAATAAAATGCAGGTATATCGTATATCTTCATATTTTCATAAAATGCCCATATAATCTAGCATTGAATATCTTGAGGAGTGCATTCAATATTTATACTATTTTACACGGCATTAGCTAGCCGTACATTTGGCTCTTGAGGTTTCTTAATTATTTAACCATTTGCAATGATTTATCAACATGAAATTGCAGACAAAAACTAACAAATCGATCAAGTTGAAGTGATTTCGATTGAAATCTGATTCAATTTAAGGCCAACAGCAGAGCTGAACTAATTGCTAATGCATATGGTGTGGCAAATGCAGATGCGGCTCCTGCTGCTGCGACTCCTGCTGCTGCAGCTGGCGTTGCTGATGCTGCAAGTCTCGCTTAAAATATTTATATTTATATTTATATAGTGGGGCCACATGTCGTATGCGCTATTTGCGCCCTCGTATGCTGTCCACAGTGTTTGTTAACCAGTCACTATGTTCGTGTATGTGTGTGTGTGTGTGTGTGCGTGGGCGTGTTTCGGTATGTGTATAATAAACAATAACCAGGAAGACAACAGCAGCGCTGGATTTATGTTGTCGTTTGAACGCTGCCACAACACACACACACACACACATCTCTACTGCCACGCCCCCTCCATTTGCGCCATATGCTATATAAATATATATACAGGCAACAGGCAGCAGGCAGTGTCAGGCAGCAGATGCTGCCGCCCGTTGTGGCCATATGACCGCAACAAAGAGTTAGTTACCACACACACACTCACACATTAAAAATGTTTTTATATATATAAATATTTTCATACACACACAGGAATGAATATGCATGGCATAGAAGGAAAGTGTTGCATATTTTTTAGCGCATTTCGCAACACCTTTGGGGCATGCAACCAACTTTGCAGCTCATAAAGTTATAATTAAGCTGGCCCTAGGCAGACCTCAGACAAAGGCCAAACGCATGAATTGAGCAGGTCAAAGGGCGCCGAGTGCTGGCAGATTTTCCCTTATTAATTATAAACTAAAAAGTGAGCAAAAATAATTCAATTTATGTGAAAAGTGCATTGTGAATATTTTGATATTACTTTGGTTTGGTAAAAGGCCAAAAGAGCAAAAGAACATTTTCTGTGGCTCTCATGTTTCAATGAAAGTTAAGCGAGAAGACATCCTAAGCACATGGGAGTAAGACAACATTCAAATTAATTAACAGAAATAGTGGCGTTGTCGAATACTGGGGCAGCACATATAAATACAGATTTATTTATAAATACAGATTTATTGAACATTCTCAAACATTAGGAACATATCGACTTCCAGAGCTGGGGCAGATTCAATCCTTCAAATCGATAAACTTGAACTGCAACGGAATGCGTGGCGTAGCCAGCTGATAGGCAATGAAGGGCTTTTCCGCCGGATGGTGGAACTCCACTTGGAAGTTCCTAAGCAAACGAGCGACCCCAATTTCCAGCTCCATTTCGGCTATGCGACGACCGATGCAACTGCGCACGCCAAAGCCAAACGGCAAATAGGCAAAGGGATGACTCGGCTTGGTGGCCACCGGGCAGCCGGAGTCAGAGCTGGAGCCCTGTTGCTTTTCCCGCAGCCAGCGCTCCGGCACGAATTCGCCGGGCTGCGAGAAATGTTTACCGTCGCGCCAAAGGTTCAAATGGATCATGGCTACCTCGCAGCCCGCCGGCACATGGTAACCGCTGAGCACCAGCTCCTGGTTGGTTTTGCGTATGTTGCCCGAGATGAGTGGATAGAAGCGTAGGGCCTCCTTGATGCAGGCACGCAGATAGGGCAAGTTCCTCATCGAGTCGACTGTGAGGGGCGTGTTTTTCTCTGGCAAGATGCCAAGAATTTCAGCTCGCAGTTTGGCCTGCTTATCGGGATGCTGGGCGAGGGCTAGCAGAATGGCCGAAAAAGTGCTGGTTGTCTGCAATTAAAGGCCTAGTCTTAGTTAAATGGATTGAATGATAGAGGCATTTACATACGTACCGTATCCACGCCAGCGAAGAGCATGTCCAGCGCAATAATAACAGCATATTTTCGATTGATGGCTAGCAGCTTTTCCAAAACACTTTTCTCTTCTTGGCTCTTGGCCGTTGTGGAGTTCTCGATGCGTTCCATGGCGTCCTGCACTAGTCTATCAGTTAGGGCAAGCGACTCATCTAACACGCTGAGGGCTTCACGCAATTTGGGCGAACTGAACTTGAGCTGGCGCCAGAGTGAGGGCTTTACTTCCAGATCAACGGAGAGTTCAAAGAAACGCTGCAATTGCTGAAAGAAGTGTCTGCCTTCAGGATTGGTATTGTCGATAACCCCCAACTTGCAATCCAGGGCTATTTGACCCACAGATTCCAGAGTCCAGGCGCTAATCTCATCCTTGAAGTTTGCGGGGACCTCAAAAGTTTCAGCATCACGGATTGTTTTAATGCTAAAAGTAAGAAGAGAATTTATGTATTAATTGATTGACAGTTCGCTATAAATAGAATTAAGATTTATGAAGCTATATTAACCATACCGTTCTATAAATTCCTGATTAATGCGATCCAATGAGCTCAAATACTTTTTGACATTCTTGGGATGTATTATAATGGGATTTACAGCCGAACGCAAATTGCCCCACGCCTCGTCTTGAGTTGTAAGTAGACCCGACTCTCGGCCAAAATAGTCACGACGGTGAACATTGCGATAATAGTTTAAGAGCTCGAAACCCTTACGATTGGGCCAAACCCCATCGTTTCGGAAAACCGTTTCGAAGTCATCTGGGTTTTCTGTTACAACTATCGGCGGTTTGCCCAAAAAGCTCTTGATCTTTATAATATTACCGCCACTCTCCTTTAGTAAGTCCCTAGTTATATCATTGAGATCGGCTCCACTGTATTTGCCGCCAGGCATAAAGTTCCACAATGTTTTCAGCACGCTGGTAGACGGCATCTCTTGAAACGGCTTCGCTGACGGCACTGCGCCGTAGTGACGCTTTATAAAAGAAAGCAAAAAAAAAAAATATATTTATATACATATATTATTAATACCTACAAAATCATAAATTGTTTCTATCCACATGCGCAGTGCTGTGCACATACATACCTGCTGCCATTGCTGCGATACTGTTACGGCGCTGCCATGTTTTGTTGTTGCTTGCAAACATTTTATAACAGAATTACTAGCGTGCACTTTAAGCTGCGTCATTTCGCTTGTTTCCGTCTCGTATTATCCGATCTCTTTTTCTCTCTCTTGCTCGTAGTTGTTGCTTTCTTTTTAAACGGCGCTGCGCAGCTTTAATAGCAGAGAGCTTTTGGGCAAGTCGCCGCGTTAGCTGTTCGCCGCATACTGAATTCGCTTTATCATTGACCCCACAAATATGTACATACTTTTATAAATGCTGCAAAGAGAGGAACTTTAATTCAAATGTTTGACAGCATTGCTTGTGCTCTCTCTCTCTCTCTTCTGTTCGCTGGCATGTTGTTATTCTTGTTTGTGCGAGGCTTTTAATTCTAGTTTCGGGCAAATTACGACAAGAGGCAAACAGTTAATTGGCTGTTACATAATTTACCTAATTTCTGGAGCTGCAAAGGAATGTATAGCGTTGGCTTAACAGACTAAATATGTACATACATTGCGGTTTGGATATTGCGACACGCAAATAGGAAAATTCAGTGATCTTCTCTGGCAAAGTATTCGCAGTTTGATCACTTCCATAATTGAGCTACATATAAAATTAGAGTATTGTATAAATAAAGATAAACATGTTATATTTTTATGAGCCGTGGTGAATACGACTGCATTACACACGCCTGCTACATTTGCTGTGTTGCTGTTATAGTGTTTGCTGTTGCTTGTAAACTTTTTATAACGCCATTGCTATCGAATAATTGCAGCTGCGTCACTGTCAGTTGGTTTTTGTTTTCGTTGTGTCTCGCTCACACGCCTTGCGCGCTTCACTCGTTCACTTCTTTTCACTCAGTTTTGTTTACACTTTGCTTTTCTGAGCACTAACAGTTAAGTTAAGTTTGGGATTTTGGGATACTCGCCGCGTCAGCTGCTCGCCGCATACTGAATTCGCTTTGGCACTGACCTCTCAAATATATACATATATTGAGCACGAGAGTCGTAATTGTCGTGACAGCTTCTGGTTATCGCTCTCTTATCGTTTAATGCGACAGTTTGCTGAAATTGCTTTAAAATTGTTTAAGATTCTTTCTGTTAAGAGCTATTTCTTAACAGCTCTCTTATGATCATTCACAGTCGCAATCATGTTTCCAATCTTTATGTACGTCTGTTACCATGACAATGTGTGTAGCGCATGTTGATCTTGATTTAAAACAGAAGCGATATTGATTTTGTTATCGGTCTTAAAGCCACTAAACGAAAGATGCGACTCATTTATTTATTATTATTATTAATGAGTGCATTATTATTTGAGATGGATCTTAAAATGGTTCATATTGTTACTTTAGTTTAACTTTTTACAGTTTTATTTCTGACAGAGCGGTATGAACTGGCTAAACTTCAAACTTACATTTTCACTTGCCTATCAATGTGGACTTTTGCACTCAAATAAAAAATGTTGCTTACTTGTCAACATTTTGCATTTTTAAAATAACGATTTCCCAGTTAGCAAATAAAATCAGAAAATCTCTGCTTGAAAAATATTTGCACAAGTGCAGCAACAATAAATCATGACAAGGATGAATACGTATTGTTGAAGTATGTTGACTAGAAAATACCCTGTATTTAGATACATATTATATTATTATATACAATTAATTAAATATTTTTATATTCAAACTTACATACATGTATTACTATTATGATACGATTTTGTATTATTTTTATTTAAGTTATAAATAAATATTCATTTTAATTAACAGTAATCAGCTATATTTATTGAGAAAAATTTTAAATATTTATGTACCTTCTCGCTGATTGATTACAAATTTTTGATTTGTTGTTTAGTTTAAGCAACTCTTCAGCTTAGTTTCTTTTTCCACTAAGTCATAATAATTATTGCATTGGGTGAGTACGGTATTTACACCTTCCAGAGTCTATTATCCTTTAAAGTATACATAATAATATATCGAAGAACAGAAGTGGATAAATAATAAGAAATGTTATTAGAAAATCTCTATGAAGGTATATGTACAACAATGTATTAACACTCTAGCTCTTATATAGTTATGTATTGTAAGGCGGCTCACCGATCACCGCCTCACAGAGTTGATAGTAATAGTTTATAGGGTGAAAGCAATAATCATAGTTTGTAGTATTTAGGCAGTAGTAATAGTTTGTAGTATGTAAGTAGTAGTAAGTAGTCTTAATTATTGAATTTGAATTTTGATTTGAAAAGGGCGCCAAAGCGCGCTTAGGATATCGGCGATCGGCAGCGCAACCCTGCGTCGAGAGCGCTCGAGTAGAGAGTTGCGTTGCCGACGCCGAGTGGAATTGAGCGGAGATTGAAAAATCGTTTTTTAGTGAGTGAGAGAGCGTTGTAGAGGTTGGACGCATGGGAGTGCGTAAGAGATGACGGCGGAGACCGGGCGTAGACAGACAAGCAGCCAAGAGGATAAAAGAAACGAAAAATTGTCGAAGCTTGAAGTTGGTGGATTAGTTAATAAAGAAGAGTGGATAAGAGTCGGCGAATTCGCGAATATTACAGAGTTCGAGTATCCCAAAAAACGCGCCGAGATATAGCGTCGGTTAGCCGGTATCAACGGTACACATGCAAATTAATCAGCTTGCCTTTGCAAGTTAATAAAAAAAATTATTTTTACATATTGTGAACGTAGTGTTCATTTTTTAAACTCCCAATTCGAGCTGGCTACAAAATTGATCTTATACTGCAAGTCAGCTAATGTTTATGCTAAAGCTTCCCTAAATAAAGCTCACAAGATTGGTTTACGTGATTCTATATCGGAATTGTGGAATTAAGAATTGTTTACATTAAAGCTGGGCTGCTGTCTCAATGAGCTCATGGATACTGCGGGAAATCTTTTGTTTATATTGAAGCTAAAACTGCTTACTCCGTGGGAATAGTGCAAGAATTATTTATGTCTGAGCTGAGTTTGCGTGATAATATAGCTTTGGAAGTTGTTTACATTTATCATAAGATTTACTTAAGATCCTTTTAAAAGAAGAATCGTCTTTGACTCATAACGACTTCACATAAGAAGTTCGATTTGATTGTTTATATCATGTAGCATATCAGAGCTTTGAATATTTTGATCATTTAACGGTTTTGAAAATAAAAATTTAATAGGATTAAAATTGTTCTTTGAACAAAATTGAGAAGCTTTATACCTCATTTTTATACCTTGAACCCATTTTCAATGGGAAATCAGGGTATAATGGTATTGTTAAATGTATGTAACAGGCAGAAGTAGGTGTGGCAGACCCCACAAAGTATATATATTCTTGATCAGGGCGACGAGCTGAGTCGATTTATACCCCCCACCTCTAATTCACCCCCTCATCCTCACTTTTATAAAAGGCGTGCTTCAAATACTAGGGACTTGTGCTTTGGCATGCATATTTATGTTATATTCATAATCTGAAAGTTTCATGAAAATAGTTCATCCACAAAAAAGTTATTAAACATATTATCCCATAGTAACCCAACACCGCATTCAATGCGTGTTTTTGCGTGCGTACGTATGTCTGTGTGTGTGCGTGTATGTGTGCATATGCGAATAATTATTGAAATATCAGTTGCTCGATGGGTTCAGGGGATCTCGTAGTCGAGCAGTCTCGGCTAGAGCTGTCTTACTTGTTTTTATTGCAGACTTCGCAATATGGTATGTATTGTTTTAGAGTTTTGTATAGCTTAGGCCAATAATAATATTTGAGAATTTGTTTGAGATTTTCATCGAAACCTCTATGAGCACGAGCATGTGTTTCCTCTATAATAATTTCTTGGCCGTTTTTGTTTTCGATATCTAAAACGAATTTTCTGGTAAATAAAATTTTATTTGTAAAGGTGGTTTTTAACGTATTTTGAATTACGTATAGGTCTTCAAGACTGCAATGGATTCCTGTAGTTATATTTTTATTGAGTATTTTAATTAAGTCATCTAGTGTATCGTATTCTATAATGTCTTATTTTATTGAATGGGTTATATTTGTCATGGATAGTAAAATTATTTTTTGAAATGAGTAGTTGCTGTTTAAATTGGTTCAGTGGTTTTCTGTTTTCTGGTTTCTGCTGTCGGCTGAATGTATAGTTTCAATAGCAGATGAAGATTCATTGTAAGATGAAGGTTCGCTATCGGGCATTCGATTACTTTTAGTGGAAATGTGGTTTACTACTCAGCAACAACGTTGGTTGACCCAGGTGTATAAAGTATAGTCCTCCACCATACTTTATAAACCTTCATTCCTCAATGAAGGAGTGTCATCTTTTCATTTTTATACTCATTCACGAAAGTGAAATGAGTATATTGGTTTTGTGCAATGTCTTGCTGTCCGTCCGTCTGTCTGATTTATAAAGTGTTATAAGTGTTTTCCCGCCTAGGGGCGGGGCAAATCGGAAAATGCATTTCCAATATACCAGAAGTCATGTAGTTGAAGAGCTAGAAAGCTGAAATTTGGTATGTAGGTTCACATCGGAAACCCAAGATCACGAGCTATGGCGGATATATCTCCACCCATTGGGGGCGTAGCAAATCGGATAAAACTGTATCTCCTAAAGTTGTGAATCTAGAATGCTATAATTTTGCACGTAAGCTGATGTTTTGATTCTGTAAAGATAGGTGAAAATTATATATCTACGCCTACCAGGGGCGTGGCAAATCAGACGCTTCGACGTATATCCGCTCACAGGGGGCGTGGAAAACCGTAAAAGTCAAATCGAGAAAAACTGCATTTTATGCAGTATTAGAGCTAAAATTAGCTGCTAAATTGCTGATGGGATGTGACTTGTACTGGTTATTATTTAATTCGTTAATTACATTGGCTTTGTCGCCATATGCCATAATAGTTTGGTTTATTAGCTGAGTTAATTTTTTGTTAACCAGGTTGTAATATTCAAGAACTCATGAATTACCCTGTTCTAAAGTTTGCATCGGACGCCTGTCACTATATGCAAAATCTAATTTGGCAAGAATCGCCTCAAAGCTAAGTACGGTTCCATGATTTGTTAGAATATCGTTTGCCCTACCAGTGAGTTCGTTTCTAAGTATTGTTAAGGCACCTACGTATCTTCTACTGCCTTATTTATATATTCGCATAGCGCCGCAAGCTTCTTCGCACCAGCTTACATAAGCGTTCAGGTTTCCTGAGAACTCAGATAAAGATTTAATTATTAATTAACGATTCGTCGCATCGAATCGCGTCATTGATTACTGTTGTTTTAAATTCTTGCTCATTATTAGATGATAATGTTTATTGTGATTTTAATTCTGTAATTTGTTCTTGAAGTACTCTAGTTTGGATTGCTATCAATTGAGCTATTATATCTGCTGTTAGATTTGTAGCCATTTTTGAATTATTCGTACTTAATTTTAATTTTCCTAAATTTTTAATGATGTGTGTGTTGTTGGTGGATATATTACTTCCCCATCCCAAAGAAATTAGCCTGTCCTCAGGCAGGATTACTGTTGTTTTAAATTCTTGCTCATTATTAGATGATAATGTTTATTGTGATTTTAATTCTGTAATTTGTTCTTGAAGTACTCTAGTTTGGATTGCTATCAATTGAGCTATTATATCTGCTGTTAGATTTGTAGCCATTTTTGAATTATTCGTACTTAATTTTAATTTTTCTAAATTTTTAATGATGTGTGTGTTGTTGGTGGATATATTACTTCCCCATCCCAAAGAAATTAGCCTGTCCTCAGGCAGGAAATGTCGGGTATAGCTGTGGAGTGGATTCCAATGGTCCAAGAGGAAGGTTTTTGGGGGTTAGTTGTTCTTCTGGTGTCGAATTGTTTGATTTTACAGTTGTTTCATGTCTTATAATAATTCTCTTTGATAGAGACTTACATTGAACAATGATGAATAGTATTAAGCTTATTAGTGTTATTAAAAATGTTGTGGTTGTTATATTATTAAATATCTTATTATCTTTTGTGTTTTCTAAAAACTTTTTGTTTTGTCTGGAGGTATGATATTGGCTCTATTTTTTTTTTTTTGTTTTGTTATATTGTTTGTTACACAAATGCTTTGGGTATAATCTGAAAGTGTATTTACAATTGAAATGTTGTTTATTTGAACGCTACAATCGTATATCTTAATTATGTTATTACCTTGAATATGAATACTATTTTTATTACAATTTTGAGTGATTTTTGTCTTGGGATAATTCTAAGTTAAAATTATGTTTGGTTCTATATAGTTAATTTGGTGTGTTTAAAATGTTTTGTGTATTTTCATTCTGCTGATGTTTGGGTTATTATACTGTTTATACATTCGTTTATTTTTTTTCGTTCTGTGGATTTTACATATGCTATATTATTTAGTGTATAGTAAGTTTCATAGGTGTTTTCTATTAGGGTATTATTTTGTTCATCTGGATAAGGCAAAATCTGATAGAGTGGAGTTTTAGTTATTTGTTTTAGTACGTGCGAAATTATAAATATTTCATTTGTGTCTGATATACACCAAGTGGAAGTTTTGATGCTTAGAATTTTTTCGGAATTTATATCTAACATGTGTTAATGTTGTAAAAGTTTGGGATTGAAAATTCCTAATCTAGTTAGCTGCATTCCTAATTCAATGTCTTCTATGTATTCTACGAAATGCATTTATTAAACCTCGTTTATTTTAATCATTTGTATTCCATTCATTTGGCGATTTAATTTTTCTATTAAGTACTCTATGTGGGTAATTTCTTTGAATGATTTTGTTTGTTTAAGTAAGTTGTTATATGTAATTTGTATTTTCGTTAAGTTTGTTGTTAGGTAATGGTATTCATAGTCCGATGGTAAGTCCATTATTTCTGTTTTGAAAATTAGGTAACCGTTTGGTGCTTTTATTGGGTCGATTACGATACTTTGGTTAAAAGTAGGGGATGCCATTGATAAAAGTAAGAGTAGTAACATGGTGATTTCTGAAATTAGGTGTTATATTTGCTTTCGTTAGTCTTCACACACATTTGTCCTCCTCTATTAAAGTACATAGATTTCTTATTATATATCTCTGCCGCTGAGGGCAGCAGAGCGAGAGAGCGCAGTATGTATTTATGTATATACCTATATGCAAAGGGCATATACATTAGTTCGCTATATGAGCCGTTGAGTTGTCAAGCGGTCAAATCCTGACACGGCTATATGAGCCGATGCTGCAGAGGGCAGCAGTGGACATATATGTAAATATATACAAGCGGCAGCCGTTGGCTTGCCAAACGATCAATTGCTGACGCGGCTATTCCCATGCGTCTTGCATATGAGCGGTCCACTTATGTGGCCGATAATATTTGGAGTACATTTATGTTTACTCGATCGCTTCTTGTATATGTGTATATAGTGTGTGTGTTGGATATTTATTATTATATGAAACATACTACACCTCCCCTTTTTAAAAGATTAACGTAATATATAGAGTTATTTAAGTATAATATAAAATATATATGTATAATAGGTATAAAAAAAAGTATATATATAGTTTTTTTTTTTTTTTTTGTTTCTTTTTTTAAATCAATTTATTCATATAAAAATAAAAATGAAAGATAAATATATGGTAATTTAAAATGTAAAAAATTTTTTTTTTTTTTTTTTGTTTGGTTGATCAGACCGATTTCATGAAACCTTTTCATTATTGTATCTTTTTAGCCTATCCTTATGTACTTTCTGTTTCTTATTATTACTATCCTTAATGAAAACATTTTCATTATCATCTATTTTATCTATTATATATGGTCCTATATATGCTGGGTCTAATTTTTGCCCTGTTTCGTTTCTTATTAGTACTTTATCTCCTACATTTAAATCAAAATTTTTAGCATTTTTATCATATTCTAATTTCCTAAGAGCCTTGGCTTTTTCTAGCATAACTCTTGTTCTTTTATATGCTACTTCTAATCTAAATTTTATTTCCTTAGCATAGTCTACTAAATTATATAATGGGTTAACTATATTATTTTTATTAAAGTTTACGAATGGTCTCGGTAATCTACCAAAGACTAGTTCGTATGGACAATACTCATGCGTTGCTGATAGTGTAGTGTTGAAACAATATGTAAAATATTGTATCCAAACATCTCAATCAGTTTTGTCTGCAGATATGTATGAACGAACGTATTCATTGAATGTTCGATGACTTCGTTCTATTGGCCCTAAAGTCTGGTGGTGATGTGCAGTAGATGTTATGTTGTCTATTTTCAAGTATTTGCACAAGTCGTTTATAATGGAGCTTTTACATTCTGTTCCCATGTCCGTAATGAACGTCTTCATTGGACCGTACTTCAGAATAAAATTTTCAAATATAGCTTTGGCAACAGTTGTTGCACTTTTATTCGGAATTGGAATGGATACTAAGTATTTTGTTAAATCACATATTAACGTAACTGCGTATTCATTACCATTTTCCGAGCGTGGTAGTGGACCTATTGTGTCTACTATCACTCTGTCAAAAGCTTGTATCGGGGTTTCCGTTATTGTCATTGGAGTCTTTACTTTTGTTGTTACTTTTGATTTTAGGCATTTTGGACATTTCTTTATGTACTCTTTGATATGACGTGTCATATTTTTCCAATAATAATGTCTTTTTACTTTGGCCAAAGTTTTTGTAATGCCTGTATGACCTCCTTGAATTGGATTATCATGGTATGTAAACAGTATCGCTTCTTTATCTTTATTATTATTTATTAGGGTCGCCGGCTTGAGTAGCGCTACTCTTAATGTTTTTAATATCTTATTGCCCATTCTTTTGAAAGATTCTATTGAAATTATTTTGGCTGATTCTAAGTATACCGGCTTGCTTTTCAAGCCTTTGGAAGAATTGACCTTAGTCAAGGGTTCCATTGGTGTACAGATCGTCAACATAAATTCTTGCTATAACTTTCTTTCCATGCTTCAAAAAGCATGTATTATTCGTTAAGTGCAAGGTCACTACTTTTCGTATTTCGTCATTGCAAATGACTTCATATACGTTGGGCTTTGAAGCGTTGTCAAGTGTTTGCCTAGGCAAATCTTGAACATTCCCCGCGCGGGATTTTTTCTGTTTGCTTTGATATCTTGTAGTGACTTTAAATATATTTTTAGTAATGTTTTTTAAATCTTCAATAGTGATGCGTGAGAGTGCATCAGCTACGAAATTGTCTTTTCCCTTCAGATACTCAACAGTAAAGTCATATTCTTCTAGTTCTAATCTCATTCTTGTAAGTTTTGAGCTGGGGTTTGTCATTGAGAACAAATATGTTAGTGGTCTGTGATCTGTTTTTACAGTAAAGTGTTTGCCATAAATATATGGTCTAAAATATGTAATCGCCCAGTGGATTGCTGCTAGTTCCTGTTCTGTTGTTGATTTGTTGCTTTCACCTTTGGTGAATGAGCGTGAAGCGTATGCAACTGGGAGTTGTTTATCTCCATAATTTTGTGTTAGTACAGCTCCACATGCGTATTTGCTTGCATCTGTAATTATGCAAAATTCTTTATTATTATTAAGGCTTTCTTTAAATATTCGAATGCATTTTGGCATTCCTCAGACCATTGGAATTTGACGTTCTTTTTGCATAATCTAGTTATGTGCCGTGAATGTTCGGCGAAGTTTTTAATGAAACGTCTATAATAGTTGCAGAATGCAATAAATCGTCTAGCGCTATCAGCGTCCGTGGGGACTGGGTATTTTTCGATGACATCATATTTTTTGTCATCTGGTAAAATACCATTATCAGTACACCTATGACCTAAAAATGTCACTTCGTGCATGAAGAAAAAACATTTTTCTGGATGTAGTTTTAGATTGTGTTTTCTGCACAGGTCAAAAACATCTGTTAAGTTTTTGATCATGTGTTTTTCAGAACAACCGATGACAATTAAGTCATCCATATACAAGAAAGCTTGTGAAGGGTTTAATCCAGAAAATGCTATAGTCATCATTCTTTGAAAAGAATTTGGCGCTATTTTTAAACCGTAGGGTAATCGTGTAAAACGATATGAACCATTGCTGGTCGAAAATGACGTTAAATTTCTAGAGTGTTCTTTTAACTCTATTTGATGAAATCCAGACATTAAGTCTAGGCATGAAAAATATTTAGCTCTCCCTAGTTGGTCAAGAATATCATCAATTCTTGGAAGTGGAAATTTGTCAGATAATAGCTTTTTATTAATTTGACGATAGTCTATTACTAATCGCCATCGTTTTTTATCTGAACCTGGTAGACTTTTCTTTGGTACCAGTAATATCGGACTGTTGTATTCAGAAACTGAAGGTTCTATTATTTTATCAAGAATGAGTTTATTGACTTGCCTGTCTATTTCTTCTTTGTGAGCGTGTGGTATTCTATAATTTTTTATATACACTGGTTCTTTATCTTTTAATCTTAGTTCTTGCTTATAAAAATTATTTGTAGATATCGATTCGGTTTCTAGTCCGAATATATCTGTATATTTTGTGCAGAGGTTTGTTAAAGTTTGTTTGTACAGGGGTGGAAAGTTCTTAATTAGTTTTTTCATGACAGTATTTTGTCTCTCTTCGCTAATTTCTTGGACTATCTCGTAGTCACTTAGCGTTTCTACTTTTATCTTGTTAAGGTTTATTACTCTAATTGAATTGGTTGTGTTTAATATTCGGACAAATGTATTATTTTTATTGGAAATAGTGTTTCCAATAAAAATTCCTTCTTCGATTTCCTGGTTTGGAATAAGAACATTTTGTTCTTTAGAAGTTATATTAATTTGAAGGACTACTTCAGCACGAGCTGGAAGTATTGTGGCATTATTATCACATGTGTGTATGATTGGTATATGTATTGGATAATTTAGATTATTTGGCCTTAGTATTAGAGAATCACTTGATTGTGTGAAATCTAATTGGCAATTATATTTTTTAATGAAATCTATACCGATAATGCCATTGCTTGGAATTGGGAAGTCTTTATCGACTAAATGGAAATCATGTGGTATTACATGTTTGCCTGTAGATAATTCTACGAATGCTAAACCTTTTGAAAAAACTGAACCTTCACCAATGCCTGATATTTGTGTTGAAATGTTGTTATTTACATTATCAAAGATATCTATATTTTCTTTTAAAATTGATATATCTGCACCTGTGTCTTTTAATAGTGTATAAATTTTTCCTGTATTTTCGTTGTTAATTTTTATAAAGATGCTAAAACTGAGATTGAGTGTATATATTTTTTTGTTTAATTGCTCTGAGTATCTGAAGGATTCTGTCCGTTTCCCGAATTGCTTTGGGTAACTCGGACATGGTTATTGCCATAATTATTATTATTATTATTATGGTAGTTTTGGTTGTTGCCTCGGTTGGAATTATATCTTCCTCGATTGTAACCTCGGCCTCTAACATTATTTCTGTAATTGTTATTGTTGTTATTATTGTTGGAGTTGTAGTTACCGCGGCCATTGCCTCTACCTCTTTGGTGTCGGTAACCACCTCCTCTATTATTTCGGCTTTGCTGGAGTCATTTCAGTGCTGCAATGGATATATTTACCCATCACATCGTTGAAAGTAACGAAGTTTCCTGCTTCTAGAATTATTCTCAGTTTCTCATGCTCGCAGTTCTTGGTCATTGCAGTAATAGATTCTTTGTCATTGTCAATATAAGCTGATTCTAACTGCTTCCGCAAGTTATCAATTTCAGCCGTATACTGGGATGCTGTTTTGCCTTTTTGTTTTATGTTTAACAATTTGGCTTTTAAAACATCGGTTGATTCCTCTTTTACATTATCATTTAATTTTTAATTAATTCCGGATATAGTGGTTTCATTTTGTACTTTTTATAGGATTGTTCCGGTTATTTTTGATTTAATAACCTCTGTTGAGAAATTATTAGTCGAATTGTTTTGTTTGATGAAAGCATTTATTTATGATGGCACGTCCGTGCCTTCTTAGACTTCGTTTTATAATGAATTTACAGAATGTATATTATATTCTTATAGCTAGAGCCGCATAGCTGTGCTGCCGGTTACGCCAGCAGCAGAGCGGCTTCGTTCATATACATATATGCTTAGGTATAAGTGTTTATATATTAGCTTAATGGTCTGGCGAGAGTCGCAGACGGAGAGGGGGTAATGTGTCCACTTGTTTACGAAACAGTCGCGCATGCAAAATATGCCGACTCAGCGGAGTTAGTGCACTGTTGAGGCCAATGCACTTGAGAGTGATCATATTACTTCTTATTTATGTATGTTTAATTGTAACAATGTATTTGTGACATTCTTTGTGTATGTAAATATATATATGTCTTGAATACAGTGAACATTTAATAAAGTGGACATACTACATCTCCCTCCTTTTGAAAAATAACGTAATTTTAATGGAGTTATTTTCTTAGTTATATTACTTATCCAAATATATTTTTTGTGTTTTGTTTCAAGCAGGTTGATCATTCCTGTTCTTGATTTTTTTTTTTTTTTACTAGTTTAATTATTTATATTTTTATTTTTGTTCCCTTTTTTTTTTTTTGCAATTAATTGATTATGAATTAAACATTTTTAATCTATCTTTATGTACTACTTGTTTTCTATTTTTATTATTTGAAATTGTTATATTATCGTTTTTTCCTATGCTTTCTACTTTGTATGGTCCTGTATATTTGAAATCTAACTTATGACCTGTTTCGTTATTTAGTAGAACTCTATCGCCTATTTTTAATTCAAAATCTAAACTATTGCTATCGTAATAAATTTTTTGTTTTTTCTTATTTGTTTCTAGCATTAGCCTAGCTCTCTTATATGCCTGTTCTAGTCTGAATTTTGATTCCTTAGCATAGTCTTCTACATTATATAGTGGCTTAATTCTATCTATGCTATTAAAATCTTTTGGCAAGTTTGACGTTTTGCCGAACACGAGCTCATATGGACAATAGTCATGTGCCATAGAGGGTGTTGTGTTAAAACAATATACGAAGTATCTTAACCATACGTCCCAATCTGTCTTATCGACTGATATATAAGATCGTATGAATTCGTTAAGTGTTCTGTGGCTTCGTTCCACGGTACCTACTGTCTGGTGATGGTGTGCGGTTGAAGTTATGTTTTTAATTTTAAGATTTTTACATAAGTCTTCAATTATTGAATTTTTATATTCTGTACCCATGTCCGTAATGAACGTCTTCATTGGACCGTATACCAGAATAAAATTTTCAAATATAGCTTTTGCTACTGTTTTCGCACTTTTGTCTTTAATTGGGATTGCTACAAGGTATTTTGTTAGATCGCAGATTAAAGTTACTGCATATTCGTTTCTGTATTCTGATTTGGGTAAAGGACCGATCGTGTCTACAATTACCCTGTCGAAAGCTCTCTGTGGAGTTTCGGTAATAGTTAATGGAGTCTTTGTGTGTTTAGTCGTTTTAGACTTTTGACACTTCTCACATTTTTTTATATAATTCGATATATCTTTTGTCATTTTATTCCAGTGATAATGCCTTTTTATTTTGGCTATCGTTCTGGCTATTCCAGTATGACCTCCTTGTATTGGGTCGTCATGGAACGTAAACAGTATTGCTTCTTTTTCTTTATTATTATCGTTTGATAATAGGGTCACCGGCTTGAGTAGCGCTACTCTTAAAGATTTTAAATATTTATTGCCCATTAATTTAAAAGATTCTATTGAGATAATCTCAAAGATCTTTTCGCTCGGTGCCACTTTGAGTTTGCTAATATTAAGTATACCGGCTTCTGATTCAAGCCTTTGAAAGAACTGACCTAAGTCAAAAGTTTCATTGGTGTACATATTGCTAACATCAATTCTTGCGATAACACTCTTTCCTTGTTTTAATAAACATAAAGAATTTGTTATTCGCAAGGTCACTACTTTTCGTACTTCGTCATTTACAATGACTTCGTATACGTTGGGCTTAGAAGCATTTGGAGTCTGCTTTTGCAAGACCTCCTTTTCTTTTTCTTTTCCTGCGCAGGAATTTAACTGTTTACTTTGATTTCTGGTAGTGACTTTCAGAATTTTATTATTTGTCTGTATATTTTTCAAATCTGTTATTGTTATTCTAGATAGCGCATCGGCTACGTAGTTGTCTTTTCCCTTTAGAAATATTTAGAAATATATTCCTCTAGTTCAAGTCTTATTCTGGTGAGTTTGGAGCTCGGATTTATCATTGAAAATAGATATGTGAGTGGCCTGTGATCTGTTTTGACAGTGAAGTGTCTACCATAAATGTATGGCCTGAAGTACGTTATTGCCCAATGTATGGCTGTTAGTTCCTGTTCTGTTGTGCTTTTATTACTTTCTCCTTTAGTAAAAGATCTTGATGCGTATGCTACCGGAAGTTGAAGTCCATCTTTGTTTTGTGTCAGGACTGCTCCACAAGCTTGCTTACTAGCATCCGTTATAATGCAAAATTCTTTGCTGAAGTCTGGGTATTGGAGGAGTGTTGGATTCATTAATGCCGATTTTAGATGTTCGAAGGCGTTTTGGCAATCCGCCGTCCATTCGAATTTGACATCCTTTTTGCATAGCTTTGTTATGTGACGAGAATAGTCGGCGAAGTTTTTAATGAATCGTCTGTAGTAATTACAAAAAGCTATAAATCGTCTAGCGCTGTCCGCATCATGTGGGACTGGGTAATTTTGAATGACGTCGTATTTTTTGTCGTCGGGTAAGATTCCTTTATCTGTGCATTTATGTCCTAAGAAAGTGACTTCATGCATGAAAAATGAACATTTTTCTGGATGTAACTTTAGGTTGTGCTGCCTACATTTCTCAAAAACATCAGTTAAGTTTTTGAGCATATGTTTTTCGGAGCAACCAATGACTATTAAGTCATCCATATAAAGGAATGCTTGAGAGGGTTCAAGTCCAGAGAATGCTACAGTCATCATTCTCTGAAACGAATTTGGCGCTATTTTTAAACCGAATGGTAACCGCGTGAAGCGATATGAACCGTTGGTTGTTGAAAATGAAGTAATATCTCTTGATCTTTCTTCGAGTTCTATTTGGTGAAAACCTGACATTAAATCTAGGCATGAAAAGAATTTCGCTCTACCTAGTTGATCTAAAATATCATCAATTCTAGGGAGTGGAAATTTATCGGACAACAATTTTTTATTTATTTGGCGATAGTCAATTACTAATCGCCATTTTTTTTCTTCAGTGCCCGGAAGGGCCTTTTTGGGAACTAATAAAAGTGGGCTATTATAGGGAGATACGGACGGTTCGACTATTTTGTCGTCAATTAGTTTTTTGACTTGTTTCTGAATTTCTTCTTTTTGGCTGTGAGGATTTCTATAATTTTTTATATATATCGGTTCATCATCTTTCAATCTCAGTTTTTGCTTATAGAAATTATTTGTGGTCATTGGTTCGGTTTCTAAACCAAACACATCACTATATTGTACGCACAGTGACGTTAGCTGTTTATGGAATAATGGCGGAAAATTTTTTGATAGCTGGCTTAGTACAATTTTTTCTCTTTTTTCTGGAGTTGTTGTAACTACTTCGTAGTTTGAAAGTGGTTCATGTTTTAAACTATTTATGCTAATTAATTGGTCTTCGTTAGTTGTATTTAGTATTCTTAAGAATGCGTTTTGAGAATTTACTATGGTATTTGCTATGTAAACACCATGCTGAATTTCTTGATTTGGAATAAGTATACTTTCTTCTTCTGAGTTTATTTTAATGTTTCTGATTACTTGAGATCTTGCTGGCAGAATTAAGGAGTTGTTGCCAGAACTGTATGTTATTTGAACATAAATGGGATATTTTAAATTGTTTGGTCTAATTATTAGCCAGTCTTCAGTTGGATTGAAATCCAATACGCATTTATATTTCTTTATGAAATCTATTCCTAGTATTCCATCACATGGAATAGCGAAGTTTGTATTCACGATGTGAAAATCGTGTGGAATTATATATTTTGAAGTTTGTATTTCTATAGACGTAAATCCTTTGGATTTAGTAACTTCCTTACTTATTCCTTGTATGTTAATTATATTGTTTGTTTGGATGTTTTGATAAACATCCGAATTTTCTTTTAATATTGAGATGTCTGCGCCGGTGTCGACTAAAAAGACTAATTCATTTCCTGTACTAGCGTTTGTGAATTTTACATATATATTTTTGCTGAGATTGATAGTGTGAATTTCCGATATCTTTACTGCTGATTTTCTAAAGGTTTTTGTGAGTTTCCCGATGTGTTTTGGGCCACCCTAACATTGTTGTTATTATTGTTGTTATTGTATCGGCTATAACCGCTGTTCTGCTGGTTATTTCCTCTACTGTTTCCTCTATTACTTCTGTTATTATAATTTCCTCTATAGTTATTTTGATTGGTGTTTTGGTAGCTGTAGCGATCATTATTATTATTATAATAACCGCGGCCATGTTGAGAAATTATTAGTCGAATTGTTTTGTTTGATGAAAGCATTTATTTATGATGGCACGTCCGTGCCTTCTTAGACTTCGTTTTATAATGAATTTACAGAATGTATATTATATTCTTATAGCTAGAGCCGCATAGCTGTGCTGCCGGTTACGCCAGCAGCAGAGCGGCTTCGTTCATATACATATATGCTTAGGTATAAGTGTTTATATATTAGCTTAATGGTCTGGCGAGAGTCGCAGACGGAGAGGGGGTAATGTGTCCACTTGTTTACGAAACAGTCGCGCATGCAAAATATGCCGACTCAGCGGAGTTAGTGCACTGTTGAGGCCAATGCACTTGAGAGTGATCATATTACTTCTTATTTATGTATGTTTAATTGTAACAATGTATTGGTGACATTCTTTGTGTATGTAAATATATATATGTCTTGAATACAGTGAACATTTAATAAAGTGGACATACTACACCTCAACCGCTATATCCTCTTGATCGCCTTTAGTTCTTTCAACAAGCCTCAAAGATGTCAAGAACCTATTCAATGATAACTTTTTACCATCGAATTCAGGGACTGAAGAGGAAACCTGCTTCACATATTCCCTATCTAATGCGACCTGATTTGCCATTTTTGTTTGTGGTATATTACTTTTTTCTTCTAGTGTTTCAATATCACTATCAGATTCTGTGTCGCTCGACTCTATTGATTCGTCTAAATCTTTTAATTGACTGGGATTGAATTCCGCCAATAGGTTTAGATTTTTTGGCACATTTATTTGAATGTGTCGTCTATTAGCGACAGATATAAGTCTTGTGTTTAGAGATTTTAAAACTCTTAAACATTTGCTTTTGTGTTCATTTGTAAATCGTTTATCGTATCTATTTACTATTGTTACTATATTGTTATACTCCCTTATGATTATATCTATGTGTTTTATTAATGTATTAGTTTTTATAACTGCATCTTTGTTGATGCACTTGTATGATTTTTAAAACTGGTAACGAAATGCGTCAATGTTTTTTGCAATTTCGTTCTATTCCATTCTTTAATGGAAATGATTTTCGTTTAGCGATGCAATCGTACTAATAATATGGTTGTTGAACCAAGTATTGGATGTTTCTCCTCTTTGGTTTTAATCATTACGTAAGGCAATGTACTTAATACTATGCCCTTTTCTATTTTAGATAAGCCGAGTAGTGGGCTTGTGATACAGTGGTATGTGTTAATGTATTCGTTTTCGAATTCATGAAGTTTGATAAATTCTTTATGCTTATGCAAAATATTTAGGGAGTTTATTATGAAATTTGGGTTCTCTCTTAAAATTAGATCTATTCTGTCTTTCATTTTAGATGTTATCTGCCGCCCTATTCAAGTATCTACGTTTAATTAATTTGTTATGCTTGACGTAAACTGTTAATAAAAATTGGCAGACAGTTACTATTGTCATAATTAATAACAATATCCAAATAGCGTTTAGATCATCTGCATGATCGATGATTTAAACATTATTTACGACATTCGCCGTATTATCTTTAGCTTGGGTATCGTCGCTTCCGAACCAACCCATTTTGGAAATTAAATTTTTTTTTTTTTGTAGTTTCGTGAAATCGGTTTTATAACTAAAATTAAAATTTCTCTTTTTTTTATATATATACTTGAAAAATACAAAGATTTTAAAAACTATCCTTTCATTTTTATTTGATTATACAAAAAATTATTATTCTTTTTGTTTTTTTCTTATATATATATATCAATCGTATCTTCCCTACTCGATCATCGCAGTGATCTTCCTGCTCATTAGGTGTATGGCTTCACGGGCCATACGCTAGCGGGCAATGCAATTATCGCTTCCGCTTTTCAATTGTTTTCTTAACATTAATTATGTTTATGCATCGCAGTGCAAAAAAAAAAAATTTTGTTCTTAATTTTTAGTTAAACTAACATCAGCTGGTCGTCACCGGTTGGTTCGCTGATGTTCCCTCGATGGCGTAAAAGGCGGCCTGCCTTTCACGCTGTTGTTTCTGCTGCTGATGTCCGGGGCCTATGGGCTCAGGCGGTCGTGCAGTGTTTGCACGTGTAATTGCAATGTGGGCTTCCTAGAGGTCCCTCGCAGTCATTTGGGCACGTCTTCTTCGGTTTGTCTATGGTGACTTTGGGCATTGTGGCATTCCTGGTTTCAGAAGTTTGATTAATAATTGGAATTCAGATTTTCCAATTCTTGTTCTTTTTTTCTTTTATTTATCAATATAAATCGCAGTTGCTGTTGCGTGGCCACTGGTGCTCTTTCTCATTTTTGTTGTTGTTGCTGTTGTTATTGTTGTATTTTTTGCTGCTGTCGCTGTTGACTTTCATTTTCACTTTCTTTCATTTTGATTGTGACGAGTCTTGTATGCTGTCACTGCTTTAAATTATTAGCACAACACTGATGTAGATACTGGCGGGCAGACCATGTCACGGTCGCCATGTAATAAAACATTCGACTGCAACGTCTTTCTCGTTTTGGGTTTGGACAGCGAATGCTCTCCGTATTTTATTCAAATCAAATTTTAGCCTAAAGTACATAGATTTCTTATTATATATCTCTGCCGCTGAAGGCAGCAGAGCGAGAGAGCGCAGTATGTATTTATGTATATGCAAAGGGCATATACATTAGTTCGCTATATGAGCCGTTGAGTTGTCAAGCGGTCAAATCCTGACACGGCTATATATGCCGATGCTGCGTAAGGCAACAGTGTACATATATGTAAATGTATAACCGTTGGCTTGCCAAGCGATCTTGCATATGAGCGGTCCACTTATGTGGCCGATAATATTTGGAGTACATTTATGTTTACTTGATCGCTTCTTGTATATGTGTATATAGTGTGTGTGTTGGATATATATTATTATATGAGACATACTACAACGTATAGGTCTTCAAGACTGCTATGGATTCCTGTAGTTATATTTTTATTGAGTATTTTAATTAAGTTATCTAGTGTATCGTATTCTATAATGTCTTATTTTATTGAATGGGTTATATTTGTCATGGATAGTAAAATTATTTTTTGAAATGAGTAGTTGCTGTTTAAATTGGTTCAGTGGTTTTCTGTTTTCTGGTTTCTGCTGTCGGCTGAATGTATAGTTTCAATATCAGATGAAGATTCATTGAAGGTTGCTATCAGGTTCGCTATCAGGCATTTGATTACTTTTAGTGGAAATGTGGTTTACTACTCAACAACAACGTTGGTTGACCCAGGTTTATAAAGTATAGTCCCCCACCATACTTTATAAACCTTCATTCCTCAATGAAGGAGTGCCATCTTTTCATTTTTATACTCATTCACGAAAGTGAAATGAGTATATTGGTTTTGTGCAATGTCTTGCTGTCCGTCCGTCTGTCTGATTTATAAAGTGTTATAAGTGTTTTCCCTCCTAGGGGCGGGGCAAATCGGAAAATGCATTTCCAATATACCAGAAGTCATGTAGTTGAAGAGCTAGAAAGCTGAAATTTGGTATGTAGGTTCACATCGGAAACCCAAGATCACGAGCTATGGCGGATATATCTCCGCCCATTGGGGGCGTAGCAAATCGGATAAAACTGTATCTCCTAAAGTTGTGAATCTAGAATGCTATAATTTTGCACGTAAGCTGATGTTTTGATTCTGTAAAGATGGGTGAAAATTATATATCTACGCCTACCAGGGGCGTGGCAAATCAGACGCTTCGACGTATATCTGTCCGCTATCAGGGGGCGTGGCAAACCGTAAAAGTCAAATCGAGAAAAACTGCATTTTATGCAGTATTAGAGCTAAAATTAGCTGCTAAATTGCTGATGGGATGTGACTTGTACTTGTTATTATTTAATTCGTTAATTACATTGGCTTTGTCGCCATATGCCATAATAGTTTTGTTTATTAGCTGAGTTAATTTTTTGTTAACCAGGTTGTAATATTCAAGAACTCATGAATTACCCTGTTCTTTAGTTTGCATCGGACGCCTGTCACTATATGCAAAATCTAATTTAGCAAGAATCGCCTCAAAGCTAAGTACGGTTCCACGATTTGTTAGAATATCGTTTGCCCTACCAGTGACTTTGTTTCTAAGTATTGTTAAGGCACCTACTTATCTTCTACTGCCTTATTTTTACATTCGCATAGCGCCGCAAGCTGCTTCGCACTAGCTTACATAAGCGTTCAGGTTTCCTGAGAACTCAGATAAAGATTTAATTATTAATTAACGATTCGTCGCATCGAATCGCGTCATTGATTACTGTTGATTTAAATTCTTGCTCATTATTAGATGATAATGTTTATTGTGATTTTAATTCTGTAATTTGTTCTTGAAGTACTCTAGTTTGGATTGCTATCAATTGAGCTATTATATCTGCTGTTAGATTTGTAGCCATTTTTGAATTATTCGTACTTAATTTTAATTTTCCTAAATTTTTAATGATGTGTGTGTTGTTGGTGGATATATTACTTCCCCATCCCAAAGAAATTAGCCTGTCCTCAGGCAGGAAATGTCGGGTATAGCTGTGGAGTGGATTCCAATGGTCCAAGAGGAAGGTTTTTGGGGGTTAGTTGTTCTTCTGGTGTCGAATTGTTTGATTTTACAGTTGTTTCATGTCTTATAATAATTCTTTTTGATAGAGACTTACATATAACAATGATGAATAGTATTAAGCTTATTAGTGTTATTAAAATGTTGTGGTTGTTATATTATTAAATATCTTATTATCTTTTGTGTTTTCTAAAAACTTTTTGTTTTGTCTGGAGGTATGATATTGGCTCTATTTTTTTTTTTTTTGTTTTGTTATATTGTTTGTTACACAAATGCTTTGGGTATAATCTGAAAGTGTATTTACAATTGAAATGTTGTTTATTTGAACGCTACAATCGTATATCTTAATTATGTTATTACCTTGAATATGAATACTATTTTTATTACAATTTTGAGTGATTTTTGTCTTGGGATAATTCTAAGTTAAAATTATGTTTGGTTCTATATAGTTAATTTGGTGTGTTTAAAATGTTTTGTGTATTTTCATTCATTTTACATATGCTATATTATTTAGTGTATAGTAAGTTTCATAGGTGTTTTCTATTAGGGTATTATTTTGTTCATCTGGATAAGGCAAAATCTGATAGAGTGGAGTTTTAGTTATTTGTTTTAGTACGTGCGAAATTATAAATATTTCATTTGTGTCTGATATACACCAAGTGGAAGTTTTGATGCTTAGAATTTTTTCGGAATTTATATCTAACATGTGTTAATGTTGTAAAAGTTTGGGATTGAAAATTCCTAATCTAGTTAGCTGCATTCCTAATTCAATGTCTTCTATGTATTCTACGAAATGCATTTATTAAACCTCGTTTATTTTAATCATTTGTATTCCATTCATTTGGCGATTTAATTTTTCTATTAAGTACTCTATGTGGGTAATTTCTTTGAATGATTTTGTTTGTTTAAGTAAGTTGTTATATGTAATTTGTATTTTCGTTAAGTTTGTTGTTAGGTAATGGTATTCATAGTCCGATGGTAAGTCCATTATTTCTGTTTTGAAAATTAGGTAACCGTTTGGTGCTTTTATTGGGTCGATTACGATACTTTGGTTAAAAGTAGGGGATGCCATTGATAAAAGTAAGAGTAGTAACATGGTGATTTCTGAAATTAGGTGTTATATTTGCTTTCGTTAGTCTTCACACACATTTGTCCTCCTCTATTAAAGTACATAGATTTCTTATTATATATCTCTGCCGCTGAGGGCAGCAGAGCGAGAGAGCGCAGTATGTATTTATGTATATACCTATATGCAAAGGGCATATACATTAGTTCGCTATATGAGCCGTTGAGTTGTCAAGCGGTCAAATCCTGACACGGCTATATGAGCCGATGCTGCAGAGGGCAGCAGTGGACATATATGTAAATATATACAAGCGGCAGCCGTTGGCTTGCCAAACGATCAATTGCTGACGCGGCTATTCCCATGCGTCTTGCATATGAGCGGTCCACTTATGTGGCCGATAATATTTGGAGTACATTTATGTTTACTCGATCGCTTCTTGTATATGTGTATATAGTGTGTGTGTTGGATATTTATTATTATATGAAACATACTACACCTCCCCTTTTTAAAAGATTAACGTAATATATAGAGTTATTTAAGTATAATATAAAATATATATGTATAATAGGTATAAAAAAAAGTATATATATAGTTTTTTTTTTTTTTTTTGTTTCTTTTTTTAAATCAATTTATTCATATAAAAATAAAAATGAAAGATAAATATATGGTAATTTAAAATGTAAAAAATTTTTTTTTTTTTTTTTTGTTTGGTTGATCAGACCGATTTCATGAAACCTTTTCATTATTGTATCTTTTTAGCCTATCCTTATGTACTTTCTGTTTCTTATTATTACTATCCTTAATGAAAACATTTTCATTATCATCTATTTTATCTATTATATATGGTCCTATATATGCTGGGTCTAATTTTTGCCCTGTTTCGTTTCTTATTAGTACTTTATCTCCTACATTTAAATCAAAATTTTTAGCATTTTTATCATATTCTAATTTCCTAAGAGCCTTGGCTTTTTCTAGCATAACTCTTGTTCTTTTATATGCTACTTCTAATCTAAATTTTATTTCCTTAGCATAGTCTACTAAATTATATAATGGGTTAACTATATTATTTTTATTAAAGTTTACGAATGGTCTCGGTAATCTACCAAAGACTAGTTCGTATGGACAATACTCATGCGTTGCTGATAGTGTAGTGTTGAAACAATATGTAAAATATTGTATCCAAACATCTCAATCAGTTTTGTCTGCAGATATGTATGAACGAACGTATTCATTGAATGTTCGATGACTTCGTTCTATTGTCCCTAAAGTCTGGTTGTGATGTGCAGTAGATGTTATGTTGTCTATTTTCAAGTATTTGCACGAGTCGTTTATAATGGAGTTTTTATATTCTGTTCCCATGTCCGTAATGAACGTCTTCATTGGACCGTACTTCAGAATAAAATTTTCAAATATAGCTTTGGCAACAGTTGTTGCACTTTTATTCGGAATTGGAATGGATACCAAGTATTTTGTTAAATCACATATTAACGTAACTGCGTATTCATTACCATTTTCCGAGCGTGGTAGTGGACCTATTGTGTCTACTATCACTCTGTCAAAAGCTTGTATCGGGGTTTCCGTTATTGTCATTGGAGTCTTTACTTTTGTTGTTACTTTTGATTTTAGGCATTTTGGACATTTCTTTATGTACTCTTTGATATGACGTGTCATATTTTTCCAATAATAATGTCTTTTTACTTTGGCCAAAGTTTTTGTAATGACTGTATGACCTCCTTGAATTGGATCATCATGGTATGTAAACAGTATCGCTTCTTTATCTTTATTATTATTTATTAGGGTCGCCGGCTTGAGTAGCGCTACTCTTAATGTTTTTAATATCTTATTGCCCATTCTTTTGAAAGATTCTATTGAAATTATTTTGGCTGATTCTAAGTATACCGGCTTGCTTTTCAAGCCTTTGGAAGAATTGACCTTAGTCAAGGGTTCCATTGGTGTACAGATCGTCAACATAAATTCTTGCTATAACTTTCTTTCCATGCTTCAAAAAGCATGTATTATTCGTTAAGTGCAAGGTCACTACTTTTCGTATTTCGTCATTGCAAATGACTTCATATACGTTGGGCTTTGAAGCGTTGTCAAGTGTTTGCCTAGGCAAATCTTGAACATTCCCCGCGCGGGATTTTTTCTGTTTGCTTTGATATCTTGTAGTGACTTTAAATATATTTTTAGTAATGTTTTTTAAATCTTCAATAGTGATGCGTGAGAGTGCATCAGCTACGAAATTGTCTTTTCCCTTCAGATACTCAACAGTAAAGTCATATTCTTCTAGTTCTAATCTCATTCTTGTAAGTTTTGAGCTGGGGTTTGTCATTGAGAACAAATATGTTAGTGGTCTGTGATCTGTTTTTACAGTAAAGTGTTTGCCATAAATATATGGTCTAAAATATGTAATCGCCCAGTGGATTGCTGCTAGTTCCTGTTCTGTTGTTGATTTGTTGCTTTCACCTTTGGTGAATGAGCGTGAAGCGTATGCAACTGGGAGTTGTTTATCTCCATAATTTTGTGTTAGTACAGCTCCACATGCGTATTTGCTTGCATCTGTAATTATGCAAAATTCTTTATTATTATTAAGGCTTTCTTTAAATATTCGAATGCATTTTGGCATTCCTCAGACCATTGGAATTTGACGTTCTTTTTGCATAATCTAGTTATGTGCCGTGAATGTTCGGCGAAGTTTTTAATGAAACGTCTATAATAGTTGCAGAATGCAATAAATCGTCTAGCGCTATCAGCGTCCGTGGGGACTGGGTATTTTTCGATGACATCATATTTTTTGTCATCTGGTAAAATACCATTATCAGTACACCTATGACCTAAAAATGTCACTTCGTGCATGAAGAAAAAACATTTTTCTGGATGTAGTTTTAGATTGTGTTTTCTGCACAGGTCAAAAACATCTGTTAAGTTTTTGATCATGTGTTTTTCAGAACAACCGATGACAATTAAGTCATCCATATACAAGAAAGCTTGTGAAGGGTTTAATCCAGAAAATGCTATAGTCATCATTCTTTGAAAAGAATTTGGCGCTATTTTTAAACCGTAGGGTAATCGTGTAAAACGATATGAACCATTGCTGGTCGAAAATGACGTTAAATTTCTAGACTGTTCTTTTAACTCTATTTGATGAAATCCAGACATTAAGTCTAGGCATGAAAAATATTTAGCTCTCCCTAGTTGGTCAAGAATATCATCAATTCTTGGAAGTGGAAATTTGTCAGATAATAGCTTTTTATTAATTTGACGATAGTCTATTACTAATCGCCATCGTTTTTTATCTGAACCTGGTAAACTTTTCTTTGGTACCAGTAATATCAGACTGTTGTATTCAGAAACTGAAGGTTCTACTATTTTATCAAGAATGAGTTTATTGACTTGCCTGTCTATTTCTTCTTTGTGAGCGTGTGGTATTCTATAATTTTTTATATACACTGGTTCTTTATCTTTTAATCTTAGTTCTTGCTTATAAAAATTATTTGTAGATATCGATTCGGTTTCTAGTCCGAATATATCTGTATATTTTGTGCAGAGGTTTGTTAAAGTTTGTTTGTACAGGGGTGGAAAGTTCTTAATTAGTTTTTTCATGACAGTATTTTGTCTCTCTTCGCTAATTTCTTGGACTATCTCGTAGTCACTTAGCGTTTCTACTTTTATCTTGTTAAGGTTTATTACTCTAATTGAATTGGTTGTGTTTAATATTCGGACAAATGTATTATTTTTATTGGAAATAGTGTTTCCAATAAAAATTCCTTCTTCGATTTCCTGGTTTGGAATAAGAACATTTTGTTCTTTAGAAGTTATATTAATTTGAAGGACTACTTCAGCACGAGCTGGAAGTATTGTGGCATTATTATCACATGTGTGTATGATTGGTATATGTATTGGATAATTTAGATTATTTGGCCTTAGTATTAGAGAATCACTTGATTGTGTGAAATCTAATTGGCAATTATATTTTTTAATGAAATCTATACCGATAATGCCATTGCTTGGAATTGGGAAGTCTTTATCGACTAAATGGAAATCATGTGGTATTACATGTTTGCCTGTAGATAATTCTACGAATGCTAAACCTTTTGAAAAAACTGAACCTTCACCAATGCCTGATATTTGTGTTGAAATGTTGTTATTTACATTATCAAAGATATCTATATTTTCTTTTAAAATTGATATATCTGCACCTGTGTCTTTTAATAGTGTATAAATTTTTCCTGTATTTTCGTTGTTAATTTTTATAAAGATGCTAAAACTGAGATTGAGTGTATATATTTTTTTGTTTAATTGCTCTGAGTATCTGAAGGATTCTGTCCGTTTCCCGAATTGCTTTGGGTAACTCGGACATGGTTATTGCCATAATTATTATTATTATTATTATGGTAGTTTTGGTTGTTGCCTCGGTTGGAATTATATCTTCCTCGATTGTAACCTCGGCCTCTAACATTATTTCTGTAATTGTTATTGTTGTTATTATTGTTGGAGTTGTAGTTACCGCGGCCATTGCCTCTACCTCTTTGGTGTCGGTAACCACCTCCTCTATTATTTCGGCTTTGCTGGAGTCATTTCAGTGCTGCAATGGATATATTTACCCATCACATCGTTGAAAGTAACGAAGTTTCCTGCTTCTAGAATTATTCTCAGTTTCTCATGCTCGCAGTTCTTGGTCATTGCAGTAATAGATTCTTTGTCATTGTCAATATAAGCTGATTCTAACTGCTTCCGCAAGTTATCAATTTCAGCCGTATACTGGGATGCTGTTTTGCCTTTTTGTTTTATGTTTAACAATTTGGCTTTTAAAACATCGGTTGATTCCTCTTTTACATTATCATTTAATTTTTAATTAATTCCGGATATAGTGGTTTCATTTTGTACTTTTTATAGGATTGTTCCGGTTATTTTTGATTTAATAACCTCTGTTGAGAAATTATTAGTCGAATTGTTTTGTTTGATGAAAGCATTTATTTATGATGGCACGTCCGTGCCTTCTTAGACTTCGTTTTATAATGAATTTACAGAATGTATATTATATTCTTATAGCTAGAGCCGCATAGCTGTGCTGCCGGTTACGCCAGCAGCAGAGCGGCTTCGTTCATATACATATATGCTTAGGTATAAGTGTTTATATATTAGCTTAATGGTCTGGCGAGAGTCGCAGACGGAGAGGGGGTAATGTGTCCACTTGTTTACGAAACAGTCGCGCATGCAAAATATGCCGACTCAGCGGAGTTAGTGCACTGTTGAGGCCAATGCACTTGAGAGTGATCATATTACTTCTTATTTATGTATGTTTAATTGTAACAATGTATTTGTGACATTCTTTGTGTATGTAAATATATATATGTCTTGAATACAGTGAACATTTAATAAAGTGGACATACTACATCTCCCTCCTTTTGAAAAATAACGTAATTTTAATGGAGTTATTTTCTTAGTTATATTACTTATCCAAATATATTTTTTGTGTTTTGTTTCAAGCAGGTTGATCATTCCTGTTCTTGATTTTTTTTTTTTTTTTACTAGTTTAATTATTTATATTTTTATTTTTGTTCCCTTTTTTTTTTTTTGCAATTAATTGATTATGAATTAAACATTTTTAATCTATCTTTATGTACTACTTGTTTTCTATTTTTATTATTTGAAATTGTTATATTATCGTTTTTTCCTATGCTTTCTACTTTGTATGGTCCTGTATATTTGAAATCTAACTTATGACCTGTTTCGTTATTTAGTAGAACTCTATCGCCTATTTTTAATTCAAAATCTAAACTATTGCTATCGTAATAAATTTTTTGTTTTTTCTTATTTGTTTCTAGCATTAGCCTAGCTCTCTTATATGCCTGTTCTAGTCTGAATTTTGATTCCTTAGCATAGTCTTCTACATTATATAGTGGCTTAATTCTATCTATGCTATTAAAATCTTTTGGCAAGTTTGACGTTTTGCCGAACACGAGCTCATATGGACAATAGTCATGTGCCATAGAGGGTGTTGTGTTAAAACAATATACGAAGTATCTTAACCATACGTCCCAATCTGTCTTATCGACTGATATATAAGATCGTATGAATTCGTTAAGTGTTCTGTGGCTTCGTTCCACGGTACCTACTGTCTGGTGATGGTGTGCGGTTGAAGTTATGTTTTTAATTTTAAGATTTTTACATAAGTCTTCAATTATTGAATTTTTATATTCTGTACCCATGTCCGTAATGAACGTCTTCATTGGACCGTATACCAGAATAAAATTTTCAAATATAGCTTTTGCTACTGTTTTCGCACTTTTGTCTTTAATTGGGATTGCTACAAGGTATTTTGTTAGATCGCAGATTAAAGTTACTGCATATTCGTTTCTGTATTCTGATTTGGGTAAAGGACCGATCGTGTCTACAATTACCCTGTCGAAAGCTCTCTGTGGAGTTTCGGTAATAGTTAATGGAGTCTTTGTGTGTTTAGTCGTTTTAGACTTTTGACACTTCTCACATTTTTTTATATAATTCGATATATCTTTTGTCATTTTATTCCAGTGATAATGCCTTTTTATTTTGGCTATCGTTCTGGCTATTCCAGTATGACCTCCTTGTATTGGGTCGTCATGGAACGTAAACAGTATTGCTTCTTTTTCTTTATTATTATCGTTTGATAATAGGGTCACCGGCTTGAGTAGCGCTACTCTTAAAGATTTTAAATATTTATTGCCCATTAATTTAAAAGATTCTATTGAGATAATCTCAAAGATCTTTTCGCTCGGTGCCACTTTGAGTTTGCTAATATTAAGTATACCGGCTTCTGATTCAAGCCTTTGAAAGAACTGACCTAAGTCAAAAGTTTCATTGGTGTACATATTGCTAACATCAATTCTTGCGATAACACTCTTTCCTTGTTTTAATAAACATAAAGAATTTGTTATTCGCAAGGTCACTACTTTTCGTACTTCGTCATTTACAATGACTTCGTATACGTTGGGCTTAGAAGCATTTGGAGTCTGCTTTTGCAAGACCTCCTTTTCTTTTTCTTTTCCTGCGCAGGAATTTAACTGTTTACTTTGATTTCTGGTAGTGACTTTCAGAATTTTATTATTTGTCTGTATATTTTTCAAATCTGTTATTGTTATTCTAGATAGCGCATCGGCTACGTAGTTGTCTTTTCCCTTTAGAAATATTTAGAAATATATTCCTCTAGTTCAAGTCTTATTCTGGTGAGTTTGGAGCTCGGATTTATCATTGAAAATAGATATGTGAGTGGCCTGTGATCTGTTTTGACAGTGAAGTGTCTACCATAAATGTATGGCCTGAAGTACGTTATTGCCCAATGTATGGCTGTTAGTTCCTGTTCTGTTGTGCTTTTATTACTTTCTCCTTTAGTAAAAGATCTTGATGCGTATGCTACCGGAAGTTGAAGTCCATCTTTGTTTTGTGTCAGGACTGCTCCACAAGCTTGCTTACTAGCATCCGTTATAATGCAAAATTCTTTGCTGAAGTCTGGGTATTGGAGGAGTGTTGGATTCATTAATGCCGATTTTAGATGTTCGAAGGCGTTTTGGCAATCCGCCGTCCATTCGAATTTGACATCCTTTTTGCATAGCTTTGTTATGTGACGAGAATAGTCGGCGAAGTTTTTAATGAATCGTCTGTAGTAATTACAAAAAGCTATAAATCGTCTAGCGCTGTCCGCATCATGTGGGACTGGGTAATTTTGAATGACGTCGTATTTTTTGTCGTCGGGTAAGATTCCTTTATCTGTGCATTTATGTCCTAAGAAAGTGACTTCATGCATGAAAAATGAACATTTTTCTGGATGTAACTTTAGGTTGTGCTGCCTACATTTCTCAAAAACATCAGTTAAGTTTTTGAGCATATGTTTTTCGGAGCAACCAATGACTATTAAGTCATCCATATAAAGGAATGCTTGAGAGGGTTCAAGTCCAGAGAATGCTACAGTCATCATTCTCTGAAACGAATTTGGCGCTATTTTTAAACCGAATGGTAACCGCGTGAAGCGATATGAACCGTTGGTTGTTGAAAATGAAGTAATATCTCTTGATCTTTCTTCGAGTTCTATTTGGTGAAAACCTGACATTAAATCTAGGCATGAAAAGAATTTCGCTCTACCTAGTTGATCTAAAATATCATCAATTCTAGGGAGTGGAAATTTATCGGACAACAATTTTTTATTTATTTGGCGATAGTCAATTACTAATCGCCATTTTTTTTCTTCAGTGCCCGGAAGGGCCTTTTTGGGAACTAATAAAAGTGGGCTATTATAGGGAGATACGGACGGTTCGACTATTTTGTCGTCAATTAGTTTTTTGACTTGTTTCTGAATTTCTTCTTTTTGGCTGTGAGGATTTCTATAATTTTTTATATATATCGGTTCATCATCTTTCAATCTCAGTTTTTGCTTATAGAAATTATTTGTGGTCATTGGTTCGGTTTCTAAACCAAACACATCACTATATTGTACGCACAGTGACGTTAGCTGTTTATGGAATAATGGCGGAAAATTTTTTGATAGCTGGCTTAGTACAATTTTTTCTCTTTTTTCTGGAGTTGTTGTAACTACTTCGTAGTTTGAAAGTGGTTCATGTTTTAAACTATTTATGCTAATTAATTGGTCTTCGTTAGTTGTATTTAGTATTCTTAAGAATGCGTTTTGAGAATTTACTATGGTATTTGCTATGTAAACACCATGCTGAATTTCTTGATTTGGAATAAGTATACTTTCTTCTTCTGAGTTTATTTTAATGTTTCTGATTACTTGAGATCTTGCTGGCAGAATTAAGGAGTTGTTGCCAGAACTGTATGTTATTTGAACATAAATGGGATATTTTAAATTGTTTGGTCTAATTATTAGCCAGTCTTCAGTTGGATTGAAATCCAATACGCAGTTATATTTCTTTATGAAATCTATTCCTAGTATTCCATCACATGGAATAGCGAAGTTTGTATTCACGATGTGAAAATCGTGTGGAATTATATATTTTGAAGTTTGTATTTCTATAGACGTAAATCCTTTGGATTTAGTAACTTCCTTACTTATTCCTTGTATGTTAATTATATTGTTTGTTTGGATGTTTTGATAAACATCCGAATTTTCTTTTAATATTGAGATGTCTGCGCCGGTGTCGACTAAAAAGACTAATTCATTTCCTGTACTAGCGTTTGTGAATTTTACATATATATTTTTGCTGAGATTGATAGTGTGAATTTCCGATATCTTTACTGCTGATTTTCTAAAGGTTTTTGTGAGTTTCCCGATGTGTTTTGGGCCACCCTAACATTGTTGTTATTATTGTTGTTATTGTATCGGCTATAACCGCTGTTCTGCTGGTTATTTCCTCTACTGTTTCCTCTATTACTTCTGTTATTATAATTTCCTCTATAGTTATTTTGATTGGTGTTTTGGTAGCTGTAGCGATCATTATTATTATTATAATAACCGCGGCCATGTTGAGAAATTATTAGTCGAATTGTTTTGTTTGATGAAAGCATTTATTTATGATGGCACGTCCGTGCCTTCTTAGACTTCGTTTTATAATGAATTTACAGAATGTATATTATATTCTTATAGCTAGAGCCGCATAGCTGTGCTGCCGGTTACGCCAGCAGCAGAGCGGCTTCGTTCATATACATATATGCTTAGGTATAAGTGTTTATATATTAGCTTAATGGTCTGGCGAGAGTCGCAGACGGAGAGGGGGTAATGTGTCCACTTGTTTACGAAACAGTCGCGCATGCAAAATATGCCGACTCAGCGGAGTTAGTGCACTGTTGAGGCCAATGCACTTGAGAGTGATCATATTACTTCTTATTTATGTATGTTTAATTGTAACAATGTATTGGTGACATTCTTTGTGTATGTAAATATATATATGTCTTGAATACAGTGAACATTTAATAAAGTGGACATACTACACCTCAACCGCTATATCCTCTTGATCGCCTTTAGTTCTTTCAACAAGCCTCAAAGATGTCAAGAACCTATTCAATGATAACTTTTTACCATCGAATTCAGGGACTGAAGAGGAAACCTGCTTCACATATTCCCTATCTAATGCGACCTGATTTGCCATTTTTGTTTGTGGTATATTACTTTTTTCTTCTAGTGTTTCAATATCACTATCAGATTCTGTGTCGCTCGACTCTATTGATTCGTCTAAATCTTTTAATTGACTGGGATTGAATTCCGCCAATAGGTTTAGATTTTTTGGCACATTTATTTGAATGTGTCGTCTATTAGCGACAGATATAAGTCTTGTGTTTAGAGATTTTAAAACTCTTAAACATTTGCTTTTGTGTTCATTTGTAAATCGTTTATCGTATCTATTTACTATTGTTACTATATTGTTATACTCCCTTATGATTATATCTATGTGTTTTATTAATGTATTAGTTTTTATAACTGCATCTTTGTTGATGCACTTGTATGATTTTTAAAACTGGTAACGAAATGCGTCAATGTTTTTTGCAATTTCGTTCTATTCCATTCTTTAATGGAAATGATTTTCGTTTAGCGATGCAATCGTACTAATAATATGGTTGTTGAACCAAGTATTGGATGTTTCTCCTCTTTGGTTTTAATCATTACGTAAGGCAATGTACTTAATACTATGCCCTTTTCTATTTTAGATAAGCCGAGTAGTGGGCTTGTGATACAGTGGTATGTGTTAATGTATTCGTTTTCGAATTCATGAAGTTTGATAAATTCTTTATGCTTATGCAAAATATTTAGGGAGTTTATTATGAAATTTGGGTTCTCTCTTAAAATTAGATCTATTCTGTCTTTCATTTTAGATGTTATCTGCCGCCCTATTCAAGTATCTACGTTTAATTAATTTGTTATGCTTGACGTAAACTGTTAATAAAAATTGGCAGACAGTTACTATTGTCATAATTAATAACAATATCCAAATAGCGTTTAGATCATCTGCATGATCGATGATTTAAACATTATTTACGACATTCGCCGTATTATCTTTAGCTTGGGTATCGTCGCTTCCGAACCAACCCATTTTGGAAATTAAATTTTTTTTTTTTTTGTAGTTTCGTGAAATCGGTTTTATAACTAAAATTAAAATTTCTCTTTTTTTTATATATATACTTGAAAAATACAAAGATTTTAAAAACTATCCTTTCATTTTTATTTGATTATACAAAAAATTATTATTCTTTTTGTTTTTTTCTTATATATATATATCAATCGTATCTTCCCTACTCGATCATCGCAGTGATCTTCCTGCTCATTAGGTGTATGGCTTCACGGGCCATACGCTAGCGGGCAATGCAATTATCGCTTCCGCTTTTCAATTGTTTTCTTAACATTAATTATGTTTATGCATCGCAGTGCAAAAAAAAAAAATTTTGTTCTTAATTTTTAGTTAAACTAACATCAGCTGGTCGTCACCGGTTGGTTCGCTGATGTTCCCTCGATGGCGTAAAAGGCGGCCTGCCTTTCACGCTGTTGTTTCTGCTGCTGATGTCCGGGGCCTATGGGCTCAGGCGGTCGTGCAGTGTTTGCACGTGTAATTGCAATGTGGGCTTCCTAGAGGTCCCTCGCAGTCATTTGGGCACGTCTTCTTCGGTTTGTCTATGGTGACTTTGGGCATTGTGGCATTCCTGGTTTCAGAAGTTTGATTAATAATTGGAATTCAGATTTTCCAATTCTTGTTCTTTTTTTCTTTTATTTATCAATATAAATCGCAGTTGCTGTTGCGTGGCCACTGGTGCTCTTTCTCATTTTTGTTGTTGTTGCTGTTGTTATTGTTGTATTTTTTGCTGCTGTCGCTGTTGACTTTCATTTTCACTTTCTTTCATTTTGATTGTGACGAGTCTTGTATGCTGTCACTGCTTTAAATTATTAGCACAACACTGATGTAGATACTGGCGGGCAGACCATGTCACGGTCGCCATGTAATAAAACATTCGACTGCAACGTCTTTCTCGTTTTGGGTTTGGACAGCGAATGCTCTCCGTATTTTATTCAAATCAAATTTTAGCCTAAAGTACATAGATTTCTTATTATATATCTCTGCCGCTGAAGGCAGCAGAGCGAGAGAGCGCAGTATGTATTTATGTATATGCAAAGGGCATATACATTAGTTCGCTATATGAGCCGTTGAGTTGTCAAGCGGTCAAATCCTGACACGGCTATATATGCCGATGCTGCGTAAGGCAACAGTGTACATATATGTAAATGTATAACCGTTGGCTTGCCAAGCGATCTTGCATATGAGCGGTCCACTTATGTGGCCGATAATATTTGGAGTACATTTATGTTTACTTGATCGCTTCTTGTATATGTGTATATAGTGTGTGTGTTGGATATATATTATTATATGAGACATACTACAACGTATAGGTCTTCAAGACTGCTATGGATTCCTGTAGTTATATTTTTATTGAGTATTTTAATTAAGTTATCTAGTGTATCGTATTCTATAATGTCTTATTTTATTGAATGGGTTATATTTGTCATGGATAGTAAAATTATTTTTTGAAATGAGTAGTTGCTGTTTAAATTGGTTCAGTGGTTTTCTGTTTTCTGGTTTCTGCTGTCATTGTAAGATGAAGGTTCGCTATCAGGCATTTGATTACTTTTAGTGGAAATGTGGTTTACTACTCAACAACAACGTTGGTTGACCCAGGTTTATAAAGTATAGTCCCCCACCATACTTTATAAACCTTCATTCCTCAATGAAGGAGTGTCATCTTTTCATTTTTATACTCATTCACGAAAGTGAAATGAGTATATTGGTTTTGTGCAATGTCTTGCTGTCCGTCCGTCTGTCTGATTTATAAAGTGTTATAAGTGTTTTCCCGCCTAGGGGCGGGGCAAATCGGAAAATGCATTTCCAATATACCAGAAGTCATGTAGTTGAAGAGCTAGAAAGCTGAAATTTGGTATGTAGGTTCACATCGGAAACCCAAGATCACGAGCTATGGCGGATATATCTCCACCCATTGGGGGCGTAGCAAATCGGATAAAACTGTATCTCCTAAAGTTGTGAATCTAGAATGCTATAATTTTGCACGTAAGCTGATGTTTTGATTCTGTAAAGATGGGTGAAAATTATATATCTACGCCTACCAGGGGCGTGGCAAATCAGACGCTTCGACGTATATCTGTCCGCTATCAGGGGGCGTGGCAAACCGTAAAAGTCAAATCGAGAAAAACTGCATTTTATGCAGTATTAGAGCTAAAATTAGCTGCTAAATTGCTGATGGGATGTGACTTGTACTGGTTATTATTTAATTCGTTAATTACATTGGCTTTGTCGCCATATGCCATAATAGTTTGGTTTATTAGCTGAGTTAATTTTTTGTTAACCAGGTTGTAATATTCAAGAACTCATGAATTACCCTGTTCTAAAGTTTGCATCGGACGCCTGTCACTATATGCAAAATCTAATTTGGCAAGAATCGCCTCAAAGCTAAGTACGGTTCCATGATTTGTTAGAATATCGTTTGCCCTACCAGTGAGTTCGTTTCTAAGTATTGTTAAGGCACCTACGTATCTTCTACTGCCTTATTTATATATTCGCATAGCGCCGCAAGCTTCTTCGCACCAGCTTACATAAGCGTTCAGGTTTCCTGAGAACTCAGATAAAGATTTAATTATTAATTAACGATTCGTCGCATCGAATCGCGTCATTGATTACTGTTGTTTTAAATTCTTGCTCATTATTAGATGATAATGTTTATTGTGATTTTAATTCTGTAATTTGTTCTTGAAGTACTCTAGTTTGGATTGCTATCAATTGAGCTATTATATCTGCTGTTAGATTTGTAGCCATTTTTGAATTATTCGTACTTAATTTTAATTTTCCTAAATTTTTAATGATGTGTGTGTTGTTGGTGGATATATTACTTCCCCATCCCAAAGAAATTAGCCTGTCCTCAGGCAGGATTACTGTTGTTTTAAATTCTTGCTCATTATTAGATGATAATGTTTATTGTGATTTTAATTCTGTAATTTGTTCTTGAAGTACTCTAGTTTGGATTGCTATCAATTGAGCTATTATATCTGCTGTTAGATTTGTAGCCATTTTTGAATTATTCGTACTTAATTTTAATTTTTCTAAATTTTTAATGATGTGTGTGTTGTTGGTGGATATATTACTTCCCCATCCCAAAGAAATTAGCCTGTCCTCAGGCAGGAAATGTCGGGTATAGCTGTGGAGTGGATTCCAATGGTCCAAGAGGAAGGTTTTTGGGGGTTAGTTGTTCTTCTGGTGTCGAATTGTTTGATTTTACAGTTGTTTCATGTCTTATAATAATTCTCTTTGATAGAGACTTACATTGAACAATGATGAATAGTATTAAGCTTATTAGTGTTATTAAAAATGTTGTGGTTGTTATATTATTAAATATCTTATTATCTTTTGTGTTTTCTAAAAACTTTTTGTTTTGTCTGGAGGTATGATATTGGCTCTATTTTTTTTTTTTTTGTTTTGTTATATTGTTTGTTACACAAATGCTTTGGGTATAATCTGAAAGTGTATTTACAATTGAAATGTTGTTTATTTGAACGCTACAATCGTATATCTTAATTATGTTATTACCTTGAATATGAATACTATTTTTATTACAATTTTGAGTGATTTTTGTCTTGGGATAATTCTAAGTTAAAATTATGTTTGGTTCTATATAGTTAATTTGGTGTGTTTAAAATGTTTTGTGTATTTTCATTCTGCTGATGCTTGGGTTATTATACTGTTTATACATTCGTTTATTTTTTTTTCGTTCTGTGGATTTTACATATGCTATATTATTTAGTGTATAGTAAGTTTCATAGGTGTTTTCTATTAGGGTATTATTTTGTTCATCTGGATAAGGCAAAATCTGATAGAGTGGAGTTTTAGTTATTTGTTTTAGTACGTGCGAAATTATAAATATTTCATTTGTGTCTGATATACACCAAGTGGAAGTTTTGATGCTTAGAATTTTTTCGGAATTTATATCTAACATGTGTTAATGTTGTAAAAGTTTGGGATTGAAAATTCCTAATCTAGTTAGCTGCATTCCTAATTCAATGTCTTCTATGTATTCTACGAAATGTTCTATGTTGAATCTAGTTTTGTATCTGCTTCTTGTGAGATGATTAAGTTATAAGGCAGTTCTATGTTTTTGTTCACTACGTCTGTTATTTAACAGGTCATTGTTTTATGCTAAATTGTTGATTTTGAGCTCTAATACTTCTTTGTCGTTTTGATCTAAAGTGCCAAAAAGAGATTTATTTACTGTACCTATTGCATTTATTAAACCTCGTTTATTTTAATCATTTGTATTCCATTCATTTGGCGATTTAATTTTTCTATTAAGTACTCTATGTGGGTAATTTCTTTGAATGATTTTGTTTGTTTAAGTAAGTTGTTATATGTAATTTGTATTTTCGTTAAGTTTGTTGTTAGGTAATGGTATTCATAGTCCGATGGTAAGTCCATTATTTCTGTTTTGAAAATTAGGTAACCGTTTGGTGCTTTTATTGGGTCGATTACGATACTTTGGTTAAAAGTAGGGGATGCCATTGATAAAAGTAAGAGTAGTAAGAAATTAGGTGTTATATTTGCTTTCGTTAGTCTTCATTTTTCTTTTGAATCTGGATTTATAATGTGTGGTTTGTCCTCCTCTATTAAAGTACATAGATTTCTTATTATATATCTTTGCCGCTGAGGGCAGCAGAGCGAGAGAGCGCACTATGTATTTATGTATATGCAAAGGGCATATACATTAGTTCTCTATATGAACCAATGCTGCGGAAGGCAACAGTGGACATATATCTAAATATATACAAGTGGTAGCCGTTGGCTTGCCAAGCGATCAATTGCTCACGCGGCTACTTTAATGCGTCTTGCATATGAGCGGCCCACTTGTGTGGCCGATAATATTTAAAGTGCATTTATGTTTACTTGATCGCTTTTTGTATGTGTGTATATAGTGTACATCACTATGTGTCGGATAAATTTTATTATTATATGAGACATACTACAACGGCTTGGCCGCTCTCTGTTTACCAAGCATGATGTTTATGCTAGTAAATTTCCATCGATGCCAGTCTTGGCTGTTCTTCGTTTATTTTGGCTATGGGAATAGCGTTTGGATATTGTGGAAGTAATCACTATGATTATGCCACTAAATATATATACATATAATAATAAGACCGACGTTATAGTTTAAATAAACAAAAATTTTATTCTTAAACAAGTAAGAAAGCTCTAGTCGAGACTGCTCGACTACGAGATCCCCTGAACCCTTGGAGCAATAGATATTTCAATAATTTTTCGCGTCTTTCAGCTTACACAAGAAACACGCACACACACACGCACGTACGCACACACAGGCATACATACACACACACATATACAGACACACATACACACACACACACGCATACACACGCAAACGCATACACACACACATACACATACACACACACATACACAAACACATACACACACAAGCACCCACGCATAAACACGCATGGGCTGCAGTGTGCGCTTCCTATGAGAACTTAATTGTTTAATAACTTTTTTTATGGACATACGATCTTCATGAAACTTTCAGATTATAATTATAACATAGATATGCATGTAATTGCCAAAGCACAAGTCTCTAGTATTTGAAATACGCTTTTTACAAAAGTGAGGGTAAGGGGGTGAATTTAAGGGTGGGGGGTAAATTTTAACAAAAACCGAAATTGTATAAATTGCATATAAGTATACATTAAAAATTTGGAGACTCTAGCAATAAAGGTGTAGAAGATATAATTTTATAACTGGTTTTCGATAAGGTTTTTTATCGATAAAAAAAGATCGGGATGAGTTATCGAATTTTAATGATAAACTTGATATGCGCGCTGTAATTACGGACATTTTAAAAAAAATTTGAAGTCTCTAGCTCTTATATCTTCTGAAATCGACGCGTTCATACATACGGACAGACGGACAGACGGACAGACAGACGGACAGGGCCAAATCAACTCAGCTCGTCACCCTGATCAAGAATATATATACTTTGTGGGGTCTGCCACGCCTCCTTCTCCCTGTTACATACATTTCAACAAAACCATTATACCCTGATTTCCCATTGAAAATGGGTTCAGGGTATAAAAAAAACTTATATAATAATATACAATAATTCTTACGCCATGTAAGAGTTTGCTTGTCTTATATAGCTAGAAATGTATATCGATGGTGTGGTGAGTTTGGTGAAGTGAGTGGCCTAATGGCTCCTGATTGGTGACTCCCAAATATGCTGAATATGCAGTTCCCACGAGAAGGGTTCGATGCGTTGGAGTGCGACTTGTTTATATAAGTGGACGATGGGATGACAGTTTCTAAGCGGACGCTGGGACGATTTGTTTCTAAATGGACGCTGGGACGATTTGTTTCTAAGTGGACGCTTAGGCGATTTGTTTATGTTGAGGGATAAAGGCGATCGTGGCGTTTTTCACAACGGAGTACAATTGATTTGCTTATCAAGAATAATTTGTGAATGCAACTGGACTGAACTGAACTGAAACTGAACTGCCTATGCTAAATTATGTTGGAGTTTTGTAGGCCTGGCTTCAAGCTTTTGTTAATTGGACTTTGGACTTGTTGAGCTTTTATGCTCTTATGCAAATTAAATACCCTGAACCCTCCAAGCTGATATTCTAATCATTCTGGACTTCTTTTATGCACACATACATACACATGCACTTATAAGCACGCGTTCTGTTAACTGTTGTCATCGTCGTCAGTATTAGTATTGCCATTAGTAACGTCCTCATATTCACTTTCAGATGACAGATCCTTTGGTAGATTTGGTGCGGTTCCGTGTCTGGTCTATAGCGTAGCTTAAGTGTTGCTTTTATCATCTCCAAATCGTCCGGGGCTGGTATATTGATCACGATATCCTTCGCTTGTCCTTGAATAGTCTTGTAGTATATTGATCTGGTCGCTTCCTTCTTGAGTTCGGGGTCAACTATACTCCCTAGCAAGTGTTCCACACTGCTGGAGAATGAGTTAATGGTTATGTTCCCAGTGCCGGTAAACGTCGCCAGATGGCTAATATTTTTGAACAGCCTTTCTTTTTGCGCTGTATTGCCATTGTTAGCCTGGAGTTGTACGTAAGCTTGTTGTAATTGCTCCAGTTGGCGCTCCCTGATGGCCAGTTGTTCCAATAAATCCGCCTGAGACATTTGGGTGTTGTCCGTTGTCATTCTTGCCTCGTCGTATTTATGAGCCCTCTGGTCATTTTGATCTAAAGTGCCAAAAAGATATTTATTTACTGTGCCTATTGCGTTTATTAAACCTCGTTTGTTTCTCTTAATAATTTGTATTCCGTATTTGACGATTCAATTTTTCCATTAAGTATTCTATGGGAGAAATGTTTTTGAATGATTCTGCTTGTTTTAGTAAGTTGTCGTATGTGGTTTGTATGTTTGTTAGGTTTACTGTTAGATAGTGGTATTCGTAGCCAGATGGGAGGTCCATTGTTCCTTTCTTGAAAATAAGGTAACCGTTTGGTGCTTTTATTGGGTTGATTTCGATACTTTGGTTAAAAGTAGGGGATGTCATTGATAAAAGTAAGAGTATTAACATGGTGATTTCTGAAATTAGGTGTTATATTTACTTTCGTTAGTCTTATTTTTTCTTTCGAATTTGGATTTGTATTCCTCTATTAGTCTTGTTCGTCAGTTTGCGTTATTTGGCCTGCTTTCTTAAATGGTGTAGTAGTTTTAGTTTTAACTAGTGGGGCGTGTGTGTAGTCTGTATTTAATCAATTAAAAACAGAAAACAGAGTTTTAAGATTTTGTTCGATTTATTAGCTTGTGTTTCATATTGAGGCGTGCCTGCGTAAATAAATATGTCTGCGGGAGTTCTGTTCGCTGTCAAGTGTTTTTCTTGTAATTTTAAATGTATAGAATAGCTGCAAATTTAGTTTGTTTGTTTTCTATGTCCGATTCTGTGCTAATAATTCCTAATTTTTCATTGATCGTTCGGTGAAATCTGTCTATGTCGGAAATGCCATTTTTACTAGTGGTATACTAATGTGTACTTTTTCAGACTTTAGCCAGTTTTGAAGGGCTGCGCATATAAACGATGAATCTTTGTCTGCTTTAATTTCTGTGGGTTTTCCCATGTCATTGAAAATTTGTATCATAGCTCTTTTGGTTTCGAGCCAATCACGGCTTTTGAAGGAAATTGTTTGTTGTCGATTAAATAAAAGTCCATGACCTTTTTTTTCCCTGGGGCTATATACTTCTGAAGTGATTTTGAAATTTAATTTTGTAAATAAATGTTCGATGTTACTTCGTTGAATGCTCTCTATTAAATGATCGAATCATAAGAATCAAAAAATGTCTTAAGATAAAAGTACATTATATATATATATATATATATATTATATTCTTATTATAGATCTCTGCCGCTGAGGGCAGCAGAGCGAGAGAGCGCAGTATGTATTTATGTATATGCAAAGGGCATATACATTAGTTCTTTATATGAGCCGTTGGGTTGTCAGGCGGTCAAATGCTGACACAGCTATATGAGCCGATGCTGCGGAAGGCAACAGTGTACATATATGTAAATTTATAACCGTTGGCTTGCCAAGCGATCTTGCATATGAGCGGCCCACTTGTGTGGCCGATAATATTTAAAGTACATTTATTTTTACTTGATCGTTTCTTGTATATGTGTATATAGTGTAGATCATTATTATTATATGAGACATACTACACCATACGTGTGAATTCGTAATGTCCTTGTTTTTTTTTTTGAGAGTTTTTGCAATAGAATTGGAGTCCATTTGAATTTGATGAAATCCTTTGGCAAGGTCAATAGTAGTAAAATACTGGCATTTTCCTAATTTGTCAAGTATTTCGTCCATGATAGGCATTGGGTATTTGTCATCTATAGTTATTTCATTAAAGAAAATAAGGCGAAATAAAGTAATGGAAAGTAAAAGAAAAGAAAGATAAAATAAAAGAAACAAAAAAGAGGAAAGAAACAAAAAAATTAACAAAATAAAGCAAAGCAAGAGAAATAGAACGGAAAAAAATAAATAAATAACAAAGAAGAAGAACGAATGAATAAACTAATGAAACGAATAAAGATAGAATAAGTAAATAAATAAAATAAGCCGTAATAGGATAAGACTAGAATAAGGATAGGAATAGAGAAACCATCACACGAGAATGGAAGGTGGAGAATAACATAACCCAGGATTAAGCTTCGGTTGGATCTACCAGCGGTGCAAGGAGGAGCTTATCGTGATAACTCGAGAGTTCGGGCTGGACGGCGAGGGACAAGCAGGAGATCTAAGGAAGAGACTCTCGTCATCTATTCAGAGCAATAACTACACGGCGGAGGCCTAGGCGAGATTGGCCGAGATTGAGAAACGTTTCTCGTAGGGGTCGAGTTCGCTTTGGGAGGCGCCGCGCCAAGCATGGGTAGCTGCGCCTACCAAAAATCGGAGCCGAGCCTGCGTAAAGCTCAGGACCATGGTCCCGCCCCATCAGCGTCATTAAAACTAAGTGTGCCTGTGGCGAGCACCACGGCCGGAGTCCGGAGGTGTCAGTAGCAGAGGGATGGCGAGGAAGACGAGGCGCTACCAACGACTCCAAAGGCTAATCGGCGAATCCCCGTGCCCACGCTCCCGCCGGAGATACACCCGCCCTGGGGTGCCGCCGAACAAGTGAGGAAATGGGGCATGGGATATGACGGCCAGACGGACCCGTTGGGATTCGTGGAGATCGTGGAGGAGCGAGCGATAAGCGAAGAGTTCGTGACCAGCGGACTAAATGACTTATCATGGATCGAGTTAAGAAAGGAATTCTTGGATTTCTTCCTGCCCCTGCAGTACTTCGAACTCCTGGAAGATAGGATAAGGGCGCACCAGCGAGAAGGAAAAAGTTTCAAAGACTACCTGATCGAACTCAAGTTGTTCATGCGCCAAGCAAGATACAGCACGGCACGGGAGTTGTACCGAGCGTGCGAGAACGCTGCACCGGACTACCGACTGTACGTAAGGCGTCATGACTTATCCACACCGGCGAGCATGTTATCGATGTGGGCAAGCTGGCCAAATCGCGCAGGAATGTCAAAGTGGACAGGCACCGTCTTGCAAGCGAAACGACGCGGGAAACGGACTGGAGCGCCCTCCGCAATAGCGGGGCGGCGGCGCCTAGACAGCGAAAACAAGACTAGGAATCCCCTTACGATAGAGGAGGGGAGGATCGTCGCGGAAGTGGTTATTGGGGGTCGGACGATGACGGCCACAATCGACACTGGAGCCACACGCAGCTTCATGAATGGGGATTGTGTGCGCCGGCAGACTATTCGAAGCGAACTCCAAGACGTGCAGTCACAGTTTAGATTGGCCGACGGCTTGGAAGTAACGAAGAGGATGAACGTAGAAGTGAGTCTCGCAGGAAAGGTGGTAAAGATGACGGTGCTTCTCATGCCGACGATGCTGGACTATCTCATTCTGGGGATGGATTTCTTGTGCGCCATAGATACCACGTAGCGCTGTATCAACGCGGCGCTCACGTTGACAGTGAAAAAGGAACCGAACGGAGAGGCGTCCCTGATACGGTCTGAAGGTCTGAACTCGCTCGCTCGACCAGAGGCTCGTGAACGAGAACGAAAGAGAGGCCCCGAGGCGCCGTGCTGGTTTCCGAGGCGAAAGGAGAGTGTGGTGTTAACGGGCGGAGGATTCCCGATTGCTGGGCAAGACACGTCAAACGAGGACGAGCCGTCCACCTGGTCAATAAAGAGATGTCGAGGACGAAGGGTCTGGAGGAAGAGCCTGAGGAGCGCCCTCCGGAAGTTAAGATAGTGGAACTAGAAGTCGAGGTCTAAGGGCGGTATAGGCCGAGGGAAATTAGATGTGGTGGCCGACGCACTCTCCCGGCAACCATTAGAGAGCCGTGAGCAAGCAATCGAAAGGCGTGGGAGAATCAAGGACGAAGAGAATTACGTACAACATCACGGTGGCGACCACAGGACCCGTAGTCGTCTCCTTGTTAAGTAAGATGGGGAAGGGGGGGGGGGGGGATTGTAAGGCGGCTCGCCGATAATAGCAAGCAATAATAATAGTTTGTAGTATGTAAGCAGTAGTAATAGTTTGTAGTATGTAAGTAGTAGTAAGCGGTCTTAATTATTGAATTTGAATTTGATTTGTAGTAGTAATAGTTTGTAGTATTTAAGTAGTAGTAATCCGTCTTATTTATTGAATTTGAATTTGATTTGCGCTCTTAGGATACCGGCGATCGGCAGCGCAACCCTGCGTGAAGAGCTCACGAGTGGAGAGTTGCGTTGCCGACGTTTTTTAGTGAGTGAGAGAGCGTCGTAGAGGTCGGACGCATGGGAGTGCGTTAGAGACCACGACGGTGACCGGTCGTAGAAAGATAAGCATAAGAGGTCAAAGGAAACGAAAAATTGTCGAAGTTTGTGAAGTAGTTAATAAAGAAGAAAGAAAAAGTGAAGTCTAAATACGGTGTTCTCTGGAAAAACAAAGGAGGAGGAGACGAAACCGGAGGTGGTGTTGAGATAGTCGCAATTTGTATTATTCCCGTTTCCCAAAAATCCTCCTAGTGTCAAACATTTACAGCTGAAAATTTACTTCTTTACAGTATTTATGTTACATATATATATCGCATCTGTTTCTTAATTGATAATTTGAGCTATCCTTCGTGCCGCTGTTAACACAGGGTATCATCAGTGCCCGCTTGACCCGCTTTGCCCGCAACTCTCTTAAGAAACACATTTTTCCAACGGCAAATTGCAAAATATTTTTGTTTTTTCAGCTTGAATTTGTTTGGACTTAAATCACGTTCTGGCTCGCTTGTCAGAGATTCGGATTTGATTTATATATGGCATTTATGGTAAATGGGAGTTTAATAGACTGCAAAGGCTAATTAAATTTGCATTTGCGCTGCACAGCGGGGATCAGACAATAAAACGCCTGAAAATGTCGACACGTGCGATTTGTCAGCCACGTAACATATGAATAAATTATTCAACATTTCTGACAAGCCGCCAAAAGGAGGAATTGAGGAAGAGCGAGGGGAAGTGGAAGTGAATTGCAAGAAAAAGTACAAAAATCAAATAGGAAACTACAAGCAAAAGTTGGAGAAAACTTTGCGCATTAGCCAAAAATGGCGGCCTGAACTTTGTCGTTGGCGGCAAATGTAATTTATCAGGCCGGAAATAAGTAAATCAAAAACAATTTAAAGGGGAGCAGCAACGAGGGGGTGATGCGAGTGCTGAGAGACTGCTGCCATCATTAGCAAAACGAGAACCAGAACCAGAGCCAGAGCCACAGCCAGAGCCAGAAGCAGGCTATGTCAGCAGCTGAACCGGGCGGCAGCTTTAACTTAATTAGCTCGTCGAAGCCATCTAGAAATGGGGCTGGCATTGTCTGCAAAAGTCACGCCAATGGCCTTCTCTCGTTCTTCGCAAGCTTGCCAAAAAGTTCAGTAAACACCCACACACACACACGGAGCTAATGAAATTTTGAAAATTTTCCAACACGCAGCCGACGAACCTCAAAAGCAATTAATCACCTGCATTAAAGCGCGTTAGGTGCTGACATCTGAAGCGTGTCTCCCACCCCTCGCCCGTCCACCCATCGTGTGTGTGTGTGTGTGTGTAATGATGTTTGCTCAAGGACTTGCCACCCTTGCTGAGTGGCCTGACAAAACTGAAATCCTGCAATTCAACAGCTCCAAAGAGCCCCCATCAGGGCCGTCCGCCCACCAAAAAAGTTGAGTGCTTTGTGTTATTGTTTGCCCAGCAGCCAATTGTGTTTGCTTTTTGGTAGTTAATCGTATTAATTAGCCAACTGTGTGGCAGCCAACAAAATACTTGCGTATAATGCCCCCAAAAAAATCAAACCCTAAGACAGAAATCAACGTAGGGTTTTCATCGGTTTTTCAGTTCCGACCATCAAATTGATTAACGGGCTGTTGGAAAAGTTTCGCAACAACTTTTTGACAGCCACGAAAATTAAAACAAAAATTTTCGATTGAAGTTGAAGTGTGAGTACCGTTAGCTAAATCTTAAATGCCTACACATTTTTAAATACATTTCATTTCAGTGCATCTATAGCCGAGAATATACAACTGTTATCAGGGCTATGACCTTTCAGTAAGACGTAGCACATGTACAAGAGAACAGAGGAGTCTGCAGAATATGAGTATATGTATGTACGTATCTGTAATAAATTACCCATATATCTCGAATTTTCTGCAGAGATGGAGAGACTGTCAAGTCAGCTAGGCCTAATCTATTCATTGTCCCAAGTACTCTAATTTCATCTTGAGCAAAAACCCTTTCCTGCTTATTGATTCAGTGGAGCATCGAGCTAGGCCATCCCAGGAAGATTATTTGCTTTCACTCGTCCTTGCCACGTCAACGTCAACATCAGCATCAGCATCAGCATCAACGTCTGCCAGGGAGCAGCCGCGACGAAAGTCTTGAGGCAGCAAAAAAAATCAACAACATAATTGCGTTTAATGTTTATTAACTTGGCCATCAAAGGCACGCACGCACACACAGAGAGCGGCCAAGAAGGAGCGACAGGATGCTCCGCTTGGCATGTTGAGGCAAAATCCAATTAGCATTTGCTTCCCCTTTAACTGTGCCACAAGAAAGTGGCAAGCGGCAGCTGCTGTCGCTGCTCCATTACACAGTTTTCCATTTTGTTTGATAAACGCGCGAGCATTTCAAATTAAATTACACGCAACTAATTTGTTTTTGTGATTTTCCATGCCAAACAGCCATGTGTGAGTGTGCGTGCGTTAGAGTTAAGTGCGTGCATGTGTGCATATGCGTGTGCGTGTGTGTGTGCATAACCATGCCGCCTGCTAAGTCAACAGTAAAACCCACTGCCAAAGTCGCTGAGCAAACATTAATTCATATATTTTACAATGTCTCTTCTTCTTCTCTTCATTGGTAATTCCAAGCATGGAAAGGGATATAAAACACTGCGAATGAGGAAAATGAGGTGTGATCACAATTAGTTTTATTCCTGTTTTTTTTTTTTTTTTTTTTTTGCCTTGCAGCGCAACTTGTGGCAACGAATTGCTTTAAGGAATCATGCTGCAAACTGTTGCAAGTCCTGGCACTTGCCACCAAATCTCAACAGCGAGAAAAGACCGTCCTACGAATAGGGCTTACGGTTGACTAGAATTTGGCCCAAAGGCGCTTTACACAGAGGTCTGGGTTAAGTAAATATTGCTTAATATCAATGAAGGTCAGAGTTTATATGGTAGCACAGCAGATAGCAAATCGACTCTTAGATATCCCAGAAGGAATATGAAGAACTTCAAGTGAATTCAAAATCTATTAATATTGCTGCCTTTGAGATGGGATACAAAAATTAAAAACTATTAAATATTAATATATTATATATTAGATAATATTTTCTATAGTTGATCAAAATAATAACAAAGCTTTTAATGCCAGGATGAGGTTAGTAATGTTCAATGCCAAATATATATTTATTAATTGCTCTTCTCATAGATATAAGAGTGTTCATGTCAATTCTAAGAAAGAAACTTGATAGAAGTTGAATTGTATATTTATTAGTTGGATTTGAATAAGTGAACGGGTTTTATTTATTTATTGAATTTTTATTATGTATATGTGTATATGCATGTGGTATTTTTTGTATAAGTGGAAAAAGTAAGTATTAAGTATTCTTCTAATTATTTCCTCTAAGCGTTTCCTCTGTTTTTAATGCTTAGCGATCGATCACTTCACTTCTCTTTACTGCACTGCACGACTCACTGACTCCCACCAGACCTGTACGACTGAAGAAATGTTTCAGCTGCTGCCCTTTATATAGGGCGACTGCCACTCAAAGCCTAAGTTGCTCTCAAATGTTGAGCCCGACGTCAGGTAGAGGTTGTTACAGTCGAGCTTTAAGTGACCAATGGGAACTCTCTCTGCTGCTTTAAGGATTCCAGCTTCGATTTACTTCAATATAAATACCAAATAAACACTGCTGCATATTAATATATAATGTATATTATATAATAATATATATATATAATAATAAGACCGACGTTATTGTCTGAGTAAAAAAAAATTTATTTATTCTTAATAACTTATATCAGAGTACAAGTGGTCTTAGAGCTGAATTAAAACTGAGATACTGATTGAAAATTTGTTTGTCTTACATAGCTAGAAATGTGTATCGATGGTGGCGTGATTTTGGTGAAGTGAGTGGCCTGATCGCTCCTGATTGGTGACTCCCAAATATGGTGCGTATGCAGTTCCCACGAGAAGGGTTTAATGCGTTGGAGTGCGACTCGTTTGTATAAGTGGACGATGGGATGATTGTTGCTGAGGCGACTTGTTTATAAGGGGGATCGTGGCTTTGGTGTCGTGCTTAAGTGTGGGTGAGTGCTGATGGATATATTACTATATATATATACTGATATTCTGTAGTTCTTCTTCGTCTCTTGCTTTTGTTGGGCAGACAGCGAGACAGATCGAGACGTCATAGAGAGGGAGACAGATATATAGGAACACAAAATCGGATTACCTCATTACGCTGTTCAGTAAAATATATATTATATATACATATTTGATTTGTTGATATGCTGAATAGCTCATGCACATAAATATTTATAATTCATTCTATAGTTCCCTTAAGAACTGGGATTAATCTAATCCATCTCATGCTTATTGTACCTTGCTCCTTTCGCAAATCGGAAACATTGGTTGTGTTAGATGTAGATAACAGACAGCAGGAGACATGGCAGATCCCACAAAGTTGACAAGAGGGGAAAGTATATAAATAACAAAACAATATTCGTGTTTTATAATAATGATGAATTTAAACCAACTTTTGTGCCAATGAATCTATTTGCGCAACGTTTTCAATGTTTTCTCTAATTAAATATCTTTATTGAATTATTGTAATGCAATTACAAAATATGCTTAGCTGAGCAAAAGGAAAATTTTCTAAAACTCACACTGATTCAACTTGATGCAACTTGCTATTCACATAATTATCATGCACATAATTGTAGTAGACAAAACCTTAATTTATTCAAGGCAAAATTCAATCCTCCGGCATTTCCGATTCGAATTCAAATTCTAGCCAAGCTCTGTCAACTCTTTTTCGTGGGGACCCTTAGCGGAATTAGCATTAAGTGTGCATAAGTAATGTCATATTACGGCAAATAATTACAAATGTCAGCTTACAGCGACTGCTGATAATAATTACAATCGTAGTCATAGCGATGATGATGGTGATGATGATGATGATGATGACAATGAGTTGGCAAGCGAAATGCTATACGCTGATAATTATGGCTGGCAGAAGAAGTGTGCCGCTGGTTAGCACAAAACGCTCTGTAACCCAATATAAATGCCATTTATCATGGCGGAGCATTGTGGTGCGTGCATGGTGCGTGGGTGGGCGGATGTGCCACTGGCAGTGGCGGTGGCAGTGGCAGTGGGCGTGGCGCTGAGCTAGTCTATGCGGTGACTGTTGCTAATAAATTATAGTACTCAGCCGGGGCTGGACATGTGCCGCACACTCTGACTGAGGGAAGGAGTAAGCGAATGAGATGGACAGAAAGAGAGAGAGAGAGAGAGAGAGAGAGAGAGAGAAACAGACATGTTGTAAACGAGGGACAGGACTCTAGTCCTCGCCTGTCGCTGACAGTTTTAAATTACAAACGTTGGCATTTGGTTACGCTTTGGTTCCTCTGGCCTTGCTCCTTGCCGGGCTAATTAAGCCAAACATTTGGCAATTGCAACTTGTGTCCTTGTCATAACTTCTGCTGCGTATTAGATTTTTAATTGGCCTCGAATTTTGTGGCCAGGCAAAGGTACCAGCCCCCTCGAGCCGCATTCAGCCACAACAAATGCGCACATCCAAATCAAATTTGTTATTTATTGACTGCCTCGCTCGTTGAATCGCTTGCCCTCTGACACATTTATTTATTTATACACACTCACTGGGCCACGCGCCCAGTCTCCTGGCCATCCGCAGCCCCAACCTGGCCTCATTTTTCACAGCGCGTCCATTGAATTGCGCCAATTATGCGTCGACAGCCTCAAAGCGCCAAGTGGGCTGCCCCGGCGGCTCTCTAAGTGGCAACATATGCCCGTACAATTGGCCCATTGTAATCGTGGCCAAGAGGTTTTGCTCCTTCATCATCATCTTCTTCTTCTTCTTCCTCTCCATGTGAAGTTGCTGTGGGGCAGGCTGCCAGCTCATGCTTAGTGTAATCTGTGGCAATTGAAGCTGCCCATAATGACATCGGTTTGTTTGCCAAAATCCTTACCAAAAGCGGATCCAATTTTTTTCTTTATTCAAGTTATTCATTTTATTCAAGTGGCAGATGATAAAGAAAATCATGAGCTCGAAGAAAATAAAATTATTTGTAACATTTTACGTTTAAGAAATGATTTTAGAAATGGAATTAGAATTAAATATGATAAAGGAAAACAGAAATGGTTGTTGTTAATATTATTACAATTATTTGATTTATTTTGTATACTGCATAACATATGCAGAGCAAGTGAAAAAGCTCTAGACGGGACCTATCGACTAGGAGATTCATTGACCCCTTCGCGGATCTTAGGCTCTTTTCACACACACACACACATACGACACGTTCAAACATGTGGACAGACGGGCATATGGATATGGCTATATCGACTCAGCTCGTTGTTCTGATCAAGAATATACTTATATAACCCACACTTCCTTCGGTCTGTTAAATACATTTATCAAAATCATTATATCCTGTTTTCACAGTTTTAATACATATTTTAAGGGTATAAGAAGTTTTTCTAATTATCCAGCATATGAGTTATTAAAATGAATGAATGGATATTTTGCAAGTTTTTATTGACTTAAGATATCTCTGAAAACAAAATTTATATTGGAGTATTTGTTGATTGAACATTTTCTGGAATAACAAACCTTTATTTTCAAAGCTACTTTGAAAGCATTACACAGATCATTCCAGTTCACTTTTCAAGTACAATTATGTACCCCAAAAATCTGTCTTGCATATTAAGTAATTGACGTAAGTCCCTTAAGAGCTTCATCCATAATTGAGTAGAATAGCTTAATTTTTTTTTTTTAGATACATTTGATATGTCATGTTTATTAAAATATTATAATTGTCTGCGCATAAATTAGCAAATTCTGTCTGTTTTATAAGTGAGCTGAAATTACATATGTTCTGAAACTCAAAGGAAAAATGTGCTTGCATACTTTAAACTGTAAAATTATAGGCAGTAATTGTTCGTCCTTACGAACCGTTTAAATACTCTGATGTGAATTAATTTTTTGCTTATCGCATGCGTTTGTGAAGATAATCAAACACTGCAGCGTCAGATGAGTTGTGGTTCAGTTAAAAATTACGTGAAATCCATGAGCAAGTGCCTATAAAATGGCTAAAAAAATATTTATATCTGAATATAGCGAACTGAAGAAAGTGCTTCAAAAATACATTATTTAAAAGGCCAATGCTTGTAATATATTTCTATTTATTACATACATATACTTATTAATGGATATATCTATGCTCTTGACTTTTCTCATTTACAGATGCATTTTTTAGGCTAAATTTTAAAAGGCAAATCTACGTAGTCTACTTTTGTATGTTACACATATTTATACATATGTAGATATATGTAAGCTTTTGCTTACAAATCGAGATTCATTTCTCATTATTCTGAGATTTCCCATCATAATTCCGGTTCGATATTTTCTTTTCTATGTTCGTTTACATTAAGACCACTTCGCTTGGAAGACGTCGAAAATAAATCAAGTATTTCTTTTTGACAGGATTGCCCACTGAGCTGTCTTTATGCGCTGTTCGAGTGTGCTATGAGTATGTGGCAAGATGCAGCAGCAGCAGCAGCAGCAGCAGCGTGTGGCATGTCAAGGCTGTTTCCATGAAATGCTGACAAAACAGTTCACAGAAACAAAAAACAACAACAACAAAATTGACAACAGATAAAATGTATTTGTATGCAATTTGTTAGTGTGCAGCACAAAAATATATGAAGTGCAAGTTGTACACTTTTTCATCTGCCATTGCCATTGCATTGTTTCTATAGAAACACAGACACACACATATGCATGTATATGCATTTGTATATGTATTTGTATTTATTTAGTTTTTCTATATTTTGTTGGGTTTTATTTTGCTGTCCGCAATTGTGTCATGTACTTCAATATGCACGTCCATTGTTTGCGCAGGGCCATTGCCGTGCTGCAGGCGCCCCTCAGCCCCTCCCATTTCGTGCACTGGGGATTCCCCGCTGGGCGCCGCAGTCGCTCGCAGTCGTGTTCGCACTCAACGTATTCGAGCATCATCAGAATCGTCGCTTTGATGTTGCAGCAGCCAGCTCTTGTGCCATCTGGGTTAATGGCACGCATGCCACACGCGAATGCCCCGCCCGCATGGCGCCACATCAACAGAAACAATCAAAATTTAACACAGGGTATTTGCGATGCTCCATATGCCCGAAATATTGAACGTGCGCTCCGGCCCAGCTTCTGGGTTTCTTCTCCAAAAACACGACATTTTATATTAAATTACGTGTTTTGTGAGGCGCAACAGGAGACAGGAGACAGCTACAAGCCCGGGCATACAGCCGGAGGAGACAGGTGCTAGGCGCGTGCCTTGTCATATGAAATTAAACAGCGCCTGGCAAAACAATTTAAGTAGCTGCCAAATACTAAGAGAAGCCCCGAGAGACTTCCGAGAGCAGCCGCAAGTCGCACATTGAATGCTCTTACTCGTGAGAGATGTACGAAGGGGATTAGTTTCGAACTGTCAAAATTTGATAAGAGGGTTAACTGGATGTTAAGTATTTCATTTATAATTTACGTTGCTTATTTAACGAGAGACTTCCGAGAGCAGCAGCAAGTCGCACATTGAATACTCTAACTGTTCAAAGATACATGTATGTCCGTGTGACTTGTTTTGATTGAAAGGAGCTTCATGAATCTCTTAACTAGATGTTAAATATTTGTGAATAGAGCCATGTATACTCTAACTTTTAAGGTATATCAATGTTCTGCTTTTTTAAAATTGAATAAATAGTTGACATAGGAATATAAGCTGCTACATATTTATTTTAGTATTTATGATAATTACATTGTATTAAATTGACTGTTTAGCTTGAATGTAATTATGTTTACATATATTTAACTAAAAGATAGACTTCAAAAATTTTTAATAAAAATTTGGCATCTTTAAGCAACCATAGAGAACATTGATTCAAAAGATTGCATTCTGGATATACCAATGATTTTAATAATATAATTTATGATTTTTTAAAACTCAGAAATAAGATATAAGCTACCTTATTAGGGAATATAAACGGTACAAGAAAACAGTTTTAAAACTTGACTTATTTTCTTTTTAGGGTTTCTATCGTCATTGATACAAGAACAGAGTATATTAAAGCATCGTATAACACATATAAAACATCGTATAACAGAAAAATATTTAAATAAAATTTTATTATTTATATATTTGTTGGTTTGCCCTCGATATTTGAAAGTAGATTTCAAATTGATATTTAACCATTGAAGCCCTGCGTATTGCGTGCATATATACATGAAATATCAAGAGACTATATTAATTGTTCTGTTATACTGAGAAGTTGTAAACTTATTCATTTCATGCTATTTTTTCAATAAATTCTAAAAATCAGTTTATTGATTTACTATTTCCGTCTTTACTTTGATCTAATGTCCAGGCCGCTCTATTTTCTGTTCGTGTCACAGGCCAATCCCATAGCCCCATATGCTCCATGTCGAACCTCTAAGAAGAGCATTGAACCAGCCCTTAGAAAGTGGAAGTTAAAAACAAGCGCAGATTGACAGTTAATAAAGTGGCGACAAGTTGCCGCTGGGTGGCTTAAAGGGAACGTGGCAACTGTGGCGTTGACAACTTGACCCACTGTGTGTGACAAGGCAGCCCCGCCCCTGGCTGCCGCCCAGCCGCGTCTCACTCCGATCGACCAACAAAGTTACGGAGCCAACGAAAAAATTTGTAATAAAGCAAAAATTTGTAGCTTCAAATTTCACAAGCTGTCCAAATATTCAGTTTCAAGGCGACGCGGCATCGGCTTCGCTCTGAGTGGGGGCTGGAGTAGAGTGAGGATGGGTGTGGGTGTGGGTGTGGGCGTGGGCGTGGCCATGGCGGTGTCGCTTTCAACGTTTACCAACACTGAGGCAATCTTAGTCAAAGCAAAAGCAGCTGCATAAATTAAATACACATTTGTCAACAAGAGGCAAGCCAAAAGGAAGCAATTAAAACAAACAATTCCACTCAATGCCACATGTCGCATGTCGCATGCCATGCTGAGTCATGGGCCGTCCGGCATGCGGCATGCGGTATGCGGCACGCACTGAGCAACTGCACGTTGACATCGAGAACTTAACTTGTGGGCAGCTCCAGGTAGTTGTGCAGAAGGATTACAATTCATGTGAAACCCTTTATGGGACGATTTAATTTAGATATATGGGCGTTTCACTGGCAGACCGCTTCTATAATTAGCTATAATTGGATGTTGAAGGGGCATTTTTAAAATTGAAAACTAAATTCACAGCTCCTGATATCATATGCAGTAAGTTAGTGAAGCAACTTTGGCTTTACTTTTAAAGATAATGCACTCAATCTGAGTGCCAGGGGGTCGATATGTGTATCTATCCAGAATGAGCTGTATATTATATTCGATGGAGTTGAATTTGTTATCAGATTTATAAACTACGAGCATAAAACATATTAATGGTGGCAGCACTTTGTGTCCTATGCTACAGTTACACACCATATGAAACCTTTGATTGCCATATAGGTTATTATTATGACAATTAGTATGAATTATTTTTCTAGTATTGTTAAATTTTAATATCGATATGTGTCTGTTATATTAAGTTTCGAGTTGAAATGCCTATCGATGGTGTACCAAATCTATATTTTTAGTACCAATTGGCTAAGTCTGTTGATTCCACTATTGTAATGAAGCTCGTCCTTATAATAAGCCTCTATCGATCGTATATTAAATCTTTATGTTAAGCGTCTATCGATTGTATACCAAGTATCTAAGTTAAGTTTGATTGTTTTGGAGCGACGATCATTTCAGCATTCATTCATCTGATTTTCCCAAAGGGGAGAAAACGCATTCTAAAATTCTAAATTCGTTGTACAATCCTTTCCTTTGTGACGCCCACAAAATCATGCTATTTAAGTTAAGAAAGTTTTAAAATAGCGGATATTATATTTATATAACTTTGAAATAATTTTAATATAATTCCATGGAATAATAAATATTTAATAAAAAAAAAAAATAAATAAATAAAAAGTAATATTTTCATGCAACTAAAAATATTAATTAAATTCATGATTAATATATTCAGCCAATATTATTATTACCAATATTACATTACAAAATATTATTTATTTATTTCACTCTATTTAATATTACAACTTATCACAATATTCACAAATAATTATAGCATTCGATTGGAGGTTAGTTTTAGCCTTCACTACTTAAATTTCAAAAATATTAATTACAATAATTACAGGCCTTTGTATCTGATATTTTATTTTATTTTCTCTAACTTTGAAGTAAATAAATAAATAATTATATTTTGGGCTTTTCTGTGGCTAGATTCCTATCAAATTCTTTATCCACAGCTATCGATATATTTGTTTTAATATTTAAGAAATATTTGAAAATGAGTTGCATGAATTTGCTCACCTTTGCGTTGCACATTAATTGAAAATTTAACCGAATTCATATTATGAAATGAACACAGCTGGAAAATGCAATGTGAAATGAATTTCCAATTTGGCAATTTCATTTCGAATGACCATAACATGTGACACAGAAATACAATACTGCTTGAACCTGGCCAACAATCGATTGTGGAGTGCCGAAAGAGAGAGAGAGAGTGAGAGAGAGAGATGGGGGCACTAGAAGAGCCGAAAGCAGAACAATTTTCACGCACTTTTCAATAGCTGCAACAGCCAATTGAAAGCATTTTCCTTTTATGAATTCAGTTGACATTTGCCGCAACTGTTTTCGCAGGAACTGAGAACTGGGAGCTGGCTTAGGCGATAAGCGAGAACCCATATCAAAAGCGATTCAGTGAGGGCGTGCGAGGGACAGAGACGGGGGCAGAGCGAGAGAGAGAGAGAGAGAGAGAGAGAGGAAGTAAGCTAGCTGACTGCACATTACACGATAATTTTCAATAAATAGTTTTTGGCCAAATCATTTGCTGCGTGCCACGAACTTTGTGGCGCTGGGCACAGAATGTGGCACCGCCTGTGCCTGATGTCCCAAACGTGACTGCGAGCGCACACGAGACGCTTAAAATATCATATTTGCGTTGTTTTATTTTCGCTTTTGTTTGTTGTTTTTGTTTTTTATTTTTTTGTTTTTTTCTTGGGGTGTTCGGTTTTCAGTGGCTGCACAAAGTCAACAACAATAAACGAAATGACAGCCGCCATTGTGCAAGCTGAAACTGTGGCAACTCGGATTGCTGCCCCACTTGTCACTAGCAGTTGTGAGCGTTTTATTATTAGCCATCCCCGTTCCGAAAGACAGTTTTCTCTCTTCTTCTTTTTTCCGCTGTGGACTGGGCTCATATCGATACAGCTGGCTGGAAAGGGTATGGCAGCGCCGTCTGCACGGCAGGTCGGGCAATTAGCCTGTCAGGGCAATTAAAATGCTAAAGGAAAAGGAATTGCCGCTGACAGGCGAGGGCGAAGGCGAAGACAAAGGCAAAGGCAACTGCGTCACGAAACAGCAGCGCCAAAGGTAGCTGCCCCACGTTGCAGTAGCGACGCCACCTTCGAAGTGTTTCGCTCCATTTAGCCGGCCCACATAATTCCAAGAAATTAGCCATAATCCATTGCAAGGCGACTTGGCCTTGCGCTGACGCCAAAGCAAACTCGTGCAGCCCGCGTTGAGCTCTAAAAATAATATGCATAAATTTACAAAGTTGAGGAATGAGATGAGCGATATGACAGGCCACAAGATACCCAGTGCATCAATATTATAGATCGAGATATTTAATGTTGTGAATTGTTATTAATTATGAATTTACTGATAAGTTAATATGATCTTTTCCCGACTAATCACTTACCCTATAAATTCCTAGGAGCTAGAAAGATGAAAGAATAGAATGCAAAAGAATCCTGAATAAATAAACAATTAATTATCCAGTTCAATATTGTATACAAGTCATGTGCATCAGCACACCCTGCAAGTCAGTATTAAAATCAGCTCAAAGGGGTAAATGAAGTTATTAAAGTTGAGATACAGTTTGTAGACTAGACTAGACTAGATCAATTCGGTTTAATAACTAATTAGACTCTCATTTGCCTCAAAAGACCGCTGCTGTGTTTACGTCACTTGAGCCTTCCCTTTTAGTGTGACTTGGTTTATCCAGGGTATGTCAATTAATTCTATGCCTTGCTGAGATTCCTTATTGCATACTTGATCGGAAAATGTGTCATTAAAGTTCTTCTCCGGCTCTTCAGTTGCTGCAGCTGCTCGACTGCATCGTCCTCTTCTGGGGAAAACAAATTTAGCCGTTGCAAAAATTACAAATATTTAATAAGTAAATAAGTAGCTGCAGCTGCAGATTAAGCACAAATATTTCCATTCGTTCCAGTGGGGAAAGCAACTCGCAAATCTTTGTAAAATTTAAATTCGTCCAGCGCATTTGACAAATAAAATTATAGCTTAATGGTGACTTGTTTAAAGGTACAGTAAACACTCTAGTGAAGCACCAAAAATCAAATATTTAATAAATATATAGATGTGTATTTACGTAAATATAACTCATGTTTTAAAAAGCGTGCAATGTCCTCTTATAGCAAGAGTTATTCATATACTATATAAGAAACTTCCTTCCTCTCATAATATTATATTAATTTCCAATATATTTATTACTTATATATAATAATAATATAATAATAATAATATCAGCTATTTATTTTGATTCTATGGGAGAGTTCGCATTTTGAATAATTTATAATATTTTTTAAATAATAATCATTTATATATTATAGTATAATTTGTTTAGTCTTTAAAGAGAGTCCCCAAAGGATCTTTGAGTGGTATGTTTCTTAAATATATATATATATATTTTTTTTTTTTTATTTATTTATTTTTATTTTTTTTTCATAATGTATAAAAGATTTTACCTAGCACGTATATTTCATGTTCAGCTTTGGTATTAAATGTGAAATTTGCAACCCTCAAGCTTTAATTTCAGCTGAGAATTGCGTGCAGCTCTTTAATTGCTTAAGCTTTTCATTCCACTTGTCGAGTTTTTACTGTGCCACAAGCACATTTGAAGCATCGCCAAGAGCGTGCAAGAGCTCCCGCCTGCTTGGCCGGTTGCTGCTCCCCGGCAGACACCCACTCACTGAAATAAAAACGACAACTCATTTAGCTTCATAGAATCATGCCTTGGTTGACGTGAATCACTCACTCAGGCACTCAAGACGCCAGCGAGGGTGCTGAGGAGGCGCTGAGGAGGCGCCTCAGTGGCATGGAGGGGGAAAACTATTTTCGCATCTAACTCGCGGCGGCCTATTAGCTCTGACCGAGATGATCCCAAGTAGCGCAGCGTTGGAAAATTTAGCTCTCAAGCTGTCACTGGGGCGTCTGGCAGACGAACGAGGGTCTACTCAAGACGACAACAACAGCACGAAGTGCGGAAAATGCGCGGGCAAATGAAAACGCAAACAAGGGGCGAAAGCAACACGAAAATGCAAACTTTAGAATTGCTCATTAGATACGCTAGTTTTTGTATTTTCGTGTACGCACAATACGCATGCCTAATATACCAAAATTATTATGTGTCTGCCCTAGGTGTGGCTGCGTGATAAGAGAAGTATGTCGTGACACGATAACGAAACAATAGAATGAATGAAAGTCTTGTCTAATCCTAAAGAATAAAGTGTAATGTATATCTAATTACGAAGTAAGTCGTGATGCGAGAAATAATGATAGAACGCTGCGAATGTTGAGGCTTTCTCTTATATCGATGCGAGGTAGTCAAGTGCCTTCAAGCAAGTTTCATGGCATGAATACTATCATTAAGAGTTAACGTAGTCCTTTAATGATCAATTTTTATTTGAAATAACTGTTATGTCTATAAAAATTTCAATAATTTGCATGAGTTGCATTCATCTGATCGATAATGAAGTGCGAAACAAGACTAAACTAAAAGCAATTATCAACTATACCTACTCTATGTTGTCTTTAAAAAAGCACACATCACAATGCAGTGCGCAAAACGTTACATAGAGCTCTCCAGGGCAGCGAATGATCGTTAAGCTGATCTGGGATTATTCAGACTGTTCAAATGGATAAACAATAAATGGGTAGAAACCTAAATGTGTAATTAAGGGTTGATTGCAACTTTCAAGAGCTTAGCTGGGATTCTATAGATGCATTTGTTGGAAGGTCTACAACTAAGCTGACTCCTAAATCTGAAACACTTTTGAGGATCTATAATTATATTTATCCATATATTTTCTGTGATTTTCAACTATTTATAATTTTAATTATTTATAATTTGGCTAGTTGAGGAATTTCCATTTCCATTACAAAATTTGGATTTGCAATGAAAATTTGGGGACAAAGCCCTTAATATATGTATTTATCTAGCCTCAGCCCAATACAATTTCGTACTATTTCGAGTACTCTAGATATGTCACGCGCCCATCGCTAGTCCCTGGCAAGGCATAGTAAAAACTTGTCATAAGTTTTATGCGCCGCTGGCAAAAGAGAAGGAAAAACACATTTTGACAGACCAATACAAAGAGCTGGCTGGGCTGGCTGAGGGAGGAGGCGGCTGCTAGGAACAGTTGTAGTTTAGCTTTGGCTCGTGTCATGTGATGAGTGCTCCTACTTTTGACTGACTTAATGAGGATGAGCACAGCGTATGAAGTGTGTTTACTTACACGAAAAGTGCCGACCCGGCAATGTCAAGGCGCCCCGAAGCTGTGAAGGTCCATTAGTGAGCGAAAGATGAGCAATGAGCCCGCTGAACACGAGCTCGAGTCATATGCAAAAGTATTTCTGTACGTTGATGAAATTGTGGCCTGTCATGCGATTGAGGTTTAAATTTAGTTTGCAAATTCAATTAGCATTAAAGTCGTGGTTGACTTTATGGTCAGGGTAGGCCCATATGAGAAAAAGAAGAAAGAAATGAATGAGAATTTGAGTAGAATGAGAAAAGAAACAAAAAGAAAGGAAAAGGAATGAGGATTGGACGGAATAGAAAATTAATTGGAAATAAACTGACGTAGATTTGTAAAAACAACGGAAAGGGATGAATTTTAAATAAAAGTGGATGTGGCATAGATAAAGAGAGTGTAAGGGGAATATATCTATCGATGTAGGAATACGCATATGAATGGGGATAGGAAAAATGTCAACAGAAAATAGGAAAATAATTAAGATAGGAATATTAATATAAAAAGTAAATAAGTAGTTATTTTTATTGGGATTATAAAATATGTGGGTAAGAATAGAGGTATACAGATGAATAAAGACAGACATTGACTTATATATTCGCATTGGTATTATAACAGGGCAAGTGATTTATTTTGTAAAAATAGTCAATGGCTAAGATATTGATTTAAATTTGATTTAAATTGAATTTATTATTTATACAAACTTATTTAATTCTGATGCAAAATATGGAAAGCTATTTGCAATTTGAAATTTTAAAAATTTCTCTTTGCCCATATAAAATATGGTATACAAAGTGTATATTTGTATGTATGTGTGAAGCCCTTATTTGTTTACTAATTAATTTGGTAACCTTCATCAGTTTAATCTAAATATTCCGATTAATTTACGACGAGTCTAATATATTTCTGGCATGTGTGTCCCACATTTTCGTACTAAATCTAACACACACACACACACACATATATATATATATCTATAGAGGGCATTTGCGTGTGTGTGGCCAGAGTTCATTAAAAATCCGTTTGCCACTTGTCGAATGTCTCGTTAAATGTGACTTAATCCAGTGCAACGTCAAAATTTGTCAGTTTTGAAAGGCTTAGCGCATAATTAATGTTATTTAAAGTTTTAAGTAAATATACGCCCAACACCTACATGCAAGCACATGTATTCATCTGTGTGTGTATGACTGTGTGTGTGTGTCTATGGCCATAAACTTTCTAAATATGCTGCGGTCCCTATGCCCTGTAGAGAAGCTGCTGATGCAGAGGTATATTGCGCTTAATATTGCGACAGAATGTGAGTTGAAAGTTTATCAATTGGATTAGGCGGGAATATAAAATATAACTGGATATGAGAGGATAGGCAATTCAATATTTTACGTATATGTATCTTAACAGTATTTAGCTATACTCAATATATATTTAGCTACCTATACGCTATTATATGTATTTACTTATTATTTATATTTATTACTATTTATATTGTTAATATCATTGCTTAAAAAAAAAAAAAAAAAAAAAAAAAAAAAAAAAATTTGATTAATAGTTTTTAAAATATATTCCAAGTTTTTATAATAAAATTCTAGTTCATTCTAGTTAAAAAAATTTTGTAAAATACCATTCACAATATCATGTAAATATAACAAAGAGTGAAATAAATTGAAATTGAAAAAAAAAATACTAATATTATTATCATTATTATTAATAAATTGTTTAATACTTAAAAAATATTTTAAAATTTTTAAAAAATTGTATTATTATTATTTTTTTATATCTGCTGCTATCGTTTTCGCTTTGCCCTCTACTACTAAATTCTCTTCTCCTTCTCTTGAGCACATTCCCGTTGAGATATATTACACTATAGCTAAGTATCAATGCTATAATTGCAAAGTATCGATAGTTAACTATACCACCATTTCCTTATATTCTTATTGGCAACAACTCGTCCAGCCCCATTACATTCATTTCATACCATTTAATTTTCATTCATTCCAGGGTATATTGGCCGTCTAGCATGTAGTCTCGCATGTCTCGCTTGTTGTTTTATGCTGTTTGTGTTGTTGGCTGTCAGAAATGTTATTCTTTGTGGATCTTTATGGGTCGTGCGGCGTTGTGTGTGTTCCGTTCCGTTCCGTTTCGTTTCGTTTCATTCTGCTTGCTTCCAAGCAAATAATGATAAACACACATCTATATATAAAAATTTATATGTGCGTATGTATGTAAATTTGTTTTCGAATGTGTTTTGTTTGCCTGCACGATTATGTATATTTCACTTTTATGCTTTTCCCAAATAAATTTTGATTTGATTTCTTTTTTTCTTTGCTCGGGCTGATGACGTAACAGGCGGCTGTTGTGAAATTATTTTATAATAATTAGATTTAAAATAATAAAAAAATATTTATATGCATATTTTCCATGCGTTTGCATTCTGATTTTCTTTCTTTCGTCTCGCCGTTTCCCTCTCTTTGATTTCATTAATTGCTGTCCAAATCATCGGAAATCAATTAAAAATTATTTAAGCTCGCATAAAGGATTTCCAATTGTTGTTATTGCTGGTGTTTTTGTTGTTGTTGTTGTAGTATTGTCCATTGGCTGCTCAATTGGGCGACCGCAAATTGCATAATTTCAATTAGATTCGAGAGCGGGCGGAAAATGTTGTTACAGCGCGAAAATAGAGGAAATGGGTAGAATACATTTTCTATTATGCTCGATAATTACGCGACGGGCAAAATTTGAACAATCGACAAATGCGATTTGCTGTGTCATCATTTTAATTTAATTAATTATGACGCGACAATATCTGCCCGAAGCCATTTGAGCCATGGAACCCACAGACCCCACAGATACCTCGATGCCCTGATGGGAGTTTCGGGTGAACATAAATCTGAACAATTTGCATTTTAGCAATATGTATTTTTTTTTTTTTTTTTTAATAATCGTATTTCAATTATAATTGCTTGCTCTTAATATTTGTTTCATATTAACCATTTTTATAAAGCTGAGGACTTCTCTTTACTCTGTGGAATTATCAGTCCATAGACAACTCAAGGCTACATCGTAAGTCAACAATTTGATATTAATTGACAGACACTTAATTAGTATTACATTTAACCGTTTACATCATGAATCAGGCTATAAATGAGCTGATAGATCGATTTCGCTTTATACCTCCTGCGCATATTTCCATTTTTGCTCTGCTTTGTCAGCGTTCTTTTGTTTACATATCGATATCTTTTGTTAGATTGTCTCTCGCTCTCCCTCTCTCTATCTATCTCCCTCTGTTTCTGCTTCTTTCTCTCATTATTATATTATTATCTGCTATTCCGAAGTTTTTTGAGAAAATTGTCATCTCTCATAGCTCTCTTCTAAATTTATCGAAATATAATATATTATATTCATAACTGTATTAAATTATTTAATTATTATTTAAAACTGGAACTCCCCACCCATAGAGCATCGCATATAACTATATAACTTTATATATTTGTATATTTTTGGTTTAATTATGTAGGTGGCACGCAGGTATTCTATATTATAATGCACTGCCAACAACGACATTTCTGGCTAACCGCACATGACAAAACTTGTTGGCCATGTTCGCTGTGACCCAAACAGCAAAAACGACAACAACAAGAACAACAACGAGTTGTGAGAGTAATAAACAAAGCCACAAATGCGTTTTGAGGCCGAACAAGTGACAGCAGCCATATAATGGAGTGAGGTAGAGAGGGACAGATAGAGATGGCTATCTATATATACAGAGAGAGGAAGAGAGAGAGGGAGAGAGAGTGCTCGGAGAGAGAAAGCGCTATAGCCTCTATGAGTGTTGCACTTCAGGACAAGTGTGGGAATGGAGAGGGGATAGCGGAGTGGGAGCCGCCCCGGCTTACAAACTTTTTGGACGGGGCGTTTGGCACGCTTAATTAAAACGGGGCTCACGTAGACCCGAATCCAACCAAAATGCTGTCACTGTCAGTTTTTGGTCGAGAGCCGTTGCCGTTGCCGCCGCCGCCGCCGCTGCCGCCGCTTGGCTTCCACTTTGAGCCAAAGCTAATTTGGCCACTTTTATTTGGCAGAAGTCGAAAAAGAGGCAAAGCGAAAAAGGGAGGAAGGAAAAAGTGAGCCAAAATTGAGGAAAATGTTGCAAGTGTCAAAGTGCATGGGAAATGCATTGCGGCACATTAATTGCATAAATTTCGACGTTGCTTTGAACTGAATGCGGCGCAAATTAAAGAGCAAGCGAGACGGCGCACGGGCCGCGCGAGAGGCAGAAGTCATTAAATGTAGCTGCAGCACCTTTATAGTTGGTGCTGCCAGGCAGACTGCGGGTGGCAGTGGCAGTGGGCGTGGGCGTGGTCATGGACGTGGCGGGGTCGGGTGAGCCTTCTGTCATAATTTGATGCCTAACTGTGTCAGACGCTGGTCGGCTGCAGTTGCAAGTGCTCATGCATAACGCATTTTGGCTGCGCTGAAAAGTATGCTATGAAAATGCAACTCAGACCTGTTGCCCCACACCCACACACACACACATACACTCATGGAGAGGCACACGCACACAGTTCACTGGTTTTTGGGGCAGCGCTTTAAATCAGTTGCCATTTCATTAAAATGCACACAGGCAGCGGGCCTCTGCCTCTGTCTCTGTCTCTGCTCTCCTTCTCACTCTCTCTCAGACTCTCTCTCTTTCTTTGTCTCTTATCCACCCACTCTGGCAGCGCTTTTTACCTTCAGTTTTAACGCTCGTTTGTTTTTTTCTTCTTGTTTCAGCTTAAATTTACCGTTATGAAACAGCTTAATGCGCATCAGTTGCAAAAGCCTTGATGCAACTTTTTTATGGCTCGACGCAGCCTAACTTGATTTAAGTAAATGCCACAGTTTAATTAGTCTGGCAACGTCAAAAAACTATGTGCTGTTAAATAAGAGCAACAAATAGAAAAAAAATGCAAAGTGTAATCAATCAAAGTGAATTAATAGATAAAATATGTAGATATGGATTTTTTATTTTCAAAAAATTCATTTTGCTGAAAGGCTTTTTAACGTTTCAATTAAAGGAAATCATTTTTAATTTCAATTAACATATTTTGCGTAAATATTGAATTATTAAATAGGCCGACTATAAAATTTGTGTGTGTGTGTGTGTTTTATGAAATAAGCCAATTTGTTTGCTATTAAATAAACGCATTTAAATTAAACAATCAGAAGACAAAATGAAAAGAGCTTTCTTTATCTTTATCAATATTGTAACTAAATGGAAAATCCAAATCCAAAATAAATGGAGGCGAATATCCCCGCCTTCATATCGAAAAGCTGTCAAATTTACAGCACACTCAAATGGCAGACGCGTCGCAATCGAATGTTCCGAAATGGCCAACCACAAAGCACCAATAGCAGGGCCTCTCGCTCGCGCACACACACGATAAGCATTCAGAGTGTTGTTGTTGTTGCTGCTGCTACTGTAAAGCTTTTGGCTGCCTCGCATAAATAACTGTAAAACGTAACGGAGCCAAAGTCGAAGTCTATGAAAACAACAAGAAGTAATGTGACGTCACACAAAATAACAGTTGCAGCCATGCTTACTGTTCTTGTTGTTGTTGTTGCTATTGCTGTGGTTGCATTTATTTTGAGTGGATTTATTTATTTGCCTTGCCACGAACAACAATAGCAACAGCAACAGCAAAAATTGGATAAAGCGCAATAAAACAACGCAAATCAACTAAAAAATGCGCTGCAATAAAAAAAGCAAGAAGAGAACACAAAAAAAAAAAAAGAGAAATACCCAGCAGCACCCGCACAAGTTTTTATTTTATGCAAATGTAAGGTGTCCCAGGTGGGGAATGCACACGTATGCTACGATTCTGCGTTGCTGCTGATGCCGCTGCCCCTGCCACGGCTGCTGCCTCTGTTGTTGCATTTGGCTGCTTTTTGCTCAACATTCAATAAAAGCAACAACAATAACGGTACAGGTGTGTGATGCGCGCAAGGGAATGGGAAGGGAAAGGAAGGGCGGGGGCAGCGGCCCTTGGGTTGCTCTGTTGTTGTTTGTCTGCACGTCTGTGTCTCTGTTTGGCAAATGCCAACTTTATTAGGAATTTTGCAGCTGTTTGCGAGCGTGTGTATGAGTGTGTATGTTGGTGTAGGTGAATGCAAGTCAAATAGATGAAAGCGGAAATCAAAGCCAGAGCCAAAGCTCATTGGCGCTGCTTGCATGCATATATCGTGTGTACGTGTGTGTGTGTGTTTTTAACTCAACTTATCCGTACAGCACATTTGCGTGTAATATGCACGAATGAATTTTTGTTTTTTTTTTTTTCGATTTCAGTTTTACTCAATGAAACGCAATGCCGCGTGCAACTGTGTACGTGAGTGTGTGTACAGGTGTGGGAGAGACGAATAAAGGGAGAGAGTAAGCGAGAGCGAGTGCACAGTGCGCCTGTGCAATGGCTGTGCAGAGCGTAATTGCTGAGCGCAATTTCCCTATATATTGGCTGCTACAGCAGCTCACAGTGGTGGCACACATTAGTGTTACAAGCTGCAATGTAGGTTTAATGATCACATGGAAACCTGTTAGTTTTTATTATTATTAAGGAATCGTATTGTTCAATTTGAATGTGTTGGATTCTTGAATATGCATGTATATCCTACTAGATGCTGTTTTCTATTCGACTGCTTCAATATTAGCGATTTCAAGGTCTAAATCATCCCACATATTACCCAAATTAATCACAATTTGGGCTTTTCTTTTGGTTTGGCAATGTTTTTACTTGGCCATTAAGCAAACAAAGCACAAAATGAACATTAGAAACATTAGCACATCATAAGCATAAATTTAACTGTGGCTCATAAAACAGTAAAGCTTCCAACTAATGGACGGCATTTAAGGCGCAATAAAGCCTCCCAGAGGGGCAACTGCCACACCCCCACTCCCCCTTCGACCGTTAGCTACTCTCGCATGGGCACTACCAACCTGTCTAAGACAAAAAGCAAATTGTCCTTTATAATTGACCACAAGTGGGCGCTGTGGTCGTCGGGGGCGTGGCCACGACAGCCCGGACAATACGAATTGTAAATGGACAATTATTATTAACTGCAATAAATTTCACGCACGCACAATTTACATAGAGAAGCACGCGAGCGTGCAGAGGATTACAGTGTATGGTGTAAGCGAGAGAGAGAGAGAGAGAGAGAGAGGGGGTTGGTGAGTGCGGGGGTGGGGGTAATGAAGCAAATGGGTGGCTGTTCGGTTGTTGTATTCATATGGGAGTTGACGACACAATCTACATCACGTGCAAATCGTTTAAGTGCAACACATAATTGTTCGAGGACCCCAAAACAGCCATTTTCGGATAGTATAATTGTGTTGAGCGTAGGTGTGCACGCGCGAGTGTGTGTGTGTGTGAGTGTTTGGTATTTAAGTGTGTGTTGGTGTGTGTCAATAGCAATTATGTGTGCAGCGTTTATAGAGATTGGGTGGAAAGTACACTGAACATAACTAGAGTTGACTATAGTTGAAAAAACAAAAAAGTTATATTCTTGATAATAATTAACTAATTAAATTGTATTATGAAATAAATTATATAAGTGTAGACAATTGTAATATAAAACTAATGTAATTATATAAAATATATAATTAATGTTATATATTTCCTGAAGTTTATTAACTTGAAATATTTGTCAAATTAAAAAAAAAAAAAAATGGTTTTTCTTTTAAAATGGTTTAATATATTTTTCCATAATTCTTTTCAGTGCTGCCATTTTCAAAGTGAAATGGAAACAAGAAAAAATTTAGTTTAAAATCGAGAAAAATAAATTGAAATTTACAAAATTTGAAAGGTAATACTTTTGCCGATCAGATTTGAATACAGTTTGTGCTTCAATTTATTAATTTAATTTAGATCTACAATTAATCATATCATCCTAAAAATAGTAAATTATTGAATTCCTATATATTTTTTTCAAATATCTTTTATGTACTTCCAACAAACCTGTTGGCCACACTGATTTCCCTTAGAGCCGCTCAGGATCAGCAAATGCCATGGAATGAATTACCGTAGGTTTTTACTACTTTACGTTATTCCTGTGCACTCGCTTAAACTACATTATTTTTTTTTTTCAGTGTCTTTAGTTTTTGGGTGTAAGATCCAGGTAAGTGATTCTTTTTTTTTTTTTTTTTGTGTTTGCGCCTGGACTAAAAGTTTCGGCTTGACAAGCTCCACTTAAGCTGCCACAAACAATGCGCAAAGAATTGAAAAGTAATTTCGACGCAAAACTAACCAGAATTTCCCTTCATTTCCAACTATGTGTGTGTGTGTGTGTGTGAGCCTGTGTGCGTGAAGGCCCACGCTTCAAATCGATGTCATTGTTTATGTTGTTGTTGTTGCTGTTGTTGTTACTTAGTTGTGCATTGTCCATTAGCGCGTTGTTTAATTGAATTGTAGCAATTAAAGTGCTTCAATTGATTTTAATCGAAAATTGCGCTCATTGTTGGCAACTGTTGTTGTTGTTGCTTTCTCGCTCGCTCTGTGAGTCGTTGGTGCCGCTAAGTACAGTTGGCATTGCATACCAGTCGGCGCTTTGGTAGTTACCGTTAATTGCATGACAAGTAGCGCTTCATTAACGCTGCCCATTCAAATGCCGAAAAGGAAATGTGCAATAATGTGCCCAAAGCCTTGAGGTCAACAACAGCAGCAGCAACAACAGAAACAACAGCAACAACATGAGTGATACGCACATTGCTGTAGCCAAAGCTCAACAGGCTGCTTTTTCGTTTTTCTGCTCGCACACAACACGAAAAGAAATTTCCCCAACACAGAGCGTAAAAGTACCAGCCGGCGGCCACTCTCTCCACTCGCTCGCTCGCTCGCTCTCTCTCTCTCTCTCTGCCGGGCTGTTTTGCTCACTGCTTGCTGTTCGCTGCATAACTGCCGTTATGCTGTCGCTGGGTGATATTTGGCTGTCGCCGCGACTGCCGCAACATGCGCTCAGCATTTAGTACGCAACGAACTTTGCAAGTAAGCGGTTGTCGATGCTCTCGTCGTAGCCCATTGGAATCGCACGCGTCGTCGCTGCCACGTGAATTTCAACAGGGAAAAAGGAACCCAAAAATAAGCACGCGCGCGTTACACATGTGCGCGCCTGCATGTGTGTGTGTATGTGTGAGTGACTGTGTCGGTGCGTGTGTGCGTGCATTTATTTATAAGCAGCGGCCAATGTAAAAGTGTACAACAAAGTTGAGAAAGATATAGAAAGCAGAAAATAATCCAAAATCTATAAATAAACCAGGCGGCTGCAGTTGACAAAAACAGCAGAAACACAAGAGATTCGAAATTAAGCGAAATGAAAGCGAAATTCAAATTCGAACAGCTGCTGGTAGCGATGCTCTGCTCGCTGCTTGCGTTTGCCGTCGCTGCTGCATCCGAAGCACAGTCCGGCAACAGCTACGGTGCATCCTTCATATCAAATCCGGCTATATACGCCTATACCGTTGCCAATCAGCAGCAGCAACAACAACAACAACAGCAACAACAAAGACAAAATCTCGACAATCAAAACTTCATAAACTTCGACACTGGCAATTCGAATGCAAATGTGAATGGCAATTACCGCAATTACTACTACACGGATTCCAATGCCACGCCCACGCAGAATACGCCAGCCGTCAGCGCAGCCCCGGCCGCAGCCACGCAGCCAGCCCCCCTAACGGGCTGCACTCTGGACCGCCTGGCCGTCTATAAGGTCGTCCTGCACACCTATTGGACGCGCGAACTCTTCCCCAAGCACTATCCGGACTGGCGGCCCACTGCCCAATGGACCAAGACCCTAGGTAAGAGCGGCCAAAGTTTATGTTTTCATTTATCCTCGTTGAGCGCAATTTTTGCTTTGCTAAAAAGTTTCCCTCGTCCTAGTCATAGAAGATAAAACATAGACACACCTGAAATAACATGTGGAAACTTAATCATTATGAAGTTTCGTTTGGTTCTTCAGCTGGAATAGTTTGTATCGATTCATTTTTAGCTCTCGAGTAATTTAAAATGTGTAAAACGGGTATATTGGTGGGACTGTGGAAAATTTTAATTAGGTTTACATAGGCTTTTGCCAATTTAGGGAAAAATTATAGAACAATTAAAATGATAAATATATATTTCGTAGGTGTTTTTATGAGATAATGCAGGTAATGTGTGAGGCAGAATAAAATGTGATTATTATCTGTCTGAAATTAATATGTATAGTATTCTTCTATGTATTGTAGTATTTCCACTATGAAAATAACCTATAAAAAATTATATTTATAACTAAATTCTTATTAAAATGAAAATGTTATGACTAAATTATTTTAAGTTTTTTATGTATTTTATATTTTATAATGTATTATAATTATATATTATAATTATATTTTATAATTTATAGTGTAAATTTAATATTTTATATTTTATACACAAAATACAAAAAATTTATATAATTTACAGAAATAATATACATATATTTCTTATATATAAAATAAAAGTACGAATGAAAAGAGAGCATGAGATTAATACTTAGTATACACTTAGTATTTTATATATTAAACATGTATCTTTTATTTATTTATTTTAGTAATAACATTTTCTATTTAATTTTGTTTGTTCCATTTCTTGTCCGTCAGAATTTATTCCGTCTCTAAATTAAAAATTTAATTTGCTCTTTACTTTTCTTGTGTTATATATTTTAAACACATTAATTAACTAAGTATCTCATGCATTAAATACATTTTATTTAATATTAATATGTTTGTTGTCTTTTAAATATTTAAAAGCGTTTTAGATGTTTTTGAGTTACGATTTTCTTTCTAAGGTCTATTCGTATTTGATATTGAATTTAGTCAAATATTTAGTAATCATGTTGACACAAGATTGCAAATGATTATTTTTGTATTTCATATTTTCACGAATAACAAAGCAGTAAATAAAATTAATTTAATTTTGTATCCTTTCCTCGTATATAATCATATATAAGCGTTTAATCAAGAGTTTAATCAGTTGAATTTATTGGCCACGCTTAGCTGAGAATCTAACTGTTTGCTCTATAGAATTGGGGACTGATAAAAATCTTATAAAAATTTGCCAAGTTGGCAAAAACAGAACAACAACAACGGCAACAACAACAATAAACAATAACAAAGCAGGAAGAGAAAAAAGTTAAGACTAATTTGTCACAATGCTCGCAACTTGGCAGACATATAAAAATAAATCGAAAAGCAATTTCGCAGCCCAAAATATTTGGTTGTATTTGTTGCTGTCGCTGTTGTCGTTGTTGTTGTTGTTGTTTATATTGTTGTTGGGTTAAGTAGATAGATATAGAGGCCTGGCCCAAATAGATGAGATACAGATATAAACACAGATAGCACACACATCGGGGCAGGGTTGCGGAGGGAGTCCTTGGCCGCATTGGCATGTCGCTAGTCTTATCATGTTTTTGCAGATTTAGCTGTCAATTTATAGCACACACAGACACACACTTGGAGCATAAAGGAGTGAGCGAGAGTGGGTGGCTGAGAGAGAGATAGAGAGAGAGGGATGCATAGCACCAAGGAGGGAGCGCGAGGGAATGGCAATGCGAGAGTAGACAAGTAAATCTGACAGCCAAACAAGCGTTGCCTTTTGCCGTAGCATACTTTCAGTCACACCCACACACCCACACATACACACATACACGCATACACCCGCACAGCCATAAAAAAGGATAAGACTATCGCCTAAGAAATGCGATTTGTACGTGCTTAGGCGCTGTATGCCTTGCCTCAGCGTTGAGCAAAAACAAAAAGGAAAGTAGAACGAGAAACAAAATGAACATACATATATAATGAAGTTGAATTACTCTAACTTTTAGTCCATGAACATAGATCTATCTACATATAACTTATAAGTTGTTTACGATAGAGTAGTCAGACCTGTGCTTTATATTTTATACAAATCTGATCAAAATCTGTCATTTCGCAGATTTATTTTGGCAAGATAAATATATATGTATACCGATCTTATCAATATCATATTAGGTTAAATAATTAGTTTCTGCTGAGGATAATGTAGTTGAAAAAAAAAAAAAAAAAAAAAAAAACAAACAAAAATATATAATCATTTAATATAATCGTTAAAGAATGCTTTCACATTTTATATCATAATACTTTGTAAGACTCTCTTAATTATACGATACATATATCTAATCAATTTATCTTAACATATATTTTTTACACATTCTCTGCTTAATTTTATCCCTGTTTGTCATAATATAATTAAATTTATTTTTATAAGACACGCCTAACGTATATCTGGTTCATGCTAAAAATATCTTCGACCTTCGACCGTTACATCATTCTTCACACAGTGAACATACCCTAGGGACAAGGCATGAGCGCAGCGAGGAATTGGATAAAGTTGTTGCTCAAAAGCTACTCTTGTGCTGCTTCTTTTCAATTATTGTTGTTGTTGTTGCTATTCCTCTCCTTCTTATTCTTCTTCTTCATGTTCTTTTACTTCTTCTTCTGTCTCTTGCTCATCTTGTTGGGGCTCTGCTGAGTTTTGATGTTTTGATTTTCGCGCTGTTGCACTTCAGTTGAGTCATTTTTTTTTTTTTATAAGACTTTTGTTTATTTATGATTTTGTTTGCCAGATTATAATCTGAGCATTACAAACGGTAAGCAATGCATCAAGAACTAAACTTAAACTATATGTAAAATATGCGAAAACTTCGACTAGAAACTCTGTCAAGTTTATTTAAGTAACATTATTCTCAGAACTACTTTAAAGTCGTTTCTAATTAAATGCAGCATTGCTGAGTGCTCTCCCTCTCCTTTTCTCTCCCTCCTGCTTCTCACTCTTCTCTCGCATTTGCGGTTTATTTTCAGCTTTAGAACGTTCTCTCTCTCTCCCCTCTCCATCATTCTTTCTCATCTCGTCTGCGTTGTTTATTGTGTCGACGCTGTAATTTATAGTATTCACCAATTGGAAAACATTGCGTATACGTGATTTATACGCAACTCGTGCTAGTTGTGTGTCCACAGATTTACAGTCCGTACTCTCCGCTGGCCGTAACTAACCGATATAATGCGAATAATGCGCTTCTTATGTTTAAAATATTGACTTGACAATTTCGAGCATTGCGAGCGATAAATTTTTGATGCTTTTCGTTGAAAAGTTTTCCCACTTTCATTCCTTTCTTTTCATGTGAATTGCTAATAAATAAAAAATTGTACACCCACTCAATCTTTTATTTGTGCCTAGCTTTATATAGCCTTTATTTTCGCTTTATTTATTTGAAATTTATTTGGTCTTAAAAAATCGCTAATAAAGTTAGCGTGAATGGCATAAAAAATTGAAGGGAAAACGCAATAAAAGCCTTATGTGTAAAGCCTGATCCATGGAAAAATTTTGCAGGTACTACAGACTGATCAAACATGCGAACATATGTAATTTTAGCTGAAAAACTCTTATAAACCTTGGGCGTTTATATGTAATAATAAAATTAATATTGATATTTGGTCTCCGATATTGTTTCTTTTTTCTTTTGAAATTCTCTTTTTTGCAATATATACCAAGCAAAAGCTTGCTTTTTTTTCATATTCTTTCAAGGAAAAAAAAAAAATCAAAATTGTGTTGGCTCAGATTTTATATAGTAGTATAGTATTATATATGAAAATGAATCTATAATTAATATCAATTAAACAGCGTGCCCTCATTCGAATAGGAGGACTTTGAAGCAAATCAAAATAAAATTTTGAGCCAAATGAACGACGTGCAACTGTATTAAACATATATTCATTAAATATTTTTGAAACAATATATATAGTATATAAGAAATTCAAATTTAAGTAAAGATTAAAAATTAAGATGTGGGAATGAGAAACCAGCTTTATATACATAGTTTTGGTCTTGTGAACAAGCAAATAGAAGGTTTTCAAGTAGATAAGGAAAGTTATGTCATGCTTACAGAGCGAAGAAGCAAAACGGAAAGCTTTAAATTAAACAAATATGCTGCCATGCTGCGGAGCATCCTGAAGTATTTTCGCAGGATTCTCGTTTACGTGCAATGCGCATATTTGTCAATAAATATGCGTAGCAGTTCATGCAGAGCATCAAATATTTAGAGGAACTGTTTTTGTTGCTCAACAGGCTCCGAGGCGGCGTTTAGAAACGCCCAAAGGCAGCCCGGGAAGCTGGAAGCACAAAAACCAGCTGAATTAGTAGAAGCTGCACTTGGGATAGCTGGCAGACAGCTTCCTGCTGCCTGTCATATCCTGTTTATAGATGCTTACATACCTATATATCTATGTATGCATGTATAAATTTCAGCATCCGTTACATTTCAACTGGCGAGCAATGAGCTAGCACAGCAGCGGGACAACAAGGAAAAAAGTGTTCTGGGAGCTGCAGTTGCAGTTGCAGCTGCTCTTGTTTTACTTTTCTTGCCCTGGGCTCGACCAGGGCGTGGGCGTGGGCGTGGGCGTGGGCTTGTGCTCTGCAAATTTATTATGAATGTTGAAAAACAAGCAGCGACAACAGCAAATGCATTTCTTGTGCCTTTTGTGCCAAGTCATGGCACCCAAGACGACGAAGTCGCCGACCGGCTTGTCCTTTGCACCCGCGCTCGTATTCCCAGCGAGTTGTTAAATTTCATTTGGTGACATTGCCCGCTGCCCGCTCCCCCTGCCTGCTGCCCGGGCGCCGCTGTTTTGGCCAACTTGCAGCTTGTTTTTATCGCAAATTGAAACCAAAATAAAGTTTTTGCCTCCATGCAACCCAGCTAGCCGCCGAACCCGAACGCGATTCGGACACATTGCGCCAGTTGCAATGCCAACGACATATTTTTCCAGTACCCGCTAAAGCATGAAGTTTATAATGGGGTATATTCGCTATAAGCGTGGGCCGGCATACGCCATAGAAACTATTGGTTAAAAGCCGAATAGTAGAGGAAATGTGAAGTAGTGATAATTTAGAGTAGGAAAATTGATATTTTGAGCTTGCCAAATATTATTTTTAATATTTTCATTTTTAAGAATATTTTTATGTATTGAATTGAAGAAAAGATTTCTATAAGCGTAGTAAATTTGTATCAAAAGAGAGGTAGAAATAGATACTTTGGAATTGTGAGATTTCCTATATATGATAGAAGAGAAAAAGAAGGCAATAATTAAACGGAAGATCTGATCTGAATACTACAATTGTGATTTAAGAATACTCCAAATGTTTTTAACAAGTGATAAGGATAAGGAAGATTGAAATAGAATTAAAAGCTATAGCTGTGTGAGGCCATACATAATTTATATTTTTATAATTAATCAAGAGAAAAATTAATAATGCAAGCATAGCTGATTCAGTCAATCACATTTTTATAAAATATTTAATCAAATCCAAGATATTATTGATCTGTTCATATACATTAGCTGATAGAGCTTTAATCTTTATACTATTGCATCTTCTGCTCCATCTAGGATATGTCTCAGTTGCGCGGCTCTTGATTATCTTCCAAGTATCTCATATTTTTATTTTATTATTTTTTTTCGCTTTGAAGCTATTTGCTTTTTGTGCTGGATACTTTTTGGCCCGAATGGGGCATTCAACACTTTTTGTTTAGCGCAAGTTCTGTGAAAATAAATAAAATTTTTTCTCTATTTCGCCAGTTTTATTGCATTGCCAGTGCTTTTTGTTTCTCAATTCTCAAGTGCTTTCGCCAGGATATGCTCGCTGCGCCTTTCCCTGCTTGCAGCCTTGATTGTGCCGCTTCAAATGAAATGCTGCCCGCTCGCAAGTGCATTTCAAATCGAGCCACTCGAACAAAAACTTTGATTTCGAGAGGGGACAAACAGCGCTTTGTGTCCTTTGCTAAATGTAAATTGTGCAGCCCGGCCTATCCGCCTGTGTTAGGCAGCCAATGCTAACGCGAATGAGTGCTTCAATAAAACTAGATGGTAAATAACAAGAATTGCCTGTGTCCGTGGGCATAAACGAGGACAAGCTTCTTTGGCCTTGAAGACCTTGAAGTAGGCCGTAATTCCTTTTGACATTATACTGCAGCTATCACGTGCCCCTGGCTGCCTGAGCGTTGCGTTAATTGCCTGCGTGTCCTGGCCATGATCCTGTTGGGCCTTGGCCTCTGGGATGTGCGTGCTCCTGTAGTTGGTGTTAAATGTTAAGCCTGCGGCTTTTTCACGCCTCCTTTTTTATTGTGCAAGCTTCCTTACACCAACTCCGCCCCACCTCCGCCCCGTCCTCTTACCGACCCTAAGCCACCTAGTTACGCAAATGAAATGCCAAAAATGTTTGTTGCTTTTGGTTGCAAATGAATTATAAAAAGCTTTTGCCAGTTCCGCAGCTCTATATGTGTGCTTCATAAATATAACATGCGCCTAATTCCCACCCACAGTCTGAGCATGTGTGCGTGCGTGTGTGATATATTTTATGCACCCCCATAGACACATATTCAGCCGGCAGCACTCTAGCTGCTGCTCTTCAGCCTTCAGCCTTCAGTCTGGTCTGGGCCATGTCATTGCACCTTTTGCTCTTGTTGCTGGCAAAGTTTTGCGTTTCGTCTCGTAACAAACTTTAAATGTTTGCAATTTTTTACACGCACTCAGCGCACAAAAAGGACGAGCGAAACATGAGACAAAGAGGAAATCATAAGGCGCTTGTCTGCTTCGCCCAATCAAACTCGGTGGAAAACTACAATAGCAATCAATTTATGCATGTGTGTGTGTGAGTGTGAGTGCGTCTGGGTAGAGAACTGCTGCAATGCTCTTTCCGTAGGAATAACTTTTTGATTCATATAGCTCGAGCATTCATGGGTAGGTCATACTTTTCTTCTAAATAAGTCAGCAAAAGCTAAACTCATGCTTTGCCAAGGCAAAACAAAGGAGAGGCAAATAATTTGTTATTTCGTGACCTTAGATTCGATTGCCCTCAGGACGACTTCGGGGCTTTGGGTTCAAGGTAAAGTGAAATTAATTCTAAAAATAAATGTATTAACTTTTCATGGCTATTCAGCTAGACTGGCTGCCAGCTCTAAAATCTGCTAAGTAGCTTCATTTTGTTTGAGTTTAATTGTTTATCAATACTTAAATAAGAAGTGTATAATATATTTATTGATTTATAAATTTATATTAAATATTAGAAATTAGTTTGTTTTATTTGAAATAAAAAAATATTTGTTTATTTCTTCAAGTTGCTCTAAATTCTTCTTCTTTATTTACTATCTCAATATATACAGTTAAAAGTTGAGCTTTTTTAACACTGTGTTAACATTTTTAAAACGCCATTAGCATTATGTTATGTTATATGATGTAAAAATGCTTAATATATTGCAACTCAAGATATATTCACTAAATATTTAACTTTATGTTAAGGGGTGTTAACACTTGTGAGCTGCCATTAACAGAATGTTAGATTAGAATGTTAGGAAGAGCTGAAAAGAAACATTTTTCAACTAAGTATATAAAGTGATAAAGATCTATAATTTTTCTGTATATTATAATACAATTTAATCCACATAGCCACAAAGAGGCTTTTTAAAGTAAGGAATATAATATTTTGCTCGAATTATACTTGAATTTTGCCTATACAAAATATTTTCTTTAGTTAAATTAAATTTGCACAAGCTATAAATAATAACAGAGACGAAAAAGCAACTCAAAATAAACAAAATATTTCTCCTACGAAGATAATAAAAAATATGAATTTATTTCAATGCGCTGATTACTCTCTGACTCTCTGCAGATGGTCTGCATCTCTGGGGATTTTAGTGTGCGTAACAAACGTCATTACAAATTCATAATGCTCGCAGTAGTATACCTGTAATATGTAATATACTCTGCTAAAATCATAGCACACAGCTTTGTGCGCTGCAGCATAAGTACATTAATAATAAATGTAAATTTGCTGCTTCATTTTTGCTCTCTCTTTGTTAGCCATTCCAGTTTTGGCTTTATGGAGGCAGTTGTCGGTGGGGGCGGGCGGGGCGTTGTCTTGCCACTTGCAGCTACTTGGCCAACTCTGCTCGCGCTCCGAGGTGTTGTAATTAGAAGCAACCGCTGCTTAACTTTTCGTCGCGCCTTTGATATGCTTAGCTAGACGTTGGGTTTCGAATAGCCACGCCTTGTTATGACTTACGCCCCTTCCGGCCCACTCCCTCGCTTACTCGCTTACGCGCTTGCCCAGCTCCAGTTTCCGCTTCTGTAAGCTGAGCCGCGTTTTGCAATTTTTACTTGTCGTCCTTGGTAAATCACAGCGCACACTGGGATCGGCCAAAACAAATTTGTTGTACCACATTTTTTTCTTTTCGTAGGGTTCTTGTATGGCCACTAGCCTGACAGAGGGTACATCAGTTTTGTCAAGCAATATAAGCCTGAAGTAGCTGAGCTATAAATCGAACTATGTCAAACGGGAACTGAACTTTGTGAGAGTATTAAGACTATCAGAATGGTATACGTTCCACTTAAAACTTTCATTGAAGGAATCAATACTGTTATGCTAAAAAAAGAATAAATATGTAAAATAATATATATAAATGCATGCAACGTCTTTTGACTGCAAGGATATTACGTCTTCGACCCAAGTTTCCCGACCAACTTTTTCTTTTTACTTTTTCTTCAATTTCTACTTCTTCTCTATGCTGCGCATTTACGTGCATGAATAAATTTTGTTGTTGTTGCTGTTGCTGTTGCTTGTCTTTTATGTCTACACATTTTGTGCTTTGTCAAATTCGTGTCATTATTCATTCATACATGATTAGGCAACAGAGCAGAGCACAACATACAACAACACAAAACAGACAACAGACAACAGAAAACAGCAAACAGGCAACAGCAAACAGCGCACAGGTTTTGAATTACACGCTGCCAAGGAGCGTTGGACTCTAGGGTGTTGCCAACACATCCAGCCCCACCCTAGGCCCAGGCCCAGGCCCACCAACCACCCCTGCTCCCCTGCCGAAATGCCCTGATGGATAGTCGGCGGCGATGCTGCTGTCTGCTCGCAGACGACAGGCGTGGCGGCATTGCCAAATGGAAATTAATGAATGAAATTTGATATACTGTCAGTTATCCAACACTGGCTGGCGACGCAGCCGCTGCCGCTGCCGCTGCCGCTGCCGATGCCAGGGCTACCAGCCGCATCAGCATATAATTTAATTTATGCGCACGTGCTACGCATATAGCGGAAGGCTCGGCTTATTTTAATGCGGCATTTGAGCGCTTTAAACCAATTTTAATTTGCCATCAATTTAAAATCGTTCTCTTTATATGCATACATACACATCTATTTATACGGTATACATATATGTATATTCAATTAATTATATTTACTTGTTAATTAAAAAAAAAAAAAAAAAAAAAGCGTGCGCAGAACTGACAAGAAATGAATAAAAAAAAATTATTTAAAAAAAATAAATTTGAAAACATAAAATAAACACATATACATATAAATAAATATAAAAAACGTTTACACACTTAACTCTTTTTTTCGCTTTCCGTTACGCAAATTGGCATAAATTAGCCGCGCTAATTACAAATAAATTGCGCAATTTGTTTTTGTAACACAGGCAGCAACAACAAAAACAACAGCAGAATAAGCAACAACAAATTGAGGCAATTATTGTTGTAATGTGATTACATTATCTATATGATTACAATTTAATTATACCTCAGATGTGCTGAGCTGAATTTTCCCGAGTGTTTAAATTTACAAAGTGCATACAATAATATTTTTGGAATGCATATTTCTATATATTTTTTCAGATTACAGCTAAAATAATAAATAATACATTTTTAAATTGGTAGTTTCAAATATCCGCTCACTTTCAATTTGAACATTTAATGTAATATTGAAAGCGGTTTGTAGCGGAAACGTTGTAGACAAGTCCGAGAGTAAAACTAAGACTACATCGAAGTTCTGCTTCTTCTTAGCAGAGCATTATATTATCAGTGTATTAAGCAGTTAATAACATGACTGACAATGCGGGAGGCTTAGCAGCTGCTGTTAATTTACATCCATGGAATCTAAAATTAACATAAACTAAAGAAAATTATTATTATTATATACTGTATGTTCTTTGGGCCCTAGTACTTTAAACTTTTTAAATTAGAAATATTATTTTCATTAAATTAAAAAAAAAAAAATAAATAAAATAAAAACTAGTTATAGTAAAAATGTCTATAATATAGTACTTTAAACTTTTTAAATTATAAATATTATTTTTATTAAATTAAAAAAAAAAAAAAAAAAAAAACTAGTTATATTAAAAATGTCTATAATATAAGCAATATTAATCAGGGTTCTATTTCGGAACTGCAAATCTCGTTTGCTTGGCAAATGACTCGCTAAATAGTTGATTGGGATAATACGAATCTCATGTAAATAACATTCCTTTAGGTTCTACTTTTATGCTCTAGGTGTTTCCAAGTCATTTTTGCACAATTTTTTTTTTTCTTAGAGATAGCGAACGAAAATGTAAATTGTTTCAATTATACTTTAATATTTTTAAATTATTTCTTTATGTTTTGCAATGTCAGTGTTTTATACATTTCTAATTGTATTGAGCTAATTTCTTAAGAGGATTTCTTTGCAATGATTTGTGCTTGATTAAATTATTGGATATATATAAGTATTAATTAAATAAATCTGATAGATAGCCAAAAGGCATTATAAATTTTAATTTGTTAATTCCTTTTGTTTACTTAGATTTCAAAAAAATTGTTCACACAAGAAGTATTTTTGTTAATTTTGCCTGTAATAAATTCAAAGTTTTTTTCAGAACATATAAAAAGTAAATTTAAATAAAGTAAGGTAAACTATACAAAAACGATTGATCATTGAATACCCTATAAAAAACAGACAGAGTATTTATGAAATATCTGAATGAAACTGAAATATTTTCCAATTGTGCTTTATATACAATAAAAATAAATACATGTTTGTAAGTTATGTACATATGTATGGATATGAATTTGTCCAAGCTCGCATATAACTGTTAGCCGTGGTATTCATTGATGTGGAAAAAAAAAAAACTTTACAAAGAGGTTCCTGTCCAACTGTGAATAAATTCGTTGCAGAACCGAAATCGGTTGGTCTTAGACTTTTTTTTAGCAATATAGAGAAACGGTGAATAGTTATTAGAGGTATAAATGCGCTACAGAGTTTACGACAAAAGCTGCAATAAAACTATATTATATCTTAAAAAAAAAAAAAAATAATAAAAAATAAAGTTATTAGAGAGGTATGATATATAGTACATACATACATATATAAATATATATAAATATTATTTGGATTGCATAAATGCTTTTATTATTATTGACACTGAGTAATATATATTTATAAATTTTGAATTGATTGAGCAGTCGTTAATCTACTAGTACTTCTTTCTTTAAATACTATTCATTCATTCAATATTTAATCTTTGTTAAATTAAACCCTTACTTATAAATTGATTTTTATCTAGCCGTAGAGCTTCCACTGTCTCTCATTGTCTGTATTACCCCATTTATTTTATCTATCTCACAAAATTTTACCTTTATTTTATTGTGGGGCATAAAAATCATGACATTTTAATTGCAATATTTATGACACAAATTCCACAAAAAAAAAAAAAAAAAATAAATAAATAAATAAAACAACAACACTGTGGCAGCTGGTGCTTAAGCGACAAAGCCTGATTCTGATTCTGATTTAAATGTTATATTTACACAGTTCTTGTTTTTGTTATTTATGCTATTGACTGCGTTTGCATGTATTTGAGTGTGTGTGTGTGTGTGTATTTGCGTGCGCATGTTTATTTTTTGTAATTTTGTTTGTATTTAATGCTCGGCGCTTAAAAGTAGACTACAGGCAGAATACAAATATATGCATAAGCCGTTGCGAATGGAAATCCATTTGAATTCCGAAAGATCCTAATTAAGTATCACCCATAAATCATGAATTCTACAAAGCGGCTCATTAATAATGCATTTGCATGCGGCAGACAAATGAAACCCGAATCGAACAACTCCTTTCTTTTCTCCTTTTTCTTGTCGTTGGGGTTATTTATGAGGGCAAGCCTCTCCCTTCTTCTACCGAATCGGCCGAGATCCCAAAAACTTTTGACCACACAAAATGCCTAAATGCTGGCCATATAAAAAATCTGGCCAAGATATTCTGGAGTTGGCTTTTGAGTTATGCCGGGGCCACAAGTTACAGTTGCTGCTAATGGCAGCCTAATTATGCTGACCACAACGAATGCGACCAAACACACACGCACACACGCACACTCACGCCCTTTGTAACCCCTTCTGGTACTTTTTTCTCGTGTCTCTGCCCTTGTCTGGGGCATAAATTTATGCTCATTGCTTTTTCCGGGCAACTTTAAGACGCGCGCACCTTTTGGACTACATAAATCTTGGCCAGGTGGGTGCGTTTTGTGTGTGGGCGTGAACCTCACGCCCCCTGCGCGCCCCTGCCTCCCCCTCCGCTCTATGCGGCAGACAAGGCGCAGACAACATGCGTGTGGCAAAGCCGACGCGACGCACAAAACTTTGTCTGCCTTTGCTTAATGCGCTCTGATTGTCTGGGTGTGCATGTGTGTGTGTGTGTATGTGTGCGACTCTGTTTGTGTCTGTTTCGTTTGCGCCCTACGGCTGGTTCTTCTATGAGAAATGTCTACAAATTATAGCACAGTTGCTACTTATTTAGACCTTTATCGCAGCAGGAGAAGCAGAAGTAGAAGAAGAAGAGGAGCAGAGTAAACCCCGACCAAGTGGGTATTACAAGTTTCGGCTCAAGTTAATGCGAGCTGTGAATCTCTCATTCATCGGAACAGCTTACTCGACTTGACTTTTAGGCTCTGTTACAGTTGCGACAAACAGTTTCGAGTTCGCTCTTCGCTAACTATTCCACCGACCAAGAGCTTCGTTTCATCATAGTTGCAAAGTAATTTTAGTGCTGTGCTGTTAAATTATTTTAGCACTTATGGCAGCTCAGATAATAGCATAAACTTAACTACACAAATATTGTTGTTGTAGATGAATGAATTATGAATTTAGTTAGATTACAAACTATTAAGTATGACTGTATACATATATATTTATATACATAAATAATCTCTTTAAACATGGCATTTTTAGTATGTAGATAAATGGATTCTTATCAATCGATCAAAAAGAATAGCCAATTGATAAGCAGATTGATGACTTGGTAACAGAGTTTATAAAGGAAATGGTATATAAATGGATCGATGGATTCCTATATAAATAGATATTTGATGTATTCAATAAAATTTGTTATTTTATGCCAATGAATGGATATATGATATACTGATTTCTTGATTGATGTGTTCAAGGAGAGCAAAATACCACGATAGACTAGCTCACCCAATTGGTAGATACCGCAGTTAAAAATACTGGTACACAAATGCTGGTTCGCGATATTTAGTTAATTTCTGTTTAGATTAGATTGCCTTTAACCTGCAATTATTTCATAAATGAAATATATCCCGAACTAGTGGACTAGTTTGGTTCTTAATATGATTTTAATATATATTTAATTGAAGATATATGTATATATTTTTTTAATTCTAGACTTTACTGTATTAACAGTACTCTTGTGCTTGTCTTTTTCTTTTTTGCGCTTTTTCCGTTTTTTTTTTTATATGTTCCCATCAGCATTCTCGGCATTTTTGTGTCTCCTACCTAACCCCAATCTCAACGTTATTTGTGACATTTTTGTCTGGGCTTCGATACACACATATTTTATACAAATATTTCATTTGCGTATGCCGAGGCACGCGTGTCCCACTCTCAGTGTTATCGAAGCGCCTGCGACTGTCTGGCACAGTTTAACGCAATAATTAAGGAAAGGCCGAAGGAGCAGCGCCCAAAACAGACGTTGCCTCGTATTAAATTCGATATTTATATATATTTCTTTGTCTATGTATATATATAGATATTTATCTTTATGCATTGGAGTGAAACTCCGTGGAGAGCTACGTGACACGTCTGAATAAATTGTTGTTGGGAGTTGCCGGCGGCGCCTCGCATCAAATTTGAGTGCTTGCAATGAAGCAATAAAACATAAATTCATTTAATTAAGCAATTTGATGTGGCAAGACTCAAAGACATAGACATAAAAATAAAATTTAACAAGCTGCCAAGCCAGAGGGAAGAGAGAGGAGCGCGGTGCGGGGACAGCGGAGAGTGGGCCAAAGTGGTAAAGTTTTGATAGTGAGCAATTGGTACGCATTCGACCCCAGGGAGTGGCAATATTTTGTGCCCCAGTTAATAGCGAAAGTGGATAGCGAATAGCGAATAGCAGGAAAAGCCACTGAAAAGAAGCTGGAATACCATCAAAGTGTGCTGTGTGAAAATTATACAACTTTTCATTTTTATGGCCATACGGCGGCTCAATTTTGCTGGTCAATCAGGCGTATAATAAGATAAAGTCATTGCTATCGCATCGCCTGATGGCGCTGATGGAGCTGGGATAGATGAGATGATGGACTGCTCGGGTAACAAATTAACCGTTATCCCTCAAGTAATCGCAATGCATTTCAAGTGGGCGCAGCTAGCTGGAAGCCCATACAAATCAGCGCACAAAGTCTCCAGCAAACAGACCAGGGTAGCTGCCGTTCGGGCTCGGGTTTGTCAGCCCGCAGGAAAACAACAGCCATACCGTGGACAACTTCAAAGCAAAGCAACAGCAAATTAAATGTGAAAACTCTTCAGATTAAATATTGCCAACAATATTAAGTACATTTTCACGGCATCGTCGTGCAAGTGGCTGACAAACCCTTCGAAGCAATCAAATCACAAATTTCTTTGGGGTTTGCAAAACCAATTACAGTTCGGCCTGTTGGCAATCGTAGGGTGCACGACTTTGTGGTTAGAAAATAATAATATAACAACTTTAAATTGTCTTAAAGCTGAAAGTAGAATATTATATTGCTTTGTTCTTCAACTTTAGGTCGTTAAAAGACATTTTATATATTTCAGATCCTGCCTTAGATGTTCGAGTTTCATCATGCACTGTTGTTTTTGGCTCGATTCGCATATATATTTTTATTATTTAGTGCAATTTTTATATTTTCCTATAGTACCAACTTCTATTTTCTTTAAGAATATTATTCGAAAAGGTGGTCTAAATATAAATAAGTCAACCTTAAAGTTGATTGGCAACATGTGATCTACTAATTTAGGTCTATTAGCGCTGGATCAATTCGAGGCACATTTTAAGTGCGTTCAAAGTTTTGGCCAATAAAAATAAATATAAGAACATGAACAACTTGAATGTACAAGAAAATTCGCTAAAGCGTCAAAAAATATACTTTGAGTGGGGGTAATGGAGGAGCAGGAGCTGGAGCAGGAGCAAGAGTAGGAGGAGGAGTAGAAAGACGTCTTCTTGTGTGTGTTGGGGGTCGGTTAGAAAAGTAAAAACTTGGCTAAGCGTAAATAAAGCAAATAAACTTAACGCAAGCAACGCGAACCCCAAAAAAGTCAAGTTGACTAAGCTGCTTGTTGTTGTTGTCACCGATGTAGTTGTTGTTGTGATTGTCGTTGTGTTGGCCAAAGAAAGTTGTGCTCAAGTTTGGTTTTGAGACAGTTTAGAGTTTGCTTAGCAGCCAAACAAAAACCATAGCATACAACGGGGCGTGTTTTGTGGAAAGACAGAGACAGAGAGAGAGAGTGGGAGAGAGACAAAGTGAGAGTGAGAGAGTGCGAGGCCGAGGTAACAGCCGTTGGTGTTGCTGCTGTTGTTGGTGTGAATAATGTTGCTGTTATTTATGCCTCAATGCGTCACGCCCCAAAAGCCGCACCAACCGCCCCTAAAGAGTGGCAGCAGAAGAAATTGCAATTTCCACGCCCAAGTTTCGGGCACTTTCACTTTATGGGCAGGGAGCAAGCCCTGGCTGCTGCTGCTGCTGCTGCTACTTTTTATTAAAAGTTTTCCTACGCCCAACAACAACAACAACAGCAGCAGCAACAGCAACGGTGGCAACAACAACACAGACGCGTTTTTTAAAGTGTTTTTTATTGTCGCGTTAACCGACCGCAACGACTTGCAGCCTGTTGTGGCAAGGGGCGTGGCAGGGGCGCTAACTTTTCCAGCTGCGTAAGTGTAAATTATTGTTAAGGTCAAAAAGTTTTCTTCATTTTTTCTCACTCTCTTTTCTATATTTTTTTTTGGCGTGACTAGTTTTGCTTAGTTTCGTTAACTGGGCTATAAGTTGATGGCTTTAACTGTAGCACGTGCTGGCCAGCCCCGCTGGCTGCATAATTTTCGAGCACATTTCACTTAATTAACGCGCTCATAAAAATGCCACATTAAGTTACAATTAGCGACGCCGTCCACGCCGCGCTTTAGACCGAAAGGTCAACTAGCCGGCGCGACTTAAACAACCCCTCCCCTCCCCATCTACGGGCTAAGAACTGCCCAGCCCTATCAAGTGGCAGTCTAATAAACTGCGTGGTTTGTTTGGTTGCTTAAGGTTGTTGTTGTGGGTCTCTCTTCTTCTTCTTTAAATATAAATTTATGTGCAGCACCCGAAAAAGAGCACTTTCACTTGCGCCTTAAGCTCTGCCAGGCCCCACATCCACGCCCTGCCTCGCTGCCCCAGCGCCCCAGCGCCCCCGCTCTGCATTTCCTTTTGCCCTCGCTTGACATTTGAAATATGTTGGCGCATTTTATGTTGGTCAGCCGGGCCAGCAATTAAATGACACTGCCAAAGGCAAAGCCACTAAAACACCAGCTGAAGCAGCTGTTCGTTGTGGGCTGACTCGACGGTCGAATACGCTGCCGAATTATTAAAGTTTTTACTCTAAAATAGAGAAACAAAAAAGCATAAATTATATCTAAATTATATTATTATATATTAAAATATTAAAAGTATATACAAATAATCATAATATATATAATATGAATTCATAATAAATTAAAAAATATAATTTGTTTTCAATAAAAGAATAAAATAAATGCACTTACTGTGATATATTTATACGAAAGCGGAAACAAAAATTTTTGCAGCGTTATTTTGTCCGAAATTCTCTGAGTGAGGACCTAGAAATATCTTCATCACGCTTTGAATCTATTGTTATCATACTAATGTTAATATTGTAATATTTCGTAATATAATAATACTATTTCGATCTTCAAATCCTTTTGATTTGTATAGTAAGAAATATTGCGAGAAAATTTGTTTATCTATTTATTGTATTTAAGCAAACTTTTAGGATTAGCCGGACGATTTGAGTTCCAGACAGCTCAATTCATAGAGAAAGAGAATTGAATTGAGAAACTTGTTACGCATTTGACTTGCAACATAATACACTTGAAACAAAGACCTTTCTTTTCTTTTTGCAAAAGGGAGACCCCGACTGAACTTAGTGCCCTCTCGCATATTTGTATATTTACTGTAAGGCGCAACTTCTGCCTGCTAGCGCCAATCTATCATAGTTTGCAAACAGAAATTTCTCTCATGTTAATCTCAAGTCTTACAAATAATATATATCCAAATCACCTCGTGTAGTTCATCAGCCAAGGAAAGAGTATTTGCAAAGTGCAAGCTGGGGCTGAGCGGTAGTTGTTGATATAAATTTCGCTTGACAACTGTACTTTTGGAGCGCTCAGTGGAGCCAAGTGCGCCAACTGTCGAGCTCAACTGGACTCGAGGCCAGTGGCTGAGGCTTTGCTGGCGTTGATGGGCCCTACATGATTTGTAGCCGACGATTGAGGGCCTTTTGGTGGAGGCATTCAGCATCAGATAGTCGGTCTGCGTCAGTACGCCCAGAAAAGGCGTTCCGCCCCCGTGGGCAGGGACGAACTGAAAGCAGAGTCAACATCAAATTTTAATGCTACTCATAATATTTTCATGCCCACAATGCGCAAAGGTTAAAAGTGCCAACGAAATAAATGCGAAATCAGCAAATACTCAAAAATGTGTGTGTATGTGTGTGTGTGTGTCGATGTGTGTGTGGGACATTAATGTCAGAAAAAATGCCGAAAGATATGAAAAGTTTTCCCTTATTGCTGCGGCTCAATTATGGCTGAGTTTCTAATCGAAAAAAATGAAGGGGTTTGCGATGCGTCAAGCACAGTGACTGCGAACGAGTGACGCAAACAGTGATTCAAGTAGCGAATTCCCTAATATTGTATATCTATTATATTTATATAACTTCATATTTTTTTATAGACTCAAAACACACACACAACAAATTTTTTTGTAGGACGTCATATTAGTAATAAATTAGATGTCTTAAAATTAAATATTTATTTTTATTTTATTTAATATCTTATATTAATTTTGTATTTGTATTTGTATTATTATTTTATTTGTTTGTGTTTTACAGACAATTTTGTGCTGCCTTTAAGGCACCGATTCTTAGCTTAAATTTGAAACCTTATACAGTCACTGTTCCTGCCACAGTCAGAGTCCCTGTCACAGTCACTCTCACAGTCACACTCACAGTCATTCACAACGTTCAGTGCAGCTCGAAAATGCTCTCATCTCTATGAAGCTGAAGAACTACCCACACATACACACACACCTACACATACGAATACACACATGGCCATACAAACTGAATTGCCATATGCCATTTGGCTTTTGTGGCTAACTTTCAGTGCGCAACTTTCTCAAGGGTTATACAAAAGGCTCGAAAGGGTTGTCCTGATTGTTGTTATTATTACTGTTGTGCATGTATATATACGTGTGTGTGTTGGCTCCATTGAGTTATGTTCGACAGAGTAAACAAACAAACAGGCTTAAAAAAGGAAATTGATTGTTGCATTGCTCAACTCGGTTTTTTCTACGTACATACATACACACATATGTATATGTAAGTTACATGTGTATGTGTGTGAGGGGGCGCAGCGGGAAGGTGGAAGCGTAAATGCGTTGCTTTACAATACGTTTGCAATTTGAGATCATAAAAATTGATGTGCCCTTAACATACACAAACACAAACAGAAGCACACACACGCACACGCATACAATGGCTTCTGTGTGTGTGAGCTGAAGTGATTGGCGAAGCAATACAGGGTATAAATATCAGCGCCACCTGTGGGCGGGCGGTGGCGCAACGTGTAGTTGAGCATGAAACGTAGAATTTATTATGTTATCGCTTCACCGATTTACTTTATCGATTTCACAATCAGCCAGAGAGCCAAACACTTTTGCTTCGGTATCAACACCTACCATCCCCCGCCCCGCAGTTCGACCCAACCCCAGCGGCAGCCCCAACCCTTAACCCTGGAGCCCCACAGCCTTCCTGTTGAAGCCCTTTTTGCCGCCGTTTGACGCTGCTGTTCCCCAGATAATTTGCAGTCATGTTGTTTGTGTGCGTGTGAATGAAGGTGGGTGTGTGAGTGTGTATGTGTGGGTATTTGTTTGTTTGCCTTGGCATTTTACCGTTTTGCCTGGATTTTGGGCGAGCTCGGCGGGCTTGTGTTTGGCATTCGCCTGCGGCAGAGTGGCAAATATTATTATTTGTTTAAAATTTAAGGCCAGCTGACAAGTGAGTTGACTTTGATAAGTGTCTCCGAATCCGCCTTGGGGTAGGGCAATGCCCTTTGCCAGCTGCTAAAATTCGACTTTGCAATGTTTGCCCCCCGCTTAATTCCATTTAATACTAATAATAATTATTCTATTTATAAATTGTGAAATATGAAAACTATTGTTTGAGATAAAATAATTATTAAAATAGTTTATTATTAGATTTAGCTGTTGTAAGCAGGACCCAAGATTTAATTGATATTGATTTAACTGCGAAATCACAGACTAGGATATTTATATATCTGATGCTTAAAGATTGAAAAACTGAAAATTGAAATTACTTCCGAGCAAGACGTCTATAAGACACTCATGTGCTATGAAATCCGTTGAAGAAGAACTTTTAAGAGACGAAACCCTGCCACCCTCTAATATATTAATATTTTCTGAATTGATATAAAATCTATTTTGAGAGAAACACTTAAAAAAAAAAAAATAAATAAATAAATAAAGCAAATTTAAGCCGTAATTCTTTATTTATTATGGTACATAGAAACGGTTTATTCTGCCATTATATCAATTTGGGCAAAGAGAAACTGAGAATTTATGCGCATTTTGAGAAAATTTTGTTTGCTATCTTTAACTCTGATCAGCGTTTGTTCAAGACTTATGCATTTTTAATGAGCTTAAATGGCAAACGGGAAAGTTTGCATTTTGGCTTTGATGTGGGCCAAAAGAAAGAGTTGCCAAGCACAAGGCAGCGCAATTGGCAATTTGGTAGCTAAGTGTCAGTCAATCTAATATGAATACATATATATGCACACACACACATACATACACATGTGTATATACATTTCGAGTTATATACTTGTATAGCTTTCAGCCTATTTCTCATGATACTCATGCCCATCTCTCACGCTCTTCTTTCTCTTTCTGTCTATTTGCAGGTAAGCAAATCTGGATTATTATATTCAATCAACTTGGCGGCGTGTTTATTTTTAACAATCGGCCGCTGGGGCAACTGCTGCCGATGTGGGGCGAAGCTCCAGCTATAGCTGGATGGACGAACCCTTCCTTCATCCTGTCACTGAATTGATAATAATTGGATTAGCGCATCATTTGCTGTGGAGCTGTCAGGGAGTTCTGGACAGTTGCGCAGCTCGCGGAGTTGGGTTAATAGTGCCCAGAGGGCTCACGGCACGTTGGCCACGCAGCGAAGCAGACACACACTGTGTGCGTCCGTGTGTGTGAGTGAGTGTGTGTCTGTAAAAATATTTCACAAAATGTTCAGCGTTCGCCATATTTTTCAATATTTTTGCGTGCAGGTTTATGGGTGAGGGGGAAATGTGGAGGAGGACGCAACGTTGCGCTTCAACAATTTCACAATTTATATGGCCAGGCACAGCGACCTAAATGCGAGTATGTAAGTGTGAGTATGTGTGTGTGTGTGTGTGGGGAGAGCTCTTTTGGCAAGTTTATGCGCCCTATGGTATTCATCACTTAATTTCCACGTGCCGGCAATGCTGCCATTGCCAAATTTATGACTTTGCCAGCGACGCTGTAGTCATGGGCTTGATTCTAGCATCAGACCATAACAGGACCCGCACGCACACACACTCGCACACAAGCACCCACACATAGTTGTCAAGTTGGAAAACCCCTTCGGCGTATATTGTGTAGCGTTTGCCAGCTGTCAGCGCATAAATAGAATTATGTCAGCTAATTGAATTTTCTCTCAGCGACTTGACATGGATTTATGCACTAATGCAGTTTCGCCTATGTTGGTTGTAATCAAATTTCTCGTTTAACCCCGCCCACATTGCCAAACTGCCCAGCTCGCTCCCCGCAACTGTTTCAAAGCTGACGTACACCAGAAAAGCTGTTCTGGCAAGTTCTAAATTGATGCATTTCACTGGGGTAGAAGCATATTTAAAGCCATCAACTACGAAGTTAAACAGACTTCTCAGTAGACATCTGCACTGCACTTAAAGTCGTCATAAATACCCAAAAGTCAATTAGATTGTTACATTGAACTCTGCAGCACATAAATGACTTTTTAATGAGCGATTCTGGATTGATAGAGAGCAACACAAGACAGTTTAATGTGGATATAAACCTCTGCAAGAGAATCTACGAATGAACTCTGAAGCAGCTATGCAATCAAACTAATGGGCTATAGTATTTATTATCAAGAGTACGAGGAGAATAATAGACAACTCTGCAGTAAATCTCATAGTAAACTCTATAAACTGACAGCTTCACCATGAAATAATCAACAAGAAATTTGTTTAGGGTTACAGCAATAGCAAAATGGCATCGATTAACTTTTGAGATAAAATATAGCTTTAACTATATCAATATGATAATAGAGACAGCATTTAATTAACGAAGATATTATATAATTGATATTGGATATTGCATTTACACTGACTTATAATTTGGCAAATTATAGAGCCACAAATTCACGCTTATTGGCTGATATTAAATTTCAATTGCATTACATTTCATGCTGCACAAGTGAATATTGAAAATTGAATATGAAAGAGATTTTGCAAGCAAATCTATACCTTCTATACAGTCATTCTGATTTATAGGAAAATCAATAACCTAAATCATTATAATTTCCAAGTAATTCACTGATAGGCAAATATTGTGACCATGGAGGACCACGTAATGAATTTGAAAGTCTACTAATCTTTTATAATTATAATATGGATTTATCAAAGTCTAAAGGAAGAGATAAAGCTGTCTAAATATTCAGTCTTAAAATATTGCATAGATGTAAACTTTTCCTAAAAATATAGCCAGTGAGAGTGCTCGCACACATACGCATTAGGGGTGAACTCAGCTGGTAGACTTCATATCATAATTATATATATCGCCACAGCATCATACTTCCTTTTATCCAGGGATAAAGAGTATGACAAGAGATTGCTGGGAAAAACTAAGCTCATTTCCAAAGGAAACCATTCTGGTAACTTCAAAATAAATAAGACGCAGTCAGAGCCGAAGATGAACCAATTTAAAGACAATTTTGACGCTGCAGAAGATCTAAATTTAATGAGCCACATTGTTGCGGCTCGCTTTGATTTGATTGCATTGGAAAAGTGGAAATGGGAAACAATTATTTTGGTAAACTTTTGAGATGCTGCGGGTAGGGTGGAGCGGAGGGAGATGCTGCTGGTTACTCTGCATCATTTATTGTCAGACTTTTAAACTGTCATTTGTCTTGTGGCTGCGGTTGCAGCTGCGTTTTTCGATTCATTTGCCATATAATGCTACGAGCAGCCATACTCTTTTGATTGATTTTGTGGTTATGTCTGCTGGCAACGATGCTGGCCGAAACACGATACCCGACAGCAGGGTCCCCTAGCGCCCCTCCCGCACCTGCCACGCCCCCACCACAGGCCCACCCAACGAAAACAATCAGCATTCACAGTGATTGCAGTCACAGTTTACGCTTTATGATATACCGCACGCATTTCACCGGCAGCAGCAGAAATAATGAAGAATTTCGGACGGGTGGTGCGTTGTGGTCGTTGGGTGGGCTGTCTGGGGCTGTGTGGGGCCTTTTTGTGGGTTTACGTAAATCAAGCTAAGTTGGTTGCAATTCAATTTGCGCACTAAAACCCACCCACCCGCACTTGCCCAAAAGCATGTTACGCAAATTGTACACAATTATATTTGTTATGCCACACTCGCACACACTCGCACACACACAGACACATATACACACCCACACAGCCGGTACGCAGCGATAGCTGAAATGAGCATGAAATCTATCGAAACGTAACGAATTGTATCGAACGTGCCTAACTGTTAATGCGGTTATAATACGCCAGCGGATTATCATTGATTATGGATATGATTGTGCGTGCGTGTGTGTGTGTATGGGGGTGTGGGGGAATAATAACTGTGGAGCGGAACTGGAGCACAGCCGGCACTAAGTTCGCAGCCAGTTCACGAGGGGCATAAAAGTTTGTCCTGCGCATTTGCGCCACTCTCGAGTGTGGGGCATAGACATAATTTCAATTTTCATTTGGTATTAATATCTGTGCGAGTGTGAGTGTGTGTGTGTGTGAGTGTGAGTGTGTGCGTCCACAAATTGCCGCAACGTTGGTGTGCGGAACGTGGGCCCCATGTTATATATGACTGCAAAATGCGGCATTGGCAAAATCCCAGGAGTCCGCTTTAGATGATAGCAGCAAATGGCAGGACAATGCTAGTTATAAGTATCCGCAGCACAGTTGGTTAAGGGCACCAACTACCACACAAAATACACACACACACACACACACACACGTGCTTGTATGTGTATGTATGCCTGATCTGTGACAATGGCTATGCAAATTTATTGAAACGAGCTGGAAAAACTTTTGTGCAATCGCAATTGTGAAATAACAATTTTTGGTTATTGAGCTTCAGAGCAATTGGAAAATTTATGTTGCTTTGATTAAATACAATTGGCCAAAATAAAAAACAATGAATTATCTGCACTATTTGATGCTGATTATATGTATAATTATATTGCTAGTATGTATTTATTTATTATAAATTATTATTTATAATTTTTAGTGAACCGACGTCAATTTAAAGTAGCAAGAAATTAATTAAATAGGCTATAAAATAGGGCCGGAAAATACGTTTATGGGATTAGTTAATAAATTTAAAATTTAGCGAGTCTTGAGTGATGGGGCATCTAAGTCTCCTAATTCCAATCCTAATTCTTGAGCGGAGCTATAAATTATATAATACCGTTTAAACTTATAGTAATTTTGTTTACTCAAAATCTTTAAATAAAAAATAAATTGTTATGCCTAAAATTCAGAAGTCTGTCAAAAGACATCGGAAAGAAATTTTTTTGGTTGTCGTATTACTTCAATGTTCCATCAGGGTTAATTTTGTGACACTTAATTGGAATTTGAAATCCAATTAGAAAAAAACTAAAAAAATCTTTTCGTTCTCTTTCCTTCAATTCGCTTTTTCCTTGAACGCTAATTTTGTGAGCCCATATAATTTGCTCGCAAATGGCTTTTAATTAAAAATAAATACAATTTTAATCAATGCCAGTGCTCAAAATTGTTGTAGCCAGCTGCCCAATTTACAATGCAAATCAAAATAACAAAAATTGCAATTCCAAGCGCTGACAAGAGGCCATTAAGTAAACCAATCAAAGTCCAAACTTGGCCCAAGCAGAAAGAAAAAGAAAAAAATGAAAAATACAAAAAATAAATAAAAATTGAAGGAAAATACGAATTTCATAACAGGCCCATCAAGCTGCGGTCGCGGCCAAATGCAAAACGCAAACAGATTGTGTTCTTTTTGCGGCGACGTCGGCCCTTCGAAATGAAGGTGCCGCACGCCACTTCCGGCCAAGATGGCGGCCCACCCGCTGCTTCCGCCCGCCTGTGTCCCGTTGCTGGCCTGTGCGTCGTTGCGTGCTTAATTAAATGATCATCATTTGCGCGCAATCAACGCTCAAATAAATTTTCGGTCTAGCTATCCCTAACTTCCAGCCCAGCTCTATCTATCCCTCTTTCCCTCTCTATCTTTCTCTCTTTAGCTCCCTCTCAGACAACAGACCCTACTCCATTGCCATGTTTTGTATAGGCTAACCCAGGGCACTTTTACGTAGTTTTGTTTGTTTGGCTGGTTTCCGCTTGAAATTATACGGCATTTTTTGCTGTTGTTGTTGCTGTTGTTATTGTTGTTATTGTTCTCTGTTGTTGCTGCCTTAATTAATTCCTAATTTCGCTCCAAACAACATTTGCTTTGACTCCTTTTTCGTTGCGCATCTTTAATTGAAAATTTTCCTCAAAGACGTTACGACCAAAGTCCGAAGTGGTCATGAATTCAACTTCGCAGGCAGCATACTCTGATACCAAGGGTCCTTCTGAATTTGTGACGAGCTATGCAGCGCCTAAATAAAAGTATATCATATAAATTACTTGCTTGAGCAATAAATTTTAATATGTGATCTATATATTGTTTAGAATTTGTATGTGTGTGTGTATACATATATTTATAAATATTATTTATATATTATGATTTCTAATATATTCTCTATCCTTATTAATTATTTGATCTATGATAAAACGACTTATTTATATATTATTATATATACATATAGTCCCAAATTATTTGATATATGATAATAATGTATGAAAAAATGTAATGCTTTTTAAATGAATTTTTCATTTGAAATCTACATCAGCCTTTCTCTGTAACTTTATTGCTCTTATATATTCCCGGCAATCGCTTGGCTTAGAGCAGGTGGACTTCGGCTTTCACCTCCTTGTTGTTATCTGCGTTTATGGCCAGTCAGTCGTCTGGTCGTCTTGCCGTCTGCTCGTCTGGCTGCCAGCAGCTGTTTGGGCATTTGACAGTCGCTTTTCATTCATTTGCATATTGCCTTCGCATTTTGCTTTGTTATTGCGTTGTTTATGAATGCGTATTACGTTCCCTGCTTTATAGCCGCACTTTCAATTGTCTCGCATAAATTTGATTACGCTTCGGCCTTCGGAGGAGCTTACTCGACGGCCCAGTGCTGTCAATTAGCTGCGCGCAGTCCCTGGATATTAAAATTTAATGCAGCTGCTGCATTTGCTGCTGAGTTTGCTTGGGCGATTCAATTACACATGAACTGGTCAGTTGGCCAGGAGAAGGTGCTGTCCCCGACCCCTAGACTTAATTAGCCTTTAATATTCATGCGCAGACTGCCCACACTCAGGTCGCTCATACGCCCCGTGGCCTGGGATATCAATCAAATATTTAATTATAATTTTCATAGCAAATGCGCCTGCATATGCGATTTGTTGTGCATTAATTTCTAATGCAGCTGCTTGTCTGCGTTTGTTATTCAGAGGGCGAGGCCCTAACGCTCTTCATATATCATTTTAATCGCATTTCATCCACAACATTTAATATGCCATAATTTAATTCAATTTTTAACCGATTTAATTGCATTTGTTGTTGCACTCGCAGCAAAAATCTGCAAATGCCATTAAATTAAATGCCTGCGATAGTCATCAATTTTACAATTAACATGCACACCCACACACACAAGCGTATACTGCCGCACGTGTATGTGTGCCATACATTTTTGCTTGCAAGCTGAGATTTTCAATTGCCTTTAGTCAATTTCTAGCTAGCTGCCTAAGCAATTAACCCAAATTCACTTGAACTTAATTTCACATGCAGCAGGTGCCATAATATGATTATGATTTCGATTAAGTTAAGGATACCTTTGCAGTTGGCAGCTAATTTTCCGCATTTGGGTCAGGTTTCAATTATTAAAATATCTGTCAACTTTCAATTAAAAGAAAAATAAGATGGAAAAAGTTGTTTAAGTAAAAGAGAGCTGTAAAGATGATAATTTCAGAATTCATTTATTCCTTTGCCTCACGAATAGTTTCTATTAGCATTATCTACAGAGTTAAGACCTCAAGACATGAATTGTTGATATAATTTAGCATTAGTAGTAGTAGTAAGAGATTTCTTTAGGCGATGCCTTTAAGGCTGATGAATTCAGGATTTGAGTTGTTTCTAGAACATACTAGTATTATGTATTAAGTATTAAGTAATTGCTGAGATCCCTTTAGAGCCTTCGATAGTATCGTTGGATATAATATAATGTACTGTGGTATATGCGTCATTGTCATTTAGTCAATATCGCTCGATGGAAAATACTAACTTAATTAATATTTTTCCATAACAAATATCAATGCTTGTTATATTCATATTTCATTTCACTTATTGCTTTTTTAAGAGCCTTCAATATTCTTTAGTTTTCATTGATGTGGCCTGAATGCATGTGTAATCCCAAAGACCCGCATTTCGCATTTACACTAATGTTTCAGTCTAAGTGCCACTATGGACTTATCTGATTGGCACTTGAGCAAAATAAATATATATTTACTTTTGAGTCGAAAGCTTCAGCGACAACAAGTTCTGCGCTATCACATATCCTTTGCCATATTATTATTTTTTTATCGATTTTAATATGTTTTCTTGAGTGTCGAGCGCCTTTGTAAGTAGACCCAAGGGTGTGATAAGCGCGCGCATAAACAAATTCACACCCACACGCAGACACCTCGTTGCCTAGTGAGAAATCTTCGCAGGACTTTGGCTTCGCACGCTGCCAAAATGGCTGCCAATAAAAATTAAAACAAAAACATAAATTTTAAGTGCCCCCGCCGAGTGTGAGAGAAAATAAATGCTAAAAAGGAAAGCAAAAAGAAAACAGAAAAAAAAATGTTTTAAGCTAATTCGTGCAGCTTTATTTAACACGAGGTCGGGCAAGAAAAAGGGCGGCAATGACAAAAAATAAAGTGAAATTTAGAAAAGCAGCCGAAAGAAAACAAGAACAAAACGCAAAACAAGTCATAAAGATAAAGCAAATTTATGGCTAAGCATTGTGCGGAGCCTTGGCCACAAAAACAACTCCGCTGGAGCCGCTGGAACTGAAATTAGGTTAACGATATTTCACTCTCAAATGCTGTCGCTGATGCCGTCGCCGTCGCCGTCGACGTCGCTGCTGCTTGTGCTGCTGCTGCTGCTGCAAACGTCCTAAAAACCATCTACAGAATCTGCTGAATATGTTTTTACAACAACAAGAACGAGAAGAACAGCATGCAAGATGTAAGCTAAGTAAGCTAACTGAGTGAGAAGGCAGTAGCTCGACTAACAAATATCCTGTATACGCTGTAGTTAAGACTATTGGCCAAGCTAATGACGGTTCATTTTTTAGCCTTTTTTTTTTTATTAAATTAATTATATATAATTTTATAATTTAATTATATACAATTCATATCTACTCAATAAAAACAATTTTAAGCTTTCAATACCTCTCTTTTTTTTGCGGATTGTTTTAGCTTTTAGTATTTTTGTTATAGGAAAATCATAAAATAGGGTTATTATTTTTATATGCATATATATTTTTTTAACAAACTTTTTTTATTTTTCAGTTTTTAATATAGTCACTTATTTCTCAATTTCATATTCACATACTAATTACTGATTACTGGATAAGACTGTATTCTACTGTTAGAAATAATTTAATTTCTAAATCTCTTTGTCGATTAGAGAAACTGTATGCCAAATTAAAAGACTCTTGTGTTTCAGAGTCTCAGAGCTCTTATAGAGTCAAAAATATCAGACGTTATCAACTCAGCATCAGCAATTCAGTGTGTTAGTTCTACTCAGAATTAATTTTCCAGTTGAAGCAATGCGTGGTCCTGCCTGCCCTACAGCGCATGTTCAGTTTACAGGGTATCTTTGCTGAAGTACATAAAGTGCGGACTATCTTTTGTTTTTGTGCCCAGTGCCAGTTTACAGTTAACAGTTTAAAGTTGGAGACAAACTGTTTGGCATGCCAAATGTCGCTTTTATCGCTAAACGACGCCTAAGTGAGGCGCTTCAAATGCCGCCCACTAAGGCGGCGAGTGGCCCGTCTTGGCACACTCCCGGAACACATTAGTCGCCGGAACGGCACTGATATCCTTTTGCGCAAAGGTCCTTGCCTTTGTTAAGTGCTAGGGCCTTTTCGTATTTGCGCTTTCCATTTCATTTTCCGGCAGTGCTCGTTGCGGTTGCTCCCCAATTTGAAATTAAGAGCAAAGCCGCCAATAAATTCCTGGAAAAATCTATTAAGCTCGTGGACTTCCTTTGCTTAAATAAAAAAGAATAATAAAAAAAAAGAAATCTGAAAATAAAAAAGCACATAAAATTAATTAAAATTAATTGCCACAGCATATTTTCCTTGGTTTTTTTTAGCAGCCGACTTTTCTTTTGCCTTTGCCCTGAATAAGGAATTTTGCCATCTTTGAACTCAGCTCCCACTGATTACATTTCCGCATGTGTGTGGGCGTGTCCCCTCAATTTCCAAATATTTGTGCAGGCAGCACAAAACAAAACACAGCAAAAATAATAAAGGAAAATACGAACAAGTAAGAAGACTCTAGTCGAGACTGCTCGACTAGGAGATACCCTGAACCCTCTAAGCATATATTCTAATCATTCTGCACTTCTTTTATGCACACATACATACACATGCACTTATAAGCACGCGCTCTGCTAACTGCGCAGTAAGCAGCGACTGCGCTTGGGCTGCGCTGCAGTGTGGGCAATATTATGAGAATTTATTTGTCGAATAATTTCTTTTGTAAACTTATGATCTTAATGAAACTTTCAGAGTGTAATCATATGGTAAATATGTGTGTACATTCCAAAGCACAAGTCTCTAGTACTTGAAATGCGTTTTTTACAAATTGGGGGCGAAGGGGGCGTGGTATCCAAAATCTGTAAATTACAAAATCTTTGTGTCTATTAACTTTATATACAACACAAATTTGAAGACTCCAGGTCTAAAAATGCTCAAATTAGGCTAAAAAAACAAAATCAATTTTTCGATTATTCTCGATAAAAAAGTTATCGGACGATTTATCGAAAAAATAAAGCAAACTCGTACTGCGTATGGTACACACGAGTATGCATGCCAAATTTCAGCTCTCTAGCTCTTGTAACTTCTGAGATCGACGCACTCATACGGACGGACGGACGGACGGACGGACGGACGGACGGACGGACGGACGGACGGACGGACGGACAGACGGACAGGGCTATATCGACTCAGCTCGTCACGCTGATCAAGAATATATATACTTTGTGGGGTCTGCCACGCCTCCTTCTGCCCGTTACATACTTTTTCACAAAACCATTATACCCTGATTTCCCATTTTCAATGGGTTCAGGGTATAAAAACAAAATATTGGAAAATAGAAACTCATATTGATTCATGTTTTGGCAACAGAAATATCAGGCAAGAGCGGCACAGGCATTGCGGCATTGGGCTTTGACCCACTTTCAGGCATACACATGTGGTTGGCTGTGGCTATGGAGCAGTAGAGATATGCGTGGTTTAATAGCTCAAGGGCCTCTCTTATTACTATTCGTCATCTATCACAAAATACGTGAATTTTCATTGAAATATAATTAGGCAGCAAATGTAAAATATTTAAATCATTTTACGAAACCTTGCGCACTGTGGCAAATATATATATAAATAATTCACGTAACATCAACACTTGGCTAGCGACGTATACGCAATCATATATCTATTTTATAAAAATTTTCAATATTCTGCAATTTTATATTATTTTGCTCATTTCATTTTATTTGATGGCGTTCGATCCACCCGAGGGACAGTGCTCTTCATCTTTATTAATATATAGATATCCATTGAATATCTTTGAGGCGAACCCGTTAACAAATTGTTAGCCATTTTAACAAAAATGAAAAAACCCGTTGCGTTCCTTTGACCAGTTGCGGCTTTTGCTTACCGCAGCTGCCTGCGTCAGTATTTGTGTTTGTATAAAATTTGTTTTTTTTTTCCATTTCGTTATTGGGAAATGAATTTTTGCTACGCTTTTGTTGGGCTTGTACAGCTTGCGGCAGCCTCACATATTTTACATACCCTGTAATTTGTGCGGAACGAGCAGCAGTTGCATGCAACATAAAGCCATTTTCACTCCTGAAACAGGTGGCTGGCAGTGCGGGAGGAGAGTTAAGGCAGTTTAAGAGCTCACTATTCATGTCTATTCATTATAAATCTTTCTATTTAGATAGGATTTCTATGAGCTGTTTCCGTCTTTATGAACTTGTCACAAGACTTCTCATCTCTTCAATCCCAAAGTTGTACCTAGACTTCGTTACAGAAGCCGGACAAACTCGGTTTAGATCTATAAATTTAGTTAGTATAAGAACTTGAGCAAGCACATTTGGTATGCAGGCTTACCTCTAGCCTCATCCCTTATGCAATGTATGTTTGCTTAATCCGAGTTACTTAGCCCCAGCTGCAGGTCAACTTCGAGTCGTGCACTCTCGCCTTTATTATGCTCCCAAGTTTTCCTTTATGTGATTTTGTTGCTGCCAGCTAGTTGCCCCTTTTTATATGCTTGTTTATATTTAGTTTTTTGCGCAACTTTTGTGCGGCCGCTACTGCTGTTGGAGTTGTTAGTGTTGGTGTTGTTGCTGTTGTTGCTGGGGTGAAAACTTTGGACCATTGCTCGAGGCTTTCGGACGCTTAAATTGCCAAATAGTTGCCATATTTCGATTGAGCGCAGAGTAAAGCAATGCAACTATTTCCATTTGCGAGCCAACCATTTAAACAGCTGGAAAAATCGTTGGGAAAACTCATTTAAGCTTTAGATGCAGCTGCGAGTGGGAGTCAAAGGGTTCGGCTGGGTTTGATTTCGAGTTTGAGTTTGAGTTTTGTGCACCTGCAGTTCGAAATTGAAAGCGTCGTCTAGCATGTCTAACATTCTGTTTGCATTGCAATTCCTTTACGGTCTGCTGGGCAACAACATGCCATGCCAAACACCAACAACAACAACAACAACCACTCGAAAAATCTGCAGTTGCTGACGTGCTTACATTGTTGCTGCTGCTGCTGCTGCTGCTGTTGCTGCTCCTGCTGGGACTGCATAAATATGCTAAAAATGTAAATACTGTAAAAAATATTGCACAACCCGAAAGCATGCCCGCACATGCACTACATGCACTTGAAATTTGCTAGCGTATTTTATTTTCATTTCAATTGGCCATCCGACGTGTGTGTAATATTTTCACATTTATCAATGCATTCAGATTTATATATGTATGTATGTATGTATATGCCATATGGATGCTGCCCTCTTTTCCATATGCAAATTGAGAACAATTTTAATGCCATTTGGCGTGACCGAACTGCGTTTAATTAAAAAACGATCTCAGCAAGTAAGTTAAATAAATAAAAAAAAAAAAAAACAATCTGGCAAAATGCGGCTTATAGCCACACAGAAATATGGCGTAAATATTCAATAAATGTGGTCAAGAAAATATCTGCATCACACATATGAAAGTCCTGGCTGACTGACTTCAATGACTTGTCCAGCGAATGCTGATCAAGGTAGAGCGTAAAGTCTGGTATTTTTCAAAAGTTAATTAAACTGCAAAACTCGGCACATGAATATGGCTAATTGATTAATTTTTGGTTAAAAGTCAAGTGGCTTTAAAAAGTCAGCTGAATTTTTAACACCCAAAAAAAAAAAACTACAATGATACCCGATATATTCTGTATATGAAGAAAAGCTACACATACCTATTTGACAATGGAGTTAAATATAAGAATTCAAAAGAGTTAACATTGCGATAGTCTAGGGCAAGAGCGTAGCCTTCAGTAGCAGATTTCCAATATATATAACAGCTTAAGAAGCGTGTGGGCTTGCAGGCAGCCGAGCACACGTAGAGGCAGGAGAAACTAAAAGTATATATTTTAGAACACTTACTATGAAATAAGAGCTCGCTATCAACTAGAGTTTTTGAGCTCAAAATGATTTTGGCTTTATTACAATATATGAGGAGAGCATAATGAGAGAGCTGTAGCCTTCTCCTGCCACCTCAGTTCTCGCCGCTCTTATTCACAATAACCAACACTGAAATAATTCAAATCAATATTGTGTATTATATCTTCAGAAATAACAGTATCTGCAAATAGTCAATGTCAATCAAATGAATAAGCGGCATCATTTCTGTGAATTTCAATATGCAGATGTATTATGTAAATATCTACATATGTGTAACTATGTATGTAAGCATATATACTATATACATATATTACATATTATACATTGTATCTATAATAATATAAATGTCTGTATGTATAATAATGTAATATATGTATATATAGATGTAAACGTCATAAATCAAATTTCAGTTTTTTTCTAGCGTGTCTAGCACATTTTGGTAGCAAAACTCTCTACATTGGGAATAAGCAATGCACAGAATATATTTGAATACCTTTATAACTACACTATCAAAAATGTTGATTGAAATTGAAGCCCATGAAAAAATTATGGTTCGGCTTCTATATTTGGGTTTCTATTTTTAATAACAAAACTAACATATCTTTAAGCGATGTTATATTTCATGCATTGTTTTATTATAAATCGACTTCTCTATAAATATTCGTCTGTAACTATAGACGTATTCATGTAGACACTTAAGATTTAATAATAGTTACATTTATAGATATGAATATTATTATTACAGCACTTCAGAGCTAGGCATGTGCTATTTGCTTGTATATTTATTTAATACACATGTATATATATATTTGCTACCTACAGGAAAAAGTTGTAGATAAACATAAACAATTCTCTGTGTGGACGCCTAGTTAGTATTTTTGCTTTGTATGCGTATGTGTCTCGAGGGCGCAACGTGTAAACAAAAGTTTTTTAGACCTTAGTAAGATAAGCGCTCAAGTGTGTAGACTCTCTCTATGTGTGTGTGTGTGTGCGTGTGTTTGTGTATTGTGCACGCAGTCGCTGACAGTTTACATGGCAGCAAAGTTTCAAGAGTTTAGCCAACAAAACAGCCAAAAGGAATTACACACAGAGCACACACAGTGGGAAAAAAGCCAAAAAGCGCCGCGCGGTCGCCTGATTACAAAAAGCAAAAAGACCAAAAAAAAAAAAAAAGAGGAAACTTTGACCTGTTCTCGTGCTGCTGCTGCTACTGCTCAGGTATGTCAAGTTCTGCAACTTTGATTAAAAATTCCACTAATAAACAAACAACACGCAAACAAACAAATAAACAGTGAAATGGCATTTTCTTTGGCTCTGCTCGGCTGCCGCTGGCTCCACCTAGCGCTGACAATGTGCAAACACACACACACGTGTGGGTTGGTGAGTGTGTGTGCGTGTCGAGATGATTGCGTGACATGAAAGTTGGTAAACACTTAAAATATATATGTATGTATGTATATAAATATGCAAGATCTACTATCCGGCTCAAATTGGCAAATAATTCAAATTATCTAAACTCTAATCAAATTTATTAAGCAAGAAAACTTCTCAGCTCCAATAATTGTTCATATTGATTTGAGTATTTAATGTATGGAAATTGAGTAAACAAAGAACTTCTGTTGATTATGTATTAGTTTTGTTAATTAATTAAGATGAGAGGATATAAGCATGATTCTCAAACCCTTACGCAGCTCAAGGAACCAAATTTTAAAATAAAAGTCTTAATTGTATTGTGCTAATATTTAGATATTAATCATATTCCCTTCCGGTTTATGTATTCTCGATATGCTAATGTATAAATCATGACTAGCAGCTACTGTAAATATAAGCTGACTGAAATAAACAGAGTTTGGTTCAGTTTCCATAAGCTAATACCTCTACTCTATCTAGGCTATTCCATTATAAATTCAATTACAAATTTAGCTAATATTTCTATATGCACAAAGTGTATGTCAATTTCATGAGATGCACTCACGAGTCACTCACGCAGCGCGCTCATCCTCAGCTGGTTACCTTAAGATGCGTTCCAAACTTTGGGGACGCTCAATAAACATTGCGTTTAACAAAAGTTTGTTTTTATATAAAGTTGACTCTTTTTTCGTGGAGCTTCGCTGTGCACGCTGCACTTGTAGTCTGCGTACGTGGCGCCATTTTGTTGTGTAAACTTGTTACCCATTGAACAGGAGCAGGAGTAGGAGCAGCAGCAGGAGCAGCAGCAGGAGCAGCAGGAGTAGGGACAGGTTGTTGGCGAAAGTTTGCGGCGCTGCTGTTTGCAGCCATTTGGTACATTTTATATATGTATAAAATTGGCAAATTTGCGTTGTTTATTTATGCGCTAGAGCGCAATACACACACCACACTCGCACACACGCACCCACCCACACAAACAATTGCACACACACATGCTGAATATATGCGTTTGTGATTGCGCATAATGAACGAGCTTCAGTTGCACTTTGCTCTTTAGTTTCGATTGGATTTGAAGTCAGCTGCACTCGCCAGCGCCGAGTTCAATAATACAACCAATTTATTAATTAAATAAATGCTAATTAGTTGGGGTGGGTGGGTGTGCCCACGCCCACTAACTAGTGCTTGTAGGAATTGCAGCAATTGTAATATAAATACATTTGTGCCTGGCGCTTGACTCATTGATTGATTTTGAATCATGTGTGCGATGTGGCTGCACTGCCTGCAGCTATACCCTGTAAATGTGCAGCTGGTGATAAAGGGGTAGTGTGAAATAGAATTAACTAATTGGTATCATCAACTGTTGAGAACCAAGCCATATAGAAGCTAAATATACAGATGTTCGGCAGCGCTGTCATCTATCGATAGGTCTAAATCGATTCATGCACATAACAATAAAATTAATTTTGTTTTCTTTCTATTTAGCTTCTTTTCTTTTAAAATGAATAAATATACCTTAAACAAGTAAGAAAGCTCTAGTCGAGACTGCTCGACTACGAGATCCCCTGAACCCTTGGAGTGTTAGCTATTTCAATAATTTTTCGCGTCTTTCACACGCACGTACGCACACACAGGCATACATACACACACACGCATACACACACTTACATACACACACACATACACAAACACATACACACACAAGCACCCACGCATAAACACGCATGGGCTGCAGTGTGCGCTTACTATGAGAACTTATTGATTAATAACTTTTTTTATGGACGTACGATCTTCATGAAACTTTCAGAATATGATTATAACATGGATATGCATGTAATTGCCAAAGCACAAGTCTCTAGTATTTGAAATACGCTTTTTACAAAAGTGAGGGTGAGGGGGTGAATTTAAGGGTGGGGGGTAAATTTTAACAAAAACCGAAATTGTATAAATTGCATATAAGCATACGTTATAAATTTAGAGACTCTAGCAATAAAGGTGTAGAAGATATAATTTTATAACTGGTTTTCGATAGGGTTTTTTATCGATAAAAAAAGATTGGGATGAGTTATCGATTTTTAATGATAAACTCGATATCCGCGCTGTAATTATGAACATTTTACAAAAAAATTTAAGTCTCTAGCTCTTATATCTTCGGAAATCGACGCGTTCAAACATACGGACAGACGGACAGACGGACAGACGGACGGACGGACAGACGGACAGACGGACAGACAGACAGACGGACAGGGCCAAATCGACTCAGCTCGTCACGCTGATCAAGAATATATATACTTTGTGGGGTCTGCCACGCCTCCTTCTGCCCGTTACATACATTTCAACAAAACCATTATACCCTGATTTCCCATTTTCAATGGGTTCAGGGTATAAAAATACGTGAAACTAGAGGGAATCCTTATATTATTAAGGATATTTTCGTGATAAAATCAGGTGAAATGACTTGATAGTTAGATAAGCAAAGTAAACAGTGACAGAAAGCTTGATAAGCTGAAAAATAGGATAGGAAAAACCTTAAATAAATTACAAGCAAATATAGAGGTTTCTTTAGAGTTCACAATGACTTCATTGTGAACTCTAAAGAAACCTTTATATTTGCTTGCTTCTTTAATTCAAAATACTAAAAATTCAATATTTTTGATAATTTTAATAAATTACAATAAAGACTCAACTTTTTATTTGATAAAAAACTGGTTCTTATTGAAAGTATTTGATGTATTTGATGTATTACATAGTAAGTAGCATCTCTTAGCTAAGCGTTTCAGGCTAGCATCGACTAGGATATTAGTTTTCCCTCTTATTTAAGTCACATTTGTGGCTTCCAAGTTGCATTTGGTAATTAATTGGACTTCGATCTCTTCGACTCAACTGCAAATCCAAATTGGAATCAAAATTAGTTTCCCAAGAGCAGCTGCAAAAATGGTTTCCATGTAATTGATGTGTGGACTACATCGATGCTGGTTGATTGCATTTGCATTGTTCGCATATGAATGGACGAGCACCAAGCAGCAGCAACAACAGGCAGTAGCATCGATTGAGAATATAAATACATATATTCTCTATATATATTTGTTCTGACATGTGTTTTCCATTTGAATTTTCCACTTCTTCGCTTCAGTGAATTTACTTTCGTTTACTGAGATTGAGGCAACTTCTGTTGCATCTAAGCTGCTGCAGTTAAGCAAAAATCACTTCCAGTTCGTGATTAACTATGTGGAATAAGCCAAGCGTGCAGCTTTCTACCTCAACGGCTTCCGTTTATCTTAGCAATTGTTACTGCCTTTGGCCAATGCGATAATTGGCTTCATGTGGAGCCAATTTCTTGGCAGTAGTTCAACGGCTAGCTCAAAATAAAGGAATTATGCAAATGAAAGTAAACAGAAAATGAAAGTAATGGAAAATGATGTATGAGCTGGTATCAATAATATAAAATATTTCTTAGAATTCAAAGCTCAAATTTGAATTAATTTTCTTGTCTATGAATATAACTAAATATATATAAAACTTCTGGAATTTTCTTGTTTTCTATATTTTAACTGGAGTGAATAACTTATTTATTTATACAGCTCTCCACTTGAAGTATCTCTTATAGAAGAGATGAAAAATACATTTTTATTGCAGCTACTGCTTCGCAAACGAAACGAAACGAACCCAGAGTATTTTCAGCTTTTCGATTTGGAAAATATGTTCGACTTGAAGCGCAGTCACTTGTAAATTGTGCTTTAATGTCATTTTGCTTTCTTGCAAGACATTTAGCATCACTCAAGTGCCAAACACACTCACACACACACGTCAGGCACTTTCAGTGCACACACACACTCAGCACTCACATACATTTATTATATTATGAATGTCTGGCACATACTCACACTTGATACTTGAATTGTACTCACTATTCGAATTGCTGTCTGCAATTTGCCAACATTTTCATGCTGCGACGCGGCGCAGCAACTGACACGAGAAAGTAAGAAAAGCATTTGCCACTCCCCCAATGACGCCCCCTACGTCGCTGTAAGTAAGCGTTGCGAGTCAGTCAAGTGCCGGAGAGGCTCGCAAGGCAAACATCAATCGATGCGAACGGCTCTATATATATACAATTTAAGATACATGTATTTATTTATATACGTATATATCTTGTGTTTTATTTGTTTTACAATTTTGTTCAATTATTTTAATGCAACAAATGTGTTGACTGTTACGGCACGTACAAGAAACTTGGCTCTGAGGAATTTGCCAGTAACATTTTATGACTTTTACTTTTGCCAATTTACGACACACACATATACATATATGTGTGCATACACACAGATATAGAAGTGTGTCACTGTGCTGTAAGATTGAGCATGTGGCGAGTGGGCGCTGGCAGTCGGCAATCTGTGGGAGACGTCGCTGACTTGCCACAAGAAATCAATCAAAATTGCCGCAACACAAAAAAGAAAAAATACATAAAAAAACACACACACACACAGGGTATATGGTAAAAATAATGAAAAAAAAAAAAAAAAAAAAAAATGAAAGTAACAAATGCGCACGCGATGCTCATCAATTTGTGTGTAGTTGAAACATGTCCTTGCTAAGCCCTCTTCATATAGGAAAGACTATCTATTTGTATGCGTGTGAGTGTGTGTGTGTGTGTGCCTGTCTGGCTTTTGTGTTTGCTTAGTGCAATGCAAACAAAGGACAATGCCGTGACGTGCCTTGTAACTGTGAGCTGCAGTCAACTGTCACTGCAGCCCCCACACATTGCAGCCACGCCCCTTAGCCTACTGCCTCCTTCTGCTGCTGCCAAGCTTGTTTTTGCTGCCAGCATTGCCTTTGCAGCTAACACGACTGACACACTTTTCATGCTACAATAAGCCATTATAATGAATGTAACCAGAGTGTAAGCCAAAATACCAACACACACACACACACACACACACACACACACACACTTTCCTATATACATATATACCAATACTCAATCACAGTTCGAGTTTTTTTGCAGGCCAGCGAGTGGCATGAAAAATATAACAAACCCACACAGACCCACACACACATGCATACATACACTCTTCATGACTTCATAATGTTCTGATATCTAAATACATTTATTCCAATGCAATTTTCAGCCATGAAACCACAAATTTTTTCCGTTTTTTGTTGAGCTGAAAAGCTACAAAGTTTAAGTTCTTCGTTATGCGGTTTGGTAGGCATTGAGTGCAGCAAAAAAAATGCAGACTAAATACAGACATTAAAGCTAATAAATCATCTGAGTTTATTCAAATTCAATAAAAATTCATGATGAAAAACAAAAATTTAAACGTTGAAAAGGAATTTTTGAATGCATTCAAAAATATTATTTGTAATATATGTATATGTATGTGTAAATGTATATATAAAATAAATAAAAGAACACAAATTAAGTACCAGATAAATTCCTAGAGAGCCAAATTTATTTTGATTGCTTTAAAGTTTATCTCTTAACATATGTATATGACATAATTTACATGCCTTGCGATAACTATCATTAAAACAAACACAAAACACACACACACACGCACACACGTACGTACGTTCACCTACAAGAGAACCAGTCTCATCATGACTTTGTCCATTATTATTTACAGCTTGGTTGAAGACGCATGGCTGTTGGGCACTCGGAGCTCGAATAATTGGCTGGGACGTGCACCTACGTTGGGCCAAATCACATGTGGGCCATAAGACAAATGACAGCTGGCAGCAAGGACAAAACTAGGCGGTTAGTTGGACAGTTAGATGGATAGTTGGATAGCTGGATGGACAAAAGGGGCTTAGCCAACCCTCATTTGTCACGTGATTTTATAAACTGCAAATCTAAGACAGAAGGCTCTTGCCTATTGCTCTGCTTCTTCTTCTTCTCCTTCTGCTTGTTGTTGTTGCTTTTATTGTTGCTGTCTTGTTATGTTGCTGGTCAATTTCGTTTGTAATCCCTTTGAGCCTGCTCACAGACACACCCACACACACACATCAATAGGCGGAGTGAAGTGACAACTCTAATGCCAGCTTGTTTGTTTGTCTACATAATTGCCCCAGTTGATGGCTTTTTGGGGTGTTCGTGCGGGTGCAGGGTTCACTGTAGTTTGAGTCTCTCATTTGCCTAAATGCCGCAATGTTGGCCTAAGCCTTAGAGCTCGCCTAAGCCCGGTCTATGCTTCTATGTCTACGTTGTTAGCTCACACACAAGCACACACACACATACACACACATTAATTATAAAAGACATTGCTCGGGCCAAGCCACAAAACTGCATTCGGTCGGACCCGAAAAAGGTTGCATAAGCCTCCAGCCAGCCAGCTCTCTGGGCTATTAAAGTAATGGCTAAATTTTATTTGGCTGCTAACTGGCCCGGGCTGCGGCTTACCCCACACCCAGCCGTTGCCCGTCAATCTCCGGCCTCTAAAGAGGCCAAGAGAAACGAAAGCGTGCTCTCTTTCTCTCTCTCTCTCTGAACTGCAGACACTATTACTCCCCTCCTCCATCACAGACGTCAGCAAGTTGACAATTTATCAGTGCCAATGCCGCACTGCGAAGTGCTGCAGCAAATATGACTCGAAATTACTATTAACAGGCTCTGTCTCAGACTCCCACCTACGCGAACCGCACTGCCAACATTTTGGCTGCTTTATGGGGCGCATCAAAATTTCAACATCTACATATATCTGAATGCCCTGTAACTAGAAAGCCATGAAGAGTGGAAGTTTAAATGGCTAGAGATAATTCAGTAAAATTGAAATATATACTTTTTATTATCTCTATATTCTCTATCCATGTTCAGCAAATCAAGCTATTCCTCAAATTCTAATATTTTTAGGTACATCAAATAAGTTTCAATTTTGTATTCAATTCCAATACCGTATTTCTAATGATTTCTTTTTAGATTCAGCTAGTAAACAAATTAATATATATATAGTTAAAATCTATTTTTAAAAACTTTAAAATAGATAGATAAATTAGTAGATAATTAGATAGTTTTGTTTGTATTGTAACAGATCGCGAATAAAACATAAATTTATAAATTTTATCTCTATCGCAATTACAGGGTATTATAGAATTAAGCAACGCAGATCATAAGCATTTTCTTTTCTTGCTTATTTTTTTTTCACATTTTGCATATGCGGCGTATACGTAATGCGCACACAGGTCCTTTTAAGCCCGGCTCTGGGGTGACAGCCCACGCCCACACACACATTTGACGTTTAGGCAGTAGCTGACTAGAATGAGAGAGAGAACATCTGAATTCTCGGATATGTGACAATGTCGCAGATTTCCAAATGCAGCGCACGAGTTTTGCATTTCAAATGGCTGCTGCAAGGATTTCTGATTGTGTGTTTCTGATGCTGACTTATCCGATCCCCTCGCCCATACCCATGCCGGCAGTCACAAGCATCTCCTTGGCACGCGCTTTAAAATTTAATTTGCTGCTCAAATTGGCCTCCCTCTGCCTCGGCTGCTGCATTATGTAGCTGGCATATATTGCGCATACGCATCGTTGAGCAATGAAATTAGCAAAATGCAAATATTTATACAGCCCCAAAAATGATATTTATACTCGAGTGTGTGTGTGTTTGTTTTGGAGTGTGCGAGTGTGTGTGCATCTGTCTAACAACTGTTTGTGCTCTTTGAGGGAGGCGTATGCCATAAAAATATGCATACATACGTATCTTTCAATATATCATGCATACGCCAGGTGTGCGCACACACACACACACATTTGTGTAATATATTTATAGCGTGCCGCTCAGATTTCGCTGCGTGCATGCGGCGCTCTGTTTGCATGCGAACTGACAAGCCAATTAAATTTGACATACATAATTAAGTGAAAATGCGGGAGAGCGCAAAAGGAGTTCAAACATTAAGTGGACAGGTGTATTGCATTTTTAATTAGCATGGAATTAAATTTATTGCATCGAGCATCGAAGTGTTGTGGCGCCTGTCTATAGTACCATATATTGATTGTCTACTGTAGTAATTTAAATAAATAATCATTGTTGTAACGGATGGAGAGCGAACTCAATTGCCATTCAAATTTTTCAAATTACTTAAATTTTAATATTGCTATAATTTTTGTATAGTGTTTTAGTCCATTTTATTGGACTAGCAACACTTTATATTAGCATTTAATAACATGGTGAACGTAAAATTTCATTTTTGAATTGAGTAACGAAATTTCATCTTTGAAAATATTTTCTCTTGCGCAAGTATATATTTGTTTATCTACAATATTTATTTAAAACAAACATAAAATTTTGCAATTCAAATAATATTATTTTATATATATTTCAAATTGCTCGATTGCACTGAAATAAAATGTGTCATTCCAAGTGCCACATAAGAATAAATTACCTAAGTCCATTATATATTCATTTATACTATTTAAACCTGTCTGGCGAAGCACCTGTGTTTTTCATATTTCTATAAATAATATTCGGTGTCTGAAAAATGAATATCGTGTTTCATGGCCAGCAGCTCAAATAGAAAACAAATCATTTAAGCACTGGCCAGATACACAAAAGCAATTTCTCAATTTTTCACGCCGGCAAATGGCAAATGCCATAAATTCAACAGTCACCCAGGCATACATATGCATGTTTATTTCGCCAGAGATATATGTATATGTATATGTATATATCTGTCTGCTGTGACAGTTCGCAGATCTGCTGCTGTCTGCGGCTGATGGAGCACACGTGTTCCATTCGGGCTTGCAGCGTGAATGCATCTTCGAGCAGCTTTCAGCTCCATCAGAAGTTGGATATGCCAGGTTGATTCTTTTACTATTTTATTTAGTCATTTTTGCGCAGCCTGGCTGAGCTTTGTGCTTAATGCCCGGCTATTAAAAACAAATTTATTGCCTATAATTAAAATTCGTGCCGGGCATGAAAAGAAAAAGTGTCACTGAAAAGAGAGCAAAGTGAAAATATTTCATGGCAATTTTTGCGGAAATTGTTGGAAATCGAGCGTGACAGCCGGGCAAAAAGTGTGCGTAATTCATTTTTGTACAGTTTAAGCGAAATTGCATAAAAATGAAAACGATGATGACGATGCCGATGCCGATGCCGATGATCATGATCGTGTTGCCGATGATGGCCAAAGTGTGTCAGCTGTGCATCAGCGCTTCAGCGAACTGAGCAAATGTGTGTCATACAGCCGCGCGTTTATTAATACCTGACTTTCAGGCGTGCTAAAAAGTCGCGGCCCCCAACAAAATTCGCTGCCAATCGAGTGGCATGGCGACGCGGCGGATGAGTCATGCCTCGGGCAGTTCTGTAGAAAATTACTTTTAAATTGCTCACACGAAATGAAAATTTATATCCTATACTTTTTATGCGAAAATTTATTTGTTTTCATATTGATGGAAAGACATAATTGCCTTGCTTCTCCTTTCATTTCATTATTGATATTACTTTATTTTCTGTTTTTCTAAATAAATACAACGAATAAAATATAAGTATGTACAGTGACGAGCAAAACTGTAACACGAGTTCAATGTTGTAACTTCAAGAGTCTGTATTTTTGCTTCTGCTATATGGATGTTTAAGATCTTAATTTTATTTTGTTAGTATGGTATTTAGCTGTCTTACCTGAAAATTTGAAATCATTCGGTTGACTGGAATAATTATAAGAAATAAAAATGTAAAGAATGTCAAATGTTACAGTTTTGCACCCGGGTCATTTTTCAACAAATGTATTTATTAATCATTTTTTAATAATTATGCATAGCACTTTTGACTTTTTTGCTCATTAATGTCATTTGCCATCATTTTTGTCGCACCATTTCAGCAAACTCGCGCACCAAATGTCCTTGTTCCTCTCCCACAGCTCTTTCATTCCATTTGGAGCCACCCATAATTCGCAAGCTGCGATTTCACATGACTATATATTTTCAATGATATTCATGTCTGAAGAGTATTCAGGACACTTCAGGGACTTGAATCCTTGCCATATTATCCACTTTTTGACCAGATTAGACGTGTTCTTTGAGTCATTGACAGTTTGCCTGTAATGTTACAGTCAACAGACTAGACTGTAGGATCTCTATGCTAATGCCGAGATTATCCATATGACTCAAAATGGTTGTTTATTGTTTCATCTGACCATATTAACAGTTTCAAGTCATATGGACAATTCTGGCATTAGCTAATGATATTAATGATATTACTTTATTTTCTATTTTTCTAAATAAATACAACGAATAAAATATACGTATGTATGTATATCTTTACCTAACAGCAGATGTGTTAATAATAACATAGAGATAGTCTAATATAGACATAATTATATATTGTAAAAATAGCTATATACTTCTCAGACTTCTCAGTGGACATACATGTTTATATATTTATTGTTTATTATTTTCCAATATTCCTACTTACAAATATTTCGCAATAACGACTTTCTATGATTTAGATATTGATTGATATTGATATTTCCCAAAGGAATAATTTAATAATAAGATTGTTTTAAAATCATTTAAAAAGCAAATAGGTACTACAATTTAATCAATACAAATATAGTTCGCGTTCATACATACGGACAGACGGACGGACGGACAGACGGACAGACAGACGGACAGGGCCAAATCAACTCAGCTCGTCGCCCTGATCAAGAATATATATACTTTGTGGGGTCTGCCACGCCTCCTTCTGCCTGTTACATACATTTCAACAAAACCATTATACCCTGATTTCCCATTGAAAATGGGTTCAGGGTATAAAAAGAAGAAAAACAAGTAAGAAAGCTCTAGTCGAGACTGCTCGACTACGAGATCCCCTGAACCCTTGGAGTGTTAGCTATTTCAATAATTTTTCGCGTCTTTCACACGCACGTACGCACACAGGCATACATACACACACACGCATACACACACTTACATACACACACACATACACAAACACATACACACATACACAAACACATACACACACAAGCACCCACGCATAAACACGCATGGGCTGCAGTGTGCGCTTACTATGAGAACTTATTGATTAATAACTTTTTTTATGGACGTACGATCTTCATGAAACTTTCAGATTATGATTATAACATGGATATGCATGTAATTGCCAAAGCACAAGTCTCTAGTATTTGAAATACGCTTTTTACAAAAGTGAGGGTGAGGGGGTGAATTTAAGGGTGGGGGGTAAATTTTAACAAAAACCGAAATTGTATAAATTGCATATAAGCATACGTTATAAATTTGGAGACTCTAGCAATAAAGGTGTAGAAGATATAATTTTATAACTGGTTTTCGATAGGGTTTTTTATCGATAAAAAAAGATTGGGATGAGTTATCGATTTTTAATGATAAACTCGATATCCGCGCTGTAATTACGAACATTTTACAAAAAAATTTAAGTCTCTAGCTCTTATATCTTCGGAAATCGACGCGTTCAAACATACGGACAGACGGACAGACGGACAGACGGACGGACGGACAGACGGACAGACGGACAGACAGACAGACGGACAGGGCCAAATCGACTCAGCTCGTCACGCTGATCAAGAATATATATACTTTGTGGGGTCTGCCACGCCTCCTTCTGCCCGTTACATACATTTCAACAAAACCATTATACCCTGATTTCCCATTTTCAATGGGTTCAGGGTATAAAAAACAGCAATATTATTTAATTTGATTCATTTTACATGTAAAGAGATTTATTTAGATGTTAATAAGACTACCTATTTGTACATGCATTTAACATTTAACTTGCTGATAGGTCAAATGAATTTACATAACATATAAAATACTCGTTAGCCAACTATAGATATTGTCATTTTATATATCTCATATTTCTTTGCTGTTAACCTAACACAGACAAAGACTTAATCCAGAACCTCGATTATTTTATTTTATGATAGCTGGATTCCAACTCTTCAGCTCTATATTTGCCCTTGCGCAAACTTTTTCAGAGAGTCGGCATATCTCTCTAAAGTTCAAAACTCACATTATCATCCAATTATTTATAGAGACGCCCATGACAGAATTCTTGGCACTGCGCCACATTGCATTTCTCTGCAATTTAGTTTTTTATTTGGCCTTTTTTATACCCATTGAACCACTGAAAATTGCAACTCTGGGTATAATGGCTTGTTGAAATGTATGTAACACGCAAGAGGATCCGTGGCACACCCCATACAGCGCTCCATATATGTATATACCTGACGAGCTGAGTCGAAAGAGTTTTTTCTTGCTTGCATTACGTCTGAGCGCGCCGATTACAGAATATATATGTAAGAGCTAGACAATTAAAAATTTGTTGCAGTTCGATAAGTATTTTAATTTTATTTATTTATTTTTTTTTATTATCGTTAAAACCCTGACCTAAAGCAATTATAAAATAATTTCTTCTACATCTTTAGAGGTAGGCTCTAAAACTTTTACATTTAAACCTATATGAATTTAATAGACTTTGAAATTCTCACTCCCTTCCCTCCATTCGTCAAAAGAAATGTATTTCATATACTCCAGACTTTGGCAACTATACACTTGTTGTTATAAATATTGACCACCTACCAGAAAAGTTATAAAACAATTAAACAGCAAAGTTCCCATAATAAACCTTCATCTGTTTGCAGAAAAAACTCGAAGAATAATTGAAATATGAATTGCTCGTAGTCGTGCAGTCTCGAGATGTCTTATTTGTTCTCTTAGTTTCTTTTTTTGTCGATTCGGCAAGTCTGTATTAATGGATTGCAGTTTGCGATTCCCAATTATGATATGAGCAAATAGTTTTGATTCGATATTTGTAAATAGCTTTGCAGCTGCCATGGCAGTTCGACCCGCGCTCCTTGCGGCATGCGCACAATACAGTTCTATGGGAGGGGTGGGGGAAGAGAAAGCGTAATTTATGGGCCATACGTGGCGCGCATTTATTACGTGGCCAGCGGTGTACGGAGCAGCCGTCCTGTCAGGTTTTGGCTTTTAATGTGCATAATTAAGCATTAATTACACTCACGTCCTGTTGGATCTGTCTCTCTCTCTCTCTCTCTCTCTCTCTCCCGGCCTATTTCGGTCGCACGCATTGGCTTTTTCATTGTTTGCTTTTACAGCGCGCATTTATCTCTTTCCCAGACGGCACAGATCTATCTGCTGGCCGCTCTCTCTCCCTTTCGCTGTTGCTCCCTCTCCCTCTCTGTTGCTTGCTTTCGCTATGGTCATTTAACCAATGACCATTTGAGCAGCGCTGACTGCACCACAATCAGCATTACCGCATTGGCAAACCATTTGCACAGTTTAAGCGTTTAATTGCAAATTTATTATGCTTATTTTGTGGGCAACACAATGACCATTCCGTAATTGATTGAGCTGCTGCCCATATCGGCATATTGGCCAGAAAGCGAAAGTGGCCATAAGCTCCAGCCGAACCCAGCCCCAGCGCTGATACGAGTGACAGATGTGCATTTGTCATGGCCTAATGACGTTTATGTGTTTGAAATATGGCAGAGCATTAAAAGAGAGAAAATATTATTGATATTGTATTATCTGCTGTCCCACAATGATGCCGATACAAGCTGGTAAAATGAAGCTATAATATATACTGTATGTTAATATTAATATCACGCGTCATTGAGGTTTCTTTGTTTAAAGATGTGCGTTTAAATAATTCCAAAATTCACTTTACTCATGCAGCTAATTACTATTATTTTTTTTATTTTTTTTATTTTTGGTAATATTCAGATAGTCTCTTCCTCTGACTTGATTCTACTCATGTGGTAGACTGAACTCATTGCATTTAATAATCTACCCTTATAGACTTTTTGAATGCCTCCTCGCCTTTTCTCTTTCTCACCCTCTCATTCTTAATCTTATCTTATTCAGGTCCTACTGTGGACAATGTCCCCATTTTACAGATATCCAAACAGTGCATTACAATGGCTGACAGACAAACATATCCGAGTGCAAGGCAAACGGACGTAAATTCTTTTTTGTTAAGGCTGAGGAACAGAGGCTGGCTAAAATAGTGGAAGTAAAGCAGCCATCTAGCGACCCTTTCTGGCTCGAGGCCTGAAGATGTTCTACCTGTGCGCAGTCCAGGCAGCACGTCTTGTATTGTTAAAGCTGATATCAAAGATCAAAGATACCCAAATATATGTCCGTTTGTCAGTAATTTTTTATTAACTCTAACATATATAAGGCACCCAATGCAAGATCTTGAAATCAGTGATCTCTGTTGTTACCACAGAAGCAAGTCTAATTCGGCTTCAGTGAAAACAACAGAGATGAAACAAACTGCTTAGCCATTTCTAAGGTAATACACATTTTAACTACATTTGATATTATTGACGCCATCATCAATTATTTTATAATTGAATGTACATATATTTCTTAGTCTATCCATATGTATGGGTTGTTTTCAGTACTTATAAGAGCTAAAGACATCCAGTTTAATGCTTAGAACTCTAGATGTTTATTTGTGTGTGTGCTCATGTACGGATTAAAATTGGTATCTTTGTGAATGCAGATCGGTTAGGTCGGTTCAGGGTATCTGATAGCTTGTCACGCTCATATTGAGTGCATAGGGTTACTCTGACTTCTTGCATAATTAGTTCAATAATGTAATTTTTTCAGATCTCAGGATTGCTCTTCTAACACTTGATACTTTATCTCTTTACGACTTTTCAACTGATTTCGTTCAGACTTTTTTATTTGCCAAAGCCTCATAGAATATTCATGCTTCATATATAGTCTCTCTTTCTCTCTCACCCCCTCTATTCACACATATTTTCTTTTCTTTTGTAAGAGAGAGAAAAATCATGTCCATTGCCACAAGTAATTTAAAATGTTGCGCTCCAATTCGCCTTCGGGCAGAGCGATGTCTTTTTCTGCTTCTGCTTTTGCTTCTGTTTCTGTTTCTGTTTTATTTCTGTTTGTTTTTAGTGGCTCAACGAAATTGTCACACGCTGCCGCAGTGGCTGCTGCCCACTGCCACGCCCACTCTGTCACATACGCTGCAGCGCCTTTGAAGTTATAGCCGCATCGCAGCGGCTGCTCTTGGCTGCGGTTTTCCGTCTGTTTTCATCCACATCTTCTCGGCCCACCTTCCCCATTCGTTCGCCCTCTCCCTCTCTTGCTATCAGTTGTCTCAGTCAGCTGCCATTGCTAGGCTTTTATTTGTCTTCAATTAACATTGCAACATGCCACTTGTGCCACATTTCGTGTTTCTTTTTTTATCTCGCCGACTTGTCTTGTTTTCCTGTGTATTTGAGATATTTTCTTTGCTTTCCTTTCTTTGCCATTTGCCTTTTCAATGGCTCCCACAGTGTGTCAGCTTATTTATTAGTTTTCTTTTCCCTCCCTCCTAGCTGTTTCTTTCTCCTTCTCTTTCTCTTTCCGTCTTTCGTACTTATTTTTAATTTACAAGTTTTTTCTCTTTCTGACAACGTTCTTGGCTAATGAAAGCCCCAACTACAAAGCATTTTTTTGCCTTTTCAACTTTTGCGCTTTTATGCAATGCCGCCAGCAAATAGAGAGGGTTGTTGGCGGAGACGGAAGCGAGGGCAGGGACGCGGGCGGGTGCCTATGGGCAACCTGTTTGGAAACTGTGTCAAATGCAATATTATTATTTATGCTTCAGCTTTTTATTTTCGCTTCTCCGCCTTCTTTCGCCCATTTTTTCGCTTATTTCTGTTTATTTGCCCTGCACTTTGTGTAATTGACAAGTTTGTTGCATACTTTTGGGTCGCTTGCCAATAATTGCAAATGGCGCTTTGCGCGGACCTCGGAATTGGCTTTGACTCTGCTGTCCGGAAACTTTGCCTGGATTCCTGTTGCCATGAAAGCAATTGAGATTGAAAGATGTTGACGGCTTATAAGTAGAAGACGTTTTTTATGGCCCTAATTAAGTAGGGCACGGCTAAAGTTTTTGTGTGCCAGCACGAGCGATGCCAAGAACTGCCCAAGGAATTGTGAATAGCCATTTGTGCATTTTATAACTTAGATGCTCATCTCGGCTGACAAAAACAGGGAATGGCCTCATATATATATCAATGCAAAACTTTGTTTCGAATAAGTTGCACGAGTATTTGATTGATGAATTGAGTAACTTTGAATGGGATTGCCCCGCTAAATGGGGGACGATTAAATGCAACACCTGTAAGTCTTCCATATGAAAATTAGAATTAACAAATGCTTTAATTACTCATGTATGTACATAAATATGTATGAATATATAAATGTATATGTTCATGCATGAACATACATATATACAAGCAACGCATTCATGCCTCCTACGATAGGAATCAATAAGTGGCCAATGTGTGGACTGAGCCCCTGAGTGATCTGAGTATGTAAGAGACGAATTTCGAGCCTTACAAACTCATCAGTAGATTTGAGGATTGAAAATATGCATAAGCCTAGGTATAAACATCCTGATTCAGAAGAATGAAGTTACTAAACACCATCATAGTCAAATATATTTCTTGGTATGTATGTATGTATTTGTGTATGTGAATGAGGACTAAACTCATATGACTTGGTATAAATAAAGAAATTAATAGTTGCATTGTGTATAATATACATTAGGTATCGAATATTATTTCATATTTTCTTCTCCTTACCAATCAATCGATTTTCAACTCAAGCTGTAAAATTTTGGTCAGCTTTTCATTTCTCTTTCTCTGACTCTCTTTCCATATTTTGAACGGGAAGTAAACTTTGCCATATCTAAAAATATTTTTAACTGCTCTTGATATTTGATTCACTTGTCAGATAATATGGAATATTTTTATATTAATTGTTGGTTTTAAAATTAGTTCCAACATTGTTTAGAATATTATTATATCATTATAATCAATCCATCATTATATAATAATTACAAATATTCCAATTTCATATAATCCGTATGAATGCTCAGGTTGTTTCTGCTAAGAGCTAAGTGCCTACTCCATGCGCTTTTTCCAGCACCTGCTATAATGAACGTATCATATGTGAGCAGCGAAAGCGCCCTACTAATGACATACTTTAGCGCGCACACATGAGCGTTGCTCTAATGCAGCTGCGGGGGCAATTTGTGCCACGCGGCGTATGCTTAATCTGATATTTAAGCTGACGGCAAATGAAAGCAGCTGACGGCAGTGAACCGAGTCCACAGTCTCCTGCTTCGAGTTGCGAGTGTCGACTGTCGCGTGCCGGTTGCAATGCAAATGTTTGCGCAATTTGGTGCAATTGTTTCATCTTTTTCTCGCTTTGTTTTTTTTTTTTTTTTTTGCGAAAGCTCATTAAATGTAAATGACTCAACACCTTTCAGCGCCCTCATTTACTCACTCCCGCTCTCTTTCTCACTTGCAGGTCGCACACACAATGCCAACTATGCGCTATACCACATCGGACAGCCGGCAACGGGAGGCGTTAAGCAGTTCGCCGAGACGGGCAAAACGGAGCTGCTGGACAGCAATGCCGGCGAGCAGCAGCAGCAACAGATGCAGGCACAGGCACGGGCAACCTCAGCGGCAGCAGCAACCGGTGCTGGTAGTGCAGGATCTGCTCCTGCAACGGCCGAGCGCAGCGTGTTTGACGAGTTTAGCCTGCCGGCCATCCAGCTGGGAGCGGGACGCAGTGAGGCGAAGGTGTTTGTGGACAGCAATCACAGTTTGGTGTCGCTAATGACACGCATTGTGCCCTCGCCGGACTGGTTCATCGGCGTCGACTCATTTGAGGTGAGACCCCGCAAATCAATTCCGATGCGCTTGACCCAGCATTATTCAATTTCTCCTTCAGCTCTGCGTGGGCGGCTCCTGGATTGATACGGTGACCGTGGAGCTGGATCCACTCGATGCGGGCACCGACAACGGCTTCACCTTCACCGCACCCAACTGGCCAACGGCGCCCCAGGGCGTCATCTATCGCATCACCTCGCGCTATCCGGCCCATCCGGCGGGCAGCTTTTACTATCCGAAGAGCAAGCGATTGCCGCCCATCGCCACCTTCCAGTTTATCAAGGTAAGGGAGCTGGACGCGCACAGAGTTAACGCTCTTGAAAAAGCTTAAACAACTTAATTAACTGCAAATTAGCAGTCAAAATGGTGCCCCCGTTTACAGCCATAATGACTTTTCATGTGCGCCCTTCAAAGACTCCACTCCCAGTCCACAACGCAAAAAATCAAAGTGCTAATGAGCCATTAGCATTACAATGGCGTCAAACATGTGTAACGCCGTTGTGTGTGTGGGTGTGTGGGTGTGCTCCGAGGTACCAGACCGTATTCCTGTGGCTGCGTGCTAATGCGCTTTATAAATCAGCTGCCTTCGCCGCGCAGCTGACGCTAAGCGGGCCGAACGAAAAACGCGAGCCAGAAGAATTTGTTCGGCAAAAAAAAAAAAAAAATGAAGGAAATTGTGTTAATTTCATTTAAATGAAATGTTGAAAAGCTGTGGCCCCAACAATGAATTTTTAATGGCTGAATTTGGTTTGCCTCCTTCATAAGTGCTGGCCAGACAATCGTATTATGCGATCAGGGTCAAGAGTAGTACAACAAGAATGGAATAGAATAGAATAGAATAGAATAGAATAGAAGAATATAAGTCAAAATATTGAATTTAATTCAAGATGGAATATGCAACGAAAGTTGTGTCAATACATGAATATAATAATTCATATATGAATAAATGCATGTATGCTATTGATGGGTGAAATAGTTATTGTTTAATGTGGTTGATTTGATTGATTTTGATTGTTCAAGCCTTAAAGCTCAGAGGCTTTACTTGGCATGTTTGTTAGGCTGGCGAGATCAGTTTCATTAATTTGAATATTCATTAATTTAAGTAATTTGAACTGAAATTCTATACACATTATATATATGTATAAATGATATAAGTTTAAAGTTTTCTCATGGCTATGACTTAATTCGTAGTTAGTATTGAGATTGCACATGAGAGGTGATTGGCAGCATTTGATGAGACGAACAGCAATGAATGATGAATGATATCCCTTTCTAGTTTATAGTTTGTATATCAATTACATGTGATTCATTCAATGAATGCCTCATATGTCTCCTAAATTTAAGCAGATGCAGCAAATTCCGGAACCCTAACGAAATGCAGTTCCCTTAATGTAGTCCCGTCAATATTCCGCTGGCTAGCTCGAAGTACTTCATATAACTAGCAAATGGTTCCCATGGTCCCCAATCAATTTCGTAAAATATAACCCAGGCGCAGGCTTCTCTGTCGCAGATCGCATATAAATGCAGTCCCCGTAGTGCGCGTCAATTACGGGAATACTTGTATTCAATAAATTATATATAAATCGCCATTACATTACTTAGTTACATTTGGCCACGATCTCGATTGGCCCCCACCACCCAAATGGGGTCTGTCGCATTTCCATGGGCTCCATTGCCACTGGCCTTAATAAGCGTCTATCCATTAGTTGCCGCAAATCGTGAAACCTGAACGTGAAACATTTCAGCACAATCTGAATGCTAAATTTCTTATGGGTGGAAAGGCACCCTCAAAAAAAGCCCAGTAAAAACGTCTGCACAGAGAGTGAGAGTGAGAGAGAGTGACAAAGAGAAAGAGAGAGAGAGAGAGAGGGCGGCTATTCAGGCATTGTAATTATATTGCTGGACGTACGTTGTTCAGAAAGTGCGGCACTTACACTTCCACCATGCATAAGGAACACTGCACATAGAATCGTACCACTTGCCTCTCGCCTCTCGCCTCCCGCTGCTTGTACCTCCCCCTAGGAGCAGCCACAACTCTCGGACGGGGGGAACGGACCCGCAGTCGTTGGCGCTCATCAAAATTGCTTTTATGTGCGTCTCTCGGCCGCACATAAAATTTACGCCTAGTCCTTGGCTGGCAGCTGTTTCGACTACGTTTGCATAGTTTGAGCCTTGGGTGTGGGCGTGGCACTTACACTGTACGTGCGGTCATTATTCTTTATTTGCCGGCCAGCCTCAGCGCCAGTTGGCCAAAGCCTCGTTCTTGTGTGGGGAGGCTGTTGTTATTGTCATTGTTGTTGTTGTTGTTGTTTTTGTTGTTGCTGCTGCTGCTATTGTAACGCCTTTTTGACACTACTAATTCTAGTTTTATTTTCTATGGCTGGAGGCGTGGCACTTGTGGGAAGAACTGAAGGCAGTAAAAGTGGCTACTCCTTTGTTTGCCCTAACACCGAGTATATGGACTATCGCATATCTTCTAATAAATTATTATATTTTACACGTAGAAGAAGAAATTTAATTTTTTTAATGAAATTATATTTCCCTTTTTTTGTTTTTTATTTATTTACTCATTCATTTAATGAGTTAATTATTTATTTGTTAAATATAATGAGAAGAAAATATTTATACAATATTTATGTTAAAATCATCCTTTTCTTATGTCATATGTTTTTCCAAGACAATTTAGTAGAGACGAAAGGGTATACAATACCCGCTGTTAGGGGTACTCTTGCATTTATTCAGCTTATTTTTGTCTACTTTTGTTTATGGCCAACGAAATGGAAAGTTATTTACTTAGGCGAAATGTGCGTCTGCTTCATTTTATGGCCAAGACATGTGTGGACCGAGCCAAGCTCCAGTTTCGCCCACTGCCCCCTGCTCTCTGCCTGTTGTCCTCTAACCACTGCCTGCTATTCGGTATAATTATGTGTTGATTTGGTTGGGTATTAAATTCTTAAATTCTGTGAAATGCAAAAGTGAATGCCAGAAATGCTCTGTACGCTATTTGCCGCATGCCAAAAGGGCATGAAATCTCGGATTGGAATGGAATTTGTGTGAGGCTGAGACTGAGACTGAGACTGCGAGAGCTGAGAGCTGGATTTGGATCTGGCTCTGTTTTTGTAATCCACAAGGAATTTCGCAGTGTGCGGATTATGTCTATATATGTATATGAGTGTACGTGTGAGTGTGTGTGTGTATTTTAATGCCACAAAAGCAACACGCCGTTCTGAGCCGTGCGCTGTCGACGCATTTGCGAAAAGGTAGCCCCTGATAAGCCGCTGCTGGCCCCAAAACTGTGGCAAAAACAGTCAGCCCAGCAACGACAACAATGTGGCAATAACAATGCGAGGCGCTGCTATATAGAAAATGACAGCAGCCCAAACAAATAAATTAAAATGCGCGACAGCGCGCCAGCAAAAGTTTTTTTCTCTCTCCTTCCCTGCTTTCCCTCCGCCAGTCGCTGTCAGACAGACCCCGTAGCCAGGAAGAGCTGCCTCTCTGCCTCTTTGGCCTCCTCCCCGACGGGCACACCTGCCACAACGTTCTATTCTGTGCTGTGTCTGTGTCAATATTTGCCACAAATTGAAATTAGCAGCGCGTTAGCTGCACCTGTACTCATACACACACACACAAATACGACTTACACACTCACATACACACTTGGAGCTATTCATGCACCTGTTTTGTATTTAGCTGGAAGCATTTGCTTTGCTCATGCCAGGCACATAATCCGCGTAAATTAATATGCCACACACACACATACACATGGAGGAGCTCATGTAAGTGTGTGTGTGTTTAACATTTGCTTTGCCCAGTCTGAAATTCCGTCATTTTCCGCTCTTGCAGCTAAAGGAGTACGAACTGAGCGAAGTATTCAACATTGCCGAGGACGATCGCAAATATGAAACAGTTCAGACCCAAACCCACCTCGACGCCGAGCACAATCACGTGGAGATGAACAACGAGCTCTCAGCCAGCATCGAGCGGGAGAGGCAGCGGGACAGGGACTGGGCACTGCAGACACCGTTCACTGATGAGAGACAGCGCATTCGCTCCCAGCTGCTGGCCAAAATGAACCCCAAGTGAGTAGACCCAGGGAATTCATATTATATTTGAAATTGTAACTGAGGAAATACGTAAAGTAAATACTGCTGGAAATGTTTAATGTTCCTATATATTCTTAGGAATTGCATACAATTCTGATATCTTAAATACAAGATACGTACAAGAGTACGGTAAAGCATAAAAACCCAAACCCAAAATAATAAAATATTCCATAATAATTTGTCGTGCATCTCACTCCACATTTCTTAATTTACCAGTGCCTAAAAGAATTTTCACATTAAGCCAATTAATTTGAATGTAGTATATCGACTAATGTGCGTAATTAGCTTTAATGGAGTCTCTTGGGGAGCAATCCATAACAATTGAGCTCAAGGCCAGAGCTAATTATAATTTTCGAGAAATTGTATATTTAAATCTCAGCTGTTCATGAATACGGAATAATTTCATTGAAGCTAAAAATAGAAAAGTGATTTGTTAGTAGATGAAGAGTAAAGAACCCACCAGGCGTATGCGTAATGCCGTGGTTCCCTCAGAAGCGAAAGGCTGCTTCAACTGTCAGTGCTTAAATTTTAAGCTCTGTCAATGCATGTCTATCGAGAGATATCTATGAATATGTCTGTACATGTGTATAGAGCCAGCCGTAAGCTGCTTAAGCAGCTGCGTGACGTATGCGCAATGTGAATGACGGAATGCAGCCTGAAAGGCAGGATCCGTCTGCATATCCTTGCCAATGCGAGCCAAACATCAATTTGCCATACTTAACATATGCGTCAGGTGTTTGTCTGCGACGTGGAAAACTGCTTGCAGCATATTTCAAGCAGCTGCTTGCAACTACTACAACAACAACAACAACTGCAACAGCAACAGCAAACAAAAGCTGCTCTCCAGCCCAACACACTTCAAGGCACATTACACTACGCCACTGCAAGAAGGTTGCAAGTGGGCCCAAGACACTGGCTGAGAGCGTGGCACGTAGCTGGGCTAATGTTGCAACTTTAAAGAGAACTCGCCCCAATTCCAAAGCAGCAGCAAAGGAAGACAAAGAAAGAAAACGCTGGTGTTGAGCGAAAGAGACAGCTAAAGAATACCCTACCATGAGATTTAACAATTCGATAGCTCAGGATCCGATTGACAAAAGATAGTTGAGCGAAGGAGCCTCTCGAGTACCCTACCATGAGATAGTTGGATGAGTAAATTCGTTTCACAATCCCCATTAACAAATATATTTACAAGTGCATGAAGTGATGCTGTGATGATGATCTCCTGACGTCTGTTCAGATAAATTTCTATAGCCAATAGGCGGGTCATAAAGAATAATTTACTCGCTTTTTATTTATTGGCAGGCCTGGGCTAAGATGAGATATTGGGTTATATATATAGACAGTCGTCGGCAAAAGTTTTTTGATAGAATAAAATGTGTGTTTATTTTTTGGGTATAACTCGGCATATCTGAGTTCTACTAAATTTATAAATTTTCAATTTATAATATCAATAAAGGTTAATTGGTTGCCATCTGCTTAAAAGCGATTATTTTAGCACGATTTAGCACAAATATTTTAAGTTAATATATTACTTACTATATATTAGATAAAAATAGCAAAAAAAAAAAAAAAATAATAATAATAAACCAAAATTCATGCTGAAATTGAAGAGTTTCGCTAAGAAATATTCGAATTTTATATTGTATTGATATATTTGCCATCGACTGCACATTGATTAAGTGATATAAGATCCAGCGTAATTCATTTACCGTGGCTTGCCAGGGTATACAAATGGGCTCGAAAAACTCAAGACAGGATTTCAACTCGACATAGACAACAGTGTCCTCGACGTGCAGGATGCGAAGCGCGAAGGCGACAACTAATCCAGTGCCACGCCCATCACGATGCATCGTGCAACTGGAGTGGATTTTTGGCACCATTGGCACTGCTAACCTGCATATTTAATGACAAGCCGAAGCCGGAGCTAAGCAGGAGGCGTTGCACGGCTGGAGGGTGGCTGCGTACGTGTCTGAGTGCCAGCTGGCTAAAGTGCCGATGGCCATGCGTGGGCGTGGCTGGCTGGCTTCAACAGCAATTGGCAAGCTGACAAAAGCGCCAACAGCGCCAGAGCAACCAAAGCAGCCAAAGCAATGCCAAGCGCCAAAACCTGCTCGGACAGTGTAATTACTCGCAATCTTATCAATGCCAGCGCGCGCGCCTCCGCTGCTCTGTCTGTTTATAAGAGCCGAGGCACTCGAAAGCCACCCACATCACTCACTCGACCCTGCACTCAGCGGCCACAACATGTACGCATTGGCACCGACTATCACGCTCATTGCTATGAACAGCGCATGCAACATGCAGGGGCAGCAACAACAGCAGCCGGGACGCATGCAGCAGATGCAGATGCAGCTGCAGCAGCAGCGCCAACGCGAGCTGCAGCTGGCGAAAAGTAAGCTCGAAACTTGCAAGAAAAACAGTATTCAATTATTAAAAATATATCAAATCTGCAGCTGAGCGAAAGCAACGGCAGCAGGCAAAGCAGCAGCTGAAAGAAAACACCAAGAAAACACATAGAAAGTGGTACAAGAAACTGTTGAAAGGGCACGAGAAAAAAGAATCCGACATGGAAAATGCAGAGGACAAGACACTGCCAATTAAAGAAGGAAGCGAAAGAAAATTATTCATGCCTGATTAATGATGAATAAAGATTAAAAACAATTAATATCGAAATAGAAGCTAAGAAGTTCTGTAGCGATATCACTTCTAGAGTCACTCGTAGAACTTCAATTCAGTGAAGCAGATGATCTAACTGTATCTCTATAGTATTCTATTATTTTAAAAGCAGAAATGGAGCAAGTGAAAAGTCTGTAAAATATTTATGCGCAGAAATAAAGAAACAGAGAAAATCGTATATTGATTGACTCGAGTTTACAATATTTAGAAGGTTGCTTTTATAGAAAATAACCAATAAATTACCAAATATACGTAGCACACTAAAACGAAAACATCAAGCAAGAGATCTCCAAGAGGACCAAAAAAAAAAAATCCCAGAAATTCAATTCCAATTCCACTAATATATATCGAGCGAGTTTATCGTTCTCAAAAGATATTAAAAAAAAAAATAGAATGCAATATATATAAGACATCCTTAATTGAACAAAATTATGTGTATGAATACGAATAAACAGAAGATAAAAAATAAAATAAAAATCCACAGTACATTGCAATAGTCAATAATTTATTATTATATTAAAATATCTATCAGTCCATAATCGAGTGAATACCCTCAAGAATATTTTCGCACCTGAATTGCCTTAAGCACATGACGTCATCGAGTTATCAATTATAGTATGAAATGAGCCCAGGCATTTGGACAGGTATGAAGTATCTATTAATATCTTATCAGGCCGTGAAGCCTCTGCCTTGTGCGACTAATAAAAGTAAGGCAAATGCCTGTGAGTGGCAACAGTAGCCTCAGCAGCGCCCAGACTAAAGCATCAACAATCCGAGAGATGTCTATACCACCAGCGACACTTGTGGTTATTGGAGCGAGTGCAACCAATGCACAAAGACAGCGCCAAAAACAAGAAACGAAGAGCAGCAGTAAGACAGATAAGAACTGATCGAAGTACATGGAACTTATATCGAAATAGTCATATCAAAAATTAATGCAATTTCCAGAGATAAATGTACAGCAGCAACAGCAGATGAAGCAAGCCAGCAAGGCAGAAGGTGCAGCTGCAGAGAAAATGCCCCAGCAGCCACCAGAGATAAATGCCAAATCAAAGAGCTGCCAAATAAGCTAAAAACTGAAGGCAACAAATAAACCAAAATCTATTTCAATAAGCCGAAGATTAAATACTCTTATGGAAACGGGGCTAGCAAGTAAATTGATAAGATATTTATTTTTAGTGGGTTATGTCGAGAAAAAAAAATATAATTATTTAGATTTATGTATAAAATAATTTGATACATATGTATATGTTATGACTTTTTATATATCAGGCACCCCATCTATGACAGTAATACTGCAGGTAGCTCTTCATGTGAATTTATTAAAACAAAGTAGCATTCCAAATAAAAACTGTTTTCTTTCCAGTAGTAAGGCGATATTAAAAGTATTCAATTAGAAACATGTGTATTAGATATATATGTATATATTATTATTTTGAAAGAATTTTGCTGTCGGTTGTTGCTTCTCTGACCACAACTGCACCAATCCATAAAACGTTTTCTGATAACATCTTCAAAGCTAACGCACAAATTTACATAGAAATGGCTATTGTTAGCTTTTGATATAGTTATAGGGATGCTATAGTTTTTCAATGCACTGCTATTTCCGCCTTTGTCAGAAAACTCAATTGGCGTTGCCAAAAGCGGAATAAGTGACAAAATAAAAGCTAGTTTTGGCAACTATCTTATCAGTTAACTAGCGACCATTGGTATGGATTTGTGGCATGAAAATACATTTGCTATGACATAAACATTAGACTATAAATTGTCGGGGTCGTGACTGTGAAATTTTAGTCAGGCAGCGCAGAGAATACCCAACGGACAGCGGACCGCGAGTGCAAGAAATACAATGGAAAATACAACAACAACAATGCGCATTGAAGAAATTAGCTCAGAAACGATAAGTGGTGCCACCACGATAAATGAAGAGATAGATATAACCACAATTGAAACACCACAAGGGATACGTGAACATCATCATCGCCATCATCACCACAAACATCATCATCATCGTCATCATCAGCAGACGAAGGAGGAGGAGGAGGCAACGACTTTGACCATAACTGATGTCAGTGACGAGCAGAAAGTTATGGAGACTAAGCAGCTAGAAGAAGCAGAGGAAGAAGAAGAGCAGCACACGCAACACCATCACCACCACCAGCATAAGCATAAACAGGCTGCACTACAGCTAAGCTTGCCACCACCACTGCCAGACAGCTCACCGCCATATCTAACGCCCACCGAGGAGGGGGATCAGCTTGTATGGCTAACAGATTTGGATGCTTCGCCACAACAGTCGATGGCATCGGCTGCTCAACCGAATCCACCTGTAATTCAGACACCGCCGTCACCCACCAACTTCAGGCGCAGTCAACCACCAGCCACCCCTTCGCCGACGGGTACTGTGAGGCAAACAGCGCGCATAATTGAGTCCCAGCTGCATCTGTCCGCACCTCCAACACCAGCTGCAACCACTGAGCAGACAGTAGGGCCACCGGATTCGAATACGCCGCCTCAGCAACCGGCGCCCAAAACAGTTCAGCAGCAACCACAACAGGTGCCATCCACACCCAACAGTTCGGGGTGGGTGGTGCAGAGACTGGCCGTCGTCAGCACACAACCTACATCAGCAGCAACAGCAGCAGCAACAGCAGCAGCAGCAGCAGCAGCAACAGGAGCGAGTCCACCACTAACACCAGTTACTCCACCAACGGCAAGTCCATCAAGAGCGGCTGTTAGCCAAATGGAGATTATTACAGTGACGCCGTTGCGAACGGCTGCACCACCTGCACCACCCATGCTGCTCGTCGGCAAGGTATCCGTGGACCACAACGACACGCGCAGCAAGAACTACAGAGTTAGCACGGATTCCAGTGAGGCCGCATCGCAGGGCATCAAGAAGCGCTGCTGCTGCGCCATTTGCTAGGCAACAATGCAAATCCAAACTGAGTTGAGTCTGTAAGACTATACGGGATTAGATAGAAATAGCCGGAAAATCGAATTACATAAAACCGTTTTTACGTAATTAACAATATTGTTAATTACGCATATTGCTTAATACGATTACATACGCACACAATTACAAAATCAGGGTATAATAAAAAAAATTAAGAAAACGAATTGCTTAAATACATTTCTTACGTAATTTTTGGTATACATAGTTCAAATCAATTACATTTATACAGCAAAGTAAACAACTGTTAACATAACGTTACACGATTGTGCATTTTAACAGTAATTAACAGAGTTATCAATACGCACATAACATTACGCTGTTAACTTTAAAGGAAATTCGAATGTTGTTAATCTCAGAGAAAACTAACAGTCAAAGCTCTGTTACGGCGCACAGAACTTCCTTCTTCTGTTACGTGTTCGAGTTCGAGTTCAACTATCGCTATCTCCCTTGCACTACAGCTGCTGTTCTGTTAGTCAGAATCTTCGCTTACTTAACATTCAGCTCTCGATTAGAGCAGAGTTGTTTAAGTGGCTCACATTCCGCTGGGGCAGCACAGTCATCGCTTATCGATGACAAAGCCGTCTTATCAGCAGCATGTGAAGTTAAGCCAGCGCCACTGTCGCGCAGCGTCTTATCTAATCGAAGGTGCAAACAAAATCACCGTCGCTGCCAAAGCGTAATTGATAATTAATTAGTTTACCCACTCGTGGGCAACTCCACAGTGAATGACCATTGCGATAAAAACACTTGACGGCATTCAGTCAGCGGTCAGTCAACGGCCGCGGAACTACACTCGAGGATCTGAACGATGCCGCCACCAGGACGCGGTTACGGGCCCGGCCCAGCGCAACGCCCGCCCCCGCCGGGCTTTCGGCCCGGACCACCGCCACCCGGACGCACGAATGTTAATGTGGATGTCAACATTGGCGCTCGGCCACCGCCCATAGGAGTGGGCATTAACCTTGCTCCGCCGCCGGTCGTTATTGGCGCACCGCCAATTGTTGTCGGCGCTGCCCCACGACCACCCGTCATTGTTGAGAACTACGGACCGCCAGCACCCGGCTTAGCCACAGCCACGGTCTACACCCAGCCGGAAGTTTGTTGTTGTATCATAATGTAGACTTAGTTACGTTCAGCGTGTGTGAATCTGTGTGTAACCCGTAATATCTCCTATATGTATATGTTTCATTTCTATCTATCCTTATGTTATGACTGTGAATAAATTGCTAAGTTTTTGAAGCGCAATTTCGTTGTTGTTATGCAGGAGGGAGTATATGTATATCTATAGTGTGTTGTCTATATGTTTACTTAAACTTGAAAAAATATCCCCCAAAAAATGTCTTTAACACTGGCACTGAGCTGAGTCGTATTACCAGAGGGTTCTTCGAGTACCGGCTTAAATATAAGAATCTTAAAACTAAAACAATCATTTGTTAACTTTAGAATAAAATTATACCAAACAACTAATTTTATAATTCATACAAACCAAAGGTCTCTGAAATTTAAAATATTTTATTTATTTACTTATTGTTACACAGAATTAAATTCAAAATAGCAAGTGGCTTTATTATACCCTAAACCCATTTTCAATGGGAAATCAGGGTATAATGGTTTTGTTTAATGTATGTAACAGTCAGAAGGAGGCGTGACATAAAGTATATATATTCTTGATCAGGGCGACGAGCTGAGTTGATTTAGCCCTGTCTGTCCGTCCGTCTGTCCGTCCGTCTGTCCGTATATTTGAACGCGTCGATCTCAGAAGATATAAGAGCTAGAGACTTGAATTTTTTTCTAGGTCCGTGAATAGCACGCGCATATCGAGTTCATCATTAAATATCGATAACTGGTCGATTAAAAACAATGTCGAAAACCAGTAATAAGTTTATATATCTCCTACACCTTTGAAGCTAGAGTCTCCAAAATTTAAATGTATAATTATATGCGATTTATACAATTTCGGGTTTTGTTAAAATTTACCCCCCACCCCTAATTCACTCCCTCACCCTTACATTTGTAAAAGGCGTATTTCAAATACTAGAGACTTGTGCTTTGGCAAATGTTATATGTTATATTCATAATCTGAAAGTTTCATGAAGATATTCCAGAAGAAAAGTTATTAAATAATTAAGTTCCTATAGTAGGCCAACACTGCAGCCAATGCGTGTTTATGCGTGCGTACGTATGTCTGTGTGTGTGCGTTTATGTGTAAATATGCGAATAATTATTGAAATATCAGTTGCTCGAAAGGTTCAGTGGATCTCGTAGTCGGGCAGTCTCGACTAAAGCTTTCTTACTTGCTTTTTATTTATTTATTTATTTTATTTTATTTTTTTTATTTAAAATATAACCAAGCACATGGAAGTAAATTCCAAACAAAAAAAATCAAATTTGAAAACGATAAGCTGAAAAGCTAAGAAAAAACTGAATAGTTAACAAAATATTTAATATTACTAGAGAAAATCATGAAGTCTGATTTATTACAGGTACTCGACGGTAACCCTCAAGGCTGCCATATTCGACGGACCCAAAATTGTTTTATGTAGACAATAGAAATCATTTTATTCGGTTCAGGTAGATTTATGACGGATTTGACAAAATATGAAGCAGGAGAATATAATATAATGAAAACGGAAAGACAAGCGGAACTATTTAAACTAGCTCTCACTGTCAACAGCAAATAATTTCAGAATTTATTTTCATTTATTCTTTGCTAAAACTAATCTACTATCATTAAAATTCTCTTTAGCAACAGCATCAGCATGTAGAACGAATTTTGACTTATATTAAGAGTTTGCTTGTAAATCGATAGAATTGCCTTTATGATTGCGCTAAGTAGCTCACGATATGTAAAGCTGTGTGGCTTACTCCTTAATACACCTACGCCCACAGTGAGAATTACCCATCCCAGAGAGAGAGAGAGAGAGAGAGAGAGAGAGAGAGAGAGAGAGAGAGAGAGCGAGAGAGATTACGTATTCACCATGTTGTTGCAAGGTGTTTTGCGCTGTGCGCGTTCTTATTTCAGCACGTCAGCTGTAGACAATTTCAATTTAAATTTGCCTTTTGCAGTTCGCCCGCTGTGCTGAGCGAGGCGGAACGGAACGGGACAGGTCAGTGGAGAGCAGGATGGGCGGTGCGGGGCGGGGCATGTAAGCAACATTTGCTGTGCCGCCGTCAGGTTCCTTCCTTCCTTCCTTCCTGGTTGGCTTCCGTGTTTTGTTTCCTGCACTTTTCGTTTATTTGCATACACATGCCGCGTATATGCCGTGCAAAATCGCGCAAATAATAATGAAAAGAAAAAAAAGAAGGAATCAAAAGAGCAGGAAGGGGGCTTCTGCTCCGACCCGCAAAAATGGCAAGTAAATTGGCGAAAATATTGAAAACGTGTAGCGACAGACTAAAGAGTCCAACCGAGTCGACAGACTGAAAAGCCTCAGAGCCAAGCGAAGAAAACTGTGGAAAAGCGACGAAAACACTGTCGCACTGCCAAAGGCCGCAGCTGCCTCGCGACTGTCGACTGCCTGGCGAAAGTAATGAAGAAAATTCCCCAAATTGAAATTACAAACATTACTTTTTTCCTCCAGAGTCAAAAATGTACTCCAGCACAGCGTATATGTGTGTGTGCATATGTGAATGTGTGTGCGAGTGTGCTATTAGCAACAATTTGCGCTGATCATATTTATGGCAATTACCGTTAGACGAGCGCCTCAAACTTTAGCAAGTAAATGTTATTTTATGCGCAATTTGTGCTCGTTCACTGTGTCTGCGACAAGCGACGAAAAATATCGCTTAGATCCATCCAGACAACTCTCTAACGATGCCAAGGTATACCCGATTCTACTGTGCACAGTGAGCGGCATTTACCTGATAACAATATTTAGCATTGAGTACATAGAAAACCCTAATCAGTCTATTTATTATATTCCAAAAGGGGCTTTCAAGTTCTGCTTCCATCCATTTGGATGGAATTATAAATATTTTAAAGAATTATTTTTTATAAATGTTTCAGGTATTTAATAGGAGTATTGTAATCACGCAATATCCATCTGATATCCACGTTCATCAACTTTGCAACATTTACTCCATTATTATTATTAATATTATCATAATAAAAATTATTGTTATTATTATTGTTATTATTATTGTTATTATTATTATTATTATTATTATTATTATTATTATTATTATTATTATTATTATTATTATTATTATTATTATATTTCTCTTATTTTAATTTTTTAAAGATATTTTTCTGCGTAATTTTGTTTTTCATTCAATCATTTCATGTAATCATCTCTATTCGCCACTCACTCATCATCATCATTTATCTACTCAACTTTCATAGCACTTATTTCCACTCCAACTCACCGTCATTTTAGGTATCTTCAGTTCTACGGAATGTGACACTCGAAAGAAAAAAGAAAAAAAAAAGGAAATTTAATTAATGAAATAAATGATTCAAATATCACATAATATTTACAAATACATTGAAATATCAGAAATTCTGGTTAAATATTTTAGTAGACTTCAGACCATATTTATATATTTATATACGTATGAAAAGATATCAATTTATTCAGATTTATTTTCCATCAACAAGATGATGGAAAATAAATCTGAATAAATTCCATATATTAAGTAATAGATATTTATTCTTTCATGAAATTCATACTATATGTGTAGCTTAAGCATCCTATCGATATTATGTATCTTCCATTTAATTAATTTGACATCCACTTCTGCCTGCTCTCTCGCACTCGCAGCTACAACAACAGCCAACTGTCGGGAGTGGGCAACGTGGTGCCCAAGAACGATAAGCATGCACTGCTGCAGAGTATTGCGAGCAGCTACAGACGCAACGATGCGGCCAACAACAACAACATCACCGGCTACCCGGCAAAGGTCGCAGCTTCGGCTGCGGGTACAGCAGAACGCGTGGGCTCTGGATCGGGTATTGCATCGGAGTCCGGCGCAGGCTCGACGCGGCGTCGCGCTTCATTGGCGTCAAAGCGGCGTCGCGACTGCCGCGTCAGCCACTGGTCCGAGTGGACGGCCTGCAGCAAGAGCTGCGGCATTGGCGAGATGCATCGATATCGCAAAGTCATCAAGCATGGCAAGCGCGGCGGCCGACCCTGCCCGGCGCTCCAGCAGTCCAAATGGTGTGGCACCGAGCGCAACTGTCACGGGCCGCAGAGCTATTTTAATTGGTAAGTGCCGGACAAGCACCCCATCGTCTCTAACCCCTAGTACCCTGCGCTCCTGCCCAGTCCATCCCCACTCATTGCCCAATGTGCTCAATTGTATTCAAATATGCATTTAATTTCTTCCATAATGACTGCAGGTCCGACTCAGACACATGAACGCGCTCTGCCCCAGCTCAGGCCATATATATATAATTTTAATTTAAGGCGTAAGAATTGCTTTTCGTGGACAACAGTGCAGAGAGGAAGGGAGAGACAGAGCGGGAGAGCGAGAGGGCCAGAAGGAATAAGGCAGTGAGACCAGAGAGACCAGAGAGAGGCAGAGACAAACCCCAACAACTGCTGAGCGATTTTAATTTAAATTTAGATTACGATACGAAATTGAAAATTGATTTTAAAAGTGCACGCAAATGCAGACAGTAACATTTTCGACATATATACATACATATATATAAATGGAAAAATAATGAAAGGGAAAATCATGGAAATTGCATATGAAACCGAAGACTACTGACAATATTAAAAGCAAAAAGGATTTAAAGGAAAGGAATCAAGTGAAGCAAAATAGCTCTCACTCATTTGGCTAACACGAAACAAGAAATGATGAAATCAAGAAAATAAAAAGTCCCAATAAATTGTCGTTAAGTTCTTAATTCAGTTGCTTAAGCTAATTTTAATGTATAAACAAATCAAGCGAATCTTTCAAATTATGTGTCATATATAAATATATATATACATATACATAAAGAAAAACAAAAGCGAACAACAAAATCTTTATAGTAGACGTACAAATTTAAGATTCAAAGCGACGATGCGAGAGCGGCTTAGTAAATATTAATTAAATATTTCGAATGAAAACAATTAATATACAAAAATTAGCTTTTCATTTAACCGAAATTTTAAGAGATTTTGTAACACTTACCTTTGGCATTTTATTAAACCGCCCTCGCATATCAAAGTATATTAACTTAAAATCAAATTAAACCAAAAAATAAATAAATAAAATAAAAATAAAATAAAATAAAAAACAAAGCGTGAACATTTGCGTAACCAAACAAGGTAATAAAATATAAAAAACAGCACACACACACATACTCTTACACTATGAAAGTGTGCGTGTGTGTGTAACAGCAATTAAGCTAACATTAGATGTAAACTAAGCTAATTAAACTTTAACAGAATGCAATAACAGAAAAGCAAAAGTCAAGCAACTGCAGTCGATGAAAATCTAGCAAATTCAGCTCGAGTAAGCCACAAACAGTTTGAGAGCCACAGACGAAATATATGTAGAATGAAAAGGTCAAACATTAATTAGAAAAGAAAGCACGTTCATTGGAGATTAGAGGCCAAAATAAAAGTAAGGTTTGATGGTCATGTTGATTAACAGACAGTTTGGGAGTCACAGCGTAGGCAATATCAACAAATTTTAGCTAAAACTCAGATATCGATAGTTTCCAATCATTCGGATATTTTGAAACTAACATAGATTGTACGTGAGGTGGCAGCTATATAAGTTCAAGTCAAGATTTTGATTTGATATCATCTCTGATCTGCATCTAGCACTTACAGTTCGAGAGTCACACAGTAAGCATTGAAGAGCACAGTTCGAGCTGCATAGATCTTTGGGAATAGCCAACTATTGAACCTACAATTGCCGATAACTGGACAGTTTGAGAAGCCTAGCTAGAGTCAGTCAATGAAATGTAATGTAAAAAATACAAATATTCTGTTTGAGCTTAGTTATAAAAGTCGAAGCCGAGTTTGGACAGTTGGACATGCACAGTGCGCGCCACAGTTTGAGTAGCCAATAAAATGTAAAATAAATCCATTTAGACATTAAACAGACATAACAAAAAATGTAAAAACAAAAACCATATATATTGCAAGAACAGGAAAACAAGCGAGCCGTGCAAGTGCATAAAATATTTTGTAAAATACAACAAGCTATAAGAACAAAAGCAACAACAATAATTAATAAAACCAATGCATCGTAAACTGTACTTTAAACGAAAACAGCCTTTTTCTTTAAGCGATTGTTTCTCGACTTTATCAAAACAGGTAAAATCAGCTTCAGCATTCCCGACATTATTATGCACAAGCCGGCGAACGCGAATGCAGCCATGAAACCGCCAGTCGTCTCCACCATAACACTACCCAAGGTGGTGCCCAGGAACACGCCTACCCCCATGACCAGGGCGGTAATGCCAAAGGCGGTCGTCAGCTTCGAGAGGCCCAAATACCGCACATAGATGAGGGCTCGCAACGTGGCATAGACAGCTGAAAAGAGAGAAACGCGAAAAGGTAAAAGGTGTGGGCTGCAAGAATGCCGACTGTCTGGGAATACTCTGTTCAGAAGTTTACAAAAAGGGTATACTGGTTGTGTGAAAAGTCCGTTAGTCAATATCAACGAATGAGTATTACGACTACGACTTAAGTTCGTTACTGCAAGAGTGAGTGAGGGTAAAGCTCATCAGCAGATTCGTTGGCAGCTGAGCTGTAAAGACGAAGATCTGTCCGGCTATCACCACTCCGCTTATAACATCTGGTTCCTCTACACACGTATGAGTAGACTTATACGGTTATAGCATCGTCGGTCGACTACAACGACGATCGCTATAGCCGAATTCTACTGTAGGAGATTCACTCAAAGTCAATGTTCTTCATTAAGAGTCAAGTGCCGGTCAGTCATCAAACATTGTCTTGTGAACAGAGTATCAAAGCGTGGTCTCTGTGCTGTTTTAGTCAGGGAAAGGCACCTGGAGCAACGCCGTAGCAGAGCCCGTAGAGAATTTGAAACCAGACCAAGTCGCTGCCGAAAAAGGCACTGACTAAGACCGCGATGCCGCCTAGGACCATGCCACCCCCACAGATGTAGTTCGTCCAGTTTCTCAGCTTGTAGGCCACAAAGCCGCACAGAATGCGCACTATGAAATTGGAGGTGCCGATGGCGGGGCCAATCATCTGGGCGTGTTGGTTGGGAACCGTGGTGCGCATCTTAGAGTAGAGAAAGGGTATATTGAAGCCCATGGGATACAGGAAAGCGGACGCCAGCAGCACACGGAACTCATAGCTCTTCAGCAAATGCATGTCGAACAAACGATTCATGGCCTTTAAGATTTTCTGATGGATCCAGCAGCGACTCTTGTGTGACACGTGGCGTTTCTGTTGAGTAGAAACGGGGGTCGCGGCGCGCTTGTGAATAACCGGACGGTGATCAACGTAACCGTCAGAGACGGACACCCACTCCGACATGTCGGTGCTGTCATAATTGTGAATATTGTGCAGACCATAGGCGGCACTTTGCAGCTGGAGAAAGCAAAGAAAATGTGCTGAGATCCTTGGCCGGGCATTGATGAGGTTCGCTTACATGAGTCTCGGTGCCCACCAGCTCGAGTTCCTTGCCATCAAACTGCTCCCTGCGATGCGGCTCGTCGTAGTCAACGGGGCCCGTGTAGAAGAGATCGTCGCGCTGCATAGGATCCGGCCGTACCAGATAGTTGACTTCAGAGCGCATGGACTTATCATCGTCATGATCAGTCTTGACACAACAGGGACAAATGAGGTTCCTACATCGTTTGCGCTTAGTCTCCTTCTTCTTGTTGGGCTCGAAAGTATCTAGCACGGGATGAGATCTCTTCATGGAGAGGTCTTCGCTCAGAAAATTGTGGACGTAGAAATTGCCGTAGTACTCGGAAGAAGTGGAGCTGATCTCCGGAAAGCGATGAACTACGCCCACTGGCGATGGCTTCACCTCCAAATAGGCCATCGACACAAAAATCAGAAGACAGACGAGGAAGGCATGACACCGGACCGTATTCCGCCAGCCAATCTGTTGCTCCATCAAATTGTTAGTAATCGAGAAGATCAAAATGCCAGCACCAGCACCAGAGCAGGAGAAGCCGCTGGCCAGCGCACGATAGCGCTCGAAATAGAATCCAATGATGAGCTGAGAGCTCACCCAGATCATGCTCAATCCGGGTCCACCTGCGGCGACTGCGGCCTTTGTAGTTGGGTGTTAGTACACACAGTCCCACTTGGTACCTACCAACGATGCCATAGACCAATATCATGACAGTCAAATTCGGACTAAAGCTGGCCACCAACAAGGCCAGCGTTGAGATGGCCACGCCCAGCATGGCCACAGGCCGAAATCCGTAGCTGTTGATCAGCGCACTGGAGAAGGCGCCGCCCATGAAGTAGCATCCAATCTGTATGCTGGCCACCAGGGCCACCGCGGAGGTGCTCACTTTGAAGTCTTTCTCCATGGCGGGCAGCAGAATGCCAATCGAGAAAATGATGCCATCCACAATGAGCTGGGCAAGAAAGCTGAGAATGAGCACGACCCAGCCAAAGCCACCGTCCGGCGGGATCGCCATGTAGATCTACGTGGTAATTGCAAGCGAATGTCAGTTGCGACTGACTAACGTCCTCCACTCACCCACTTACGAAGGCCAGGCCGGACTCCAGCCTCATATGCGGCGGAAGATTGCCCTGCTGAAAGTCGACTGGATCGAGATCCATTAACTCCGCCTCGGTTAGTATTATCGTTCCGCTGCTGCTGTACATAAGGCTGCTGCTGCTTTCGGTAGCTCTTTCCCTATCCGATGGTTCAGACTGCGGAAAATCTGTCATATCATTTCCTGATACTAACTGTGAATTGTATGCAGGGTGGGAGGACGTGATAACATCAAGAATCGAGTCTTCCGATTTATCGACAGCGGGATTTCGTGATACACTTCCTAAAAACAGAGAAAAAAGGGGAGATGTTTAAGAACGGAAGCACTCCAGAAGTGAGTTCTTAAGAAGCCATTGCTAAAGTCCATTCACTTCCTCCCCAACTTAGGGTTGCCAAGACTGAAGTATTCTCCACAAATTCAAACATATCAAACGTACTTTTTTTGTATACCTTAGTCCTCTTGGTGAGCAGCGGCTCTTCTCTGTCATAGTCGTAGGAGTTGCTGGAGGATCTCCTCGTCTGCACACCCTGACTCTGAGATGGCCCCTTTCGTCTGCCTTCAGTGCCACCTGTCTCGTGACTGCGCGGGCGCTCAGGATCAGTGTTGGCCTCCGCATCGTCATTTTCAGGTGGTGATGGACCAGCCACCAGGATGACGGGCGCCGACAGAATCCCTGGTAGCTCTTGTTGGCCTTCATCGGTGCTGAGGCTCGTCGCATCGGAGGGCACCGTCTCAGCGTCGGTCCTCGATGCAGTCATTCCCTGTGCCGTGCTGTCGCCTTCCTCCTCGGGCGCGGCATGTTGCGTCGGAGACGCTCGACTGTGGATGGGTTAAGCCGGTGGTTAGCTGGGAGCTACTACGCACCGCCAAGGCGTACTCACCTACCCTGACTACGTTTTCTGCTCATTTTTCGACTCGAAGCAAGCTGACATTTTTCTCAAATCCCTGTGCTGGCTGTCACATCCAGTCCCCCAGTCTTAACTTCAATGGCAGCGCGTGAACTATCAGCATAAGACAGCTGTAAGGCAGCAGTCACAGCAGCCGCTGAGTATGGCCTCGTCCCAGTCCCGGTGCCGGTCCCGGTGCCTGTCCGGGTGCAACGTGCTGTTAGCCAGAAATGTCCCGGCTGCAATATGAGAAATTCCCGGCTGCAGACCGCGAGACCCAAACATTGACGTCGAACCGGCATCTGTTGCGGCAGACAAACAGGCAGGCAGACAGACAGAGAGACAGTCAGGCAGTCTGCAGCAACCCGCACCCGCATTCCTGCAACAGTTGCAAGTAGTAAGTTGCAAGTTGCTTTTACTGCGACTGTTACTTTTGCCATTCCCCACTCCAGTTGTTGTTTATTTTGGCCCGGCGAAATTGCATCAGTGCAATTTCATTGATTGCAAGTAAATGAAATCATTCCAATGTCCCGCACACAACTTCTTCTACGGCTCCCACGTCCGCCACTCTTTGGCTGTGGCTCCGGCGGAGAATGCGCGCATGTTCGTCTAGGAAAGTGCCAAGTGCATTTGCGCTTTATGTGAATTTTGAGTAGTGAACTCTAGTTACTTAATTTACAGCATTATTTATTCAAACGGCAGAAGAGCAATTTGATGGGAAACCATAGGCCAAAGAGACTCGCACTGCCAGCCAAATGATGGATGATACTATATTATTCTCTTATATCACATATACACATTACATAATCTTTGTAACTCTCTCTCTCTCGCATGCTCACATGCCTGATTGAATGGGAATGTTATACATATCTAAAGAGCGTATATTAATCCCTATGTAATAACTTCTCATTGCTCGTATTGTATCTCATCCATCTCGTAGTATTAGTTATGTGTAGGTCAACCCATAGCACTGGCAATAAAATAATATTGATATATTAAATAGGTATTAAACAACAGTTATATACTTTCTACCTTCTATTCTCCCTAACATCCTGTATTAGCTTTAAAGCTGAAGGAGTTGGTTTAATTGCCCATGCTGAAGCGTGTAAAGACTGTTCTAGGGGCAACTGCAATTCATATCAGTTGAGGGAACTATCCATCAAAATTTCTATCGTCCCTTAGTTTCACTTTGATATCCGCAAATGGGGTTTCGCTGTTTAATTTGTTAACTGTTAACTTGATTAGATAAATGCTCTCTGCAAGCAAATGTATTGAGTACTCTCGTTTCTGTGGCAGCTGCTAAGCCACTCAAGGCTCGGCACAGCAATAAAAGCCAATGAAAAATAAAATCAGGTAAAGTGTAGGCATAACAGTGCTCTCATTCAGGCTCATGCATTTTTTGGTCTGCTGCGCACGTCAAAAAATAAACAAACAATAAAAAAGACACAAATAAAAACAAGTAAGAAGGCTCCAGTCGAGACTGCTCGACTGGGAGATACCCTGAACCCTCCAAGCTGATATTCTAATCATTCTGGACTTCTTTTATGCACACATACATACACATGCATTTATAAACACGCGCTCTGCTAACTGCGCAGTAAACAGCGACAGCGCTTGGGTGGCGCTGCAGTGTGGGCAACATTATAAGAATTTATTTGTTGAATAATTTCTTTTTATAGACGTACAATCTTAATGAAACTTTCACAGCGTAATCATATGGTTAAAATGTATATACATTCCGAAGCACAAGTCTCTAGTGCTTGATTTTTTTTACAAATTTGGGGCGAAGGGGGCATGGTATCCAAAATCTGAAAGCGACAAAATCTTCGTATCGATCAACTGTATTTACACAGTATATCTGAAGTCTCTCTAAAGTTGTTCAAATTAGGCTGAAAAAACAAAATCAATTTTTCGATTATTCTCGATAAAAAAGTTATCGGATGAGTTATCGAAAAATGTGATAAACTTGTACTGCCTATGGCACTCACGGACAGACGGACAGGGCTATATCGACTCAGCTCGTCGTGCCGATCAAGAATATGTATATGTCGGAGAATGACTGTAGATATCGATTGGTAATATCGATAGCTATATGCTGTGAGTGGCAATCAGGATTACTAAACTGTCCGATTGCTGAGTGTAGTCCGTGTCACGTAGTGTTATGAGGTGGCAACATATAGTATGGCCAGATTGTTAAGAGATGTCTCGGGGAGATGACTTGTATTTTGAAGATATGAACACACGTACACGGAATTCACGTAGCTCCAGCGTTAATAAGAAATAGTTAACTACGAACATGATAACGAAGACCCGACATCAGAAGTGGGATCGGCACCACCTCCTACGTTCTCGGAGGAGCAGTGGCGTACGAATTTTGGACCTACAAAACCGAAATTTGATGGAATTTGTCAAGGCTACCAATACATACGTGAAGTGAGCAGCAGAAACGTGACGTCATTCTACGAAAATTTAACGCTGACGTGGCAGACGTTGATGCTGAAAATTGATGTCCGACTGTAGCTGAAATATGTGTGGTAGATGAATCGAAGATAAGTATACTGATCCGAGGTGAGAGCTTTCCAATTATCTTTGATTCTGGTGTATTAGTCCTTAGCTAAAGATAGCTTTGCATATGAAACAAGTGACAGTGCTCGGTCGAGACTGCTCGACTGCTTGATGCCCTTGGCTCCTTGGGCTGTTGTTCTGGTTATTCTGCGCATTTTTGTGTACACATACGGTGGCGCATGCACCCGCTCTGCTGGCTGCGCTGCGTTGAGACCGGTGTTGTGGGATTTTTTTGTTTGGATGGTTTCTCTTGTGGTGGGACTGTCTTTGTGGGACTTTCGGAGCGTGATCGTGGTGCTCAGATGTGTGTGTTCCGAGGTACGGATCTCTAGTACATTTTGTTGGTTTCAAAGTATGATGAAATATGTAAGGAAATGTGTATGGCATAGTATAACATACAAATTTTCTAAGCCTTCGTCCGGAAAATACAAATGGAATGTATCACATTCCTAAAATTGAAATACCTTGGCATTATACATTAGGAGCAAGTTGAGTGGCAAAGGTGATGTGAAGGAATATGTCACTGTTCATCACACGTTGCGTTGAAGAAAAATCTGCTATAGCACTTTTTGGAGGACCCAATCGTACTATTGCAGATCAGGGCAGAAGCTTTGCAAGTAACGGCTTTAAAGATTTTTGCTCAAGTAATCAAATAGATTTTCATTTGGTAGCGACCGGTGCCAGTCAAGCTAATGGACAAGTTGAGCGCATCATGAGTGTACTAAAGAACATGCTTACAGCAGTGGAAACTAGTCAGCGTTCCTAGCAAGACGCTTTAGGAGAGATACAATTAGCTATAAATGGCACAAACAGTCGTGTCACTAAGTATAGCCCGTTAGAATTTTTGATTGGAAAGGTATCTCGACCGCTTGGTCTCTTGCCTATTGGCGATGAGGAGCATCGCGTAGATTTAGAGCCAGTCAGGGTACAAGCTAAAAATAATATGAGACGCAATGCTCAATATGATAAAACTAAATATGATAAAGATAAAGCTAAAATCGTAAAGTTTAAGATAGGAGATCATGTCCTACTTAAGGCCCAAGAAAGACATAAAACTAACTTGGACCCCAAGTACAAAGGTCCGTTTTTGATTGTTGATGTATTAGATGGAGACAGATATACACTTAAGGACTTAAAAGTATTCGCATGATAGTTTGTTAGCCATGCCAACACAACAAGATCCTGCAGAATTAGACGATAATGAAAGCATCGAAAGAGATGTTATGAAAGTTGTTGCTGAGGCATCAGAGATGAGACTGCCATAAAAATGTGTTGCTGAGGCATCAGAGATGAGACTGCCATAGATATGTGTTGCTGAGGCATCAGAGATGAGACTGCCATAAAAATGTGTTGCTGAGGCATCAGAGATGAGACTGCCATAGATATGTGTTGCTGAGGCATCAGAGATGAGACTGCCATAGATATGTGTTGCTGAGGCATCAGAGATGAGACTGCCATAGATATGTGTTGCTGAGGCATCAGAGATGAGACTGCCATAAAAATGTGTTGCTGAGGCATCAGAGATGAGACTGCCATAGATATGTGTTGCTGAGGCATCAGAGATGAGACTGCCATAAAAATGTGTTGCTGAGGCATCAGAGATGAGACTGCCATAGATATGTGTTGCTGAGGCATCAGAGATGAGACTGCCATAGATATGTGTTGCTGAGGCATCAGAGATGAGACTGCCATAAAAATGTGTTGCTGAGGCATCAGAGATGCGACTGCCAAAAAATTGTGTTGCTGAGGCATCAGAGAGGTGAATGCCAAAAAGTTGGATCTCTAGACTGTTGTGATATGTTGTGTTGGATGGCATGGGACCTGAATGTCTTCAGTAGTAGAATATTGTGAAATAAATTTGTTCTGAGTTAAGATATTTGAAAAGAAAATAACACGAGGACGTGTTGTTGTCAGTATGGCCGTGTCGGAGAATTATTTGAATGTTGATATCGATTGGTAATATCGATAGTTATATGCTGTGAGTGACAATCATGGTTACTGAGTGTAATATTGAAGGGAAAATAACACGAGGACGTGTTGTTGTCAGTATGGCCGTGTCGGAGAATGACTGTAGATATCGATTGGTAATATCGATAGCTATATGCTGTGAGTGGCAATCAGGATTACTAAACTGTCCGATTGCTGAGTGTAGTCCGTGTCACGTAGTGTTATGAGGTGGCAACATATAGTATGGCCAGATTGTTAAGAGATGTCTCGGGGAGATGACTTGTATTTTGAAGATATGAACACACGTACACGGAATTCACGTAGCTCCAGCGTTAATAAGAAATAGTTAACTACGAACATGATAACGAAGACCCGACATATACTTTATGGAGTCTGCGATGACTCCTTCTGCCCGTTATATACTTTTTCACAAAACCATTATACCCCGGCTTCCCATTTTCAATGGGTTCAGGGTATAAAAAATAAAAAAACGAAAGCAAACCCAATCCTTAGGAGGGGTGCAAAAATGCACGGAAAAAACATTAAGTTTACGCCGTGCCTGGACATTCAACGGACTCCGGCAGTTTTCGCTTTTACGCCGCATTCGCCTGCCATACTTTTCCTCCAGCTCCTGCGAGATATGCATGAGTGCAGGGCCATAAAATTGGGTCAATTGCTGTTAACAATTTGGCGGCGCAATCTTTTGGCCGTTTCGATTTCAAGGCAGCTGCCCCGGGCCCAATTTGGCAAGCCTGAAATTGCTGCTACCAGTTCAGAAAAAAAACGTAGGACCATCCATGCCTTTTGCAAAAAAAAAAAAAAAAAAAAAAAAAAAAAAAAACAAGTAAGAAGGCTCCAGTCGAGACTGCTCGACTAGGAGATACCCTGAACCCTCCAAACTGATATTCTAATCATTCTGGACTTCTTTTATGCACACATACATACACATGCACGTATAAGCACGCGCTTTGCAAACTGCGCAGCTAGCAGCGGCTGCGCTTGGGCTGCACTGCAGTGTGGGCAATATAACGAGAATTTATTTGTTGAATAATTTCTTTTGTAGACATACGATCTTAATGAAACTTTTAGAGCGTAATCATATGGCTTAAATGTGTGTACATTTCAAAGCACAAGTCTCTAGTACTTGAAATGCGTTTTTTACAAATTGGGGGCGAAGGGGGCGTGGTATCCAAAATCTGTAAATTACAAAATCTTTGTATCCATTAACTTTATATACAACGCAAATTTGAAGTCTCCAGGTCTAAAAGTGTTCAAAATAAGCTGAAAAAACATTGTCGATTTTTCGATTATTCTCGATAAAAAAGTTATCGGATGAGTTATCGAAAAAATAAAGCAAACTTGTACTGCCTATGGTATACACGAGTATGCTTGCCAAATTTCAGCTCTCTAGCTCTTATATCTTCTGAGATCCTTTTGCTCATACGGACGGACGGACGGACGGACGGACGGACGGACGGACGGACAGACGGACAGGGCTATATCGACTCAGCTCGTCGTCCTGATCAAGAATATATATACTTTATGGGGTCTGCGATGATTCCTTCTGCCTGTTACATACTTTTCACAAAACCATTATACCCTGATTTCCCATTTTCAATGGGTTCAGGGTATAAAAACAATTTCTCATAGAGCTGTTGTTTGCAAAAACGGAAATGGACGAAAACGAAAATTCGCACCCGGGCTCTGGGACGCGTTGGTGAACGGGCAGGCATCTATTGGCCCAGAGGGCACAAAATGCCCACTCACTAATTAATTAGTGCGTTTTGTTTATTGTTTGCTGTTGGAACTTTCCCCAGAATTGCCTCAACAGTGCCTCGGCTGCCTTGCACTTTAGCTGGTCTAGCACCGGGTCCGGTTCGCAACTGCGAATCAACTCTCTGAATGCATTTCAAATACCAAGCCGACTCTCATACTCAAAAGTGTAGCATAATTTTTTTATTTAATTATTTTTTTTTTTTTTTTTGCTTTTTAGTTTTGCTCCGCATTATTTGTTGAGCTGTCCAAAATGCATACTTAAATTAAATGAAAGCCTTTAGAGCTGTTATATTATATAATGATCATTAATAATAAAATGTAATATTCAAATTAACAATAATTTCAATTAAATGAACCCAGATTATGTAACGGGATGGGAAAATATGTATGTCAATTTTGTTTCTCTCTTCCGACTTTAATTCTCTACAATCTACAGTTGGTATTGCTTTTGTTGTCACTCGGCGAGGCCACATAGAGTTTTTTGGTAGGCATTATGTCAGTATTCTGTTGGGTTTCAAACATTCTTTTTGTACGCATTTGAAAATTTTCAACTTTTTTCATCATGAGTTTAAAAAATTTTAGTAACTCGACGGCTTTTTTTAAAGATCTTCCCAGAATATGTTTAAAAAGGGTACCGACTCGTCGCATGGTTAGCTCCAAAGTCCATGCAGCACATGCGAAGAAGGAGTCGTACTGGGTACAGAAGACCATGAAGCCAGTGGATAAGGAGCAGGTCCGGCCACAAAAATCAGATGTCGGGAGTAGGGCAAAACCTCGTCTAGGGTTTCCGAGCTTTAGTGTGCCAAACAGACCAGATGGTATAGTCCCAAATTTTGGTAATACGCGACTTGATACGCGCTTATACAAGCCTAGTAAGAGTTTAGATCGGGCATTCCAATCCAACTGGGTGGACTGTGCCCCAAGAAGAAAGACCATCAAACATATTCAGATGATACCACCAGAGATCAAACGTCGCGTTAAGACACCCAGGCCGTACTGTCCCCCCGATACTCCCGACCAGCTATCCACAGAAACCGAGGGCCCCGAGTCCGAGGGCCTGAAGGGCACAGTTGAGGACAGAGCAGTGCAGAAAGCCAGCAAGAGGCCGCGAACCCGCTATCCGAGTTTCTCAGAGTGTACTGCGGCATGGAAGTCAGCATCCTCGGATAGTCTCCATCCGCGATCCGTTTGCGATGTGTGGCGCTACTACCAAAATTTATATCGGTGAATACAGAAGGTCAAGCAACGTAGGCCACATGTTAGACAAGTTTATAATTGACGTGATCCAGACTAAAAAAACAAATCGTTTTGTTTATCATATTTAATACCAAATTGTCAATAATCCATAATGAGTTGTACAGAGAAAATATAATATATTAAAGTCGTGTATGTATATTATAAACAGTGTCTATAAGTATAAGTATTTATATAAATATTTTATATAATACATATATTGAATACTCATTGCTGAGTTTATAACTCATAATTATTAATTTGTTCATTGCAAATTGCAAAGAAACAAGGGGCTAAAAGTTATTATTAATTATATAAATAAATATTTTGCTATATTAAATCCGAAAAAAGGCTGAAGATTTTTGCTAGTTTCCTATGAACCATCCCATTCTATGGATGATATGTCGGACGAGGGCAACAAATCATTTTCTGTCTCAGTTATAGGGCTTTTTAATTGTATTTGTGGCCTTGAAAGATCAACTGAGGTATGATTTCTTCAAATAGGGCATTTGACAATTATTTGTTTGTATTGACCTTAATGCCCTGATTCCGACTAATTTGTATTATATTATATCTATTATAGTAAATTGGCTTCCATTATGCATTCGATGCTGGACAAGATGTTTTGCGAATGGGGATAGTAGCAGAGCTTGCCCTGGTGGGGCGTAAGTGAGGGGATTTGCAAGAATGTTACGCAGTTCTCTTGCTGTTTATATGCCCTCACTCATTGTAAATACATAAAAGTAGCTTTGAATGGGGCTCATTGCAGATACTTTGAAGTATTTGCCATAATTTGTGATCTCTTGCAATGACTTCATATATGTATGTACTTCTGTTTATATATGTATTTAATTCGATTGCTAGTGCATTTAGCTAGGCTTCCTTGGGCGCAGCTTATAGCTTGGCTGTCTACTCAATTCGAGTGCAATCTGAAGTTGATGTTAATGCTGCCAGTGTTGGTTAATGCCAAGTCGAAAGGGATGCCGCACCGAGCATAGAGCTGCAGCTACTTTGCTTTGTGGCGCGCCTCTCGAAATGGCGAAGTGTACTTCTGCGCCTGGTGGCATTCCTAAAAGGGATTTGCATGCCGCTGAGATGTTTATCGCAAATTGTTGCCCTCAACGTCGACGTCGACGTCGACGTTGTCGTTGTCGTTGTCGTTGTCCTTGTCCCCGCCGACTGTCGTCTGGACGAACACAAATGTCAACAGCACAAAGCGCTGACGTTTACATTGAAAGTCACTTTGGGTGCCAGACAACAGCAGGAGCCGCAGGAGCAGCTGATGCCTTTGCTGCTGTTGCTCCTTGGGGCCTGGCTAATGAAAAGCGCCAACAGAAATGCAATGCATTTTATTTCCATTTAATTTTTTTATTTTCTGCAGCTTTTCACATAAATGCAAATGTTTGGCCAGGCCATGTTTAATTGCCAGAGATCTGGCATTGACGGCCTGCCGACTGCCTCCTCGGCTGGGAATCCTGCGTGTCCTGAACCTCACTTGCAGATTTGCCAAAACATGTGTCCTTGTTGCTGTTGCTGTTGTTGTTGTTGTTGGTGGTGCTGCTGCTGTTCAGTTGCTCGGTTGTTGGGCAAAAGTATGCCCCAGAGTGACATTTCGCACAAATGAAATGTATGGCTGAAAACTTGTCTATTTGGGCCCAAACAAATAATTTTATTATAAAACTTTTTTATGCATGTTTGCCTGGCTGCTTCGCCCCCATCCCCATGCCCCAGCTAACTGAGCTGGGTGCTCCGTGTCACATGACTCACCACCTAAACAAAATGAGGCTTTACGACAGCAATGGGCCACTGATGCAGAGAGCTCTGTGAGTCGCATACGGACCTCAGCCACCCGCCTGGCCAGTAGCACGATATGTGCAAAGAGCTAACCACAAATGTGCGAGCTCCACAATGTGTGCTCTCTTTTAGGGGTGGGCGAAAGGATGTTTATCCTGAAATGCGCTCTATTAGCTTTAGTAAAATATTTTTGTAAATGTTCTTTTAACAAAATATAATTGTAGGATTCAGATTAGATTTCATGTGGCAATTAATACGTTGCTTAAAACACTATGCTCGAACGATATAAAACTCCTCAATTTATCAAACTGATCTATACTAATAATAATAATAATAATAATAATAATAATAATAATAATAATAATAATAATAATAATAATAATAATAATAATAATAATAATAATAATAATAATAATAATAATAATAATAATAATAATAATAAATATAATAATAAATAAATAAATAGCAAAAAAATCCCTTGTATAAATTCACACAAAATAACAAGTTGAAGGAATCACGCGGGTAATTTCAACTTGATGTGCTCAGGCTGAGGCAACGGCAGGAACGAAAAAACTTCGTTGCAAGGGTGCCACGTTCAAAACACAAAAGTGAAGCAGTGGCTAAAACTACAGATACAATTCGAAGACAATAAAAACATATTTCAATACAGAACGCGATTCGTGAATATGCTATAATGCTCTCAAGCTCTTATAGCTACTGAGTCGACATGTTCACACAGACGGAAAGGTCTACACCGACTAAGCTCGTCCTTCCGATGAAGAATATGTAAACGTTATAGGATCTGCCTCGCCTCCTACTGCTTGTTATATACATTTAAAAGAAACATTTGTCATCTGCAATGGATTCAGGGCTTACATATACAAATTAAGCAATACTGTGACAAAACTTTATTTCAAACTATATCAACTAAAACCTAAGAACACTATTTCTAAAAGTTAAAGCTAGAGTCATATGCCCTAACTGAGCTGACTAAGCACCTCGTGCAACGTGTGCAACAGGGTGCAGATTGAGGATTGAGTTCCTGATTCCTTTGAACAATGTTTGCTTTGAACAATGAGCAGCTCTTTATTTTATGAGCCACGCCTACTTTCGTCAGATCATACATTTCAGTAGCTGCGCTAAAAGTTTGTTCCACCGTTCCGCTCACTCAAATTAGGCTCGCACGAGTGACAATCTAAAAAAAAAAAACAAAATTAAGCTATGGCCAGAATTGAGACAGAGAAAGAGAGAGATAGAGGGAGTGAGAGAGAGAGTCAGAGAGAGTCGTACAATTAGTCGGGGGTCTAAATTGCTGCTGCTGCTTAAATGCAGTCCTGGCCTTTGCCTTTATTACCTGCCGCCGTTTGTTGCTATTTGCAGTTTGCAGCTTGCAACTTGCAACTTGCAACTTGCAGCTTGCCGCTTTAGCCTTTAAGCCCGCCTACAGTTGCCACATACCGCAGCAGGTCGCAGGTCGCAGGTCGCAGGTCGCAGCGGACTGCACCCACATAACCGTTAACGTAAAATGGCACTTTCTTCTGCTTTTATATTTTGGTTTTTCATTTATTTTCTCCTTTTTTTTAGATGGCTACACTTTATACACTTTGTTGAGTCTGGTTCGTGGTGCGGCGCTAAATGCCAGCTCGGCCATAGTTGTTGCTGGATTGTTAATATTATTTTATAATTTCTTTTATTGCCGCTGCATGGCCCCGGGAATGGCAGCCATGCTGTTTAAAAACATCCCGGCCCAAGTGCCGCAAGTGTGCTGCCAACTGTTCAGCGAATGCAGCCATTGCCATAAATTGTTAGTGCCGGCTAAGGGGCGATTTAGCCATGTTAAGTTCATTTATGCAGCTGTGATAGACGTAACTGTGCGTGAAGGACATTCTCGGAAACATGTTTAAGGCTTTAAGGAAAACAGAAACTGAAACGCGTAGGGCAGCTCCAGTGGGGAGTGCCTGAGTATGAGCTACCCAAAACCCGTACGATTCGCGTTCTTAACAGGAAATCACACATTCATTGAATCGCAGAATTTAAAAGTTGTAGTGAATTATTATTGAAAAGCGAAAGTAATTAAAATGCACTTAGATCGTAACACATGTACGTCAGATATGTGTATATAAAATTAATATTATATAAGAGATATATATTATGTATTAAATAAATGTAATAAATAAAGATATAGCAGATGTAGTTTCAAAATATTTTGTGTATTATATTGAAAGAAAAAGTTAAAGTAAAGTTTTTAAATGTCACATCTTTAATATATTTTTCAAGAGTATTTTTCCTTATTGACATTCTCTACAATTTGGCCAAATATAATTTTGTTTTTTTCCCATTAAATTGTTTTCCAATTTTTATCCATATTACTTAAATATGACTGGGAAATAGTTATTTATTCATTTATTTCAAAAGTCTATCTCACTGCAATATTTGTCAACCTCTTTTTATAGTCTGTGTATGTATATTTGTATGTTAATTTAAAATATTATTCTATGTGCAAAAATAAAAATATTTTTCGAGCCCCCATAACGTAATATGTCGACATATCTTGAAGCAGCTCAAAATAGCACTCAACACTCGAGCGAGTGGGTGCTTTTCAGCATTTGCTGCTGTCACAAGTGGCTGTCATGTTTATTGACATTTATTTGAGATGGCCTAGGAGAGGGAGCGGGCGCAGCGCGTGGGATTCTATTGACAAACTCGTAATTCAAATAGGCAGCAAACGTGCCGCGCAATTCAAAGCGTCAAGCGCGTCAAAATGTAAATTGGTAGCACAGAGTCTGGCGAGGGGCAGAGAGGAGCGGAGCGGAGTAGGGGACAGAGATATCTACGTGCTGCCTGTGGACAAATCAATTTGACAAAACGCAAAAATTTGTAATCAAACAATGTGTGTGTGCGTGAGTGTGGATATATTTTTGTGTGTGTGTGTGTGTATGTGAGCACAAATTTTTGGCTATTGTGACAATGACAATGACGGCAAAGACAAAGACACCAGGCAGATAAAATGCCAGCCGCAAGCTTAACAAGCAGACATTGAGGCAACTGGAGCAACTGAGGCGGATGGGGCCAGTCATTGTTTCCAGTTAAGTTGGCATCATAAGCCCCAGCCCAGCGGGGCGGGCTGTCGGGGGTCGCTTGGCCGTGGCATTGGCTGTGGGTACTGAGCACATTATGCGCTAAAGAGTTTAAACAGCTGTTGGCTGTGGCGCGTCTAACTGTCGCTCATTTTGCCCAACCAACATCACGAGAAAGGCCAGAGCGGAAGGGGCTGAGCGAGGGGATGTTACGGAGTCACTGCTTTGGCTTATCTACAGCACTTTGACAATTGCCATGGCGCGGAGCTTTGTTTAATTATGACATTAAATGCGAGTTCATTGTGTGAAGCTATGCGAGATTTTCGACTGCCCGCAAAAGTATGCAACAGTTTTTTTGCTGGCTCCCCCCTTGCTATTGCATGCAAATATTTTGGCCTGCTGTGTGTGTGTGACTGTGTGACTGCCAGCTGCTACTGCACGTAAACATTTGTGCATGTGCGGAAATTATATGTTGTATTACAACAGTCAGACACTCACACACACACAGACAGTCACTGAGCTGAGAGCTAGCTGTTGAGCCTGACAAAGGCAGCAGAAAAAGCATTAATAGAAATTCATATTGTATGGGAAGTGTGGTAAGCGGGCTGCCTACATAATAAACCCATTTCGTGCGGCTTTAAAATGCCATTTATGAAACATGTGCTAGCATTTATGCATATTAAATTAGTTAGATTGCCCCGGCACGAAAAATAAACTGGCAAAAGGCATCCAAAGTGCCACAATAAACTGACATAAACATAAACATACACAAGCTCGCACACACACACGCACACGGAGAGACTACGAGGGAGAGAGAGAGTGAGGGAGAGACACACACACACACACACTCACATAACGACTCCCATACAAATTCCAAAGTGCGAACCCTTTTTTATGGGGCAGCTCCCCCGACCTAACATTACGCACGCACAAATGGCGCTGGGCGCCGGGTTTGCAGCTGCTTTCGGGGGCGGCCATCAGCTTCATATTCACACACATTAACACGCCGAAATGCGCAATAATGAACCAGGCTTGGATATTCCTTATGCAAAATAAAAAAAAAAAAACATTTTCTTGCATCTATATTTAACATATTCTCCACATTAATAATATAATTTAGCCGATTTACTTGAGCTATTGATGACTTGATAGCTTCTTTCATTTCTTAAATATTTTATCTTTCTTTAATCCTAAGCTGCATTCTTTCACAGCAGGGATTAGATGTTGTACTATAAAATCCTTACGTTCTTGGGAAACATTACATTCTAAAGCATTTTCCAGCCAGTTTTCTTCCTCTTTTTCTTTTTCTTTTTAATTTTTTTTTTTTTTTTTTTTTTTTTTGTTTTTTTTTTCTTGCAAAGAGTTAAACTGAACAGAATATGTAAAATTACTAAAATGAAAATATTATATATGTATATGTATGTATAAAATAGTTGGGTCGCCTTTGTGTCGGACTTAAAAACGCATGTAAAAACTTTTCAAGTGTGAATTGCTCTTCATTTTTTGCAGCAGACACAAAACTCGTTTCGCCTCGCGCCCATTTCGTTGCCTACTTTTGTGCGCAGCAAAATGTAAGGCAGTTGGGTGAATGGGCACGAGTCTGTGTGAGTGTGTGTGAGTGTGGGGGTGTAAGAGAGTGTATGAGACGCAGTTGTAACAAAAAGAAGCATAAAATAAAATGGCAGCGCCAGAGATGTTTTATAAAAATTTATATGAGCATAATTTGTAAGAGACAAAAAAAAAGCGAACGAAGGAAAAAATATGTATGAGATGACATGATATGTAGGGATATGCTGTGTGCCTATGTGCAGGAGCATGCCCAGAACAGACAAGCCAGCCGAGAGTGAAAGCAACAAGGAATTTCGATACAGCAGCATGCAGTACATGCACCTGGAACCAGTAACAGAAAATCAAATTTAATAAAGCTCAACTGGAATAATTGTAAAATATTCGAGGTAGTTTTTCACATTCACTTTACAGACAATATTAGAAAATAACTAGATGCTTCAAATATTTATATTACAATTAAAAATGCATCTATGTATTTCAATATCCAATTTTAAAACAAGCAACAAATTTTTGTGGAAATAGAAGTGTGTGTTTATTATCTGAGTATATGTATATGAATATATGTTTGAATTTATGCTTGCTCTCCTACTAAAGTTATGGAACAAAGTTTGTATTGTTCTAAAATTGAATTGTTTGTATACACATCGCACATCACTTTCATCTGCATAGCACACGGCATAAATTGCCTTTCTATGTGATTCTCAAAAAACGCGAGCTGGGCCAATATGTTCGATTCACGATTAAATGAAAAAAATACTTTCACGAATATTACCAACACTATAATTCTCTAAAACCTATTCTCTCTCTCTCTCTTTTTATCTCCAGTTACCTTTTCTTCTCCCAGCCTCACTTTCCCCATTTCGATATCAAAATTGTAGAAGTTGTTGTTTTGACCAACCTGTTTACATCCTTCTAATATTTTCTCGCTCTGCTTGTCATGCAATTAAGATGCAAATTGTTTGCGCTTGAAATCAAATTCCATGCTCTGGCAAAACAGAGGAGCTTCGCTTCACATTGCCATCTATCGTTGCTGTTGTTGCTGTTGCTGTGGTTGCTGCTGCTGAAATGTCGTGCAAGTTTTCTAGTGAAGTGCACTACGTATGCAATCGACACATGTGTGCAACAAAACTCGTTAACACTTGAAAAGTTTCATGGCCCTGGGCAATTGTAATACGCTCTACTTGGAACACAGCACAGTGAGCAAGGCGAAGGGTGGTGCAGTAGGAGTAGGAAATAAGGAGTAAGTAACGTAATGCTGCTAAAAAACACTTAAGCAAAATCTTGTAAGCAGAAAATAACTCAGAATGTGCAAGTGTGTGGCCTCTGGCATAAGCAGCCTGAGTTTTTGCGGGAGTAGAGCGACTGTGTGTGTGTGTGTGTGTGTGTTTGTGGGGATCACCTTGACTAGAGCTTGCCCTGAAAACAAGCAAAGTTCAAGTACGTGACAGCTGTAAGTAAAGTGTTGTCTATATACATTTAAGTGGTTCTCCTGCGGTGCTGTGCCGTGTTTGAAAATCAAACCATGAGCTTCGTGGCTTAATGGCAGTTAATTGGAAAAGCCCAACTTCAAGGGAAAGTCTCTAGCAAGTTTCATGGGAAGGACTCCAATGTAGATCGAATTGCTTAAAGAATTGTCTTCTGTGTAACAAGGTTACTTAAAAGGCGTTGTAGGCCTCGCAGATGATGGTTTGCAGCTACATTCGATCCGCGATTTGAAACATACAACATAACTTGTATATATATTAAAAAAAAAAAAACCCATAAGAAGGTTCTAGTCGAGACTGCTCGACTAGGAGATACCCTGAACCCTCCAAGTTGATATTCTAATCATTCTGCACTTTTTCTTTGCACACATGCATACACATGCATCCAGACGCACGTATAACAACGCGTTCTGCTAACGGCGCAGTAAGCAGCGACTGCGCTTGGGCTTCGCTGCAATGTGCGCTATATTATACGAATTTATTTGTCGAATAATTTAATTTCTAGGCATACAATCTTAATGTATGTTTAAATGTAATAATGTTTAAATGTATGTACATTCTAAAGCACAAGTCTTTAGTAGGTGAAATGCGTTTTTTACAAATTTGGGGCGAAGGGGGCGTGGTATCGAAAATCTGTAAATTACAAAATGTTTGTATTCATCATATGCATATACACAGTAAATCTGAAGTCTCTAGGATTAATAGTATTCCAATGAGACTGAAAAAAACAAAATAAATTTTTCGATTATCCTCGATAAAAAAGTTATCAGATTATTTATCGAAAAGATAAGACAAACTCGTACTGCGTATGGTACACACGAGTATGCATGCAAAATTTTCCTTTTAATATTTGAAAAAAAAAACTCTTTCCCGCAATGTCTTAAGTTAAGAGACCATGCTTTCAGATAATTCAAACAGCTGCAATGGAAGGGAAACATTTCAGCATATATAAAATTAATAAAATTAGGAACTCGTCTCATAGATATAAATATTGTTATTTCGGTTGGGGAACTTTTATGATATCCTGTAAGCAGTTCGATCTTTACTGGCTGCGTGCTTGGGAACAGTTGTGAAAGTTCTTCGGTCACAGGAAATAGACAGTTGAATTGTCGCGGAACTTTTTACGAGCTGCCTCCCGATTACCAGCTAGCGGACTCATCTTTATGCCAGGCCTGAGGTCTGAACTTGATGTCAAATGTAAATGTCAAACAGACAAGGAGGCAGAGCACTGGTGCTTCCGTTGGACTGTCTGTCGGTCTGGCTTGTGTCTGCTACCACTAATTTCATTGACTTGCACACACACACAAGCACATCGAGACTAGAGAGAGCTGCACGCACACGCCAGAAGGGACACGCACGCACTGCTCAAAGTTGAGCTGCTGCAGCGCGGAGGAGAAGTCATCTCTCAAGTTGATTGCCATCAACTGTGAGTGTAGCCAACTTTGCCTTGGCAATGCTTATAATTAGAAACTTTATTATTTGTTTAACTTGGCCCGCAGCTGCTGCATAATTGACACACGCGTGGCAAACTTTCGCTGCAGACTTGCCACATAAACTGCCAAAAATGTGCAGCAATTATCGATGAGTGAAGTAAAGGAGTGATAAAGCCACGACAATGAGAATGAGAGTGAGATAGGGATAATGAGAGTGAGAGAGGGAGGGTGAGGTGGACAGAGATATGAATAGCCGACAGTTCGACAGCCACTGGTTGAGCAAAGCACTTCCCAAAGCCACTTTAAAGATTCTTTTAAAATGTAAATTTAATGATTAAACTTTGATGAGACCGGCGCACGTTTGCTAATTTGCAAATTCATGAATATAAATTGCTTTTCAAATGCCATATAAAATAATCAAATATGCAAATTTTTGCCCGTATGCCCGTATGCGTAACGTAACCAACACCCATAACAATCCCATACACAAACACACAAACTCCCACACACACACACATTCACTTTCACACCAAAAAAATATTATTAGAATTGTTTAATACCGACACAAGCTGCAGCTGCATGGGACACCCTCACACAATGCTATTCTGACAAACTCCTACAGAGACCAGCTGGACGCCAGATCCTTTTTTGGATGGCAACAGTTGCTCAGCTCTCGCCAGGCTCCCAGGCTGCTGTAAACAATGACCGGCAGAGCCCAAAGTCAAATGCAGTTAAGGGACATGGACAAGCCGCAAGCTGCACAACAGAACCGAAAACCAAAGCCAAGTGTCCAACACTGAACAACAGTTCGCACACTGAAGACGGGACAGTCGAAAAGTTAAATCGAACCTATTATGCTCTATAAGTTTCCAACAAATACTTCCACATCCCGCAGATACTTTTGTTACCACAAATGGTCATGTGGTCATGGGGAATTCGTTACTTTACAAACTGTTTTGTTCCTTAAAATATTTGAGAACGTTGAAGATAATTTAGCTCGATAAATAGCAAAGATAGTTTTTGTATGGCAAAGATGGATTTTCAAATGGAAATGGCTTATGTATTTTTATATACGTTTGTATTTCATAAATTTGGCTTTGTTAAACTATGGCAGAAAAAGTTTTTGATTCCTTCTGTAAATAAATATTTAAATATAGCATATAAATATAAATACATCCTAAAGATTCTACTTGATTCAATTAATATATAATAAACGACAGATACTTTCAAGAATAATAAAAAATTATTTTCCATTTCAGAAATATCAAAGTTAGCTTTGTATCTTATAAATACCCTTACAGTATAATATGTTAGTAAATATATCTATATATATAATAGTTTACAATTTTTTATAGTCTCTGAGTACTTAGAATTGTCGCATCTAGAGATATACAAATTAAATATATTTATATATAGATACAGATATAGATACTTCTCAATCAAATACAGATTTATTTATCTATCTATTTATTAGACTACTTCATTAAAAATATTAGAGATACTTCTCAATAAAATTAAAATTTATTTATTTATCAATTCAATTAAATTTATCAATTATCAATTAAAAACTTAAAACTTGAGCTCTGTCTCTTAAGTCCTTATGCTCAACAAATTCAAAGAACTTTTGCGATTCGTTCGAATAACTTTTGTATCGTGCTTAAGAACAGCTTCTACTATACCCTCTTTTTCTGCTTCATTGCCTACTAGGTAAAATAACCAAAAACTGAAGTTCTTTCTACATGTATTGTTAAGCTGCTAGATGGGAACTGAGAGCTGAAAGCTGGGAAATGGCAGCTGGGAGATAGGAGTTGGGAGTTGGGAGCTGGAAGTTGGAGCTGGGAGCTGGCAGCCCGGTTAGTTTCGCATGCAAATGGCATATCAAAAAGTGCAAAAGGATTGCGTAAAATCAACGCGACATGCGGCAGGACAAATAAAGTGCATAAATTTATCAAAAATGACGGAAAGGAAGTAAAAGAGAGAGAGATAGATGAAGAGGGAGAGAGAGAGAAAGACTTTGGTCAATATGTGGCACACGACATGGACGTGGCGACGTGGACAATCGATGCTGATGATGATTAGATTGCTGATGCTGCAGGCAAAAGTTGAAGCTTAATACGGGGTTGGCTCAAGTGGACATATTATAACGGTTATATGCAAGCGACAGGCGCGGAGCGGAGCGGACTCGGCATTAGCATACGATATGTGGGCAGTCGGGCGATTGGCCATGTTGTTGGCTTATGCACATCTCTGCTGCCTGCCATGCAGCGTTTCAAACGATCAAAGTCTCAAATATGCAGACACGCTGGAATTTTGTTGTTGTGGAGATACATCGAGTTGTTGTAACTGCTGTTGTTGTTGTTGCTGTTGCTGCAGCTGCATTTGTTGCTGCTGTTGTCTAGTTAACCCCATATAAAGGCCATATTACTATATTTTGTTCACTCCGTGTATGTGTCTGTGTGTGTGTCTATGTGTCTGTGCTTGAGTGGGTGTCAATTACAGAAACGCTTTTGAACGTGTAAACAACAATAGGAGTTGGGTGGCGGAACAAGGAACTCAAAGAGTATACAGAAAGAATACTTTATAGTCGAATCTACTGTTGAGGACTTAAAGCTTATGCATATAATTGAATATTGAGAGCATATAAATTGTCACGTTGCGTAATGATAATTTCTAAAAAGTTTGCAATTTCAGTTTTTCTGCTTTTATCGCAGAACAAAACAATTCAGCCATTGTGAAAATATTCAACTAGGGCATTCGCAGTGCCTCGCTATAATTTAATTAAAATATTATGAATGCATAATGTAATTAAAAAGAAGGAATTAGTTACGATTTTTAGCCTACTAAATTATTGAACAATTTATTTGCGTGCTCCAAAATTAAATGTAAATACAACAAGTTTTCGCCCAATTTTCCTCAATTCATTTCCCAATTTCTAAAGCTTCATTATGCATGCTCTTCGATATGCAGTTCATTAGTTACCTTTACACACACACACCCACCCACACACACACACACACACACGCAGCTAAACTGTTGTGAGCGATTGCAATTTGTGGGGCTTTAACTTTAATGAAATTATGTTTGCAGCTTTGCATACGATTTGCCTTTTGGCTTTTGGCTGCAGATGCGAATGCGGATGCGGATGCGACTGCGGATGCGGTTGCATTGTCGGCATCCGATTTGGGATCGGCAATGAAAATTTATACCATATGCTTAAAGTGCTTAACAATGCAAACGATTCACAATGCGGCCAAATTTGTTGTGGAATCATCAAATTTAATTTCTAAACAAATTAATGTTGACAAAAGTTGGCGAAATGCAATTTGCGCAAATAAGTCGTAATTTGGTCAGGCAAATTGCACAAAATACGCCAAGATATGTGTGCTTAGTCCACACACGCCCATACTGTATAGAATGTATTGTGAATTTATTGCCAGAGCGAGATGGGGCGCGTGCTGTGCGAGCGAGAGGTATCAACTACAGTTGCAGCTGCTGATTTGTCGCTGCCAGCAATTTCACGTTCATTCACCACTGCGCGTTACGGCCATGCAGCAACAACAACAATGACAAGTATAACAACAACTGACATAAGGACATGGCATTGCATTCCCATCATCCGGCCAAATCATATGCAAATGCATGCGTATGACATTTCGGTTCGAATTTTATTGCCCGCCCGGTTGCTAAATTATTTAGAGCCTGATTCCTGCTGCCATGACGAGTCATGCATTTTGAGTTTAGCCCACACCAACACTCATACACGCACACACACACACACACACATGCATACACTTGGTAAGTCTTAGTTGCTCTGTCGTCTTTCAATTTGACATAAAACCTTTTTGGGCTTTTGCTCATATGACATTTTATGCAAAGTGCTCGCGTGTGTGTGTGTATGTTTGCGTGCGTGTGCGTGCCTGTACGTGGGCGTATTTCACGCCTTTTGCCACCGCACATCAAAATAAGCACAGGCCAAAGTGCCACCCAACCACCCGCAACAAATGAGCCGAATGTCTTCGTCTTTTATGTGCCACGCAGGCGAGCGTAAAAAAACAAAACAACGAAGAAGGTAAAACGAGAAATTCATTAAATTTCAAATCCTTTTTTGGGTATCGTCAGAAGTCGCAAAAGCTTTTATTAGATTGTGCCCAAAAACAAATTCAATACACATACCCATGCCTGTGCATGTGTGCGCCGTAAAACCAAACCATTCCGTTGGCTCAGCTCATTATATCGATGTGCCTGATCGAATGGACGGGATGTAATTTTGAAAGGATACGTCGATTAGCTAAGTGGATTTTAAGCAGGGCAAACAGAATATACGAAGTGGTTGCTACTCTCTCGAATTATTACATTTGAGATTCTGATTAACACTCAGTTAACCAACACTGACAGTAAACTGAATGCCTCACTTCTTTTATAATGGAAAGATTGGAAAGAAATGCGAATAGCTGCAAGCTGATTCGTATGCAGTTAAGCAACACTGGCTAAGGGTAAAAAACTGAAGAGCTGTAAGCTACACTTCACCCTTACGGAAAATGTAATGAATAATTGGAAAAAGAAAGCCGATTAGGTAGATGGACATGAGAAATTCCGTAATGAAATAAGAACAAAGGCATTAGTGAATCTGATTCCCACTTAGTTAACCAACACTGGCTGTGAGCAAAAAACTCTAAAGCTCAGAGCTACGTCCCAATTGGAACTAGAAATCTGATTGAAGTAGATAAGTGGCGTTTACTAAATGGATTCATAACCAACACTGGCTGTGGACTAACTCGAGCACTCAAATGAATAAGTACTGAGAGCCGAATAACTGAGGGAATTAAAATGTAAGGAACTAGGTACAGATTCATTAAACCAACAGCTAAGCAAGCAAGGAATTATTTTACTCTCCATTGAAATTGTAATGAAAAATTGACAGTAGAAATCCGATATACTTTAATTATTGGTTACATTAACGAAACGGATTCATAGCCAACACTGGACTAAGGAGATCTTAACTGGAAACCTGAAAGCTACACATATTTTATGAAAAGCGGAATTGAAAGCAGAGAGCCGAATAATTATGTAGATTTAAAACAGTATGGAATTATAAAAGAATGGATTCATAAACAAAACTGATGCGTAGTGCACCCAAAGTGATCCATAAACAAAATTTAAATTCGAGCTATAAACAGTTGATATCCAACATATTTGAAGCAAGGCTCACATTAACGAGACGGACTCACACTCGTTTATTTATAATGACTGCAAGTCTATTTAAAATCTTATCTGCAAACTGCTGTCCTCACACGCAGTCCAGTTCATGCTTTTCAAATAAACATGACAGCTTTTTTTTAATGAATTCAATACGCTTGATTGCAATCTGCTTTTAATTATGAAAAATGTTTGTCTAGAACATTTGAAGTATTCAACTGCTTATCTGATGTGCATTTGCTCAAAAGCTGACACAGTCGCCAGCTTCGGACTATTCATAACTACGAATGTGCGAGTGAGCCTGTATGTGTGTGTGTGTAAGTTCTGTGCCAGACATTCTCACATACATGTGTGTGCGTGTGTGCGTTATAAAAGGCTCGTTAGTTAACTGACGTGGAAATTTTTAGACGGTAAAATGTGAGATATGGCTAAGAGAGAGAAAATAAAAAGCAGAAAAGAGCATGGAGCTCAACTCAGCAGAGGAGATAAGAAAATTTATGTGCGCATAAAAGGCAACAGTTTTGGTATTTTTTTAATACCAGCTGCAGACATTGTTGCAGCTTTAAAAATGAGAAGCAAAAAGTTGAAGGATGAGCAGCAAATACTCAATTTACATAGAGATGGCCTTTCCGAAATGTAATTAAAATGGGCCAAACAAGCAAGCGACTGTCAAAAGTCAGTAGCTGAGGGAACAGTTGACGTCCATTGTCCATTTGACTGTCCGGCCGTCCACACGTCCAGCTGCCCGCAAATTGACAGCTGGGCATGGGCATAGACCATAGACCATAGGCAAGGATGGGCACATACACAGAGAGTGAGAGAGAAACACATACGTTCGCACACAATAATTTACTACGTAATGGACAGAGGACTCAGACAGATGCTAGACAACAGCTCCAGTTGCTGCCGTGCTGTTCATTAACACAAACATAAGCTGCCAGACTACAGGCTACTGCAGGCAGGCGGGCAGCCTTACAGTGGGTAAGTTATGGCTCGAAACGGTGTCTGGGTACATCATAAATGCGGCAGGATACATCAGCCAGCGAGGCTGAGAGAGATCATATTTCCAAAGTTCAAGCTGCATTTCGAATGCTATTAAAATCGCTTTCAATAATGAGACGAGCCTCTGCAGCGTGAGTGTGTGTATGTATGTGTGTGTGTGTGTGTGTGGCATTGTTGGAAGTTTGTGCAACAAATTAGTGCCAAGTTGGCACTTAGTTTGCCTCATCGGCTCACACAAGGCCAGGCAAATATCCGGTGCGGAAATTGCAGCGAGACACGTGATCAAGGAACAGGCATGCACCAAGCCGAGCAGCCAAAGGGACGAGACGCGTTCTGGACAGACAGACAGACAGGCAGAGAGACAGACACATAGACAGACTATCACTATGCATGGCTCCGCTGTCTATGAGTTCCGCTTGCCAGACATATAAATCTTCATTTTGCTTCAACTTTGCACCGCAAGTTTTGTGGCCCCAGCGAAAAGTTAACTTCGAGCAGACACCAAATTAACAGCTGCTGCTGCTCCTCTAATTGTTGTTGTTGCTGGCGGGTTGTATAAATAGAAATTTTTACTTCTGCTACTATTCCTTTTTACTAGTGCAGTTGCAATTGTGTCTACTGCTTTTTGTAGTTCTGCTGCAATTGTTGTTGCTGCCGATGTTGATGTTCGCATAGCTCTCGTTGATGTTGCTGTTGTTTGTGCCACTGCTACAGCTTCTGTTATAACTGTTGCTGTTACTGTTGGTGTTGTTGCTGTTGGCGTTATTGCTGCTGTTATTGTGGCTGCTGCCAATGCCGTTGCTTTCAAAATTGCTGTTCGTTTCGCTGTAGGCGATACCCTTGCTCAAACTGTTACTGTTAATGTTACTGTTGTTGATACTGTTTCTGTTGCTAGTATTGCTGTTACTGTTATGTTGGTATTCATGTTGCTATTGTTGTATCTTTTCCACTACTGTTACCATTGCTGCTGTTATTCCTGTAGCTGATTCACCTGCTGTTACTGCTGCTCTTCGAGAGAAACAGTAACACTCTTTAAACAACTGTTGTTGCTAATGTTACTGCTGTTGCTGTTACTGTTGATATTATTTATGTTAATATTGTTGTTACCATAGCTGTTGTTATTCCTGTTGTTCTTCTGTTGCTGTAGTTCTCAAGTTGTTGTGTTATTTATGTAGCAGTAGATGTTGGTGTGTATATATCTGTATTATTTCTGTTGCTGTACTGTTACTGTTTCTAATGCTGTAGCTGTTGCTGTTACTACTTTTTATTCAAATTGTTGATTTTCCAGTATCTTATACAGCAGATTCTGATGCCGCTATAATGATGTTATTGTGTCTGCTACTTTTGTTCTATCTGCTAATACTACTAGTGATGTTGCTGCATTTTGTTTTTATACCCTGAACCCATTGAAAATGGGAAATCAGGGTATAATGGTTTTGCTGAAATGTATGTAACAGGCAGAAGGAGGCGTGGCAGACCCCACAAAGTATATATATTCTTGATCAGGGTGACGAGCTGAGTTGATTTGGCCCTGTCCGTCTGTCTGTCTGTCCGTCTGTCCGTCTGTCCGTATGTTTGAACGCGTCGATTTCCGAAGATATAAGAGCTAGAGACTTCAAATTTTTTGTAGAATGTTCGTAATTACAGCGCGGATATCGAGTTTATCATTAAAAATCGATAACTCATCCCGATCTTTTTTTCTCGATAAAAAACCTTATCGAAAACCAGTTATAAAATTATATCTTCTACACCTTTATTGCTAGAGTCTCCAAATTTTTAATGTATGCTTATATGCAATTTATACAATTTCGGTTTTTGTTAAAATTTACCCCCCACCCTTAAATTCACCCCTCACCCTCACTTTTGTAAAAAGCGTATTTCAAATACTCAAATTCAAATTGCTTTGGCAATTACATGCATATCCATGCTATAATCATAATCTGAAAGTTTCATGAAGATCGTACGTCCACAAAAAAAGTTATTAATTAATTAATTTCTCATAGTAAGCGCTCACTGCCGCCCATGCGTGTTTATGCTTGTGTGTGTATATGTATGTAATTGTTTGTGTATGTGTGTGTGTGTATGTGTGTGTATGTATGTGTGTGTATGTATGCCTGTGTGTGCGTGCGTGCGTGTGTGAGTGTGTGTGTGTGTGTGTGTGTGTGTGTGTGTGTGTTTCTTGTGTAAGCTGATAGACGCGAAAAATTATTGAAATAGCTATTACTCCAAGGGTTCAGGGGATCTCGTAGTCGAGTAGTCTCGACTAGAGCTTTCTTACTTGTTTACATATAGTTTTTTATTTTTTACATATAGTTTTTATTTGTTTTTTTTTTTTTTTTTCAATATATTGATATTGTAACTTCTATCTATATTTTTTTGCTGCTGCTGCTCCATTTGCTGCACCCCATTATATATCACTGCTGCTGCTTCTCTTACAGTCTCCACTGCAGGTGTTTTTCTATTTTGGTTATTATTACTACTACAAATATTTACTTTTTGCTGTTAACCTTTCTTAAGGTCTTTTATTTATTTTGGTATAAGGTTTCCAGCTGCAAGTCTTTATTCTGCTGTTGCTTCAACTCCTACTATTGCTATCGTGACTTTTGATGCTATTTAGACTGCTGTTGCTAATTTGACTGCTATTGCTCTCCCCTCATCTCATTCTCTTTCTCATGCTGCCAAGTCTGTTTCTGCATCTATTTGGTGTTTTGCAGATGCTTAGGTGGTTGCCACGGCTACATTTTCTTGAGCAACTGTTGTTCGTGCAGTTGTTAATGCTGCTAATGTGGCCTCAATTACAAGTGAGGTTGCTAATAATATTGAATGTTTTGTTGTATTTGCTGTTATTGTTATTGCTGAAATTATTGTAGCCGAGCAATAGTTGCTGCTGTAATGGCTGCTGCTACAGCATTTACACTTATTGGTTATGTTGTTGCTATGACTATTTTTAATGGAACAGTTGCTGTTGCTACTGTTGCTGCTTCAATCGATGCTGCCGTTGCTGTTTGTGCTGTGGCTGCTGCTCGTATGCTGACGTTACTATTTGTAGTATATGTTGCTGCTGTGCCTCTCATTACTGCTGCTGCATCAGTCGTTGTTGTTGTTGTTGTTGCTAATATCTTTAGTCGGTTGTAGCTGGTTTCCACTCACTCCTGCTGCGACTCCCTGTACTATATATGCTGCCATTTAAACATATGTAAAAGCTACTGCTACTCTTGCTCCTCTGCTGTTACTTCTGCTCCTGCTCCTTTTCCTGCTCCTCCTGCTGTTCGATTCTGCAACCTCTTAAGCTGCTCGAGAAGTGCCTCTGTTTCCGCTGCCGTATTTGCTGCTGCTGCGGTTTTGATGTGCAGGTGATTTACGACCAACGTAACAGTGTCTGCATAATAATATGGACCAACCACTCGAACCACTCGCTTCGGCTCTTTACTTTCATTTATTCAGTGCACGCAATTTCAAGCCAAATCCCAGCCAAATCTGACTGGCGAAACTATTGGCAATATGTCAGGCAGTGCTTGGCCCTTGCCAAATGAAATTCAACAATTGCAACTGTTGATGTTGTTAGTGTTGGTACTGCTGCTGCTGCTGCTGGTGCTGCTGATGTTGCTGCTACTGCTTCTGTTATGCCGGCCAATTTGTGACAAGTGAGTGCGTTTTGCATATTATATAAAGCAAATTATATTTCATATTCCGCAGTGCTCAGTCGACTGGTTGCGTCTCAAGAGTAGCTGCAATGACGTTAAAGTCGACGTCTGGGCCCTGTTGGGCAGCAGCAATTGTCGATGTTGTTGCTGTTGTTGCTGCTGTTGTTGCTGCTGTTGTTGCTTGGGTTTACGTGACCATGGCCTTTTAAATTGTTGCTCCAAAGTATGCTACAATTATTTTCATCAAGGGCCACAAACAACTTTATGCACATCCAAATATACTCTTATTTAAGTCGCAGTGCACCACACAAAAATGTCGAAAATGTTATTAAACTTGAATTTAAACTCTTGTGCAATTACTTGTTATTGAGTGAACAGGAATAGTTACAAATATGAAATATGATAAGTTATAAAAGAAATTGAGTTCAAGTGAAAATTATCACAAAACTAAAAGCTGTATTTACCTGTTTAAATTATTGATTCAACTAAATTAAAGATCCTTTATTTTGTATAAAACTAAAATTAAGAATTATTATATTTCACTTAAAAATTGACTATGTTATATTTCATTGAATTATGTTACAAAACCATTTACTCACTTTCTCCAGCTCTTAACATTATTTTACCCAGTGATAAGAGTACGCTAGTTCGTAAAATTGCGTACAATTTAATCGTTATTAATATAGTAACGATTTTAAACTTAAAATAAGCAGGTGAGTTAAAATAAACTAATTTCTTCTAAAACTAAATTTATTAGGTTACAAAAAAAGAACAATTTATATTCAAAAGTGCCAGTGTGCTTTATATGTATATATGAAAGGAGATTAAATGTTATACATATGTATGTATAAAAGGGAAACAGGGTATCAAATACGGTTCGGTAAACTTCAGTTTAAAAATGATAAAGACAAAACCAATTTCTATTTGACACGGCCGACTGGCTTAACTTTTCGTTTCACCACACCTCTGGGACCTCTAGCGATGACTACAAGCTAATTTACTTTACTCAGTGAGAGTAACTGAGCTAACTTTTGTTAGATATTGTAAAATTCGTATATTCCCTAAGACAATTTCAAAAAAATATTTAGGAATGAGAAATGGAGTACTTGGGTTTTTATATGTTATTTTCTAATATATTTTTCTTATATATTTTATCAGAAGTTTGGTTTTTCTATATTCCTTAAATACATTTATATAAATTCGTCATAGAAAAAACGAATCTGTTCAATATGTCGCCTGTGCGAGTTTTTCGTGCGCAAACAACAGGCAAAAGCAAAAGTGCACTTGAAATTGTTGATGGGACAACTAAGCCGTGCCCTATTCGTGCCTCTCCGACTCTAAGTGTGTGTGTGTGTGCGTGCTTTGTATATGTATATGTTTAAGTTGTGAAGTTTCCTTTTGTTTTGTATTGTTGCCCTGCTCCGAAGCGCCCATTCCCAATCCCAGTCCCAGTCCCAATCCCAATTCCGACGACCATTAAACTCCTCACTTTCAGTCTGCATTCGTTTGCAAAAAGCATTTCAAAAATGTGCAAAACTTTTGGTTGCAATGTCGACGGGCAACGTTGTTGATGTTGTTGTCATTGTTGTAGTTGTTGTTGCTGTTGCTGTTGGGGCAGCCGCATGCATAAAGAGCGACCGTCCGCAGGACATTTTATATTTAATTTACAGTGTAACCGCAATCTACAGCTCGCTTCGAATCTAACTGTGTGCGTGTGTGTGTGTGTGTGTGTGTGTGTGTGTGTGTGTGTGAGTCTGTGATTTTATTCAGCATTTAATAGAGTGCATTCTAGGATTTGAAGTGGCAACGACTGATGCATGATTTCCCATTTATACCGAATGCATAGCATAGATTTTAATCACTGTTGTTGTTTGTGTTTGCATTTGTTGCTGTTGTTGTTGCTGTTGTTGCTGTTGTTTCATTTCAATTACTAAATGTTAGCGTTTAGCCACATGGCCAAAAATTAATTTCTAATGCCGCTTTTGTCCATTTAAAGCGATGTCTATTAAATAAACACGCCCACACACTCGCGCTCAGTTGATTTTCAAATGAAAATGGCATTAAATAAAGTTGAAAACGGACTCTGACCGGGCTTCGCATTGCCAAGTGGGGATTAGCGAGAACATGACCCAATCACAGCTGCCACACGAAATAGATCGAATAAAAAATTTATCCGAATTAGCAGTGCCAAATCCGAAATGTGTATACTCTATATAACTCTGCTAGAGTTATGCTGAACATACACCGGTCCATTAACAAGCTGCTCAGACAGATCGATCTTTACATTAGGTTATGCAGAGTAGTTCCGTATCTGTCATTTACTTAGTCGAGAAATAACATGGCTGTAATGTTCATGCATAATTTTTCTGTTAATTTAAAATCAATAAAAGATGTTATTATGGATAACATAATATATCTGTGATTTTAACAACATTAATAAAAAATAAAAAAATAAATAAATAAAAAATAAAATAAAAATAAAAAATTAACTCACTGCTCATAATACCTTTGTTAATCTATTCCCATTTAATAGACAGTTTTTTCTTCCCAACTCTCATCGTAATAAATCTTGGTGACGTTTTCAATGTTATTTGCTTTAAGTCGATTCACATTCGTCACAATTGCTGTAGCTGAGTCTTTATACCCTCTTGAAAATGTTTTCTTTAAAAAGGCAAACAGAAGCAAAGCCAAAGTGCGCTTTTCAATTATTTTTTGCCGTTCACTCGACAACTTTTTTAAGTAGGGCTTCCGCATTGGGGACAAAAAAGCGGCGAGCGGCAAGCGACGAGCGGAGATTGGCGAAAGGCCAATGGCCAATGGGAGGGGCTGGACGTGGGATAACTCTGAGTGTTGGACATGGAGCTGGGAGTGTGCTCGTATATGGATTCGGCGTTTCAATGTGCACTCGTCTGCGCTTTTATTGCTTTAATTGCCCAGTGGTGCGCGTCGAGGGCAACGAAATACGCTCTCGAATTGTACACATGTTGCTAATGAAGTTCTCTAACTACATTCTCTGTTCATGTCAGATCATAATCTGTTAATCTGAGAGCCAAGCCGCTTACGGGGTGCCATTCATGCCCCATTTTCGCCATCCGATTAGCCCGGCTCGTTCCTTCTCTTTCTGATTCTCATTCTCATTCTCTTTCTCTTTGGGTGATGAACAAGTTGGCGATGAGCCTTTGCTCAGCTTACGACATGTTTGCTTCATTGGTCAGCTTCGGGCCTGATTGCCTCTGTTACCCGGCACCAGTTACCGAGCTGTTGAGCAGACGGCTCAGACACAGACACAGACACACATTTTTACAGACACACCCACGGAGAATATGTCAAAATCAGGAACGCATCAATCTCCAATTTTTCGGCAATAGTTCAAGCTGCAAATGAAAGCTGACCCAACTGCCGCAGCAGACTGAAAACACACACAAATCTGCGTCACATTGAGGCCGAGACCGGACTGGAGTGCTCTAGTTGAGCTCAAGAAGCCCAATGAGAATGAGTTATTAGTTGACGGCGAAGCCCCAAAATATTGAAACTAATCTGAATTGAGTTCGCTTTTAGCGGCACTCAACAAATTAAAAAACTGAACTCAGAATAAACTAGAGTGAAAACTAAATATTATTATCAAATACATATTTGTATTTAAGAGAGAAGAAAACGTTTGGATTAAATCTAAAAAATGATTCCACTAAGTGTTTAGCACATTTTATTTTTAATTTTCGGCTATAATAATATTACACTGTACATTTTAAATTATAAATTAAATTACAAATTCATTTTTTAGTTGAGAAGTAAACAAAAAATTGCCAACTTATTTTGGTCACACTTAGCTTTGTTTTTCTATCACAGATTTTATGATTAAAGACTCAAATTTTCGATTGTATTTTCCAGTTTAATTTAAAGCAAATATCAATGTAAAATATTTTATTTTTATATTAAATATTTTTTATTGTAATTATATTCAGCCCAATTTGTTGGACTTAGATCAATTAGGAAATGACATAGTATTTTAATTAGCGTTCAGTTAGTTCAATGAATTAAAAGCTCTCCAATTAATTACTTCATCCATCGGCTTCATCGCGAACGAAGCGCGTTAATAATGTCCACAGCCAATGCAAACAGAGCTCGGCAAATACAACAACAACTAGAGAGACGCACAAATGCAATTTGGGCAACATGTCGAGGCAAACAAACAGACGTCAAATGTTAGCAGCAACAACAACAACAAAGCCAACAAATAAGTAGGTGTGGGCATATGTGTGTGTGTGTGTGTGAATATAGGGTGTGCCTATCCGTGTGTGTGTGTATGTGTCTGTGTCTGCCATTATTTCCGTTTGTTGCTATTTGTTATGTTTACGCCTCGATTGTGCTGAAAAATAAACAACAACAACAACAACAAGCACAAGAACCTTAGTTGATGGTTTATTGACGTCCACGTGGGCGTGGCTGCCTCCATAGCCAGTGGGGGCGTGAGGCCAGCGGATCTATGTGCCCTGGCAAATGTTTTAATTAAAGTTGTTTCGACGCATTTATCAGATGCAGACAGGACACATGCCACAAGCGCCGACACTAGGCACCTGCACCTAACTCAAATGCAGGAACAGAAAAAAAAAGCAAACGCAGCTGCAATTGTAACGAGACTCCAAGCTGGAGCCAGACAATGGAAAACAACGGACGACCGCCCGGGCGGACCCAATAGACAAGCCCAGCCATGTTTTACTGTTAATGGACTTTCAATATTTGCAGCAGGAAGTTATGGCAGCTAGATTTATGTCCCCATGGCTTTCTCCATCTATCGCCCTGTGGCATGGCTCTTTAATTATTGAGTGCCATTTGATTAAAATCCTGCACACACACACGCGCGCACACATACACACACATACACACATGCACACACAATCGGACATCAAAAACCAATGGCAGCCAAAATTTGTCTGGCTATAAAAGTGAAAAAGTCACAAAAGTAACAATCTCATTGAACACTGACCGACTTTTCTATACCCTTTCAAATTATTATTATTGAGTGCTGATATTTGTAAAAATTTATAAAATTTTATTTATGTACTTATGTATTGAGAACAAGGTTTTCACTAAACTAATCTTAGCCTGAAGTGATATCACAGTCAGAAGAACCCGACTTGCTTTACCTAGAAATTCTGACTCATTTAAAGTGTTTAGATAAATGTAACGAAATGAGCACTAAGCTATATGTATGTATATGCTGTTTGTTATTCGATTACTCACTTAAAAGTATTATAAATAATTATGTATGCATTTCCACTATTCACGCAGTCTACCATCATTTTCCTTTCATCACCATTAGCATTTACTAAGTCAAGACATTCCTTCATCTATTACTAATGTCAATCAATAAAATACCAATTACTGATGAACTCAAATTATATGAGGAATTACATACACAAGTTGACATAGCTGGCGTAGCTTAAAGCCTTGAAGTGAATGAAACACAAATACGAGTGAATCAGAACATTTTGTGCATGTGTAACACGTACAACAACATGACAGCAAACCCATGAAGTTACATGGGCAGGTGTCTGGCAGGAGGAGCAGGAGGAGCACCCTCATGCAGTCACCCAGCCGCACACGTACCCGCCCCGCACCCGCACCCGCACCAAGTTGATGCTGACTTACATTAAATAAAAAGGGAATTTACGTCTTTGGCCATATACTGGAGTCGGCGAATTGCGAGCACGTTAAACGGAATCAAAGTAAGCGCCTAAGAGGCTTATGCAAAATGAAACAATCCAAAATTCTTATGCGATTTTCTTTCTTGCATTTATTTTGTTCAACTTTCAATTCGAGTGCCGCCAATGCCAATAGGCAAAAGTGTTAAGCAAAATTTGTCTGGCGTTTATTGAGTGGAACGAGGAAACACACAGAGCAAAAAAAAAAAAAACGAAGCCGCTTAGACAAAAGTAAAAGCAAAAGTTTAAATTACTTTTGCAGTTTTTTGGGCCGCAGCCAAGTAAAACTTCGAGTCGAAAGATTAATGCGAAAAGCGCCAAAGCAAACGCGAAAGGGTAAAATGCTAAAGTACTAAACGGCTAATACATTTCGAATGAAGTCCTCACATAAATTTACAAATTTATTCTCTGCTGCACTCTCTCTGTCTCCCTATATCTCTATCTCTCTCTCTCTCTCTCTCTTTCTGGCTCTCTCGCTCCCTGCTAAGATCTCAATTTTAAACAGATAAGAGGACAGTGACTTATAGACCATGGAGGATAATGCAATTATCACAATCTTAATTACATTTCCTGTCGATGACCATGCAACTACATTATCTTTGCCATGGAAAGGAATGCCTTGAAAGAATTCATCTGCTAGTTTGACTCATAACATATACATATATAATATAATATAAGTAAGTTGAATGCAAATGTCAAGTTCTTCATTTCAACATTTGGTCGAATACGTTGACCAAATTTATTTTCATCTGGATTTCTTTTATCTATCAATCCAAAACGATTTACTTAATATGTAATTTTCCTATTCTAGTTTCCTATTCTAACCAATACTAGACCAAATATCCGTGTTATTGCGCTCTTTTCAGTTACTCATTAAAATTCATTCACGTCTACTCAATGAATGAAATGTTTCATTAAATGATATTAAAGAACTTAATGCTCGGGATAGCTGGGAGGCAGGCTGAGGCACTTCTTGGGTCTGTCCGATAGCATGACAGGCATATTCCATTGAACTCAATCGCAACTTCATAGTCAGTGAGCTTTCTTTTGAAGTGCTCGAGCCAGGCGCACAAAGGACCAACCGAATAGATAAACAAAACTTCAGGCCACAAACACAAACACATGCAAATACATTCGCAGTACACTGAGTTTTTATATTTTTACTTTGAAAGTTCATTCGTTTGTAAATAATTTTCTAGCTGGCGGCAAAATCGATACTTCACTTAAGATTTTTGCATATAAATACGAGTCGGTACTCGCACAGGGTTACACTCACCCCCCAAGACCCTTCCAGGCTCCCGCTCAGAAGCGCGCACATTTTGTCAAGCAGCAAAGCGGCAAAGTTTTCCAGTCAAACTTATATAAAACAGCAGCGTATGCCGATAATGCATGCAACAAGGCAACACCAATCGAGCGGGGTGAGGGGCCAAGTTTTGCTATTAAACTTATTGTTCATCAAGCCAAAAGGGGAGATTGCCGCCGGTTGGCGCTCGCTGCCAACAAATTATGCATCGTAATCAGAAAAGTGGGTAAGAGCTGAGTTATGCATATGCAATCATAATTACAGGGAAAGCAATAACTCGATCCTAATAAAAGAGAAAGTGCATGATGGGATGAATATAAATTCGATTCAACTGCATTTTAATAGAAATATTCTATTGAAATATGAATATTATCTTAAATATAAAATGGTCAGAAATTGAATTATTATTATTTTTACATATATGTACATATATATTTGATCAAGAAAAAGAAATGGAAAGATTTTCCATTTCAGAGTGTGAAAAAATGGAGAAAGATTAATATATTAATTTTTTATATATTATTATTAAAATTTAATTTATTACACATTAGTAGTTTTTTATTTATTTAAATAAATTATGATTGCCTGCTTTTAGAAAAACAGAGTCAGAAACGATAGAGAAAATCGACTTTTTTCTTTTATGACTATATTATAATACGAAATATTAATTAGAAGTAGACATTCAATAAGATTTTACTCAGATATGTATTTTAGGCAGCGTATCCCTTTTTGTCCTTGTTTGTCTCATTTTACATCATCAGGATTTTCTCCAAAGCGTCGGATTAAACCAATCTCAGCCAATTGGCAACCTCGTCTGGACGACACTCAATATTATTGTTAAATACATTACACGAAATCAATCAATAATTTGCATACACCGTTATATAGATCAGACATTCCATTCCAGTAATATTACCTCCAATATATTTGTTTGTAATATAGAGAAATACAATTAAGTCAATAACACTGTAAGCAATTGTTAGTAATATATTCGGGAAATCAACTCAAACACACTTCTATTGATTCATAATGATGCACATTAAGACAAACAAGTAAGAAAGCTCTAGTCGAGACTGCTCGACTACGAGATCCCCTGAACCCTTGGAGCAATAGATATTTCAATAATTTTTCGCGTCTTTCAGCTTACACAAGAAACACACACACACACAGGCATACATACACACACACGCATACAGACACACATACACACACACACACGCATACATACACAAGCGCATACACACACACATACACATACACACACACATACACAAACACATACACACACATACACAAACACATACACACACAAGCACCCACGCATAAACACGCATGGGCTGCAGTGTGCGCTTACTATGAGAACTTAATTGTTTAATAACTTTTTTTATGGACGTACGATCTTCATGAAACTTTCAGATTATGATTATAACATGGATATGCATGTAATTGCCAAAGCACAAGTCTCTAGTATTTGAAATACGCTTTTTACAAAAGTGAGGGTGAGGGGGTGAATTTAAGGGTGGGGGGTAAATTTTAACAAAAACCGAAATTGTATAAATTGCATATAAGCATACATTAAAAATTTGGAGACTCTAGCAATAAAGGTGTAGAAGATATAATTTTATAACTGGTTTTCGATAAGGTTTTTTATCGATAAAAAAAGATCGGGATGAGTTATCGAATTTTAATGATAAACTTGATATGCGCGCTGTAATTACGGACATTCTAAAAAAAATTTGAAGTCTCTAGCTCTTATATCTTCTGAAATCGACGCGTTCATACATACGGACAGACGGACAGACGGACAGACGGACAGACAGACGGACAGGGCCAAATCAACTCAGCTCGTCACCCTGATCAAGAATATATATACTTTGTGGGGTCTGCCACGCCTCCTTCTCCCTGTTACATACATTTCAACAAAACCATTATACCCTGATTTCCCATTGAAAATGGGTTCAGGGTATAATAAACTCTGACTATAGAGTATATAAGAGTCATTCATACCACATCAACTATAATAAAAGTTGGCTGAATTTTCTTTCAACTTTTTATTTATTATTTGATCTACACTCAAAAGCTCGAGCCCAACTCATTGACGGTGCAAATATTTGTCAGGCAATTAAACGTTAACAGCAGCGTATTTTTATTGCCTCTATTATGAATAGACTGCCGTTGGAATTAATCATACGCTCCGTTGGCAACGTTGTCCTCGCTCCGGGATGGCCTGGGTGGTGCGACAAAACCGCAGTGGCAAATGAACTCAGCTTTCAGCTCAGCCTGTGGCACTAAGTGCACTCACAACCAAGTTTCGAGTAGGAGTTTGGGGCTTGGAGTTTGGAGCTTGAAGCTTGGAGCTTGGAGTTATTGCTATTGAATTTTGAGTTAGGGTTTCGGCCTGCAAATGCCGTTGTCCTGGCTGTGCCTTTGGCTGCCCTTTGCAATCTGCTAATGCGATTTGTAGCCAAACACTTGAAGCGCTCCATTGGAGCGGCTTTAATTTTGCCTCACCACACTCGAGCATGCTAATTAATTAACAGTTATTCATCCACGCCCACCGCCCTTCATCTCTATATATCTCTATCCCGCTCTCGCTTTCGCTCTCTATCTGTCTCGTTCTTTCTGTGTGCTGTTGTAACATTATATTCATTATTTATATACACACTGTGCATTACGCATTAAGCATACGCAACGTTGGCCGCTGGCAGCACAAAAATTGACAAGCAGCTACGAAACATCGCATATTCATTTTAATTACCTGCATAACAGCCAAGCAGGTAACACAAATTGGCACGGGGCACATTTCGCGACATGTTTCGCACACTTTAATGGCAAATGGAAAAGTTGCGTATACGACCCGTACCACAGGACTTCATCCGCGTGTGTTTTGTTTGTTTGTTTGCAGCTGCCTCCGTTGCCGGCAATTTGCAATTTCATAAATATAAATTGGTTTTAAATTTTAAATAAAACAATTAAAATACGTGCATGCGCACACAGCGATCCGTTACGATGGCAGCCATAGAAAATCAACAAAACTCTGTTTGCATATCATGGCGAGCGCACCTAATTAAATTATGTGCAGCCCAAATACTGATTTCCATACTGTATTAGACTGTATTTCGTACGCAAACACATCTAGATATTCCCTTTCTTAGTGCCAGAGCATTATCATATCTCCAAATTTGCATAAATCGATTCATAACTGATTCCAATTTCTTTCAGCTCTTGATTATTAGTTTACGTACAATAAATATATAAATCATGAATTTATTGGGATGTTGACTCAATAGGTTGGGCTCTGGTATGCAAAAGCGAAGCTTAAATTCGAATCCTTTAGTGCTTAAGTTGCAAGGCTTTAGAAATTTAAGCCTTTAGTTCAGCTCACCTATTGGTATGAAGCAGCAGTCTGTCGCTATGACGACCAGAATATTAGTTGATTTGTCTACGAAACTAAAAAAAGGCTCAGTCTCACATTTCTGCAAATATATGTAGAGGGCGACTCTATGAGGTATATATACTTTCAGATGAAATACGAGCTTAGTTGATCTAGCCCCATCTGGCTGTGCTTGTGATTGCAGAGAACTTATATACCACAAAAACTAGATAGAAATTCAAATTAAATGAATATTCTATACATTCTGATATTCTGTAAGTGATTTACTTTATTATCAATAAAAGTCCATATTTTGATTATATATCAACATGCATCATATTATTTACTTAGACTAATGAAAGTATATTAACTCTTTGGCACTTTTTATTCTGAGCAATGGCCTTAGAGTCGTTATAGAACTGAAACGAATTTTGCTTTGCATTAGCTCTGGCTTTAACTTGCCTTAAATACAATAGGTATATAATTATTCAAACGATGAAAGCGCAGTTCCTGCTTAGTTCAATGTGAAAAGCAATTCAATTGTTAAATAATGTACACACTTGAGAAAGTAGCTTAGGAGGCATTCATTGAGTGCTTTGTAAGCACGATATACCAATAGTACTCCATACGTCCTGGCCCTGAATACCCAATGCCTTGCATGAATACACAATAGTTCAACTGTTCAGTTGTTCTCATTGTTACATGATGCATCAGATGCATCAATAAATAGACAGTTACGGCAATGAGTGGGTTCATTAGAAGGCGTGGGGGTAAGTGGGTAGAGGGAGGAGCTGCTAGTATAGAGATATTGTACACCCCGCTAGTCGCTGGTACAACAAAATAGGCGTTGACCACAAATACGCTCTGTTCCCGTAGATTTAACGTGTGGTTAAACACATCCAGGCCGCCAACCACCCACCCAACCAAACACACGCTCAGTCAATTTGTGCAGCATGCATATTTAATTAGTTTCGCACACCGGCTACAACAGACTCAGCATCGGGATCCGCATCAACAGCAACAGCAACAGAGTATTCGTCATTAATTATTTGCGAATGACAATTCCAGATGCAAATCTCCGAACACAAAACACAAAAGCCAAAAACAACAAAAAATGCATTCAATCAATGGCAAAATTTATTTGCCCATAAATGGCAAATGTTATAGTTGGAGCCAAAACCATAAAACATATATCAAATCGTTTACATATACATCTTTTTTATTTCATTATAATATTTTGCAGTCGTCCTTGCTGCATGCCGCATGGCAACAATAAAACAAAGGCAAATTTGCAGCCACCCGTTCGCCATGTCAACATAAATTGCTCCTAATAAAATTTCACAACAAAGGCACGAAAAATAAAAATGCAAACTATGGGAAAATATATTGTGAAATAAAATATTGTAAAGCAATAAAGAATGGTACTTGATATTGAATTGTGCAACTGACCGTAAATTGATTTGATTTATAAATAAATAGTTAATGAATCGAGGGTTAAGACTGCAAGATTGCAGTCAATTTCGGCATGCAAATTACTCGCTTCAATTAAGAAAGTTTATTAAATTATTCGTTTAGCATATTGCCAACATTTATGGTGAGGGACAAGTAAAAGTTGTGTGCAAAATATTACATTACACGCAATTCGAGCTTGTCGCAAGAGAGAACAGCAACAGCCTGAAGGCCCTAAAGGGTTGAAGCTCCTGTATACAAATATAGATGAAATACAATATTTGTCTTTTAGATGTTTCTCAAATTAAATTCACAAAACCTAATCAAAGGATTTAAATATTGTATATCACAAATATAGATATGTGAATACTAGTAACTGCTTTATTATACATATTATGAGGACAACATGAAATAAATATTTATTTCATTTCATAATAAAACAAGTAAGAAAGCTCCAGTCGAGACTGCTCGACTAGGAGATACCCTGAACCCTCTAAGCTGATATTCTAATCATTCTGCACTTCTTTTATGCACACATACATACAGATGCATCCACACGCACGCATATGCCTGCGCTCTGCTAACTGCGCAGTAAGCAGCAACTGCGCTTGGGCTGCGCTGCAGTGTGGGCAATATTATGAGAATTTATTTGTCGAATAATTTCTTTTGTAAACATATGATCTTAATGAAAGAGTGTAATCACATGGTAAATATGTGTGTACATTCCAAAGCACAAGTCTCTAGTACTTGAAATGCGTTTTTTACGATTTGGGGGAGAAGGGGGCGTGGTATCCAAAATCTGTAAATTACAAAATCTTTGTATCCATTAACTTTATATACAACGCAAATTTGAAGACTCCAGGTCTAAAAATGTTCAAATTAGGCTAAAAAAACAAATTGGGCTAAAAAAACAAAATCAATTTTTCGATTATTCTCGATAAAAAAGTTATCGGACGATTTATCGAAAAAATAAAGCAAACTCGTACTGCGTATGGTACACACGAGTATGCATGCCAAATTTCAGCTCTCTAGCTCTTATAACTTCTGAGATCGACGCACTCATACGGACGGACGGACGGACGGACGGACGGACGGACGGACGGACGGACAGACGGACAGGGCTATATCGACTCAGCTCGTCACGCTGATCAAGAATATATATACTTTGTAGGGTCTGCCACGCCTCCTTCTGCCCGTTACATACTTTTTCACAAAACCATTATACCCTGATTTCCCATTTTCAATGGGTTCAGGGTATAATGAATGAAATGTGAAGATATAGATTGATATTATGATAAAAGTAGACAAATAAATATAATATATAATGTGAACAGGCGAGCCTTTAGAGATTGCGAAATCGCATGATTTTCCACATACATATTGAGGCAGAGTTCCATTGGCCTAAATTGACTCAAGGTACAAAAGAAAACTTGAATTAATTGACTCAATTAAATTCAAATTAAAATTGACTTTCTTTACACATATTTCTTGTGAATATACAAAATGATAATTTGTTCGATTAGAAACTAAACAAAATCTCGAACTGTACACAAATTGACTAACTCAACACAAGTACAAGCTATTAACTCAATTCTGCACTTAAGTAATCGATATTTAATGACAAAGCAATGCCACGCCCATGCACATCAGACACACACATACACACACACATACACTTCTAGTAGGGAGCACATACATCATTGTCAATGTCAAAGTGTCAAAGCAAAACTTGCACAGAGCAAAGCTGGCGGCCCAGAGCTTCTCTTTAGGCAAGTACAATAACCCGAACTAGTGAGAGTGGGCGGGGGGTGGTTGGGGGAAGGGTCTCTTAGCATGCCGCAGCCACTGTAAAGGCAAAGCCAAATGCTGTGGCATTTATGATGTTGCAGGTTTCTGGTCGTAAGCAGCAAAGTAAACTGCAATTTGCAGTAGGAAAGTTGCTCATTTTTCTTGTTTTTGTTTTCTTCTTACTCTATTCTGTAATTTTAGTCTGGGACTGTATTCGACTTGCGACAAGTTTGAAGCAAACAGCAAACAATTTGAACTGACAAAGTCCTGCGATAAAAATTGCTTAAGTACTTTAGTTGCGCAACGAATACAGCTGGAAAAACTGAGTACTAAAAGCGAGAGGGGAAAAGTTTTGTTAAACAAACAGGTAAAATCTGGCAGCAAAGGGACAAGAGCTCCCCACTCAGCCAGATTCGGATCAAACAGCAGAGCGAAAAAAATGTGCAGCCCTATCAAAACAAAACAGACGAAAAAAAAATCAAATGAAAAAAATATCCAAACATGGCCAAAAATATCAGCTACCATATGTCCAGTAGCCATATGCCAGGACCCGCTGCCGCTCACTATTTCTGTTTGATTTTATTTTGTGTGCGTGCGGAATGAAAAATTTTTCATTTTTTCGGAAGTTTTTCCCATTTTATTTTTACTTATTTCAGTATTTTTTTCTGCTTCTGTTGTTGTAGCTTTGACATTGGCCCTGGCTAACAAGTGGCAAGACTGGAGTAAGAGTAAGAAGAGGAGAACTACAGACTCTCCCAGACTTTAAGGAAGAAGCAAAGTACACAAAATACACCTAAGGGTGTGGAATTAGGATGATAGAGGTAAAACTAGGGTTAAGCTGCTGACGTGGTTAAATAAAAGGCTTGAGCCGAAAAAAAGAACTCTCATGAAAATATTTATCTACCTATTTTTTATTATTTACATATACATATTTTATACAATAAAAATAAACAGTCAGTCAGTTAACCTATAAATAAATGTTTATATATACATGAAAATAAAGCTCATGTGAAATTTAATTGAAGTAGCTCAATATAGGAAATTAATATAAGTAGTGTATTTTCATATTTTCATACTACCAATAGTAGTTCAGTAGTAAATAGTTTTATATAAGTAAGTAGCTTTTCAACTGTAATAAAATCGCCAGAATTCCCAATTTCCAAATGTTATCTGAGCCTAGACAAGAGCTTGAGCAATCTAAAAAGGAACACTTGACTAAACATCAATGCATGGAAAATGTAGACTTTCAGTAATGTGAAAACTAGTACTACATAGTATCAGACCTATTTCAGGAACACCTCCTTTATTAATCCATGATTAACTCAAACTCTTATTACCCATAAATTTATATCAGTAGCTCTTATGTATACCTTTCCAATCGATGGACAGTTGCAATTGCACCTGTGACTCGTCAATTAGCCATAGCTTTGAGCACTTTGAGCTCTTATCATCCTGCACTCACTTCACTTGCACTTAGATTTCTACTTGCTTTTAAAACAGCTTAAAGTTGTCAAATAGAGACAGAGAGAAAGAGAGAGCGAGAGAGAGAGAGAGAAGCCTTTGGTAAGTGGGCTCCATTTCACATCCTTGCCCAGGGACATAAGCAAATTGTAAGTGTTTCGTATTGATTTCCATTTTATTAACAAGCATTTAAATGCAGCGAACTGAAATACAATGCTTGAACAGAAGAATATATATACACCAATATGTACATATATGTGTAAATTATATACATATACATATATACATATATCTTTCCCTTTATTATTTTTATGTTTTCCTTTGTCTTGGTTTCATCCGTTGTGTTGAATGTAGTTGGCATTTCATGGCTGATTTAACCTGGTCTGCAACGCCTAACAGCGACACCGTTATTGTTGCCGTCAATGATGTTGTTGTTGGTGTTGTTGTTGTTCGTTTTTCATATGTCAGTTGGCGTAATGAAAACGCAAACGGGGCGTATGATTAATGTGGTTTACATATGAAAACGACTGGCAAAGCCATGAACCAAATTCAGCCAACGTATGTCTCTGTCTGGGTTTGTGCTGTCTCTTATTGCTGCTGCTGCTGTTGTTGCTGCTGTTGTTGCTGTTGCTGTTGTTGGCGGCAGTGCTTATTCAATAATTTATAGCTGCCAGCCACAGCCACTTACAATGTCAGAAAAATATGCGCGAAATATGCATAAAAGTATTACATGCGGACTCCACTGTTATTGCCCCGCACACAACAAAAGGGAGCACAAAGTCACAAAAAAATCTCGGAGCCAAGCACTCAACTAACAATCCAGAACATGGGCATTACGACAGGCGCCCAATCGAACGGACACTCGATGGAAAATACTTTAATACTAACTAGCCAATTAATGTCGGAACTAACGGCAACTGCGATAGGGATCGTTAATTGTCTGCTCGAAGCTGTCAATTGGCTGTCAAGCAATAACAATTAATTATATAGTCTATAAAAACCGAACAAGTGATTATTGAATGCGAATGCTGATAGGCCATAAAGAGTTGCTTCGCATACAAACTGAACAAAATATATACGAGTAAAGCTGATAATAAATTTAGTCCATAGTATTCAAATATACACTGTCGCCCGAAAGTTGTTCAAATTACTGGAGTAAAGGGAAATGTCAAAACGGTAATAGTTTACGAAATGACAAACTGAAATCAATTCGACAGATTAAGAATTTCGGCTATCCAAATACAGATTTCTCATTAATTTTAATTTGTTGAGAATAAAATTTATAATTAATTATTTAATAATTATTATTGCAATTTTATTTAATTTTTACTTATTTATTTATTTATTTTGTGTAGCAGAAGAAATGTACAGCAGTGATGAATGGAAAAGAGTCTGTAATTTATCTGTTAATGTTTTATAATACTTCAGTTACATATTAAAGTTATCATTCGAATGAATTAAAAGAAAGAAAAAAGAGGAAACTTGGGATCTTGAGTGAAAAACAGATCATAAATCAAAGTGATTTTTCATAAAGCATTTTAACTACCATAAAATGATAATCAAAGGTTTCATTAACCGCATTGTCAATTATTATTTATTGCTTCTATGGATACATATAAATTTACATTAATAATATTCTTTGCCCAATATACCTAAAAATCCGAACACCTTCCCGAGAGTTCATTTGAGAATATAAGCTAGCTGCCCATATGAATCTATATTGTATCCGAGGCGCCTAAAGGAGCCGATTTTAAGAGAATGTAAAAAAGAAAATTATTTGCAGTACTTGCAGTTATTATAATATGAAAGTGACTTTAAAAATCGTCGGCGAGACATAATAATGAATAAGTCAGGCTTTTTAATTCAAAAGTTTTCTCTGCACTTCACTTCACTTGTTGGCAGTCGCTCTTCTGCGACTTGAAACTTTTCCTCCACTTAGCATTTCAGGGCGATAAACAGAATCCACATGCCCGAGCCCCAATGCAAAGCAGAAAAATCAACAAGTCATTATCATTAATGGCATTTTAATTATGTGTATGCTGCATGAACTCGAACCCACAGCGATAAATCTCAACAACGACAACGACGACGGCTGCGAGACTCACTTGGCGATAGTATAAAATGGGTGGTCAGAGGATCGGCATCGTGGGCAGCGGCCTGATTGGGCGCGCGTGGGCTCTGCTGTTCGCCTCCGCCGGCTACCGGGTTCAGCTCTACGACATTCTGGAGTCGCAGATAGCGACGGCACTCGACGAGCTGCGCGAGGAGTTGCAGCAACTGGAGGCGAAGGGCGCACTGCGTGGCAACTTAACAGCTGCGGCACAATTCGAGCTCATCAGCGGCTGCACTCAGCTGAAGGAGTTGGTGCAGGATGCGCTGCACATACAGGAATGCGTGCCGGAGCAGCTGCAGCTGAAGCGTTCACTCTATGCCCAATTGGATGACCTGCTGGAACCCCAAACCGTGCTGGCCAGCTCGACAAGCACTTTCATGCCGTCGCTCTTCAGCGAGTCGTTGAAGCGACGCTCTCAGGTGGGAGCAACAATTAGTTGGAAGTGCATGGAATATACATTACTTTCATGGTATTTCACATAACTGAAAATAAGTAAAGATGCTCTAGTCGAGGGTCTGTTCTCGATGCGATGCTCTGAGCTCTGTGCAAGCATTCAATAGGCCTTACCAATTGCGAGAATAAATGTCTCGCGAAATGCGCTACATGCGCAACTCTATCATTTTATCATATTTACCATTTTCTCTTATCCTATTTCCCTATTTTCTGCTTCACTGTCCCTCTTTCTATCTCTCTCGCTATTTATATGTATATTCTATCGTCATCTCTCTGCCCATAAATATACATCTCTTCCTCTATATTTCATTCCGTCCTAATGTTGTCATTTCTTACTCTCTCTCTCTCTCTCTGTCCTCACTCTATCTTTCTATTCCTCTATCTCTTATTCTTTCTCTCCTTCTCTATCTATATCTCTCATTTATTCTTTCCCTCTCATTCTCTCTCCGACTCCCCTCTCCACCCCTTCGTCACTATTCTCTCTCTCTCTTTCTCACTCATTCACTCTCTAACCTTTCGTCTCCCTCTTCATTTGTCACTTTATTTAATTTTCTCTCTTTCCATTAATAGTCTATCTCAATCGTATCGATTACCTATAGATTCTGGTCGCTCACCCACTTAATCCACCATATTTCATACCGCTGGTCGAACTAGTGCCCGCGCCCTGGACTAACGAAGAGGCTGTGGAGCGCACTCGCTTGCTAATGCTGACCCTGGGTCAGCGTCCGGTGGTCCTGAGGCGTGAGATTCAGGGCTTTGCTACAAATCGCATACAGTACGCCATACTGAATGAGGTCTGGCGTCTGGTCTCTACGGGCATCATCAGCGTGGCAGATGCGGACCGCGTGCTCAGCGATGGATTGGGCATGCGGTATGCGTTGATGGGCTCTCTAGAGACGGCGCATCTGAATGCGCCCGGCGGCGTCGCCGATTATTTCCAGCGCTTTGGCGGCGAAATAGCCGCTGTGAGCGCCACCTACGGACCAACGCCCGACATCGGCGCCGAGGCTGAAGCGCTGGAGGAGATAGCGCGCCAATGCGAGGAGCTGGTGCCGCTCGAGGCTCTACCGGCGAGGCGGGCGGCGCGGGACGAGTTCCTAACACGCCTAGCGGAGCTCAAGCGGCAGTTCACATAAAATCGATTGCACTACTCTGTATTTCCATTTATGCTGATTAAACGGGAGCTGAGTCGGCCCCTCATGGCTCGCTTTCAATTCATTTGCAGATAGCCGTGTGCATTAATGAAATTAATTTTTTTTCTGTTCAATTTTATTTTCTTTCTATTTTTATTTTTTCTATTTTTGGCAACGTGTCACCTATCCGTTTGTTGGCTTTGGACTGCTTTTCCATTTCAATTCCGGCTTCGACACTTGACCTGCTTGAATGCAATCAGCCTTAATTCACTTTTCACTTGACACGCGGCAAATTCCGGCAGCGAACCAAAAGTTAATAAAAACAATGAAGGATTGCGAACGGGTCACAGCTGACTTTTAATTAAAAGTTTTAGGCAGAAGTATAATATATATGCTGTAGAGTATATTATTTGCTTGAGCCTTAAATGATAGTCAGTCAATGATAAATTAACTTCAGGTTTATTCGCAAGCAATACTAATTACTAGGGACCGCAAATAACATGAATACCAAAAAATTGATGTTTCCTTAGAATGGGGAAAATAGACAAAAGTTTTTTTTTATTAAAATTGGTTTATACTATGAAAATAAAAAAATATTTACTCATCCATCTTCATCTAAAAATCACAAAAAATGTATGTGGAAATAGTGGAAAAGTGTAATTCTCGCCTTTTGATTCTACACCATTTAATGCCCTAAGAGACCAAATTTTTAACGGCTTGCATTTCATTTGGCAGCTATTTTTGACTAAAATTTTTATTTTGATACACAAAGTTATGAGTAATAAATATATTTTGCTTATTTTCATCATATAATTGTAATAATTAAAACAATTCTTTGAATATCTCAAATAATTCATTCTTAATTTTTTAATTTTTTCTATAAAAATTATAATTTACATTTATTGTTAGTAATATGCTTGCAAAAAATGGTGTTATAGCCGTTAAGTTTATTATGAGACCTGAAAGAGAAAGAAATTTGTTAATGCGCCTTAACACTTTGCGGCTTAAGTAGACATGTATGTGTGTGTGTTTGTGTGTGTGTATGCGTGTGTGTGTTTATGCTTTTATTAAATTCATAAATCTGCATTAAGTGCGCTTGTCTGTAGTTATACGTATGTATGTGTGTAAGCTTATTTCTCTGACAGTAAGTGTGTGTGAGTGTGTGTGAGTGTGGCATAGCCTAACAAACCGCTTTACATTTAACTCGCTGTTCGCTGCTCGTTGCTGGAAAAAGCATTTTTCATTTTTAGACGCAATTTTTTCTATGTGTGTGCGCGCGTTTCTTTTTAATAAACTCTCAGCCTTCTCTAAGCACATGCTCGTACATCCCATTTACCATGTAACACACTCACACACACTCACATAGATAGATACAGATACGTAGACACACTCACACACACACACACTACATGCTGGCTGGCCGTATTCATGGCGTACTGTAATTTATTTCGCTTTCGCCGCAAAAAAAATAAACGCGAATAAAATAAAAATTGATTAAAAAACACTTTAATATAGCTCATTGTCACATTTGCCCGCCTCCTAGTATGGCGAAGCCTTATAAATGAGCTCTTAAGCTTCTCTGTCTGGCAAGTGGACAATATATAAAGCTTTGGATTTCTACGGATCAAGAAGATGTAATTGAAACTGGGAACAATTTACAAAGCGCTTGGTTAGTGTTTCTAACAAACCAAATAAAATAAAATATATTCAAATTTTCTTTTTATTTTACTTTATTAAATATTTTTATATATACATCATGCAAAATTATAGTACATTTCATTCTATCAAACTTGTTTTGCATTTTGAGTAGGTCATATCGCAATACATATACGTATACATATACTGATATATATACATACACATATACATATGCATATGTGACGAATTTAGAGCAGAGTCTGTTTTCAAAGTTCCCCGATTCATGAGCTGTTATCGCTGTTTTGGTGTGGGGCTGAGAAATGTTACAGAGTGGTTTTGGAGGTATTACATACATATATGAGTAATTGTACGTCATGGCTGTAGAGAGAAACCGACATAGATACTGTTTGCTGCTGAGGCCATTTAGAGACGGAAGGTTTTACTGGATCAGACTCAAAATTGTCATGCTGATAAGATGCATTGCAAAACTATACTTAAGTTGTAAGTTGATCTCAATCAAGCTCAATTAGTCATAAATCTGCATCACAATCTTGACCTGTAGTACATATAAATTGCAAGTCAACAAAATAGAGATTTCGCGGTTCTTTACCCGAGATAAGCCAGTGGGTAATCTACCTAGAGGGAATCACACCAGCTTCTGACTCTGACGTTTTACTATAGCATTTCTCTTGGCAAACATAATACTCGGGTATCCATGGTTGACTGCTGCAGTCCATGATTGACTGACTCATCAGCAACTGAAGAACATATTGCATTACTATAAAATTTTACTCACTTACTAATCTGTCATCTGCCATTCTAAGGCGCATTAGTATAGACATTGGAGCTCAACAATCTATATAAATAATCTACAACTGAGACTACTTAACCGAGATAAGCCAGCGGGTAAAACACATTTGGGGATTCACATTGGATTTACAATTTTGTATAAAACCCAAACTCGGCTCTGGGGCTCATCAGTTTGTAGCCTGCCTCAAGATGCGCCACACATTATTTGCTTTACTGTTCGCAATCATCGCCTGCTGCTTTGATCTGGGTCAAACAGGTCTACATAGACATCCTATGCCGCCGCCTCCTCCTGGAAACCAATGGAATCCCTTCGATTTTCGACCATCGCCTTTCAATCCGGGACAACCAAGATTTTGAATGCTATAAATAAACTATAAGTCAGAGGGAAGAGCACTATTTCAAAACGCATACAAACAGTTTCAAACATCATTAGTGATATTCCTGTAGAGGCAATTACTAATAAAAACTGCAAATATTTGCAATTATATAACTGTTGTCTATTCTTTAGTCGACTTCGCTAAAAGATGAATATTCGATTGGGGGTATTCCAGCTGCAGCAATGAAGAAAGCTGTATATTTTATTCAATTATTGATTTCTGTTCACTTGCTGTAGCATTATTTATTTTTTGTTTACATTGAAAACAAAACAAAATAAGATAAATTTGATTGTTTTACTACGAAATGAAAGTTGGCAATGCCAGAACGAATTGATTTGCTTGTGTTTGATATTATTGTGGCAGTTGCTTGTGATGCAGAGTGAAAAGTTTAAATTACTGCGCATCGTTGCGGCCAATTGTTAGTGTAAAATACCCCAAGCAATTAGAAACCACAATTGCTGCCCCGGCAACGTGCAACTTTTCATTTTTCGCTGCTGCACTGGCTGACAGTCGGCCATACGCCCACACAGCAGCAGCAGCAGCAGGAGTAACAGCAGCAGCAGCAGGAGTAACCGCACCAGCAGGAGGAGTACCAGCAGCAGCAGGCAACTACAAATGCATTTTAAGGTTAATGCCCCGGGCAACTCTAAGCAGCCAGCCACCCGGACGGGCGCTCAGTTGGGTGCCCGGGATTGCAGGGCTTGCAGGTTTTACAAACTTGCTCAACATTCTGTCTGTCAGTACATTTGGTAGAATGCTTCTGCTCTTTTCGGTTTTTCAATTTTTGATTATTTTTTTCGTTTCGTATCGTTTTTTTGTACTCTTGTGCTCTCAAGTTCTCCCTCTGGCTGCAAATTTTGCATTGCCCCCGTTGTCAAGTGAGGCGCACATAATGCGATTTTAATACTGATTTCCTGGGCAGCTCTGGCCAAGTTCGGTTCCATCATGTTGTGCTATACTTATGTGTGATTCATAAGCCCCTAACTGTTTATTTGCTTATACACACGGCGCTTCGTTGTCTGTCCATCAGACAAGTCGAAAGAGCTGTGTACCAGAGTAATAAGTATTTAATGGCTAACAACTAGCATGCGCCCTCTCTCTCTCTCTCTCTCTCTCTTTTCCTCTCTGTCTATCTGGCTCTGTTGCCATCTCTATTGAATACTAAGTAGATTCCTTTTGAACTAATTGTGTCGTAGCTTAAGCGCTTCAGCCGCTTAACTCTTTCACAAATTACAATTGGACAATTGCAATCTAAAACCCGGTTTATGCCACATTTTAGTTTTCATAATTAGTATTGTTGAGAATCGCATAGACGAGCGAATTATAAGTTGCCAAAGTGCGCAACTGTCCATTTAATTGCTTTCATGCAATTTTATATTCACATGGTAATAAATATGTAATATTTTGTGAGTTTAAAGAGATATAAATGGTGGAAATGATGGAATGGATAGTATAACAGCCTAAAATGCCTGTATTACTTTCCCTTTTTATTGTTTATTTCAAAGCGTAAAGGGAGGATTATCACTGTAAAGGCTTTGTAGGTATATGGACAATATGAACCTAATGGTTCGGGGGTATCCTGATCTTTTTACTGCTGTATATAGATGCCTACCCTGGCGGTTTTTGTGAGGGTATAGTCTCTAGAGACTTTGCATCTAGCTGGCTGATTCTGTGTTTTTATACCCTGAACCCATTGAAAGTGGGAAATCAGAGTATAATGGTTTTGTGAAAAGTATGTAACAGGCAGAAGGAATCGTCACTTAATATATAAATACAAATACAAATAGAAAATATCACAGATATACAAATATATATATGCAATGATTGCATGCGATTTTTACCCTATCGATATTCATTGGGGGTTTTTCTTCTTTTTTCTTTTGCAATCTCTTAAAATATAAATATATTGACAATATAACTTTGATAAATTTGATAATTTCATTAAAAATTATCATTGTAAGATGTGATAAAAATAAATTGGTTTATCTATACTACATTTTCTTAGGTCCTAGACATACAACCAGTCTGAAATGTATTAAGTTATTGCTTAAGAGATCCAACGACCAGAAGCACAATTACTAAATCTCGCGTCTAGCCATCTTTCGCCGCTAGGTGGCTCCCTATATACGTACACTTGAAAGCCGTATGAGCTGCTGCACTAGTTTTTCTGGTTAAAAGTCGCGTTTAAAGATCGCAGCACAAATCAACCCCAACAATGTTGTCTGCGTGTGTGTGCGTCTGTGTCTATGTCTGAGAGGGCTTTTGCAATCCTATTAAAGTATCAGACAATCTAATCACCGGCAGCTCAAAAACCGCGCAACTCGCACACGCGCTAAACGTTGTCAGAGCACCACAGAGACAGGAATGGCAGGAGTTGAGGCAGCGGTGAGAGTTGGAGGAGGAACGGCTGTTTGTTGCGTTGACAGCGCAGCATTTACAGAATACAGATACACAATCAGATAATTACAGCAACAACAACAGCGCATTACAAGCGAAATGTCCACTAAAACGACTGCCACTTGAACAAAACCAAAGCCGAAGGCTGAAGGACGCAGCAACTAGAGGAGTCACTGCTTGGAGTTAAGGCAGGAGCTGGAGGAGGAGCTGAAGCAGTGGAAACAGCAAAGCTTCAGTCGTTGGGCCAGCCATGCCTTTCATTTTGATGGCCCACTAGGAGAATGCTTTCCTGGCATCCCCATTGTCTCCATTTCAATTCTGGGGCCATGGACTGGTTGTGTACGTGTGTGTGTGTGTGGTCGGCTGTGTGTTGTCTGACTGTTGGCTGATTGTTGTGAGTCCTGCGTCAGTTTAATTTGAATACACTTAAGTGTACTGCGGTCTGCCAGGGCCGTCACAAGAATTTCCAATTGAAAATCACTTCAAGTTTAATTTGATTGCTGCTGTGCGAACCGAAGTCCTAGCCGCTAGAGAGAGAGAGAGAGTGAGAGTGAGCCGTCAGCAGCTCGTAAGCAGCAACCTGAGTTCCTAGTTCAACTTTAATCACATTTGTCCCTGTCATTAATATTAATGAAAACTCGTTAGCATTGCATAAATCCAACTTGAAACGGAATCTGTAAAATGCCTTGCAACTTCCGATGCTTTCCATCTAAGCCTTAGCCCTCAAACTACATTCAGAAGGGTTGGTGGATTCAGCGCCAGATGCCTTTAAGTTATAGAATTGAAATCTCAAATATACTTTAAAACTCTTGCATGTCATCTTATCAAATTGATCGATCATCCGAAAAGTATTCAACATTTGTATACTCATTCACGAAGTTGCTTTTGGTATATTGATTTTGTACACTGTCCGCCCTGCTCTTTATCCCTTTATCCGTATGAAAGCTTGAGCATTAAAATTTAAAACAAATACCCCCAATTATAAACTGCCAAGAAATTAAGGCAATATGAAGCTATAAATGTATTTCCTAGTATCAGAAACCATGGTAGTTAAAATGAGAAAGAGTAGAAATTTGATATATATATATATATAAATATATCTCTCCTATACTATGCGGTATCTATAAATAATCAGTATATAACACTTTTAGAGCTAGAATCTAAAATTTACCAACATAATTTCTGTCGAATTTCATAAAAATAATGTATATACCAATTGGGGGCGTGGAAAATTCAATTAAAAAGTTCCGAAAGCGTTCGGGCCGTGAATGAGTATGCTGCAATCGGCAATACCCGACTACAACAACTAACTTGTTTTCAGTATAAGATTGTATTATTTATATAATTAGCCTTTGTTGTATGAAATTTTTAAAACAATATAAACAGAAATAAACAGAAATTTTGATTAGAGACATGGAGGACAAATAGGTTAGGTGAAGAAAGAGTTATATGGTGTAGCTATCACAGTAAAATTCAGAAATACATTTTATCGATTCTAAGTCCTCCTTAACTTGGTTCAGGGGTATCCTGATCTTTTTACTGCAGTATATATGTAGATGCCTAGCCTGGCTGTTTTGCGAGGGTCTAGACAGTCTAGAGTCTTTGCATCAAGTTGGCTGATTCTTTTTTTTTTTTTTTGTTTTTTTTTTGTTTATTTATTAAGCAAGTTAAGGTATAGTTAAAAATTAATTATACATTTTATTTTGTTAATTTTCAAGTAAATATTCAAATATTTATAAATATAAATTATAAATACAAGAAATAAAAAAATAAAACCAGTTTAATATAATCAGAAATTATCATCACATCTGGCTTTCTTCTAAAATTATTTTCTATTTTGACTACAAGAAAGTAAAAATAAGAAACCGCAAAGAAAATGGATTCAAAAGAAAAAATTGAATGGTATGCGGCATGCAAATGCAAATAAAGATGAAACTAAGAAAATCCACAGTACTGAAACTAAAATGCCCTTTAAGCTAAGCTTATGTGACAAATGGTGTATAAAGTGGGTGCGAAAAGAAGAATTGGGAACAATTCAAGATAGTTGCGAATTGTAAATAAATTAAAATAGAATTTGGGTTTTGCTGTAAGCCAAATGCAATGGAACTGTAGCAGTTCTATGCTTCCATTAAAAATGTGTGCCATACTATCTCGTTGTGCATATGTAGCGAATGTAGCAACTGGATGAATAGGGTATACGGCAGCAAGAGCGGCAACAAATTGGATTTACATTATTTACAGCATATTACACACTGGCGCAGCAGACGATTTATATTGCGCATCGATAGAGGTGGAATATGTGTATGTACGGCTAAGTACATGTTGGCGAGTCTGGAGCCAAAATTGGCTCGCTTGCAACGCGGCGTATACGCAACACAACAAACGAAGTAGGCGACTCATGCAAGGCACAGGACTCGACAAGAGGTAAGCAAACGGATCGGACCCTTGGGGGCAGGGAAATTAATTAAATTAAGTCAACGAAAAGTGAAACGGCATAAGCGAAAACGCAATACGAGACACACACACACCCACACGGGGTGGCATGCGGCATGCGTCATGCGGCAGGCAGACAGCAACGCGTTTCGTAGCCTGGCTAGGGCAGCCGGGAAGTTTTGCCCGCAGGCCTGATGTCAGGACGCGAAGTCTTTGACATTCGTCGTTTGCTGGCTCCCTCATCACTTTGATGCCATATAGAAGGCGGGCCCCCCTTGCCCCCTTTACCACTTTGGCTTCATTCTGAGAGTGTGTAGCGATAAGCTCGCTTCGTTATAATCCTAATTAAATATTTAGGTTTACTCTATGGCTGTATTTACTTTTTGCTTCGCTCCTCTTCCTTGCTATCTATATGTGTATTTTTTCTTCTCTTCCTTTTCGCCAACTCACTTTCCTTTCCTTTGCTGCGGATACTCGTGCTATTGCTGTTGCTGCTGCTGTTGCTGATGCCGGGTTCCAGATAAGCGCTGGGGTCACTTAGCAAGGGTTAATTGCATTAAAGTTATGACAATTGCCAACAAATTTGATGCTCGTGACTCGTGGCTGAAAGAAGTAGACAAAATCAAGCCAAGCCAAGCCAACCCAGTGTATATTGTACACCAGAGAAACTAATTAGCTAAAGTTGAGCGCTTTATTCACTTCATATTGAGATGGAGGAAACGTGAAGCACGAGAGAAAAAAGTTCTAAGCAAATTTGTCAATTTTTTTATAGACTGAATTTATTAGCAATTGCATTTCAGAGTAGAATTGTTTTAAAAAGAGTAAAAGAGTATTTAACATGCAGAAAGAGACGTGGCGGCCCTCGAAGTTATATATAATATATGTTCTAGATCAGGACAAACAACTGGGTCCTTCTATCCTCCAGTCTTTCAACCTTCCATCCGTCCGTCGCCTCGTTCGTCTATCCATCGTGCTGCCCTTCCTTCCGTCCGTCTGCCCACCCGCCTGGCTATTCATCTACCCGTTTGTCTTTCTAGCTGTCCGTCCATGCGTCTATCCGTCAAGCTGTCTTCTAAATCTTCCGTTCACTCATCCGCTTAGCCATCCGCACATCTATCCGTCAATCTTCTGTGCATCTATCCAATCTTCTGTCAGTCCGTATGCAAAGATAACAACCAATCTATATTAAACTCAGATCAAGTTTATTGTTTACATTTATTCGTTAGCCTATCCTTATTATTGATAAATATCGATCACTTAATACTATTTTTAAGCGGGTTTACGGCCAGTTTTCCATAGCATTAACAAAAGACAGCATATGAGAATCAATGAAATATCAGGTCCACGAAGAGTGCAAGGTATCTCCAAGTCAGGAAGGGTCGACTGCTGCACTCTGAATTGTTTAGCTAAACATAACTAAATTAAATACACTGACTAAGTCTTTATGAAGTTAGCTTAACTTTTGAATTTAATGGCCAAGTCAAGCAGGTTTCCATATTATTTGAATGTTTTAATTTCTTTCGATTTAAGCTAGAACTTGCCGAGTAGAAACACCTCAGTCCGACTAGTAGCCTCTAATAAACCAATTTAATCTTGACACTCAGACCAAACGTCTGGGCATCCCAGGCCAAGCGTGGCCTGGGCTGCATGCTGTCTGGCTGTTGCTGCACCAGGAACTGGCCTGAGCCACTATCTGGCAGCTTTGCTTTGTTGGATGTCTGCCGCTCTTGAAGCAGCGCGCAATTTGTATTAATCAACAAAGTCAAAAAGGGGCACGTAGTGGAGCGCAGTGCACAAAAATTAAATAAACTTTGTGTTGGGCCAACAATTTACCCAGCTACGAGCAGCAGCACCACCGCAGCCACTCCTTCAAATGTCTGCGGCTACATTTGAGGAGGGAGATCAGACAAAACGCTGACAGGCAGCTAAAAATCTGGGTACGGGAGCTGCCAGTACGCAGGACGCAGGACGAATGCAGGACGTGACTGGCCGAGGGCAGCAGCTACTTCCAGTTCGAAATGCAATGACTTCCCCAGCAGCCAGTGCCACCACATGGCCTGTCTGATATCCTTTAACTGTTTAATATTGCAGCGAAATGAGAAAAAATTATGCTCCAGTCCTTTGCAGGGCAGAGCAATGCAAACAAATTAAGCCAAATTGCATGAGTTGGCAAACAATTAGCGTGCGCCCACACTCAAGCTCATTATCCGAATAACACTATTCGCACACCCCCACATATACATATAACCGTCCCATACATAGCAATTACGTGTACATAGTCAGACGGCCAATAAATGAAAAAATTCCTCAAATGTCCATAAATTTTCTCAGCTGCTCTGCTATATGGCTCTGGCCGCAATCTGATAAAGAAAACAAGAATCTGTGTTCCTTTTGCCTAGGTATCTGAACAATTTCAGCACATTGTATTACACTGCTTAAAAATAGGGTATATGTGCTGCAGGAAGTCTTTCGACTTTGTATGTGGTGTATATGTATAGAGATATAAGGCATTATAATTAAAATGTATTACGATTAAGTGAGTTTTAAAATAATTGTCATAAAATGCATATTTTGAAATATAGTCTAGTTAATTGAATTTATTACTGATTGATTACTTTAACTATTAATTGATCTATAGTGTAATTGAATGATCGAATAATTGACTATGTAGACTGACTGACCGACTGCTTAACTGATTGCCATACGTGCATGATTAAAAGGTAAGCTGATTGACTGATTGACTGCCTAAATGATAAACCCCTGGAGTGATTGACTCATTGGCTAATTGATTTTATGGGCTGATTGATGTTCTTCACGCTTTTAATTCATTGTCCTTATAAGCGAAATAGCTGACTGACTAGCAGTCGCTATTGGAGTTTTGGGCTGAGTAACATATTATAGAGCTATTGACCAATTAAAGCGCATACTATTGACTGCATAAGTTAATGATTGACCGATTGCGCTACACACTGAATGATTGATTGTCTGCTGGAATTCTTGACTGATTTCCTTATAATATCCAAATAATTGATATATAGATGGAATGATTCAATGATTAATCCAGTTACTGGTTAATCGATTCATCAATTGGCTTTATTGGCTTATTAATTGAGCAATTAACTCATTGTCGAATGGGTGATTGATAGGGTTTTTGTGTTCAATCAAATCCTGATTGGCCTATTGTCCCTTGGGGCGACTGATAGACTTACTGAATGTCTTAATAGTTGATCTTAGAACTCATTGAATGACTGATTGCTTGACTGCTTGATTGATTAAATAACTGATTTTTTTGATGGATTGACTGTCTCTTAGAGTCACTGATTGACTGCAGATGTGTTGACTCCTAAATGCTGTCAAGTTTTTTTTGGATAGAGTATCCATTCGTTGGTGAGTTCTTCGATGTTGAATATTTGCTTTTATTGCTGTTTTGTATTGCCTTTCATTGTGTGTTATCAATAAAGCAAATTGAATTTGGTGCGGTACAAAAAGTGTCACTCAGGTCGATCAAGATGAATGCCAACTGGATATCATGAATTCCAGAGTTGGATTTAGTGCGAGGGGGCGAGAGGAAAGCGAGCAACAATGGTCCATTGTCTGTTATTTCATGATGCCGGACACTTGAAATTGGCAAATAAAATTAATGTATGGGATTGTCTGTTTGCTAAATGCATTGATAAATGAAAAGGTTAAGTCGCAGGTCAAGCAAACAGTGTACCCCAGCTATGGTTAATGTGTTTTGTTTTCTGCTCTCTGTTCTCTTTTTGATTGACAGATAACCCCGTATCAATTCTATTCAATATAACAAATGTATTTTTTCGCAAATGAGAGTTTATTTAACCTGTCTCTTTCTCTATGTCTTTTTCATATATGAGGAAAGTGGTGGAAACTGTAGAAAATAGGTATTTAATAATTATATTATATATATAACATATTTGTATTTGCTTAGTAACTAAAGATGGTTTACACATTTTTGGTTATTTATATTACCATATCAAATTATCATATAAAACTGCTTTGAACTCTGAAAATTAATTGCTTTGAATTGATTTTAAGATTTTTCATTTACAAATATATAAAAATCATTAGCTCAGCTCAGCTCAGTTCACTTCTCAACTCTAACTGCAGGGTATCACGCAGTCTGGCCCTCCGAACAAGAACACTTGCACTTTGTTAAACAGCTACTAAATGTAGACATCCGACAGCCATCTGTGATTGTTGCTGTCAGCTTTCGTTGCTTATTATTTATCATCCGTTTTAACTCCTGATTCCCATGCCTCCTGCCACGGCTCATGCCCTCTCCTGCCATGCCCCGCCCTGCCCTCTTGCCCGCTGCAATGAATCAACGGAGCTGCTGCTGCGCGTGTGTGTTGTCTGCCTACAATAGGTACAGCATGATTTATTATATGCCTGTTACTATTGGTGGGCGTGGCACCGCCCTCGGGCAACAGCAGACTAATGGCCGCAAAAAACATGCAATCGATTGTTAACAACTCATAAAACAAATCAGTGAAAAATGTGCTTTGCCCCCAATAAATGCGGGGCTCGCTACAAATATCCTGCATACGAGTGGATTTACAAGTTAATTGGAAAACATTTGAAAAGCCAGCATTGGAGAGTTCGCAGAGTTGTGGGAATACAGAGCAGTAGCACTTCAATGCTAAATGAAAGTGAAATTGATTTAAATTAGAAGCTAAAGTATGATTACACTAAATTATAACCGTTTCAATTCATAGTTTCACGGTAAATATGGTAATAGATAAATATTCATATATTTGTATGTAACTTTCATTGTATACCTTCGGTAAAAATTATGGTAGTCGTGCTGTAGAATAAAAAAAAAATGATATACTCAATGTTGCTCATATATTTATATCAATTTCATTATAGTTTAAAATATAATATTCATGCTCAAACCAAATTAAAGTCAAGATGCTGACAAACTAAATGCAAAAGAAAACGCAATTAAATTAACTTTTATGTGGGGAGCTGCCGTATTTCAATGTGTTTCTTAACGACCAATGAGTCGACATATCGATAGCTTACAAGGCTACATAACATATATTAAGATTGGAAATAGTTTAGCTCACAGCAATCGGTATTTTGAAAACAATTCCAAATTAATTTTAAGTATATTATCTTCTTAACTCATATGACCATATTCTGTTCCTCTCCATAGGTTTGTATATACATGTATATACAAATAGATGTGTATACCTTTAGAATTCCATTAAATTCAGTTGCCTGACCATAAAAAATAAAAAAATAATGCTGCAGCAGCAGCTTTGGGCATTTAACGATTTGCGACCAATTAAAGCCGCATAATTTCTGGCCGCCTTTGCGCCTGGTTGGGCCGTAGACGTGTCTGCATTTTTTGTGTCCTCTGGCCCAGCCCCAGACCGTCAGCCACTCAGTCGCCCCCGCCACCAGCCGCGCAGGCTGTCCCCGGCATTGTTGGTGTTGGCTAGAAATTGCAATGTCATTGTTGCGAGTCAGCGGGCGGCGACTGGACACAAAAACCATGTGGCTAGTAATTCATTACCCCGACCGCGACACACACCCACACACACCAACACACTCTAGCACACACACTCTCACACATATTTATACGACAACTCACATAGCCGCCGACGCCATTTAATGTGCAAACAAAAGGCGCTGGCACCACAAAATACTACAAAAACGAATAAAAGAGGAAATAAAACACAAAGAATAAAAGCCAAAAACAGAAAGAAGAGCTTGTCAAATGTTATGAAGTATTTGTAAACTGCAGACAATGGCAAAAAAAATGCAATGGAGAACACAGAGAGAAGTGGAGGAGAGAGAGAGAAAAGGAGAGAACAGAAATTGCCCCGCTCTACGCCATGCTAAAAGTTAAAATAACGAGCGATAATTAATGGAATGACAACATAAAGCAGGCAACAATTTCAACAGTTTCCATTGCTGAGGCGTTAGGAACTGCAGCCGAGCCGACCGATTTCTACTTCTGCTCCCACTCCCACTTCCCCTCCTCCACTCGCTGCTCCTTCCCCTGCTCGCTCTGTGGCAGCTGTGAATCGTTATCGAGGCGGGCGCGCGAAATAAAAATTGAAGCGGAAACAGCCGCATTGCCATGTGAACGAACGGCATTGAATGTGAATGTGAATGTGAATGTGAATGTGAATGTGAATGAGCGAGTGTGGAGTGTGGTGGGTGGACTGTGAAGTGTAGAGTGTGAATGGTGCTTCGAGCAACCGGAAATGCATTGTTTCACGCGCGATTTCATTCTAGTATTTATTATGAGCAGAAGTGTCCGCAGAGCCTCCATCTCGCATACGATTTGAAGGCACGGCCGGACAGTAAGGCATTTAATTAATGCAAAAGTAATCAAAAATAATTAAGTAGAAGTGAATTCCAAGTGTCTGCGGACTATGTGAACAATGTAATCATCTGAGAATAGAATAGCTGGGAATTGCATTTGAGTTCTATTAGATATCTATATAAATAAAAGATCATTGACATTATTCTCTTTAATCTAAATTATTCCTATATTGTCTACTAATTTTTTATATAACAAAAATTTATATTTATAAATTGCTTAACTAAGCTAACTAGTTATATTAGTTCCTAATTAACATAGTTATGATTCCTTCTCACTCATTACACTTTCTTTCAATTCAATTTCATTTCTTTTTCACAAAATAAATTTGAATCTTTATAGAATTTCAGTAATTTAATATTACATTTTAAAGGTAGAATCAAAAGATTTTTTATTTAATTTAATTAAATTTTGATGTATATTACATAATGCTCCACCTAGTAATTTCAAAAATCAGTCAAGTTGAAACGGAATTATAAATGTACAATTTGTAGAGTTTCTGGATGAGGGGACGAGTTACTAGATGAGGGGACTCAGATGCGAATCCATTTTTATTTAATTGTTAAAGTGTGTGGCTTTGCATATGTATGTTTGGTTGGAGCCGCTGCTTAGGGAATCTCAAAGTTGGGCACTCTCTAGTTATGAGAGCTGCTTACTTGCCTTGAATATAGTTTTTCAAGAGTGGCAGTTGGCACAATAAACTCGTCTATGCACACATTTCATAGAAATTGCGGTCATACGTTGCATCTATCCTTCCCATGCCAATTCAACGCTCGTAGTTCTCAATGGTTTATAAATCGACTCGATAGCTTAATAAGCACTGAATAATTAAGTTAGGAATTTTATTTAAGGGACAAGACCCTGATTATATTAGCCTTGCTGTATTGTCATGATGTCATTCTGCTAAGCTAGAGCTCGCTTGAGAGGAACCTGTCAGCCCGGGATCTCTGAATGTTATGACATCCGTGGATGTTATTAGAAGTTAGACGAAAAGTCATCACAGTCGATCGATAAATTTTTTAATAAAATAGTGCAACTAAAAGCAATAAACAATAATATAATGCAAAAAATCTCTGGGAAGAAACTGAGACAAAATGAGGCCAAATGTCTCTGTAAGTGTGCGTGTAAGTGTATGAGATACCAGATAAATGGCTGTATATAGTATTCTTCAACTCAAATTTTAAAGTTACATGCCTTAAGGCCGTATACTAAAACAGTACGGACTAATACCAAATAAACATATTTTAATTAATCAAATTAATATCATTTTTTATACTTTTAAGAGCTTTAAGAACTTCGATGTGTAGAACATCTTCGAATATTTTCAAGTTGCGATTCCTGCTCGCCGCAATTATGCAAATGTTTTTGATATAACCCGGCTTTAAGCGGCTTGTATTTTGCTGAGCTGCCTGGCTGCCATTGCATTTATTAGCTGAGCATCATTAGGCGAAAACAGCAGAAACTGCAGCAACTGCAACAACATCAACTGTGACAACAACAACAACAACAACGACGACGACAACATTTGCCAGCAATCTCGCTTGCGCAACTTTGCAGACACCTTTTCCTTGGCCGCACAACATTTTCAATTTGCCAGCAAGCAGGATGAGTGGAGCGGGGAGGGGCGGGGTGGGGGCGAGTCATGTGGCCTGGCACCAGGTGGTTACGGTCACAGCGGCACCATGTACGAGCAGTGCGCTGCAGGCGCAGCATCTAGGTGGAGTGCCGTGTCTTGGGGTGGTTGAGGTGGTTGGGTGGCTCGGGTGTTGAGTAGGCGTGGCTGGCGCACAAGCTACGCCGCGAGCTTTGAAACCAAAACAGGCTACGACCTGACGATGTTGACGATGTGGTTGCACTTATTCCCCATGTTTTGCCCAACTTGTTGCTGTTGTTGTTGTTGTTGTTGTCGCTGATGAGGAAATTGTTTTGAAAATTACAAAAAGCTGTAGAGCAGCCAGCTTAAACCAGCATACATACAAAGTGTCAATATACACATACATGCATACATACATATGCTATGTATATGTATATATTTATCGGGACAAAGTTGCCAAATGTTATGCGGGATATTCGAGCAGTTCGCAGTGCCATGTGTCCATAAATATTGCATGGTTCTATATTTAGAATATTTCCTGATGCAACATAGCTTAATGGAGATCAAAATTATGTGTGACCTCCATTCTATAAACTTCGACCTTATTTTGAAATTATTCGTAACTTTTCGATTACAAATATTCAATCGAACTTTAATTTTGTCTTTGCAAATTTTTCGAGATGGACAGTTTTTATTAGAGAACCAGCAGCCCAGGTATCTGCTTGTAGATCATTTCCAAATTAAAGCAACACAAGTGGGAATATTGTGGTCGTAGAATATTACAGTCAACTATCACGCCCCGATAGATTGACGTTTCTTCTTTATATGGAAATCTTTATATTCTTTATATGGAAATCTACTCACATTCTATACCCTTAATAATTCAGGAAACATTCTCAGTTTTTTTTTTATCTATATATACCGTTTCTATCTCCTTAAATATATAAAGCTAGCTCCCTCTAACTATCATTTATATAAACAAGACAGCCAGTTATGTCTTTATATATCAAATAGGGCTACTCAGGTTCAGTCCCTTTAAGTACATGCTTGTAACTGAAAATAGTATACGAATTTTTATACCCTGCACCCAGCATTGAAAATAAGAAATCAGGATATAATGGTTTTGTGAAAAGTATGTAATGGGCAGAAGGAATCATCGCAGATCCCATAAAGTATATATATTCTTGATCAGCACGACGAGCTGAGTCGATATAATCCGTCTGTCCGTCGATCTCAGAAGTTATAAGACCTAGAGAGCTGAAATTTGGCATGCATACTCGTGTGTACCATACGCAGTATGAGCTTGCTTTATTTTGTCAATAAATCATCCGATAACTTTTTTTATCGAGAATAATCGAAAAATTGATTTTGTTTATTCAGCCTTATTGGAATACTATTAAATCTGGAGACTTCCGATTTACTGTGTATATACATATGAACAAAGCAAACATTTTGTAGTTTACAGATTTTCGATACCACGCCCTCTTCGCCACCAATTTAAAAAAAATGCATTTCAAGTACTAGAGACTTGTGCTTTGGAACGTACATACATTTGATTATGATTACGTTGTGAAAGTTTCATTAAGATTGTACGTCTAGAAATTATATTATTCAACAAATAAATTCGTATAATATTGCCCACATTGCAGCGCAGCCCAAGCGCAGTCGCTGCTTACTGTGCCGTCAGCAGAGCGCGTTGCTATAAGTGCGTCTGGATGCATGTGTATGTATGTGTGCATAGAAGAAGTGCAGAATGATTAGAATATCAACTTGGAGGGTTCAGGGTATCTCCCTGGAAGGAAGTTTCGCAAAATAGTTTTTATATGCAACAGCAAAACGCACAAATCTACAAAAATATACTGCATCACTTCGTGATAACAAGTGTTGATAAGCCCATTTAAAGACAGTGAAAGGGAAGCATTCTATAGTGTTTTACCACACTGGCCTAGAAAACTCTCGTTAATTTTAAAGATTTTTTATAAGTTATTTAAAAAATAATAAAATAGTAATAAGACAGTCATATATCACAAAAGTGCAGTAAAATCCTCATATCTTTAAGCCGATCTTGCATGCTGTCAGCAATTCGATTCAGATGAAAGAAGACTTGCTTCTTAGACCATTTTGAAGCGGCTAGATGTGCGCTGAACGTCCAGTGCCTTCCAGCTATATATGCCGTTTTTATGGATCGCACGCAAATAATCCAAGAAATCTTCGTAACTGAAGACTTTCGCAAGATCATCGGGCGTGGCTCTGTGATAGCCGCACAGATTATCGGAGATGAAAGGCCGTTGCATGGGCAGCTCGACCTTGAATAATTCGCGGAGCTGTTCAATGGCCCTGGAACCATCGTCGAATTCCATTAAGAGGTGGTTCGTGCTGTTGGATAAGCAGAGATTACTGAATGCTGAAGACACCCCATGCACTCTGTCCACTTACTAAACTTCATAGATGTAGTCTGGGAACTCTTCCAGCTCGGTGATGTACTTGACAGGTCCCTCAACTCGGCCCGCTTGCAGATCCATGATATATTCGAAAGGCAGCGTCATCAGGCTCACCAGCTTGATGAGGGTCATCGCATACTCAGCCCGTGCCTTCCAGTCGTGCGTGAGCCAGCGCATTGCCACGTAGAGCATCTCCATCTCGCTATTGACGGCCACATTCTCGGAGCTGATCAGGTAGTGAACGTGCTCGAAGGGCAGCTCAACAAACTCCACGCTGGCGACCAGCGTGAGGAAGAAGCGTTGTATGCGATGCAGCATGGTTTTGTCCAGGCCCACCACGGGCAGCAAATGGCGCAGCCGCAGCGACTCGTAGGACACGGCGAAGGCCTGATCCTCGCTAAACTCGTCGACCAGGTTCAGACTGAACCATACCTGCTTGATCAGCGAGTCCACCTCCAAGTACAGAGCTGCGGCCAGCACCTCCATAATGGAGCCGCGCTCCAGTTTCGCAACTGGCTGGTTCAGCCAGTGACAAGTGCGCACCAGGCCCTCCTCCGGCACCCGATCCTCGGGCAGCACCAATTCGCGCTGTCCCCCCTTCACATGATCCATGGCGAACTTCGAGTAGCACATGAAGCGCAGCCGATTCATACGGATCTGCCTGGAGCCGAGCTTCAGCACCAGATCATCGGGATCGCTCAGTTCCCAGTTCTTCAACACCATCGGCACCAGCGGGTACTTCTTCCCCAGGTGAAACTCCTGCTCGGGTACGTCCCAAGTTGGCAGCTGATTGCCGCCACGAAACTCATTCAACGACAATCTCGGCAGCGTCGGCTCCAGGGGCAAGTTTTCCACGCTTTTCAGCAGCTCAGACATTTTGCTTAGAAACTGAAAATTTTGGGAATATATATTTCGTTGAGGCAAGCTACTCAGAAAGTGTGTGACTGATTATAGATCAGATATAGCATGGACTACAAATTATCTAAGGTACAGCTGTAAGCAAACTTAAAAATTATGTTAATAGAAATTCTTAACTCTAAGTTAGTTTTAATTTTATATAAACTCAAGTAAAATGCAGCTCCGAAAGAGATGAGCTAAAGTTTGTTCCTCATTTTGTCTATTTTATTACATTATAATATACTATACTATATTATATTATATTATATTATATTATATTATATTATATTATATTATATTATATTATATTATATTATATTATATTATATTATATTATATTATATTATAGTATACTATTTTATATTTAGATTCTATACCTGTCAAGGAATCGGTACATATATATAAACTTCAAGTCTTATGTAGTTTGGGTACCGCATTATATCACATCGGACCCTTGGGTCCAACCCAGTTAAGTAAAGAGCTTATGTGTAGCTCCCTGAGGACTAAGCGCCTGAGCTATGCGCTAAGGCCCACCACACCAAAATCAATAGCCAAAGTCTAGACTTGTTCATAAGTAGAATACGTATATAGCATAAATAATTGGTGCGGCTATATGTCAACATTTCAAGGAGCTCTCGAGCTCCTTGTCGGTCTTCAGCATTTTGGCCAATTAGACGCACAATGGACCCCAAATTATGCAACATGGCGCGACAAATTCAATTTGCTATGCCCCAAACACGTTCCCAACAACAACAACGACAACAACCACAACAGGCGCAAAGTCAGCTACACCTACACACACACACACACACACACACCCGCACACACAAACACATTTCAACACAGACAAACGCAGCAGTCGAGCGACACGTCGAAAGTTGTTTCAAAAATCCCTGGAGAAATTAGTTTGATTTATGTTGAGTTTCCGGTGCAAATAAATTGCCAAGTTTACAGGACTCGGGACTCGGACTCGGACACGGAACGCAATGCGAACGCATAATTGATAATGCGAGCGCCGTAGCAAGCGGGTTCCAGTGGCATGGGAAGGTCGACAGAGGAAGGGGCCTGCGGGCGAGGCAGGTGTGTGGCAAACTCTGCATTCAATTGGCACCTTTGATCACTAATCCACTCCAAATAACTGTGAAAGTTACATTGAATCTGAATGTGGGCATTCTAAAAGTTTGTAAATGTATTCATTTTTGTATGTACATGCATATAAATAGCACTATAATCAAAATATTTTTGAATACATTTTTTGGGATGTTACAAGACGAAAAAGAAAACATTGGCTTTACTGTAATAATATGGAGTATTTGCTACGAAACTTTATCATATTGTTATCAATAATGCTTATTGTTATCAATAACGCTTAAAGCTTACTCTATTCGTATCTCTACCCCTACCTCTACCTCTACCTCTACCTCTACCTCTACCTCTACCTCTACCTCTACCACTACCATTTACCGTCATATATCGCACTAATTTTTGTTTTTATACCTATGTTTGACTACGTTTTGAATCGCTTTAAGGCTATTTAAAAAAACAATTCACATATATGCTTTGACCCAACTGTATCTGTCAAATGCGGTTAAATGTCGGCTAAAAATCAAAATCGCTTGACACACAGCAAATGGAAAACCTCGAAATCAATTAATTTTATTGGCTGGCCCTTTTACTTTTATTTTTATTTATTTCGTGTTCTCCTCTTTTCCGAAATGCCGTTGTGGTGGAAAACTATTCGGGCCAGTTACACATAGCATGTGTACCACACACTCTAAAAGCAACCACCTACCACATTCTTACTGCGCTTGCTACCTAAACCATTTTAAAAAAGCTTTCTCTGGGAAGGAGAAATCCTAAAATAGATTGTAAGTAAATACAATAATAATAGGATATATAAACTGATATATATACTGATATGTATATTCAAATTTATTAGTAAGTGTACATTAAGAAGAATGTTATGTTAATATCGCATATTTTCGAATCTGTTTCAATTTTTTAATATATAAATTTATATATTTTTAGCTACTCGAAATTCTACGCGAATTATTTTTTAGATTTGTTATCAAGGAAGACATCTGGCATAATCATCTGCCCATAGCCTAATGGTTCTCCAGCTGAACAATTAACAACTTCCGGTCGGTAAGGGCATATAAGCATTGACTTCCATTCAATGGCATCCTTCGTGTTGCTTTGGGGCTCTATCAGCTTGTTTTTTGTGTTTGTCATTGGCCAGCCTGGCTTGACATTGACAAAAGTGCAAAGGATTAAAAGTTCTGCAACGACACAGCCAAAAAAAAAAAAAAAACACAACACACTAATACACCTTGTCACACACACATACACACAGATAGACACAGACACAGAGCTGTGGGCAGTCAAGGACCGGCAGAGGCTGCGGCTAAGTGAGAAATTGAAGTCACGTAGCTGTGTGCAAATTTTTTGTACGTTTGACACTAACGATTTTTTTCTTTATTGGATTTGGATTCTTTTTTTTTTTGCATTTCGGATTTTTGTTCGTTTTTGTGTATCCTTATTTGGTTGTGTTGTTAAATTTAATTTTTGCTTAGCAACCAGCCGCAGACGCACTCTGATGCTAGGCTGATTAAATTTGCCAGCATTTACGTGATTTCAATTCGTAATTTATGCCAGCTTTCCGGGTACAGCACTCTCCCGTCCAATGCCATATGGCCGAGCCCGACGAACCCAACAGCGAGCAGAAAAACCCAAAAAGTTTTAATTAGTTTAGTGCTGCGACTTCAGTAGGCGTTGGCACCGTTGCCGTTGACAACCAAACTCCATGGAATATGAACTGTAGTTTATCTTTTATCAAGTCTATTTTAATCATGCTCATATTTATAGAGACACGCATAGTATACAAGCAGCGATAATCTGTTTTAAGCTGGCAAGCTCAGGCAATTGAGGTAATGGCCAGAAAGTGAGGTTATGGTGCCAATAAGTGATTCGAAAATACCCTGTACATAGTCAGAATTGATTGATAGTTTATTGAGTGACATTACATTGCAACCATATCTTATACAGTTACACATAAACATAGAATCACAGATGTATTTAAATTACTTCGTTCTTTTAATATTAATATTATTTATAAATTTATAGATTGACAATAATCGCAGAAAGCAACTCAATCAATACTTCCTACAGCTAAAAGTATTAGCTTGAAATTGATAAATATATACACTCAATTTTTTTTTTATTTGTTTAATTGCACATTTTACGTATCCGGTTGGCTCGCTTGGGGATCTTATCGCTGACCGTGCCAGTGGCTTGGCCAAGCTCTCGCCATTTCCTATCCAATTAAGCAGATGTCGTCGAAGCCTGTCAACGGCGTGCAAAGGTGAAAAGTTGCATTTGATATCAAATGTGCCAAACCATGGTGAAATCGCGTGACTGTCAAACAGTGAAAATTTCCAGCTGTGAGAGGCGTGCAAAACTTTTGTCTAAATACACTAGGAATTGGAAAACATTGTAGCCGAACACGTAGGCTTTAAGAAAAAGCTCTAAAGGAATTCCAATTTTTAAAATGCGACAATTTAAGCTCGATATATAAATATATAAATATTGGCCTATCTGAATTTATTGATTCTTTTAAATTTAATTATTTATTTTAATTGATATAATACATATGTCAAACTCAACTCCTAAAAACTTCATATAGCGAACTATATACATTAACGATTATATATATATATTATATGTTAACTATATTACATTAATGAAGCAAAGACTCATCGCTGTAAGCAAACTACCTCAAGTCGTTAGAGTATGTAAGGTTTGACTTTTCACGCTGGATTCTTTTTGGTTTTGTTGTCGTTTTGGCTCAGAGCCCAATTTAATAGTTTTTCGATTTGTTGAAAGCAAACGCCAAAGCATAGAAAATAAATTGTCACAAAATGCTGGCCAACTTGAGCGGCGGCAACCGCAAAGGCTGGCAAAAGTTTGCTTCAAGAGTCTTACAGCGAGCACTCTTACTCAACTCCTTGGCCTTATCTTTATCAGTTGAAGAAAAGCGCAGCAGCCGTTTCTGTTCGTTCTCGTTCTCCTTGTCGTTGTTGTTGCTGTTGTTGTAGCTGTTGTCGTCACATATCGAGTGCCGGAGCCGGGCAGAAAGTTCGACGACTTGGCGACTCGCTCCGGGCAACCACCACGAATACTTCCGACCGCACCAGCAGACCGCCTACAGACACTGTTCGATGCAAACTTGTAAATAACTAGGCAGTGGAGTGAATCGAAATATTTTCAATTGAATTCATTTGATTGCAAATGCCATTGCCATGGCTGCTCTGATAAGATAATTATCAACGCTAGCGCATGCAATGCAACCCAAGGCAGCAGCGACTGATCGATGCTCTGCAAACAGAAGCTAATTGCTATTACACTCTAGAATTATTCCCAATACAACTTGAATGTCTGTAAAATGTTTATATAAATGTTCATATATACACATAAATTACAAAAACTATAAAAGAGGTATAACCGATAATTATCAACAACAACAAATAAAACTACAACTAAAATTATATCCACTTATTAAGCCACTTGCAAGCCTTGCTTACTCGTAACATGGCACAAGGCACCCACTGACATTTTAAGATGGGCCTCATAAATGCGCATAAAGTGCCTTTTAACAGCACAGTTGGCTTGTCGGCGGCATCATCATTGCTCTGTAACTAGTTGTAAATATGCTCAACATGCACTCAATGAATGAAATGTGTGCACAGTGTTGAAAATAGTTGTGACACCCCTCAGCACTGACGGCCCTCAGAAAAAAGTACCACAAAGGGTTGCTCATCTCTGTTGTTGTTGCTTTTGGTCTTGCTGTTGCTGTTGCTGTTGTTGGTGTTGCCGTTGTGCACACGCCTGGCATGGCCTGAGCCTGAGCAGGCAGCTTGTACAGCAACTTCCGCTTATATGGACACCACTTTAGCATGATAAATTGATGTTGCCGGTTTTTAAAAAGGCAAAAGAAAACAAAGACAAGGAAAGACTCTTTAATAGCAGCGCTTGGCTATTCTATACTATATTTCATATCAAGAATATTCTATAGAAGCATATGAAATTTAAAATTATTCTCTTTAAACTTTTTGAGACTCTTATATCCTCTTTAAATCTACATTCCATCAAGCAATAAAACAAGTCACGTGACTGTAGTGCCCCTACAAATACCCCATACAATAACTGTTTAGGGTATGCAAAGCTCACAAAAACTGCTGAGTAGTTAAAATGTTTGTCTGCTGTGTGGACGTGGTAGACACGGGTTGCTTGTGCGTGTTTATGGCCATGCATAATTGACACACGTGGAATTAAGGGAAAAGAAATAACAGAGCGTCAAATTGTGGTCACATAAATTTTGAGCTTGATTCACCGAGGTGACAAATAACCGATGTTTAATTTAAAGCGCGCGAGTTTCATATTGCTCAGCTTTGGTATTCGATTGTAGAAAATACCAAATTAACGGTATTTTTCTACCATTGTTTTTGATCACATACTGCAGTATATTTTTCAGTACATTGACATAGCAGTACGTGACATAGCAATGAACTTTCATATAATAATAAAAATATAATTTTCAGTATATTTCTCGCCGAACCAACTAAGTAGGTCTTTGCCGTTTACTAATTTTTACTTTTTGGCCATTTAATTCTACAGTAGTGCAGCCACACTGTGACAAAATAAAGACAAAAATGCATACAAATGTAATCTTGTCAATATTATTTCTTTTGGGTAAGGATTTCACAAAGAAATTGATTGCTATTGACAATAACTATTGCTACTGCTTTAATAGGGCTGTATGCAGCACAAGCTCAAGGAGAGCTGTCCGGTTTGTTGGGCGCCCTGAAATACCTGGGTCTCAATATCCATTCGAATGGATCAGGATCCGTGCCCGTAGGGAATGTTTCCATTGGACAGTGCCATTACAGCTTTGAGTCGTACGCATTAATGCAGGAGCGCCACATCTGCGTGCCGGACGATGAGTATATAATACATCTGGCAGAGCAGCCGCAACCACGAAAACCTCCAATTTTGATAAAATGCCTGCAACCAGATCCATTGCCGGAAACGGGCAATTTGAGCGCACCTATGCCTAAGCTGCTAATCATGCAGAGTGCCAAAGAAATTGTCAATCTACTGAAGCCAATTGGTAATGCAACCAAGCGTCATGAGCCGGGCAGCTGCGTCCTGGTGCACTTCTGCACAAATACTAGCCTCGAGTGCGCTCGCGTGGCGACTCTAGTTAATCTGCTGCCACATCTGTTACCCACACTGCCAGTGGCCTATATCGACGCGTATGAGTTTACGCGCTTCAATGCAGAGTTCGGCATCGTCGCACTGCCAACGCTGATGATATTCCATCAGGGAAGACCCCTCATCAAGTACGATCCGCCCAGCCACGACAAGGTGAGCGTGCGCGGCTTTATAAAGCGGCACACAAACATAAGGACCGTGGACCCAAAGAGCTTGCATCCCTTTATCCACACGATGATTCAGTGGGGACCACTGTCATCAGTGCCGACAAAGAAAACCGATTTCTACCTAATTCTGGCTTGGGCTTTCATACTGCTCTGCTTGGGAAACTATGTGCGACGAACGCTCTTTTGGAAGCAGCTCGTGGAAATGATTCAGCGTAATTGGCGCGAATCGGAGGAAACGCAGATGGAGATGATCGACTAAACTAGACTAGAAACGTTCTGATTTAAAATTTGTAAATAGTTCTTTACGCTTTAAATTTACTATGTATGTATTTTCGTTTAATTAAATTCACATAAACATTTATTTATGTCTTAATAATATGGGTTTTTCTTTTTATATAGTTAGGAGGCGACTTCTTCTCTGCAAAATTGTTGATCTTACACGCTATTAAGGAAAACTAAAATCTTGAGAATATTCAAAAACGTTTTAGCTTAATGCTTCTTTACCATTTAAACTAAAAATTTTATTAACATTATAAGTGTGCATTGGTGGATGCGTGTGCAAGTGTATCTGTGTGTATGTTTGTAAGTGTGGGAGTGTGAACAGTTGCCCTGCTGTAGGCACGAGCTCGCTATCGATATCAAATAGTTATCGCAGATTCGCACAGCTCTGTCGCTACAAAGCTTTCGAAAAGTGTTATTGGATATATGTAGGGCCGACCAAGCCAAGAATCCTGTCTACAAAAATAAAAATAGCGCCAAATGAGACGCGAATCTGCTGTTACATATATATATATATATATATTTTATGTATGGATATACATTTAAATATTATAAATATATATGTATATATATATATATATTAAAGTTGGATGTGTGAGGGGGAAGGCGTATGTGTTCGTGTGCCTAGATTATTGTTGACCGATAACATGTACTATGGGTTGGCGCTTTGCAATTGGAGGTTAAATTTGGTTTTGTAATGTTTTTATGTGTATGTGTGCTACAACTGTGTAGGTAAATGTGTTTGTGTGTATGTGTGTGTAAATGTTTTTGCCCCTTATTCTATTATTGAGGTTTGTTCCGCTTTGCCGATTTGACGCGCGGCTCGGCTTTATCCTCCAATCCACGCGAGGCGCTTGACTGTTGATGCTTCAGACGCTGCTGACGACGGGCGGCTGCCGGATTCGCAGCATAGGGATGTGGATGTATGCTGTACAGAGAGAAAGAGACCATTAATAACTGCATCAAAAGAGGAAGGAGAAGAACGACGCAAATACGTAAAAAAAAATTTATGATAACGTAAAAGTTTTATATAGATAATCATTCCGTACAAAGACCAATTCTAACGTAAATCTTAAAATGGTGAGAGCGAGGCGAGGCATGAGTGCGTTGTTCATATGATAAATGGAGAAAGAGAAAGAGAGAGAGAGCTTAAGCTGGATGAGGGCGGGCAATATTAGTCGCACCGTTACGTAATGTGAGGAGATACGCAGTTGATGTGTTTGTGTGTTGTTGCAGTCTCTCCCACGTAAGACAACAGAACGTAGCAACAGCAGCAGCAGCGCAGCAACAACAGCAACAGCGTTAGAATTTAGATAAGCGCCGCAGTTGTGTCACGTAGTACGTAGAGAATATATTATATATAAACGAAGAACAATAATGCGTTGTGTAGCGTGGCGTAACGTAACGATGAGTTTTTATGCGTAAGAGGTAAACGAAAAACGTAATGGAATTTGTCAACAGGCAACGAAACAATAATGTGGCCAACACGCGTCCCTTCAACTGGAAATATATGTATGTTTCTGGGTTTTTTCATTTTTTATGTGGTTGGGCTTACGTAATACGCAAATAAGACAATTGTGACACAACATGCTGCAATTACGTGTACGTCGCCTTATTTGTCTTAAATTAACTGTATAGATGGGTGTAGTAGTAGTAAAATTTAATGGACATAGCTGTAAAAAAAATTGCTGTTTTCATTTGTTTTGGGCGGCCTTACACGTAACATGTGGTGGCACGTAACGACGTGTGTGTGACGTTGCAGAGATGCGTAACGTAGATGATGCGTAGCGTCGCAGCGATGATATTTCATGACGGAGCACAGCGAGAGTTTTGGATAAATAGCGAGTTGGAGCGCCGTCGCCAAACGTCGTTACTGGTTAGTAGGTGGTTGTGATTACGTCGCAACGTTGCACGTAACGCGTCTCATTCAATTACGTTGTGGTGTATATGTTAAATATTTATGTGTATAAGTTGATTATAGTTTATGGATCATAATTATGCGTATAGATATTTCTATTTGCGATAGAAACGTGAATTATATAAACGCCAATCTCTGCATCAAATCGGAAAATATTTTATATATATATATATATTTATATGTAAATATATATACATATATTGGTAGAGAAGAGAGAGAAATAGAGCGATTAAAATCGATTATACAATTGGGTTCAATCTTTTCGTGGGAGCAAAATAAGCTGAACAGCCAAAAAGCGTAACGTAAAATTACCGTAACGTAACGTACATTACAAAAGGTAAGGATAGAAGGATAGGGTAAGAACAATATAAAAATTATATTGCATTTTCAAACTATTTCATTGTATATATCTTTCAGATGGGACGGATAAAGCGCAGAACGCAACGTTACGTAAGATTGAATACCCTCAGAAATAAAATATTTTAGCAAATATATACATCATTTTTCAAATTTACTAAATTCAAAGAACAGCCAATGATGATCTTAGCTTATTGTAAACGAAGTTTTAGCGGAAATTAAAATAAATTTAGCGTATTCATAAAAATAAATCAGGCATAAAGCCAAATCGTAACGTTACGTATTTCTGTCACTTATAAGATAATTGCGAATCTCGGCTTTATAATAAATATAATGATCTGATTTTAATAATTATTTTTGTTGTTGGTTTAAGGGGGAACTGGGCATTACGTATACTCTCATTTGGTTGATTTGGTTTGCTGTTGTTGTAGTTTTGTTTTGCTTATGCGAACAAACCTTGGCGTGCCGGCAATGCTGTGACTAGCGCTCGATACGGTGGCCAGCGGCGACGACGAAGGCGTACGTAGTGGTCGACGGGGCGTGGCCAAATGCTGACCGTTGCGCATATAGGCGCGACGAGATGCTGACGTATTTCCGACGCCCAAATAATTGTTGTTAGTTGCATCATAAGTTTGGGGCAAAGAGGCTGATGTTGTTGTTGTTGCAGCTGCTGCTGTTGTTGTTGTTGCTGGTGGAGCGTCGCGACGTGGCGAAGTTGTTGCTGCTGTATCGGCGCTGTTGGTCGTCGTTGTTATCATCGTAGTATGGAATCAATTCGAAGAAAATTTAAAAGAGATTACAACAAAACACATTTTTGCGTATGTCGTTCGGGCACTAAAACTGTGTTACGGGGTATTTGTAGTAGTAGTAGTTTATAACGTAGCAATCCATTACGTAACGCGTTGTGGGTACTTTAAGTAACGTGAATGCAAGTAAATATGGAAAGAATATGGCTTATGATTTGAGTTCAAACAAAAAATAGGTAAATCAAAAATACGTCAAAAGTTATTTTTCGCATTTTCGGAAAATCATGTAAATTAATATATTACAAATTACAAATTGCTTTGCCGCCTACCTCAAATTACTCTCATTTTACCGTTTTAGTATTCGAACGTAGTAGGAATGTAAAAGCAGAATTTTTTTTTTTTTTTTTTTTTTTTTGCATTATAAACAATTGCTTTCTCTGACTCTGATATACATGTATACATATATATTGAAGTAATATATATGTATATATATATTTATAATTATTAAAATATACTGTATGTACTTTGCTTGAATTAGTAATTATATCTGCAAGTAAATACAAACGTTTTAGTTTAGCGGGCATTGTGAAGAAGAATGGCTACAATCGGAATAGTGTTACGATCTGTGTGTCTTGGATATATCTTGTGTAGCTAGTCTCAAATAAAATGAGAAACTGGTTGCTATGTTACGCAGCTGTTAATAAAATTCTTTTGAAACAGATACTAACAAATAAAAATATGTAGAAAATACAAATATATTAATTATATTACTCCTATATTTTGATTATATAAGATTTAATGATGGTAAACAGGCGTAAGTGGGAAACCCGGTTACATCATTGAAATCTCTTTACGATGTAAAAAAAATACTTTGATGGTATTACTCGTATATAAAAATTAACCACTGATGTTACTAATAGCTGTGTACTACAAAAACCAGTTCAATCCCATAGATATCCATCCACACACGATATATCCAGTGGTAATAATTGCGTGTTAACGGGCAAAGCTCGAGTGTGTCAATTGGAACGAAAGTTTTGAGAATTCGAATCTTATGCAACTCACTAAATGCGCACGTTTAACTGCCAACTACTGGCAGGAGACGCTTAGACTAGTTTGCCCTGGACTCACCTGCTGTGCGGGGCCGTTGGGGGTGCGGGCAGAGCTGGCAATTGACGGCCGGTGCGTGTCGGCTCCTGGATCACACAATCATCATCATCGTCGTCGTCGAGCGGCTCAATGGTAACTGTTGAGCCTCCAGCAGCTGGGCGAGCGCCGCGTATGGCGTGCAGGCCGCTGTGACCACTTCCATGAGGCAAAATGCCGCGTGTTGCGCGTTGTGTGAACTCGCGGTCAAACTGTTCGGCTTCCTCTTCGTCCAAATTTATGAACTCCTGGCGCTCTTCTAGCTGGCCAGAGCGCAGATCCTGCTCCTTCTCGATGATGTGAGCGCGATCGCCAATGTGATGACCAATGGCCATCTTTTTCAATCCAGAACGTGAGTCTTGAACGGTCTTGCGTGTTTCGCGCACGCCACCAGGTCCAGTTTTGGTGCTGGTGCTAGCCTGATAGATCTGTGGACGTCCATCTGGACCCGAGGACATGGTCATCACTGTGCTTTGGCAAAACGAAGAGCCGCTATTGCCGCCAATGTCTAGGGTAACGAAAGGAAAACGAGTTGGAAAATAAATCTCATAGCAGTTATTCATTAATACGCACCGGCATTTAGCAAACGGTTGAAATTGGGCATGGCTGGAAAGCCAAATAAACCGCCGCCCATTGGTGCCATTGCATTTTGATTGCGCTCCATCAAAGAGCCCTGTTGGAATCCCGCATCGAATGGTGAGGGACCCAGCATATTGAAAGGATCCGGCATAAAGGAGTTCATCAAACGATTCATCGAGCGCATCTGCATGTTCATAGCGTTCATGTGGTGGTTCATGTGATTGCTGCAAAAACATTTATTTAATTCAGTTTACATAAAAATTCAGAAAACTAAATGAAGAAAAAGAAAATCACAAACTTTGTGTCCATTTCGGAAGTCTCAGGTTTTTTTTTACGGCTTGAATTTCGTTTGCGTTTCATAACTCCAATAAAGTTTTCCGAAAATATGAACAACTATGTCGAATTCGGTGTTTTAATAATTTTAGAACTGAAGGCTAAGGAAATGAAAACACAACTTCAGGCAAACGAGTTGAACAAAGTGTCTCGATATCGCACAAAAAGAAAAGAAGCAAACGCCTGCTTAGAAAATTTTCAGTTTACAGAAAATCGCGTACACTTCATCTGCTGACTTTTCATCATTTGACATCTATGATGTCTATGACGTTTATGACGTTAACGACGTTTATGACGTTTTTGGCGTTTATCTCAGCTGTCAATGTATACAATTTCCTCACTCCTCACAATATTGCAATGTAATAGGAATAGAAAATTAAAATAATATAAAACAAGTGTATAGGTTGATTACAGAACCATATATTAATACCTAGGCATGATATCATTAGTTTAATTTTTGCTCTTCTTGCTTAGAAATTGTTAATTTCTTGTATATAATGTTGCTGAAATGATTTACGTAGACTGCTTGTATTGCATTTGTTTTTATGGATTATACTTTTAAGACAATTTATAAAACAAACAGAATTTAAAAAATCTATGTCGTGCTCAACCGATATCCTGCAGATATTCATAAATATGTAATGCATAGATAGGTAAAGGTATTATCCCTGAAGCGAATGTGCCTTTAACAAGAACCAAGTTCCACTTAATTATATATATTGAAAACAAATACATGCCGTTGGTCTTCATTTATTTTCATAATTCATAAAAAATCAAATTCTTACCCAATTACACAATAATCAGAAAATAAAACTTGATACAATGGCATACAAAGCCTAGTTTTTGTTGTTGCAGACTAAACTAATCTTATTTATATTGACAGCGGCCAGCGTGCAATCGGAATTATCGATTAATTGCGGACCTTCCGTCTTGTCTTCATTCTTCCTCCTGCTACTGCGACTGCTTTTACGGTGGCATGCTGCGCACTCACACACACTCGCAGTCATCCACACATACACAACAGCATACGAAAAACTGCGCTGTGTGTATTGTGTGAAATTGACGCACAGAAACACATATGTTTGTCGTCCAGCGGAGCACCTAATCTGCGAATCTGCTTCAATTAAAAAGCACATAAGCTAATAATTTATGCGACATTATTTAACTTGCTTTTCACATTCAGACACTGATTTGTCGCACAATTTTCATGCGAATTTTCCACGCCCCAATATCGACAACTACACAGCTGAGCATCAGCAGTAAATTATGTTATTGGGAAACTTACTTCATGAATCCGAGATCATCATCGAAATCACCCATTAATGCACTAAATAGCGACATATTTTTTGTTTTAATTCTTGTTTACAGTCCAACACTAATTAAATCACAAATTTTGTCACCTTTTTAAACTTGTTATAACTTCACGAGTTTTCTCGAATACAATGTGACCGCGTGGCAGTAGTCGTGGAATATCAAAACTGTGTGACCACATACTCAAGCAGCGGAAATACTCAATCAAATACAGAGACTGCTAACTTAATTCAATTTTTCAATGCTGGGCATATTTGAATACATTTTGTAGGAATTTAAATACATTTTTAATGTTCAGTTTATTTAAATATAAAGGCTACTAAAGGTAGATATACAATGTTAATTTGTTCGCTTAATTTGTTCACTTTGTAGTTGTGTTATTACGAAATCAATTCGCAGTTTACAAGTATGGAGCAGCATGTTCCTCAATCCAAGCTGTGTGGTGTTTCACGCTAGTGTAAACTCCAGGGAAGCCTTCACGAGCACAACCCACTCCCCAGGACACAATGCCCACCAAGACTCCATCGACAGTCAATGGCCCTCCAGAATCACCACTGCAGGCATCTTTGCCTCCCTGCTCAACACCTGCGCACAACATTTCATCCGTTATTTTGTAATCCTTGGTCGAATACTGAGAGCCACAGGTGTTTCTATCCATAATCTCGACCTCCACCACACGCAGCATGGCTGGTAGTGCTTCATCCGCTTCGGTGCGCTTGCCCCATCCGCTAACTATGGCATGAGTGCCCGGGCTGGGTGAGTCCACAGCCAAAGGAATAGGCTGGACCAGATTGGAGTAAGCCAATGGTACAGTGGTTATGATCATACCCACATCATTCACATGCGTCTTCTTATTATAGCCACTGTGATAAATCAGCTTGCTGACCTTAACTCCCTGCTCATCCAGATCGGCTATCGAATTCTGCCCCGCCACAATACGTATGTAGGAGGCGAAGCGTCCTTTAATGCAGTGGGCAGCTGTCAACACCACACGAGGTGCATAGATGCTGCCACCACAAATGTGCAGCAACATGTATGACTCCAATCGGACCGATACCTGGTACGGATAATTGACAATATCCGCTTCAGTGCCGCCCACAATGTGGGTGGTAATGGATGCGCATTGGGTCAATGCTGCCAGAGAAAGCAGCCCCAAGAAAGTAGCAGCAAGTAATCCGAAACACGACGACGACGACCACAACATTACGGAAAATCCAAAATTCTAATATTAATTAAAGTATCGCACTTGGCTCTTATATACGAACGACGTCTGCTTATCGCTGTCTTTACCGAAATCGCTCAAAATCCACGAAACGCCACGGATTTCAATAAACGAATTCAATAATATCATAAAGCTAAAGTTAACCTACTGTTTTATATCCATTATAAAAAAGGCGGTTTTTTAAAGCGAAATGCCAAACCGTAATTAAGCAATATACCCCATAAGCTATTCGATAAGTCTTTTACGATATGGCACAAAAAAAAAACAACATTTTAGACTAAAAGTTCACTAACTTACCTTATTTCGCATAGATCTCAATGGTGACAAAGATTTATTTTGAGTCATTTGTACTTTATGATATGGCAGCGAGAGAGATGTCAGCAGTATATAATCTTATTCCGAAACTCTTAACTCTATAGATTAAAATCAACGTCTCGCCATTGTCCAGTCCTGAGATTTATAGTCACCAAAGTGAACAAGCACCAAACAACCAATCTCTTGATAACAGCCATAAAGAATGATTTTTATGTTTTCCATATAATTTTTATATTTAGATATAAACAAATATTGCACTACTGTGTACTATATATGCTGCGATATATTCCTATATACTGTATACTACACTACTATATATTCGATACAGTTGTCGTTTCTTAAAAGGTTTGTTTATAAGATAACGCAAACTTATTTAATTTTATAAGTGTGATTGATGAATCATTGGAATTAGTAGACGTTAGCAGTTTTCCCCTAGATGATCCAAGTACACGTTCAGTACACAATTGACAGCCTTTGCGGAATTAACTCTATTATCTCAGAACACTGTTCAAAAATATGCTAACTTTATGGCGAGAATAGAAAGTAAAAGTATATAAATTTATTTAAAATTTCCAATTCAATCTTTTATTATTTACACAAATTGTTTAATTTTGCATCTTCACTTTAGATATAAAATAAATTAATTAATTAATATTATACTTTTTGATTATTAATATTATTTTGTTATTAGTATTACTTTATTTAATTTAAGGTAGTTAGTTCATAGCAATAACAATTATTATTATTATCATATTTATTATAGTCATTAAATGTGATTTTATTTCATTCAAAAATTTTGACAGTTATTATTCATACCATTTCGATCATTTGCTATCGATATCAACTGTTAAGGTTTCAAATGTGACCGTCAATGTCCATACCAATCAGCTTTGCCAGCATTAGTAATGACCGTAGCACCATCATGATCCATCAATATGGATAAGATAAGCGGCAAACTAACTAACCTTAACTTTACAAAATAGATTTATAGCGCCTGTGAATTATCAGCTTAGGAATTGGCTGATTAAGTAATTATACCAAAGATTACTGTCCTATAAAAGTACATAACTCGAGAAATGTCACCTTAGTTTATTGAAAAGATGTTTCGCATCTTGATCGGGCTTTGCATTGTGGGATTATCGGTAGCGGGGACCGTGTTCCAGAGTGGTGTGCCCATGCCCGATGGGCGTATTGTTGGCGGTCACGATGCGGACATAACCAGCTATCCACATCAGATCTCCATGCGCTACAACAGAAATCATCGATGCGGCGGCTCCATTATTGCCCCTAATATGATTCTCTCGGCCGCTCACTGTGTGAACACGTTGTCGGGTGTGGCTAATTTGACTATTATCGCTGGCACCACAGAAACCTTCTTTCCAACTGGTCAGGAGTTGCCGGTGAGGGAGATCATCATTCACGAGAAGTACAAGTCCTTATACCAGGACTACGATGCGGCTATTCTGGTTCTGGATGGTGAGTTCGAGTACAATAAAGCGGTGCAGCCAATCGAATTGGCCAGTGAGCGCCCGGAGCACGGAACACCTGTCATCGTAACTGGCTGGGGCACAACTACCGAAGGAGGCGCCCTCTCCAACGTGCTCCAGCAAGTGGAAGTGAATGTGGTGGAGAATGCCAAGTGTAAGAGCGCCTATTTCATCGCTCTGACCAGTCGCATGCTCTGCGCCGCCGTCGACGGTGGCGGCAAAGATGCCTGCCAAGGCGACTCTGGCGGTCCGCTGATCTACAATAATGAGCTGTTGGGCATTGTCTCGTGGGGCTCGGGTTGCGCACGCGAAAAATACCCAGGAGTTTATGCGGCCGTACCCGATTTGCGCCAATGGATAATCGATACTCGTGCGTCCAAGGCTAACGTGGGTCGCATTGAATTTCTATGAGTTGTCAAATCTTCCATAATCTGAAAGATAATAAACACACTAAACCAGCTTAATCTATTATTGTGTAGGCTTAGCATAAATAACGGATAACGCAATCGAATTTGAAGAAAAATCGTTCAAACTATCGATTGTCTAACCATTTGCTCGAATTATCAGCATTTTATAGCAGTTAGCTTTTTAAAGTAGGAAAGTATGTGAACTAAGTATTGTTATGTATTCTAATCAAGTAACTTACAAATTATTATTTAATTGATAATTGCCCTTAAAATGAAGTAAGTAGTATTTGCAAAACCAGCAAATTGTTTTATTTTTGTAGAGCCATGGAAAAAAACTTAATAATTTTGTCATATTTTCATAGGGAAAGAAATAGTTAGCTTGATCGACAAATTTAAATTTCAAGGTACCGTAAGAATACACATTTTATAGTTTGTTTTTTACTAGTTGAAGACAGAGAGCTGAAAGTAGATCTAAAATGGTATATTGCATACACATATATATTTTATGGTTACTGCTTAATTTTAACCAAGATTTGTTTATTATACCCTGACCCATTGAAAATGGGAAATCAGGGTATAATGGTTTTGTCAAAAAGTATGTAACGGGCAGAAGGAATCATCGCAGACCCCATAAAGTATATATATTCTTGATCAGCGTGACGAGCTGAGTCGATATAGCCATGTCCGTCTGTCCGTCCGTCCGTCCGTCCGTCCGTCCGTCCGTCCGTATGAGTGCGTCGATCTCAGAAGTTATAAGAGCTGGAGAGCTGAAATTTGGCATGCATACTCGTGTGTACCATACGCAGTACGAGTTTGCTTTATTTTTTCGATAAATCTTCCGATAACTTTTTTATAGAGAATAATCGAAAATTTTATTTTGTTTTTTAGCCTAATTTGAACATTTTTAGACCTGGAGTCTTCAAATTTGTGTTGTATATAAAGTTACTCGATACAAAGATTTTGTAATTTACAGATTTAGGATACCACGCCCCCTTCTCCCCCAATTTGTAAAAAACGCATTTTGTGCTTTGGAATGTACACACATATTCACCATATGATTACACTCTGAAAGTTTCATTAAGATCGTATGTCTACAAAAGAAATTATTCGACAAATAAATTCTCATAATATTGCCCACACTGCAGCGCAGCCCAAGCGCAGTCGCTGCTTACTGCGCAGTTAGCAGAGCGCAGGCTTATGCGTGCGTGTGGATGCATGTGTATGTATGTGTGCATAAAAGAGGTGCAGTATAATTAGAATATCAGCTTAGAGGGTTCAGGGTGTCTCCTAGTCGAGCAGTCTCGACTGGAGCCTTCTTACTTGTATTTATTTAGCCGTAGGTCCCATAAATATTTACATTTATAAATATTGCTTTTAAAAATTATATTATAGATATTAGGCTATATTGTGTACTAAATCATGAAGTACCTAATCAGTATCTTATTTATGATAAAGCCAATGCATACAGTGAGCCATGAATAAATTTTTACGAACTCTGAACTCTGATTTAGCTGAACTAAAACTCGTAGAGCAAACACTCTGCTTCGTCTTCGAATATCCATGCAAGCCCCGGGTAGATTAGCAAGCTTTCAATAGAAACCTTTGTAATCTTGTGCTCTGCACGTCGCTAATTAATTTACTATGTACTAAACTAATAGTTTTATTATTGACTAAGCAGTTAACTGGCAATGGAAAGTCATATAAGTATCGTATTGATCAGCATTTTTATAGCGCATATCAGTACATCGGTTTATAGCCCTCCGGCGAGCTCGATCATTTCATCGATCCAGGGCTTCAGGCTTGGGACATAGGTGTAAACTGAGGGATAGCCAGGACGCCCACAGCCGCGACCCCATGATACGAGGCCCACTAGCTGCTCGTCTACAATAAGTGGACCACCGGTGTCGCCTTGGCAAGCGTCGCGTCCACCTAGAAGCACATCGCCAGCGCAGATCATGCGCTCAGTCACCTCACCCTTGCCATAAATATCGTTGCATTGCTCAGAGCTAACGATAGGCACGTGTACCTGCTCCAGATTATAGCTAGAAGGACCCCATTCCTCGCGATAGCCCCAGCCAGCGACAGTAGCAGTTCGTCCCGCTGCTGGTCGCTCGGCACGCAGCGCAATCTTCCTAATGCGATAGTTGCTCAGGTCGAGAGGCGTATCCAGCAGGATCAGCCCAATGTCGTAGTCCGCTGTAATTGGGCTAAACTCTGGGTGGAATACCCATTTTGCGACGGGATAAACTAGTCCATCGGTGCCATTTCGCGTATTGGCACCAGCAACTACCCACAGTCTTGTGCCCATCTCCACATTTTGCAAGCACTGAGCCGCAGTCACAATTGCTCGATCCGTGTAGATGACTCCCGCACATTCGTGGTAGTAAGCGGATTCATTGCTGCGCCGATAACGTATCGAAACGCAATACGGATGACGGGCGATGTCCACCTTGGAGCCATTGATTATACGTCCCTGGGGTGGCAGCTCAGAGCCCAAAGCAATGCCGGCCCAGGTGAAAAGCAGCATCAAGCCAAGCCGTATAACATGTGAAGTCTCTCCACTTTGCTGCATCTTGTCGCGCGATTGGCAAATATTGAACTGATTACCAATTATATGTGCTTTGGAATTTTCGGGCAGATTAGCTTTATTTGAGCCACTTCTGATAGGCCGTGTACAGGGTCCGACCTGATAGCAAAGCTCCGCAATGCCAATTGCAGCAAGCTAATGGGGGTATGTGATATGATATGCTTTATACACACATATGTTCAACGATAAGTTTCCAAAACTGATTAATTGATTGCCTGTTCGATTTTCATTATTAGTATGGTTCAGTTTTGGCGTATCCACAATAATTGTATCCCAAGCGTCCTTAAAGCAGGGATATTGATTTATTTTGTATGCAATATGAATATATTATTATAGATATTTTCATATATATTTAGTATATATTATGTATTTCAAATCGTGTTTTTAAATTATTCTGTATATTTTTTAAATTTTCCGGAAAAAACTTTTTAAAGATTTTTCAATTAACTTTGACATTTTCTTAATAATTCATCAATTCTTAAACATATTTTGTAATATAAATATATATATATTTCAAATCCAGGATCCTAGGAAACCATCAATTTGGGGGCTTATTAATAATTATTTCACATCCGGTATTCTTTTATACCCGGAACCCATTGAGAATGGGAAATCGGAGTATAATGGTTTTGTGAAAAGTATGTAACAGGCAGAAGGAATCATCGCAGACCCCATAAAGTATATATATTCTTGATCAGGACGACAAGCTGAGTCGATAGAGCCCGTCTGTCCGTCTGTCTGTCTGTCCGTCCGTCCGTGTGAATGCGTCGATTTTAAGATTTATAAGAGTTAGAAAGCTGAAACTTGGCATGCATACTCGTGTATACCGTACGCAGTACAAGTTTATCATATTTTTTCGATAACTCATCCAATAACTTTTTTATCGAGAATAATCGAAAATTGATTTAGTTTTTGCAGCCTAATTTGAACACTTTCTGACCTATAGACTTCAGATTTACTGTGTACATACATTTGATGAATACGAAGATTTTGTAATTTACAGATTTTGGATACTTCGCCCTCTTCGCGACCAATTTGTAAAAAGCGTATTTCAACTGCTAGAGAAGTGCTTTAGAATATACACACATTTGCACATTATGATCACTTATAGAAAGTTACATGAAGATAGTCCGACAACAGGATAAATTATTCAACAAATAAATTCTCATAGTATAGCCCACACTGCAGCGCAGCCCTAGCGCAGTAGCACTGTTCTTTGCAGAGTTCAGAGTATATCCAAGCGAGCAGTCTCGACTGGAGTACTTTTGTTTTAATTTTACACATGTGAATATCCTTTGTGTCAATATACTTTGTTTTGTATTATTTCGTATTATCTGTTATATTATTAAAGAATATTTATTTTATTAATTTTGAATCTAGTTTTTCACATTTTGATTAACTTTCTTCAAAATCTTATCGAATATAATCTTATTATTTTCTAGTGTAATACTTTTTTAAATTTTAATATTTTTTTTTTAAATTTGATATTTATGATAATTGATATTTTTGTACTTATTTATTATTAACTTTGATTATTTATTTCTCCAATATCCTTTCGAAGGCATTTTCTGATTGCATACTTTGAGGCTGCTGTTGATGATGATGATTATGACGCTGATGATGGTGATGATGATCATGTTCCATGAAAATGTTAACATACTTAGTGCAATAGCATTTTGGGTTTTTCAAGGTTTAGTAACTTTATGAGGCCGCACACATAATCTAGATAAGACTTCTGCCAAAGTGTTACAGCCGAGACTACCGAGATTGGATTATTGCCCCGATCGGAGCTGATTAAGCAGAAGAAGTATAAATCAAACCAATTGGTCGCCAATTACAAATTTATTCAGACATGTGACACAAATGAAGCATTCGTGGGGCCCTTCGGCCAACTGCTGGAATATTTTTAGGCCAACTGCACCTTGGACTTAATCCAGTCGAGATAGTGGAAGACATTGGTGTAAACGCCCGGATGCGTGGGCAGAGCGCACAATCTGCCCCAGGAGACGATGCCTTGCAGCTTATTCTTAACGATCAGCGGACCCCCAGAGTCACCCTGGCAGGCATCCTTGCCACCCTGGCCGCGCACACCTGCGCACAGCATGCCCGCCGTGATGCGTCCGCCTCCGTAATCCTCGTCACAGACCTCGTTGCTAACGATGGGAACATCGACAGCTCGTAGCTGATCCGATGCCGTGCCGCCGGACTGGGTGGTGCCCCAGCCGCTGACAGTGCTAATGGCTCCATCGCTCGCTGGCTCTGTTGGCAGCTCGATTGCTCTCATGGTAAAGTTGTTCAAGGGCAGCGGCGAGCTCAGCCTGAGCAGAGCAATGTCGTTGTCGTAGTTGTCGGGATTGTAGTTCTCGTGCATGACAATTTCGTCGACGGAGACGATGATGCCGTCGCTGCCATTCCTGCGGCTGGTGCCTGCCACGACCTTGTACTGAGAGGCCACCGTGGCAATAATACAGTGTGCGGCCGTGATGACGGTGTCCTTGGTGAGGATGGAGCCCCCGCAGTTGTGCGTAAAGGCATTCTTGGGAGTTGTGATTCCTTTGCGTCGCAGTGAGATCTGATGCGGATAGACCGCAATGTTCGTCTCATAGCCGCCCACAATGCGGCCGTTGGGTGAGCCCGAGTCGGAGTCCTGCAAGGGGAGTGCTCCAGCCAAGGAGACAAGGGCCAGGCAAAGGCCGAGCAGCAAAGGTACCACGTGCGCCATCTTAAACAATAGCCGAAAGACTGAAAGACCAAAAACCCCAGAGGGCCCAAGCCGACGGATCGTAAAACCTCTTATCGATCGTTGGTCATCAAAGATTAAATGGAAATAATAAAAGTTTAATGGATGCATTTAAATGGTCATACACTAGTGCGATAAGGCTAAAGGCTTCTTTTATGGAGCCACCGACTAATCAGCGGGCAATCAGGCGTGTTTCGCCCGCTGCTCGGCAATCCATGCGCGGAAATATGGCACCGAGGCGTACACACTCGGGTACTCGGGTCGGGCGCAGCCCTCGCCCCATGACACAATTCCCACGATCTTGTCAGCCACGACCAGAGGTCCGCCGGCGTCCCCTTCGCAGGCATCCTTGCCGCCGCCGGGAGCCGCAGCACAGAGCATGCCCTCCGTTATGGGCCGCCAGTTGTAGGCAGCTTGGCAGACGGTGCTGTCCACCAGGGGTATCTGCACCTGCTGCAGCTGGGGGGAGCCGAAACCATCCTCTTTGGTCAAACCCCAGCCGGAAACACTGCCCACCGTGCCCACGGCGGGCACCTCCTCGGCGAGACCGATGGCGGCGATCTTGCGCTGGCCCAAGGGCAGCGGAGGCGACACAAAAACCAGGGCGATATCGTTGTCCGTGATGGAGGCATTGTATAGCTCATGTGGCACCAGCTTCTCCACGCGTGTCACAATGCCGCCGTCCATGCCGGTACGCACGTCCGAGCCAGCCACTACCAGGAAGTTCTGCTCCAGCCGGTTGTACACGCAGTGAGCTGCTGTGAGGATGGTGCGCTCGTCCAAGACGGCGCCGCCACAGCTATGGGCGTAGGCGCTCCTAATGCCATTCCGTCTACGCAGCGACACCTGGTAGGGCACAAAGTGCGCAGAGACGATTTCGCCACCGACAATGCGTCCCTGAGGATGCTCAAGGCAGCTACCAATGCCGCAGACTACCGACAGCGCTACGATTGCGAGCAATGCGTTGTTCATTTCAATGTTTGGCCAAAGACTAACAGCGCCATTTGGCCGAGCCTGCTTAGTCACTATCAGCGGGGCTCTTTAGCCGACCAATAAATTGTCCAATATTGGGCGTGATAAGGCCCACGATAATACACAGGGAAAGTTCACAGTAGCGGGTATTAGTCTAATCTGAGTCATGGCAAAGTTTGTATTTGCAATACGCCGACTCCGAAACTATTTATCTATGTATATGTATGTATATGTGAAAAACATTCGAGAATATAAATGGTCAAACTTGACATTTATCAACCATTTAAGAATCTGCCTTATGTATCCTAATATTGATACCGTTTGCATCATAACCATTATACAAATATATGCAAATATTGTTAAATGATTTAAAGCTATCCAGGAAATCTTCATTGTGTTACATAAATCGCAGACAAAAAGGATTTATAAAAAAGTAAATACTATTTATTTCAGTTAACCATAGTCATAAGCCCGAGATCCTTAGACTGACCCAGGTCAACCGAAATAAGCACCCATATCTTCATATGACTTGTATGATCTAGTGTCGCGTTAAGCATAACGTAAGACCAAAGACCGCAGGTAGAGACAGATTTTTAAATACGAAATAAGACGAGAGCGTATATTCCACTCCGACGAAGTCATCAAAAAGCAAACAATTAAAGCTTTAACCTGCAAAAAGCTTCAAATGTTCAGCTAATTCAAGAGAGCATTTGCTATAAAAGCACTTGCTATAAAGGTTCTTGTCTTCACTTTAGGTAATCATCCAACATTTCTTTATCAATATCGATTATTTTATTAAAACCCCAGTTTATCGCTTACGTACAAACATTTAAAATCAAACATAAATTTAGAAAAAATAAATAAATAATCATATATATATTATGTGTATATATACATATATCATGCATTATATTATTCAGACTTCGGCCTACAACGTCTTGGCTTTCTCCAGTATCCAGCTACGCAGGGCAGCCACGTCGGCGTAGACACCGGGCAATAGCTTGGAGGCGCAGCCATAGCCCCATGAGACAATGCCCACCAGCTGATTGTTGGCCACCAGCGGGCCGCCGGAGTCGCCCTGGCAGGCATCCTTATTCTTCTCATAGCCACAAACCATGGTGTCCCGAATAATGTCGCCGTATTTGTACGCATCGGAGCCGCACTGCTGCCAATCCACAATGGAGACGACGACCGCTTGGAGAATCTTTGGCAGCGACATGCACCAGAAGTAGCATTTGGATCCCCAGCCCGTGACCACGGCCGCAGTACCAGTTGGCGGAGTGACCTTGGCCAGATCTATGTAGCGAATGCTCTCTGATTCGGCCACGCTCTCCGCTAGCTTCAGCAGGCCTACATCGTTTTCCAGGGTCTGGCTGTCGTACTGCTCATTGTATACCAGACTCTCGACGGCAACGAGAACCCCGCCTTCGTTATAGCGCGTTGAGCCGAGACGTACACGAATGCTGGACGCCTTGATGCCCTGCAGGCAGTGAGCCGCCGTAACAACCAGGCTGGGGCCGATTATGCTGCCTCCGCAGAAGTGGGAGCCGCTCTTCTTTTGCAGTGAGGCCTGATAGGGATGTGCCTCAATCGTTGTATCCTCGCCTCCCACAATGCGACCTTCCCGCTCGAAGCGATCGGGAGCGAGATTAACGGTGCCTGCCACAGCGGACCCAACCACCAGGCACAGCAAAAGTCCGACACTGCGCTGCATGCTGTCCGTAAACTAAATACTGATAGATACAAGGCCTAATATTTATATTAGAGTGTTTTTGGATCTTTATGACTGATTTACAGCCTTTTGATTAGTTTCGTCAAGGAAGTCTCAACTTTCTGACATTATCATGACTTCTAATACCCTTCTTGAAATGGCCAAAGAGAGCGTGACAAGGGACAGATACGATTCTTTATATAAATCAGCGCAGGAATACACTATTGAAGCGAGTAGTGGGGCATGTTGATAAATAAGAAAATACACATAAGGGATAACCAATAAATCATCCATAAATCAACTCAGGAATACTCTATTAGAATACAGTAATTGGGCATGCTGATGAATAAGTACATATGTGTATATTATATAAGAATAATGGGGCATGTTGTAAAACAAGAAGGTATGGCTAACGGAAAAATGTAGAGATGATGGGATAGAAAGAGATCACCTTAAGACATTAAAATCTTGACAGCTTTTCTTTTTTAATACGACCTTTAATGTAAATTTTGCATCTCATTTCCGTAAGTAGCTTTAAATCCTCTTAAAGACTCGAAAATTAAAAAAAAAAAAAAATGATATTGAATTCATGAAAAAAAAGCAAACAATATCACTTTTAAAGTATACTTAATCATAATTGTGGATAAGAACTACGCCCTATACAAACATTTACAGAAAAGAAGGGGAAATTTAAACTGAAATTCCAGGTGTCTCTTAGTCAATGATTGCGTCAATAGCTGCACTCCAAATTATTGCCATGCGTTGTATAGCTAGCTGCTTGGACGGAACCAATATTTCGGTTTGAAGAGTCACAATTCAAATATCAATGGGTTTTGCGAATATCGCCTAATTCTGGGCACGGTTATCTTTCCTTGGCTAGGTTCGTTATCTGTCAAAGACACCGTTCGAAACTAATAACATTCGGTACTCTTCACCCTATGCACACTCAAAATGGAATTTCAGGGTAAAACGACTTTCTGAATATGTTTGTGACAGACAGAAATCGAAGGAATGCTCCCTATAAGTAGTCAAGGCCAAATTTAATATAGGGATACGCCTGCAGTTTGCCCCATCCTTTTCTAACTTAAGCACTTATTCACAAAATTTTAGAAAATCATTTGGAGTTAGAGAAGTACAATGATTTGTACGGTACAAGGTATTCTTAGTCGGTCACTCCCGATTACTGGGGTCTTATTTGTTATTTGAGAAATCTGAGCACTGTCAGGGCATAAGCTCCAATAAGCTTTTTATGGCTTTATTGCCATATTTACCATTATCTACTATGGTCTATCGCGCATGAATTTTTTAAATATCCTACACACCCATTTAGACTGAGTGTTGCCTCTATTTTTTATGTTTTATAATAAAGTGTGTAATGCCTTTCTACGGTATTTTCACAGAAAAATATTTGTGTATACACATCTCATATCTCTATTTCCACTACACTGAACTTATTCTAAATTGATAAACTATTAACTGTAATGCGCACAACCCAATATTATCTGAAGCGGCATCGTAATTTGGGAAATTGGTTTTTGCAAAATATTGATTTAAAAAAGCCACTTATCAAATTAAATAATTTTGGTCTAATAAATAACTTTATCACTCGAGCGTTACTTTTTAACAACATTAAGCAGGCTTAATCCTATGCCATGTGAAATTATTGTAAATAAAATCAAGAATTATAACATGTATTTCTTGACTTCTATCTGTAAAGGTCTGTTCTTAAATAACTAGACGCTGCTTGATGGTATCTGCAAACCAAGTACTTTCTTGTGACTTCGCAGCTCATTTCTGTTAAACAGGAAGTTGCTTTTCATTTCAGATCATCAGTTGTGCACCTCATACTAAACACTTGAGCTGCGTGTCCAACTAAGCTGTCAACACTATTTAAATACCCTTCCACGAAATGAAACAGGTATATTAGTTTAGTATATTTTGACACGACAATTAGGGTCTCTGCACATGAGATTTTCTTAAATGTTATATATATACTGAGTAGACAGCCCGGATAAAAAATGGATATGTACAAATAGGATAGGCTTCTGTCTTATACAGTTATACAACGAAGGCTCCACACATTTCATAATTCAATTATTGTAGAAAATATCATATCAATCCGCCTATTGATAACGTCTATATAGATTTTCCTGGCAGTAGAGTAAAAAATCGACAAACATAATATAATTATTATAATATAATAATCCATTGAGATATACAGTATCGATTATAGCTCTACAGCTAGATTTTGACAACCATGTTACCCATTCATTTCTTCTCTAATGAATTCCCACAAACGGATGAAAATTTTAAGCACCTTAGTTCGCACCTATGAATTATATGGTAAAAACTGATTGATCAGTGCAGAAACTAAAATACGTTTTAGGCGTGATCGAGTATTATGAGAATGGTCACTTGCAACTCTAACATTTTTTATACCCTGAACCCATTGAAAATGGGAAATCAGGGTATAATGGTTTTGTGAAAAAGTATGTAACGGGCAGAAGGAGGCGTGGCAGACCCCACAAAGTATATATATTCTTGATCAGCGCGACGAGCTGAGTCGATATAGCCCTGTCCGTCTGTCCGTCTGTCCGTCCGTCCGTCCGTCCGTCCGTCCGTCCGTCCGTCCGTATGAGTGCGTCGATCTCAGAAGTTATAAGAGCTAGAGAGCTGAAATTTGGCATGCATACTCGTGAGTACCATACGCAGTACGAGTTTGCTTTATTTTTTCGATAAATTATCCCATAATATCGAGATATAATCGAAAAATTGATTTTGTTTTTTTTTTTAGCCTAATTTGAACATTTTTGGACCTGGGGTCTTCAAATTTGCGTTGTATATAAAGTTAATCGATACAAAGATTTTGTAATTTACAGATTTTGGATACCACGCCCCTCTCGCCCCCAATTTGTAAAAAAAAGTACTAGAGACTTGTGCTTTGGAATGTACACACATTTTCACCATATGATTACGCTCTAAAAGTTTCATTAAGATCGTATGTCTACAAAAGAAATTATTCAACAAATAAATTCTCATAATATTGCCCACATTGCAGCGCAGCCCAAGCGCAGTCGCTGCTTACTGCGCAGTTAGCAGAGCGCAGACTTATGCGTGCGTGTGGATGCATGTGTATGTATGTGTGCATAAAAGAAGTGCAGAATGATTAGAATATCAGCTTGGAGGGTTCAGGGTATCTCCTAGTCGAGCAGTCTCGACTGGAGCTTTCTTACTTGTTTCATATTAAGTAGCTAAACTTCTAGGCGTGTGTCGCTGTACAAAAAGATTAGATAATGGCGCACGAAGTGATGGACTTCAACTGAAGAGTTTTCGGCTAAGCAATTTGCAAACCATATCTCGTCTCGAGGAAAAAAAAAACAATGTTACGAGCCCTATCCCACTCCAGATAAAAAAAAAATCATTAATAAATGATGGCTCTACGCGATAAGGCTTTTGCGTCACTGTACCCACGGTCCTGAAAATAAGCCCGGAACAAAAATTAAAGTCCTATTCTTGATCAAAATTTAATTGCAGATATTATCATTCACATATTATATATCATATGAATGAACGATCAATTTAAATCGAGTTGGCAGCGTTGACCACCCAGGAGCGGAGGACAGCGACATCGGCGTAGACACCGGGATAGTTGCTGTAGGCACAGCCGCGTCCCCAAGAGACAACGCCGACGAGGACACCACCAGAAACCAGTGGACCGCCAGAGTCACCCTGGCAGGAATCCTTACCGGAGGCAGCGGCGCAGATCATGGTGTTCTTGATCTGGCTACCATAGCTGTATGCACTGGAGGCGCAACGAGCCTGGCTGACAATGTTCACATTGACGTACTGCAGCTGGGAGGGGAGGGAGTTGGATCCAGATGACTGGGTGCCCCAGCCAGAGACGGAAGCAGCAGCGCCGTTGGCAGGATTATAAGTAGCCAGACCGATAGCCTTGATGTTGGAGTTGAAGGACAGAGCAGAGCTCAGGCGGATGACAGCGATGTCGTTGACCATGGTGTTGGGGTTGTAGCCCTCGTGGTTCCTGAAGGCAGCGACCTGGATGAGAGAGCCACCAGAGTTCCAGTAGCTGGAACCCGCGCGCACCTTCAAGCTGGAGGCGGACACGCCCTGCAGGCAGTGAGCAGCGGTCACGATAATCCTGGAGTTGTAGATGGAACCACCGCAGGAGTGGCCGCCATTACGCTGCAGCGAGATCTGCCAAGGGAAACTGCTGATGGAGGTAGGAGAGCCGCCAACGATGCGTCCATCCAACTGGGGCAGGAGACCCTCAGGGATAGCAGCTCCAAAGGCGCAGGCGACGACCGACAACAAAATGACGAGCTTGAACATGTCGAATGCAGTTCCAAAATGGTTGAGTTACAACGCTTCTCTGTGCATTTTTATAGGGTCTCAGGCGAGGCGTTATCAGCTGTAAGTGGGGGATTACAAGCACTTGGGAATGACAATTGAAGGACAAACTCAGATTGTAGCGCAATTTATTGTGGGGCTTTGAACAGTTCATGCTTAGTTGAGCTAGCTTACAGCTCGTCAGCGGTCCTCTCGATCCAGCTGTGGAAGTGTGCGACATCAGCATAGACACCGGGGTACTTGACATCAGCGCAGCCATGGCCCCAGGAAACAACACCGACCAGACGATCACCAGAGACCAATGGGCCACCGGAATCGCCCTGGCAGGCATCCTTGTGCTCGGCGTAGGCGCAGATCATGGTGTCCTTGATCTGCCTACCGTAGCTGTACTCCTTGGAGGCGCACTCTTCACGATCAACAATCCTCAGCCTCACGGCCAGCAGATGATCGGGAATGGAGCCACCGGACTGAGTAGTGCCCCAGCCAGAGACAACAGCCTCGGCGCCATTACGAGGATTGCTGTCGGCAATGCGAATCGCACGAACGCTCGAGCGGTAGCTGATGGACGAGGACATGCGAATAACAGCCACGTCGTTGATCATAGTCCTGGGGTTGTAGCCTTCGTGGTTTCTGAAAGCACGCACCGAGTGCACGCTGCCGCCGGATCGCCAGTAGGTGCTGCCCACGCGCACCTTCAGCTGCTCGGCTGAGATCGACTGCAAGCAGTGGGCGGCAGTGACCACGATGTCGTGCGAGTAGATGGAGCCACCGCAGAAGTGGGCACCGTTGCGCTGCAGCGACACCTGGTAGGGATGATCTTCGATGCTGGTCTCGTAGCCACCAACAATGCGGCCATCCAGCTGGGGCAGCAGACCCTCCGGCACGGTGCCTGCCAAGGCGCAAACGGCCAAGCAAAGAAGTGCTACAAATTTCAACATCTCGATTAAATGGTTTTAGCCGTACACAGACCTAGGATTTATATAGCAAACATTCTTCGTAACGGACTACATGTACATGATACGTCAGCCCGAGTTAAGTGTCGTACGCAGCAGGTCCGATCAGTCCAATCTTGACATTTTCCACTCAATAGCGGGAATCGAGATTGTTTCTATTCATTTCTTTTGTTGTTTTCGCGTAAATTTAATCAATAGTTTTAGATAAGTAGCAAGCTCCAGAGATAGCACGCCACTCGACTGCCTATATAAGCGCCAGCACAATTCGATTAAGACATTGTACGAGCAATATGTTCAAGTTCGTGATTCTGTTGTCTGTCGTTGCCTGCGCCTTTGGTGCTGCTATCCCTGAGGGTCTCCTGCCCCAGTTGGATGGTCGCATTGTTGGCGGCACTCCCACCTCCATCAGCAGCTTCCCCTGGCAAATCTCCCTGCAGCGTAATGGCGGCCACTCCTGCGGTGGTTCCATCTACAGCTCCAAGATCATCGTGACCGCTGCTCACTGCCTGCAGGGCGTGTCCGCCTCCAGCTTGAAGGTGCGCGCCGGTTCCAGCTACTGGAACTCTGGTGGCTCCCTCATCCAGGTCGCTGCCTTCAGGAACCACGAGGGCTACAACCCCAACACCATGGTCAACGACATTGCTGTCATCCGCCTGAGCTCTGCCCTGTCCTTCAGTTCCGACATCAAGGCTATCGGTCTGGCTTCGAATAATCCTGCCAACGGCGCTGCTGCTTCCGTCTCTGGCTGGGGCACCCAGTCATCTGGATCCAACTCCATCCCCGCCCAGCTGCAGTACGTCAATGTGAAAATTGTCAGCCAGGCCAGTTGCGCCTCCAGTTCCTACAGCTATGGTAGCCAGATCAAGAACACCATGATCTGCGCAGCTGCCTCCGGCAAGGATGCCTGCCAGGGTGACTCTGGCGGCCCATTGGTTTCTGGTGGTGTCCTCGTCGGTGTTGTCTCCTGGGGTACTGGCTGTGCCTATAGCAACTATCCCGGTGTCTACGCCGATGTCGCTGTCCTCCGCTCCTGGGTGGTCAACGCAGCCAACTCTGTCTAAGAACTTTGCTCAATAAACACCGATATGAACATGAAACTCAAAGTATTTAATGGATGTATTACTTTTTTAATTTCCTAAAAACAGTATATTAGTTTTGTGCGATGTCCGTCTTACTGTTAGGATGACTGTAACTCTGTCTACTGCAGTGTAAACCATTTCATCGTTATCAAAACTGAAAGCTCGAGCTTTGGAGCTTCCGCTGGTATCCTCAGTTTATCATTATAATGTTTTTTGAAACGACCAGAAAATTCGATATCTCTTATAACAGCGCTATTGAGTTTATTTGTTGGCTGGAAATAAAGATTTAAAATTTAAAACATATAAGAAAACTCTACTATGATATTCCCTGAGCGCTGAAGGATCTGAGGTCTTTCATCAGTTAAATAAAATTACGTAACTTCAGCAGGATTTGAACCCGGCTATTTACAATATGCGGTGCACGGAAATCGATACGACGGGCTAAAGCGAGGCAAGCCCCCTGCAAGAATTAAAACAATGACTGAAAATACAAACACAATTCAAAAGCAAATATGCTAGAAAGCGTGTATATGAACGTAGATATATTTGTGCACACCATAGACAACAAAATTTTTGAGTGCGTACACACGCATAGGGAAATATAACGTGCATTACCAATTGCTTCGATTTGTTATTTAATAAATGTTGCAACTTTTAGCATATGATCACACATATTCTATTAAATATTTGTCATTTTATAAAAGTGACAATAGATTTACAATTATCTATACTCATAGCTGACCTTCAAGTTCAAAAATTAAAATTCTATAAAATACAACTAAGCCTACAGTGCCTCACATCTGATGTGATCCACTTTCAAATACAAATCAAAACTTGAAAAGAAAAGATTTTTTAAAATTATAATGCCAATTTGAATTTCAATTTCAAAACATCATTTGTTTATTCATTCTTAAAGCAAACACAATAGAAAACAAGTAAGAAGGCTCCAGTCGAGACTGCTCGACTAGGAGATACCCTGAACCCTCCAAGCTGATATTCTAATCATTCTGCACTTATTTTATGCACACATATATACACATGCATTAACACGCACGCATAAGCCTGCGCTCTGCTAACTGCGCAGTAAGCAGCGACTGCGCTTGGGCTGCGCTGCAATGTGGGCAATATTATGAGAATTTATTTGTCGAATAATTTCTTTTGTAGACATACGATCTTCATGAAACTTTTAGAGTGTAATCATATGATGAATATGTATGTACATTCCAAAGCACAAGTCTCTAGTATTTGAAATGCGTTTTTTACAAATTGGGGGCGAATGGGGCGTGGTATCCAAAATCTGTAAATTACAAAATCTGTGTATCCATTAACTTTATATACAACGCAAATTTGAAGACTCCAGGTCAAAAACTGTTCATATTAGGCTAAAAAAACAAAATCAATTTTTCGATTATTCTCGATAAAAAAGTTATCGGACGATTTATCGAAAAAATAAAGCAAACTCGTACTGCGTATGGTACACACGAGTATGCATGCCAAATTTCAGCTCTCTAGCTCTTATAACTTCTTAGATCGACGCACTCATACGGACGGACGGACAGACGGACAGGGCTATATCGACTCAGCTCGTCACGCTGATCAAGAATATATATACTTTGTGGGGTCTGCCACGCCTCCTTCTGCCCGTTACATACTTTTTCACAAAACCATTATACCCTGATTTCCCATTTTCAATGGGTTCAGGGTATAACAAGTAAGAAAACTCTAGTCGAGAGTGCTCGACTAGATACTACCCTGAACCCAACAAATAACAAGTAAGAAAGCTCTAGTCGAGACTGCTCGACTACGAGATCCCCTGAACCCTTGGAGCAATAGATATTTCAATAATTTTTCGCGTCTTTCAGCTTACACAAGAAACACGCACACACACACACACACACACACGCACACGCAGGCATACATACACACGCACGCATACAGACACAAACGCATACACACACTCACATACACACACACATACACATACACAAACACATACACACATAAGCACCCACGCATAAACACGCATGAGAAATTAATTGTTTAATAACTTTTTTTATGGACGTACGATCTTCATGAAACTTTCAGATTCTGATTATAACATGAATATGCATGTAATTGCCAAAGCACAAGTCTCTAGTATTTGAAATACGCTTTTTACAAAAGTGAGGGTGAGGGGGTGAATTTTGTACAATTACATTTTAACAAAAACCGAAATTGTATAAACTGCATATAAGCATACATTAAAAATTTGGAGACTCTATCAATAAAGGTGTAGAAGATATAATTTTATAACTGGTTTTCGGTAAGGTTTTTTATCGATAAAAAAAGATCGGGGTGAGTTATCGATTTTTAATGATAAACTTGATATGCGCGCTGTAATTACGGACATTTAAAAAAAATCGACGCGTTCATACATACGTTCATACATGTATACTTATATGCAATTTATACAATTTCGGTTTTTGTTAAAATTTACCCCCCACCCTTAAATTCACCCCCTCACCCTCACTTTTGTAAAAAGCGTATTTCAAATACTAGAGACTTGTGCTTTGGCAATTACATGCATATCCATGTTATAATCATAATCTGAAAGTTTCATGAAGATCGTACGTCCACAAAAAGTTATTAAGCAATTAAGTTCTCATAGTAAGCGCTTACTGCCGCCCATGCGTGTTTATGCTTGTGTGTGTATATGTATGTAATTGTTTATGTATGTGTGTGTGTGTGTGTGTGTGTGTGTGTGTGTGTGTGTGTGTGTGTGTATGTGTGTGTATGTATGTGTGTGTATGTATGCCTGTGTGTGCGTGCGTGTTTGTGTGTGTGTGTGTGTGTGTGCGTGTTTCTTGTGTGAGCTGAAAGACGCGAAAAATTATTGAAATAGCTATTACTCCAAGGGTTCAGGGGATCTCGTAGTCGAGTAGTCTCGACTAGAGCTTTCTTACTTGTTTAGGAATATATTTTCGTGTTGATGCAAAGAATTTACTCCAAATCCTAAATCCCTGGCTCTAATAACGGCGAAATACTTTACGTCTATATAGATAATAATATGGACATTTCACAAACTCAGTTAACTCTTTTCATTCCGTGACTAGCATAAATAACTCTCTATTGCTCGGCTGGGAGATATCCTGACTGCAAAAAATCTGATATATTATTGTTCCTCGTTTCGTTTATATTGCATAAATAACAATAATTCATTTGAAGCTCGCAAAAAATGTTAAAAGTACTCTACTGAAAATTTCGGGGGAAGATGGTCGCAAAACTCAGAAATATACAAAGTCTATTCGTACTGCGTGTATGCGTCTATATATATGAGTATATATTAACATGACCAAGTATCCAGCTGTTAGGCCTTTGAGAGGGTTGGATCCACACAGACGAGTACACAGACGAACATGGCTAGAGCGATTGTGCTCGTCGTGCTCACCAAGAATATACGATTTTTATAGCTCCGCCTTTTTCTTCAAATCCATAATACCCCAATTTCCCATTTTCCATTGCTTTCAGGGTATACGTATTGTACAAACTGAAATAAATAACACTTGCATAACTATGTAGTAAGATTTAGACATTATTTACAAAATACCAGACAGTATCTTGAAACGGCACTCGTCTGTTCCTGGCTTTATCATTCAGATAGCGTCTACTGAAATAGAGACTTTCAATTAATCAAGAAACCCACCAGACGTTATCTCCGTGACAAAGCGTAATTTTTTGTATATTTCTAATATGTTTTTAAAGTAAATGAATATAAGAGAAATGTCTCTAAATAGATCGTAACTTCTATATAATTTAGAAAAATGATTTAACTGATTTTCAATTATTGATCAGCACATAAGAACTTATTTTTAAGACAGCAGACAGACAGATAGACGGACACATTGACGGACAGGCGGACAGCAAGATGGACATTGTAAAAAGGCAATAGAGAGAAGCTCCCACACTCCCACGAGCGAAATGCAAATTGTATCCGATAAATAGCAGCACTGTCCAACGTATAGTATATTTTTAGTAAATATCTAAAATGAGAAGTGTTTTCACCGGAAACTCATATCGCACACACGTGGCCACATTTTCGAGTGGTTCCTTTGCCTTAGCCGAAATCAAGTGTGCACCACTCAAACCTGTACATACATTTACATACATATATGCATACATACATGCATACCTACTGACAACGTAATAACGTATCGACGTTGGATTAGAATTGATATTGATAAAATAGTTTATACTTATTTTTGTCTGAAGAGATAACCAGAAGATAGAAGCCACCTCCAACTGGCCTATATAAGCGCCAGCACAATTCGATTAAGACATTGTACGAGCAATATGTTCAAGTTCGTGATTCTGTTGTCTGTCGTTGCCTGCGCCTTTGGTGCTGCTATCCCTGAGGGTCTCCTGCCCCAGTTGGATGGTCGCATTGTTGGCGGCACTCCCACCTCCATCAGCAGCTTCCCCTGGCAAATCTCCCTGCAGCGTAATGGCGGCCACTCCTGCGGTGGTTCCATCTACAGCTCCAAGATCATCGTGACCGCTGCTCACTGCCTGCAGGGCGTGTCCGCCTCCAGCTTGAAGGTGCGCGCCGGTTCCAGCTACTGGAACTCTGGTGGCTCTCTCATCCAGGTCGCTGCCTTCAGGAACCACGAGGGCTACAACCCCAACACCATGGTCAACGACATCGCTGTCATCCGCCTGAGCTCTGCTCTGTCCTTCAACTCCAACATCAAGGCTATCGGTCTGGCTACTTATAATCCTGCCAACGGCGCTGCTGCTTCCGTCTCTGGCTGGGGCACCCAGTCATCTGGATCCAACTCCATCCCCGCCCAGCTGCAGTACGTCAATGTGAAAATTGTCAGCCAGGCCAGTTGCGCCTCCAGTTCCTACAGCTATGGTAGCCAGATCAAGAACACCATGATCTGCGCAGCTGCCTCCGGCAAGGATGCCTGCCAGGGTGACTCTGGCGGCCCATTGGTTTCTGGTGGTGTCCTCGTCGGTGTTGTCTCCTGGGGTACTGGCTGTGCCTATAGCAACTATCCCGGTGTGTACGCTGATGTCGCTGTCCTCCGCTCCTGGGTGGTCAACGCTGCCAACTCTGTCTAAGAACTTTGATCAATAAAGCCCGTCTAAACACATACATTTTTGTTTGTTTTCATAATTTTCCTGATGAACATGATAATGTTGGTATTTCATTTCATTTCTTATTAAACTGATTTCTTAACGCATCGTACGTTTACGTACTGGAATGGATTCGTGTATTCTTATTATTATGTATATAGATGACACTATGATTGAAACTATAGCTTTACAAAGTGTTCAGAAGAGGAGGGCAAAAGCACAATTTTTTATTTTTCCAACTTTTTATACCGTGAACCCATTATTAATGGGAAATCAGGGTATAATGATTTTGTTAAAAGTATGTAACAGGCGGAAGCAGACGTGGCAGACCCCATAAAGTATATATATTCTTGATCAAGGCGACGAGCTGAGTCGATTTAGCTCTGTCCGTCTGTCTATCCACAAGAAAAGTTATTAACAATTAAGTTTCCCTAGTAAAGCACCACTGCTGCCAATGCCTTTGTGTGTGCATGTGGGAATTATTATTGAAATATCAGTTGCTGAAAGGGTTCAGGGGATCTCGTAGTCGAGCAGTCTCGACTAGAGCCTTCTTACTTGTTTATATAAATGTAGTACCGATAAATTACGTGAGAATGTAAAGACAACAGACCCTATCTGAACTAACTGAACTACTTGAAATTTTCCTGAATCTCTAGGATCCCACTCTAGCAAAGGTTCAGTTTACAGCTCCTACATCATCTTAACAGCTGCTCCCTGCATACAGCATGTGTCTGCCTCTATGTTTAAAGGATCCTCACCTAAATCACTGACTTCTGCAGTCTATAGCTTCCATAATACTATACTCTTTGCATTCCTCTCTCCTAATTCCAAGATCAATGGTAATATTCTAGCCCGCTTTATTCCTGGTAGCAGTGCTTCTGTTTTCGTATCTGGTTCAAACTCCATATTCACTCTCTATTAGCTAGTTATAAACGGAAGTTACTCTGCTGGCCCATTGCCTCTGGAGTCTATCTAATTGAATGTGAATGAAATGAGACTGTTCAAATCGTTATAGCATTAATGTTTTATTGGCAATAGTTTCGGCCTACTGCTCACGAGCCGCTGAGTTCCAGAGGCGGCTCTTGGTCTTGACATTGGCCTTATCCTGTTTGCTGATGGGGCGCAGATGCGCTGCATCAACAATATCTCTGCGGGAGTCAATTTTTAGATGAATTCCTTTGAGGTGTGATTGGGCTTGGAGGAGTACTCACTTGAACTCTTCGTAGGTCTCGGTGTTTGTCACCGCCCTCAGCTTAGCATCGTTGCGCAAACTGTGGAGCTCCTCCTTGCGCAACAGCTCGAGACAGTCGTCCGCCAGCCGATGCAGCTCCTCAGGTGTTATGTCTAGGGAATCAGACATCTGGCTGAGTAAATGTCAAAATATTTACAAATACAAAATGCGATAGCTAATCGAAGCGAGTTTGCTTGTTTGACAACGGTTGCCCGGGCGACCAGTTCGAAGAGCTCGCTTTTGATAAGCCATTAACAGGCGATTAACGTTTACAGCTTGTGATAATACATTAGACCAAGGTGCATTCAGTTACCACTTGACTTCCGTGTGTGTTCCCCGACATGGCCTCCAGCTCCGGTCTCACACTTTTGCCGCTGATCGGCTGCTTCCTTGGCGGACTCGCATTGCCACTGAGCCCGGACCTGCGCCTTGGTCGCATTGTTGGCGGTGATAGCCTGCCAATACACAATGCACCCTGGCAAGCCTCCATACAGCTAAGCGCGCGACACATTTGCGGCGGCGTCATCTACAGCAAGGACATAATCATTACAGCGGCCCACTGCGTGGAGCACAAATCCGTAACGCTGCTGCAGGTGCGTGTGGGTGCCAATCAACACAATTCGGGCGGCTCGCTTTACCCAATCGCCAGCTACAAGGTCCACGAGTCTTACGATGACCAACTGCTGCACTACGATATTGCGCTTCTGCGGCTGGCCACGCAGCTCAACTACAGTCTGTCGGTCAAGGCGATTGCCTTGGCAAGCTCGAGTCCCGTAGCGGGCAGCAGCGTCTCCGTCAGTGGCTGGGGCTACACCGGACAGAATGGATCCACTAGCTTCGCCAGCAGCCTGCAGTTGGTGCAGCTGCAGGTCATTGATCGAGCCGAATGCGCATCCGCCAAATACGGTTATGGCTGGGATTTTGTGGGCGTTGAAATGATTTGTGCATCAGCTGCCGATAAAGATGCTTGCACTGGCGACTCAGGCGGTCCCATGGTGTCCCAAGGATTGCTGGCAGGCATCGTGAGCTGGGGCTACGGTTGTGCGCAGACGAATTATCCGGGCGTTTACGTTGATGTGGCTGTGCTGAGGCACTGGATAGTTAAGACGGCAAATGATTTGTGAAATCAATAACTAAAAGTCAGTCAATTAAAATAAATGGCTCCAACTTAAGCAATAATACAATATTTAAATTTAGAAGGCATTCGCGCAGTTCAACGAATTCGCCGCAAATGCTTTGCCTTAGAGAAAATATTCGGTTTATATTAAATTGGTATGCATTTGGTATTTTTTAGGGCATTTTTATCCCAAGAAAAATTAATTGACATTTTCACAGGAGAGTGATATACATAAATAAAATAAAATAAAGGAAAACGAAATCAGTTTAAATTGCAGTATCCGCCCCCCAGGTGGAATCGAACCACTTCGACGTTAATCGACTACGGATTTGAAGTCCGCACCCCGGACCACCGAAGCTCAGTGGGGCAGCTTTTCACTACAATTAGTTGTATTTATACGAGTAACGGTCAGAAAAAGCACTTGGGAATTCTAAAAGTGATACCAACTTTTATCACCACGGAATATCAAAGATTTGTATCTACAAAAGTAACCCATAAACCCTTTTATTTCAATTAAGAGCATGGCGCAAAACTCCATTTGGAATGATCAATATTAATGAAAAGTTATCAAACATATTAGTAGTGCAAAAATACAAGGCATATTTAAATTAAGGTCGCTCTCAAAGCAATCAAATACAACTTATAACCAGTACGAATTATTCATTTGCGTGGCTGCTGTATGTGTATCTGGGGCTTCTGCTGCACCGCCACCGGCGGCTTGTGCGAATGAGCCACCTGTGCTCCAGCAGGCGTAAAATCTGTGTTACCTTTAACAGGTGCACCGCTAACTGAGGCCGAATTAACATTGACTGGTTGCTGTAACAAAAACATTTATAACACATTAAATAAAATTAAAATTAAAGAATATCCATATTTACCGTTAGACCCGTACAATCCTCGGCGTCCTTAGCTGGTCGCTCAGAAGCAGGCGCTTTATGCTGCACAATGCGCATCCCACCAGCCTTCACTAGAAATAGATATTACTACGTCATCAGAAGTTTTTAGATTTTGATCAATGCCCAAAAGACAAGCCAACACATACATACATACATATATGCATGCATGTGTGTGCGTGTATGGAGGCGCTTTATCAGCAATCGCCTCCTCAACAGGCAGGCTGTGATAAGAGCAATGATATTTAGGTTAATATAATAGAAATTGATCAATTTAATGACTCCAAATGCGCAATTGACTAATAAATATCGAGAAAATTTATAAAAATCCAGCAACATGTCATTAAAAGATTACATACAAAACACGCGCATACCCAACACACACAATGGAAGAGAAACTGTAAATGCACTTACATGCAGGTGGGTGTCCAGCTACTAGATTCGGTTGTTCATCTGCCATGTTTTAAACAAATTGCAATCTAAAAAGTAGGCAAAATAAAAATCGGCTTAAAAAAAAACATATTTTACCAATAACCTCTAATAAGGAAAATAAGCGTTGGCTAGTTTCTGCGTTTTAGCTGGTGACACGAATGCAGTTTAGTTAGCGATGAGCAAATCACGGCGACTCACGTACACGGTCTGGCAACAACCTAAAACATAAACAAAACAAAGGCGCTGCCAGAATATCACAAAATATCGATGACAAATCATTCATCGCATGCAGTTACTTGCCGAATTCGTAAAAGATTTCATCAAAATTTGCCGTATTAAGTAAGAATAGAGTCAGTTCTCACATAATTTAAAAAACAAAAATCATACGAATTTAAAATGAAAGACACTAGGGTAGGTAGTGGTAAATATAGTTCTTACAGTTACATCACCACAAAAAGCAATTTGACCTTTGTGAACCATGAAGACAATTGAACTTCGTTTCATGTTTTTTCTGTTGCTGCTGCCAATGACAACTACAAATAATTACAACAACGCACCCATACAATTACAGCCATTCCCTCCATTGAAAAATGACAATTTGCTGCGTGCCGCACGTGGCGAAGTCGTGGATCGCGTCCCAGTTTGGGTGATGCGCCAAGCAGGACGCTACTTACCTGAATTTCAGGAGCTCCGCAAGCTACATGACTTTTTCACGGTTTGTCGTACTCCAGAGCTGGCCTGCGAGGTGACAATGCAGCCGCTGCGGCGGTTCGATCTGGACGCCTCCATAATCTTTTCGGACATCTTGGTTATACCTCAAGCATTAGGATTGACGGTGGAAATGCACGCCGGTGTAGGTCCTGTGCTGCCCCAGCCCATTCGCACGCCTGAGGATCTGAAACGATTAACTCCAGACGGTGCTCTGTCCCGGCTCAGCTATGTGGGCGATGCAATAACGATGATGCGCCACAAGTTGGATGGTCGTGTGCCTCTGATAGGCTTCACAGGCGCACCATGGACTCTCATGGGCTATATGATCGAAGGCGGCGGCAGCAAGACCATGTCTAAGGCTAAGGCTTGGCTGTACGACTACCCGGAGGACTCAAAACTTTTGTTAAATCTGCTCACAGATGTCATAGTGGACTATCTGGAAATGCAGGTGGCAGCGGGCGCTCAAATGTTGCAAGTCTTTGAGTCATCTGCCGAGCATCTGACCAAGGACGAATTTTTGGTCTGGTCGGTGCCCTTTCTGCGTCGCATACGCGACGACCTGGTAGATCGTTTAACCAAGAAAGCTGTGTCTACCGTGCCATTAGTGAGTACCTCTCCATGACTGACCTCATCTCGGATAACTTCACTAAATGTATTTTCAGACGATTTTTGCCAAGGGCGCTGGACATTCGCTTAAAGAGCAAAGTGAACTCGGCTACGATGTCATTGGATTGGACTGGACGGTGGATCCGGTTGAGGCGCGTGCAGCAGTTGGACCTAATATAACACTACAAGGCAATCTCGATCCGCAGGATATGTACCGTGATCCCAGTGAATTACATACGCTTACCACCGATATGGTTCACAAATTTGGCAAATCACGCTACATTGCAAATTTGGGTCATGGCATAACGCCACAGACACCCATAGCTAGCATGGAGGTACTCGTCGATGCGGTGCATAAAGCATTGTAGAATAGAATTACGATTGGTATGCAATATCCGCATAGTTGTATTTACTTATCAAATACAATTTTGCCTTGGGGTAGGGAAATAAATGTTAGTTACAAAAAAGGAGATATTGTTTTAAATTATGGCTAATCTAATTTATCGTACTAATAATACTATAGCTTGTTATCGATAGCTTTTAGACAATTTAAATTGCGGGCCGCCACTAACATCACTAAGTTTTTTATTTATAGAAAGATCTTGATCTGTATTTCATTTTTTTTTATTTTAATATTTAGTTTCATATTGCATTCAATTACAATCGAATCGAAATACTAATTGAATTCTATATGTTGTATCTGCTGTTCCTGTATCAACTTATCATATAACATAAGTATACTCCCGCAGCATATTAGCAAAGTTCCCATGATAATTTCTGAAATGATAAGGATTATAAAAATAAATCAAATCAAAAATTTATGGAAATTAGCAGTCACTACTTTTGCCAGGCAGTTGCTCTCCGAGCAGAAATCCAGTTATAGCTGTGAAGGCGAAACTTAGTGAATTTGCAAGCGGTACAGCTATAGTAATATTAGCACTTCGTAATGTCCACACATAGAGCACACTTCCGCACTGATTAAGTCCAAACGGAATCCAATAATGCAGACGTGAGCCGATCATTCGAACTTCGGCAAGAAAATTTCTATATCTAGAGCCCGTGTCCTTAACATTCTCAATGCCTTGGCTGCCCAGCCGTATAAATGGATTCGTCACACCCCACAGCAGACCAACAGTCAGTAGTTGCACTAAAATTAGTATTACATTACAAATGACAAAGAAAACAAAAAGCTATTTAATAATATTTACACGCAGTTGACAGCATTGTTTATGTACATCAGCTGTGCCGCCGGCTGTCATATTCCCAGGGTTGCTTGCAATACTTACCAACACTATTTGCGAGAGACGTTGTCAGCACTGGACAGCTGTCAGATTCTTTTACGTCAAGCTTTCATTTCCTATAGGTGGGTTTTTGCATATTACCCGAAATATAATCACAAAACATCGCAATTTACATCAATAATATTGCAATGAAATGTATGAAAACACTAACTGCACATAAAATGCTTTACGTGACTACCAAAATGTTGTGGCGATCAAAGTGCTGTGTGCGTTTGAAGGCCGATTGTAAATTGCTCTTGTTTTGATTGGCATACAAACCATTTCAATTTTAATATTTAATCAAAAACTGACTTATTACTTACTGCTTAAACAGGATACTGAACAGCAATAGCAATGGCAAAGACCAAGGGCGAGAAACGCAAGAAGTCGGCGATCACCGAAGTTGTCACCCGTGAGTGCACCATTCACTTGGCCAAGCGTGTGCACAACATTGGCTTCAAGAAGCGTGCGCCGCGCGCCATCAAGGAGATCCGCAAGTTCGCCACGCGCGAGATGGGCACCAATGATGTTCGCATTGACACTCGCCTCAATAAGCACATCTGGTCCAAGGGTATCAGGTAAGTCCTCACACATACATATACACACTCCCACCCTTCAATACTAATAATACTATTTCATTGCTCCACAGATCGACGCCATTCCGCGTGCGTGTGCGTCTGGCACGTCGCCGCAACGACGATGAGGATTCTCCCAACAAATTGTACACACTGGTCACTTATGTGCCCGTGCCCACATTCAAGAACCTGCAAACGGAGAACGTTGAGTCCAGCGACGATTAAGCTAAACAGCAACAAAACACACAGAATACAGTTTACGCCGCTATCAAAAATACGTTAATAAAAAGTAATTTTTATTTAGAAATAACTGAAGCCTAAAATTTGTGTCTTAAAGTCATGTGCACTGAGACGCCAAACAGGTTGACAGGAGGATATAATATAACGCCATTTAGGATTAAATATTTTGGAAATGTAATACAACATTGGACATAGCGATATTTCGTCGATGTATAAAATGCCGCATGTTGAAGCGCCTCTGTGGCCGGCAGGGAATAGTAAATATTAATGGATATAGTCATTTACTTAGTCGTTCGCTAAATATAAATCGAGTATATTCAGCACAAGCTACATATTTCATTATTAGATGAAGTGTTGGCCATCAGTTTGTAATATAATCTGCTTTGTGCGCTCTACTGAAAGGTCTTTATTTCAGAGCTCTAATCTGGAAAAACAGATTAGAAGCGGGTTTCATCCTCACAGCTGAAGACGCAAAAATCGCAAACTAATAAATTAGCATGATACAATATATCGAAGAACCCAATTTTAGCACATTCTTGAGGCTTAGTATATGATTATTACCCCCGCTCTGCGAATAACAAATGGCTGAAGCATTTCAATTACAGGCAAACCTTTCTGCTTTCGTTTGAATTGCAATACGTTATGTGTAGCATGCACGTTCAATCTGTATGATGATGAAAAGAGAGTAGGAAACTACTACAGAAGCTACATATGTATGTGTGCGTGAGGAATATTTTATTTAATAATATATTAACAAATTCAATTTATTATCTCATAGCAATACATAAAGGAAACAAGAGGTAAACAGTATATATACACTTATATATAATAACAATAATACACACAAAATAATTAATTTAGCATGAGACTAGAGCCTTATAAATTGTGGACCAACTAAATATATGCCCTCTCCATTGGATAAAGCCAAAAGCTGTTTTTCCGCTAATTCCAATCTTTGCAGTGAGAGTGCAGCAGGCAATGTGCTCTCGCCTAGGAGCTGCTGAAAGCCTGCCACTCCTTGATGCTGGTAAATTCGCAGCGTTTGTGTGGGCGAAGCATTGCTTAAACAGAGCAGCAGATCCTTGGATTTGTGCAGATGCATGAGAAGTAGCTGACGCGGTTGCACAGACTCCTCCAAGTCAAAGATTTGCGCCAGCTGGTAGTCCAGCGCATTACTGTCCTTACTATATACATATATATATGAACGTAGATTAGTATTAGTTACATCACATAAACTTGTAAACTACTCGCCTGTATACGTAAATGGCGGGTGCTGGGGCTGCAGTCAAGACGGCCAGGAAGCTACGATTCTCGTGCCTCGCCAGCGTCATTTGCTCAGCCTGCATCAGTGACAGTCGCTGCTGCAGCATATAGTTGCCATCTGAGGTCCACTTCCAAAACTCCACAGAGTTGGCGACAAGCAGGGCCAGTACATAGGCATTCCTGTCCGCAGTTGGATCTATCAGCTGTTTCACTTGCCCAGTTGGAATCGTGGCTTGCCGAGTGATAGTGCTATCAATGCTATCATTGGCTGCACAATAGATGTCCAGTGCTGAGAGCTGCTTCTGCACTGCTAAACAATCTTGGAACTGCAGACGCAAGGGGCTTAGGAACAAGGCGTTGCTCTTGACAGCTGAAAAGCGATCGCTGTGCGCATTGGCAAATTTCTCATCGGGTTGCAATAGTTGCGCCAGGCCTGTAAAAACAAAACACAAAACAGACGCGTAAACATATGAGAGAGCATAACGGCGAAAGTGTAAGCAATGTGGACGACGATAGAATACCCTTCAAATTTAGAATACTATTTTATAACAAACGAATTTATATGGAAAAGAAAAACAAAATTGAAAATAATAACTAAAATCTATATTGAAATAAAAACCATATTTATAATTGAATAATCAAGTAAAATTGGATTTAAATCAATGCAAATTGAAGAGTAATTAGGGGTGTATTAACAATCGATGCAATTATGTAAATACATATTAAGTATATTAATCTTTAATTTTTGTAAACCAAGTTTTCGAAAGGTTTGCTTTGGAAAATTGTCCACTGGTCGAATATCCCCCATTCGACATTTAGCTAAAACGTAAATCACAACGAAATTGATAAGGGGCAAAAAAGTGGTTTAGATTTGTTGTGGGACTCTTTAAAAGCAGCGGACTCGCAACTGGACTTACATTCATCGAGCAGCGAGCTGAGAATTCTAATATAATTGATCCAAGTTAAATACGCATTGAGAAAATGCTGAGAATTTATTGTTGGCTGCTTTGTTGTGCAGCGCTGGTCACGCTAGGCCAGTCCACGAAGGTGGAGAACACCGAGGCCAGCAGCAGAAGCAGCGCCAGCGCCACAGAGAGCCCTATCCCCAAGTCGACAGCATTTCAAGATGTTAGCACGGAGGCTGTTCGTACTACTGCAGCACCTACTACAACTACAGAACAATCTCAAAGCAACGCAGCGAATGGATCGAATCTAACGCTGCCCATGGTCATCAATACATGGAAATTCCCAGAGGCCAATGCGTTGGCGTGGCGTATACTCAAGCAGTCGGAGGGAGGGCTGCGGCAGACACGGAACGCCGTCGTCGAGGGCTGCACCAAGTGCGAGCAGATTCAGTGTGACGGAACAGTCGGCTACGGCGGGTCGCCGGATGAGCTGGGCGAAACCACCTTAGATGCCATGGTCATGGATGGGGCGACTATGGATGTGGGAGCTGTGGCCGGTTTAATAGGCGTCAGGGATGCCATACGTGTAGCTAGATACGTGTTGGAGCGCACAACACACACCATGTTGGTGGGACAAGGAGCAACGAACTTTGCCGTGGCTATGGGATTCCGCACTGACTCGCTGGTAACGCCCGAGTCGCGAGCCATGTGGCAGCAATGGAAAGCACAGAATTGCCAACCAAATTTCTGGCAGCGGGTCAATCCGGATCCGAAGATCTCGTGTGGTCCTTACGCGCCCAAGGCAACGCCCCTGACTCGCTGGAAAGAGGATCGTGCTCGCACCGAGTATAAGATTGGCCAGCAGCATCACGATACCATCGGCATGGTGGCCATCGATGCCAATAACCAAATACACACAGGCACCTCCACCAACGGGGCCCGCAACAAAATTCCCGGTCGAGTAGGCGATTCACCCATTGCCGGGGCCGGCAGCTATGCGGACAATGAAGTGGGTGCAGCTGTGGCGACGGGCGATGGCGACATTATGATGCGCTTTCTGCCCACATTCGTGGCCGTGGAGGCAATGCGGGCTGGTAAGGCGCCCGCCGAGGCAGCTGCCGAGGCTGTCAAGCGAATCGTAAAGCATTACAAGGACTTTGCAGGCGCAGTCATTGCGGTAAACCGACTGGGACACTACGCAGCCGCCTGCTACGGCATGCCCGACTTCCCTTTTGTCGTCAGCAGCCCGGCTGAGGCAACTACAGTGAAGACAGTCAAGTGCATGCCGGCTAACGCGGATATTGAAGTTGTGACACTGAAAAAAACATTGTAAAGTTGATTTTCTAGTAATGAAATAAAAAATACACAAAATGAAAATAAATGCATTTTAATTTCGAAGAAACAGTCTTTGTAAGTGTTGCAAAACGATGCAGAATCTATTCATTCGCCTTTTATAATTATGCCCGCACATCCGCACAATGTTTTCTATTGAATTTAACAGGAAATAGTTGCTTAAAATATGGGAGGATCAAAATTATATATGATGAAATACATTTTAAAATAACAATTTAGGTAATTATTGAACGCATACGTTCAATTAGTATTCAGTTAAACTGAAGTATTAATTACTAAAATAGTCAAAATTAAATAGAAATGTTATTACAAAAATAAGGATTAAACATCGAATTCAGCTTTTTTATTATTTAATTATTGAAACCAACATTTCTTTGCTTCATTTTAATCGCTTTGTTAGTTTGCGAGTGCTGCAAAACGTGCTTCTATTTTTGCATTCACTTTTGTACGTGTTTTGAACAACACACGTTCAGATGGTATGATATGTGGCCAACAACAGCATTTTAAATATACCGATTCAGGGACAGTAATTTAATTGAAAGTCATTATAATAAAATGATAAATTGTGAATAAAACGGTAATATAAATAACTTATTTGGACCACTGTACACATATTGATGTAACAGATGTTATGTCTGGTTAGCCATCTTGTTGTCGCTGTCTGAACGTGGCTAGACCCATTCGATTATTTTCCGCCAAATCAGCGTCACAGCAGACGACGCGCCGCATACGTGAAAACGCGAAGTTGCAGAACGAAGCGAAAAGAGCGCAAACTCTAGAAAAGAGCGGCAGGGCCAAACATTAAGTGAAAAACTGGTCATAAAAAACGCCGTCAAAATTAATAAAAACGCGCAAAACGCAAGTCGCAAGTCGCTGACTAAAATGGCTATACAGCTGGACAAAATTCTGGCCGACATTGCCAAGGAAAAGGCTCTGCATCCGAATAATACGAGTGCCACCAAACAGGAGCAGGACGATGCTTGGGCGCGAATTGGGCGCCTCAACAAGCTCACTGTGCATGAGTCGCGCTCTATTTTCATAGTTCTGCAAAAGAAATACGAACAGGAGAAACTTAAAGGAAATTCAGGATGGAAATTGTATGGACTAATGCAGAAGATCCATCAGGAGCCGAAGATCAAGACGGAAGAGTGAGTGGGCAAAATAATTGAATTTAAATAATCATAAACTAACTATTTGCTTTGCGTTGATTAGTGAACAATTGCCCATGGAGGAAGTAGAGGAATATGAAATGTTGGAGGTGCAGGAGCAGGAAGAAGATGATGATGGCTCCGCCAACGCGAATCCACGACAATTTGGTCAAGCAACCAATTCCACAGGTTCGGCTAGCTTAGATGGCGACAGTCCGACAAAATCGAGTAGCACTGGCGGCGGCACTCCAGAAAAGGACGTTAAGCCGTATGCAAAACCAAACGTAGATACACCGCGTCCAGCATTTGAAGAGAAGAAGCTGCTCAATACAATGGCCAACAATCCGCAGCGCTCCAACTCACAATCGAATGCGGTTTCCGTGGCAGCCGCTGCACTTCAAAAGAAGGGCATAACTTTGAAAAAGACGCCTAGCAGCGCCGCCGCAGCTGGACACAAGTCGGCGTCCGGAGCAGCGACACAGCAGTCGCAGTTGAGCAGCAATAAAACAATGTCCTCGGTACGCACCACAATTCAACTGCCCGATTCAATGAAACGCAAGCTCTCGGACGAATGCTCCAATACGCCGGTGCAAAAGAAGCTACAAAGGAATCAGACTAGCCCCAAGAGCACCCATACATCAGGAGGAGGAGGAACAGCGGTAGCAGCAGCTACAGCTACAGCCTCTGCCGAGCCCACAACTCCAACGAGTGCGACATCGAATGTGGTTCACACGACTACAGCTCAACTGCTGCAGGTAAAGAAGGATCGCGAGAGCAATCAGTCACCACCTCCAGGCATTAACATTATAACCATACCTGCCTCACAGCAGATCAATGGGAATCTTGTTAGTGGCGGCGCAGCCAACTCCTCGACAGGGGCTACCATGGCCTCCACATCCGTGGCCAGCACCAATGGCTATTCGCCGCATCTGGAAGAGCTCAATGAAATCATCTTTGATTCTGGCAAAGTGAATGCAAGCTCCCACAATACTGCTGAGATTATTAACTTAGGCAATTTCGACAATTCGCTGCCGCCGACATTCTTCAAGAATCTGTGCAACTCGACGCGCCACGAAGCCCTTGGCCTCTACGTGGCAAATGTGATGAATCGAATCTCACAGCGTGGCGCCGCCAAACTGGAGCTGGGCATACTTCGAGCCATCGTGGACGTACAAAGTGACGAGCTGGAGCAGTAACCGGCCACAGACGAGATTCGCAGAAGGAGCAATCCCCTCCCCCCTTAGAAGTAGTAAAGTAGAGAAGTGTTCGCGCAACAGATAACTCGATTTACGATTTTATTCAGTGGCGTTTACACGAGTTCTGGTTTACACTTGTCTGAGCCACTAGATATATAATATATATAATTTATAAATTATTAATCATTTGGGCTGAGGAGTGAACTATACAGCAGCTAAGAACAGGAATATATTTCATGATTTCAGTGATATCGAACAAGCAGATCATATTTAATTTGTTTAGATATTATTGGCGGCTATTTAAATTTGAATCTTTAAATTACCCAAATCGAGGAGAAATATTTTATAACTTTTATGACGTCGAATACTTTGATATTTAATTTATTTATAAATTATTTTAAAATTATTGACTTTCATTTTATTCTATTATATTTTTGAAATTATATAATAGGCCAGTGCTCATTGACTCGTGTAAACATAACAAATTGATATAGAATATATCTTAGTATACTCTATGGCTAACGCAACAAATATCAGTTATTGGATACACTATGGTGCATCTTATTAATGGTACTAATATTTAACTTTGAACTCGTGTAAATTTTGCCCAGTTTATGCAAAGTATTTAAAAATGTTTCATAAGTATAAATATATAACACTATATACCACATATAGTTTATACTATATTTTTACTATATTTATATATATTCATTTAAGTGATTTTATAAACTTTCATTCGCTTTGCATAGACCGAGATAATGTCTGCCATCTATTATTCCCCCATCCTCCATCCCCACACTGAGTCAAAATTCATTCAAAAAATTTAGTTGATAAGTTCGAGAACCATTTCATAAATTAAATTATATGATAAATAAAGACGCATTATATAGCCGACTTACTTGCATTGTATATGAATTGTTGCTGCTGCGACTGCCACGCATAGGCATTCACTTGGTCCAGATCCTGGTGGTTCTGCCAAATGGCCAGCACTTCCGTCTTGCTGCTCGGCTCCTGCAGCAGCTCCAGACGACTTGCATTTAGCGGCAGATGTTGCAGCAGAGCAAAGCTTTGCAGCACAAAAGAAGGAGCTGTAGGATGGAATATATCACGATATCTTCGAAGGACACATATACATATATAGCTTACCTGTGAGGCGTCGCTGCACTGCAGCCACTTGCTCATTTAACTGCTGCCAATTGTTTACAGCATCTACTCCACGTTTCCATTTGTTGCTTCCAGCTGGCACATCCCCCAGCTCATAGTTGGCCACGCTCAGTGGCTGAGTGAATATCAGCTGGCTGGCCACATGCAAATTGGGACGATTGTGAGCCTTGTTGACCAGCAGCTCATTCACATTCAGCCCATTGATGTTATCCACCCAGAGCTCTTCGATGTTGCTACTCAGGATACGCTGTTGCTCCGGAAGCGCGTTCTTCACCAGCAGCGAGCCGCGTATATACTGCTCCCGATCACAAAGAAGCAATTGATCCGCTTGCCAGTGAACGCCATTCACTGGACCCACAACCCGCAGGTCGTTGTAGAGATTCAGGGTTTCCATGACCGTGGTGCCGGCAATGGTGTGATTACCATAGGTGTAAACCGTATTGTTGATCCATTGCGCAATCGGAACGTTAGCTACTGTGCTGCTGGTCGTGGCAAAGAGACGTTTAATTGTTGCAGTCTGTGCGGTTTTGGGTGCATCTATTACAGTGACGCCCGGATTATCCTTGCGCAGAACGTCGTCGAATAAATTTAATTGATTAACACGCACATTATTTAGATCTCCCTCAACTTGAGCTACAGGTAGACGCCATTGTGCTGTTATGGTTTGTAGACCAGAGGTTTTTAATGAATTTTCCACGAAATCCTCGAAATTTAATGGGAAGTTGCTATAATACAAATTGTTTTAAATATTGATATAAAATTATAGCTAATATATGGTAAATTATTATTATTTATTTAATATTATTATATATTATTTCAATAATTTTAAAAATTATAACCGCAAAGATTGAGCGGCCCTTTTAAAAATACGTTCACACTGTTCATGTACAAATCATGGTGATTATCGATAGCGCGATAGCTCGATATTTCTTGTAAGTGCCATCATTTGTGTGTCATCCCTGGAAGTATCAGTTTATTGTTTTTCTTGGTGTGAAGTGTTGAGAGATTGAAAAGTGCTGTCTGCCCGTAGAAAGTGCATTTAATTTAACATTAACCCCAACAAAACACAAGGTAAAACCTAGATTGTACCTGTGGTAATAATCGTGCGTGTACATTGCGGGCAATTGCAACGTGTACAGAAATTTCACCTGCAAACAGAAGCGCGCACAGCTGATTGTACCTTGTATGTGTGTGATAGTTGACGGGGAGGGAACATTTGGAAGTGTGTATATGTGCGGAGTGCATGTCAAACCGCGTTAAGCGCGTAAACAAATGCAAGTGAAACTCGATGCCAATTACAGTTAAAGCCTTTAACAATCACTTACCCAATGCCCTCAACAAGTGCGCCATCTTTGACACGTAGCTGTACTTGCTTGGCGGTCAGCGTTTCTGCAAAAGTGACGTCATTCTCGAAATTAAACGGCACATTTAGACGCTGACTGCGCGTACGGCTAAAGTAATTGCGTTCGATATGCTCCACATCCAAACCGTTTAGTGTGCCCTATTGCAATACAGTTAGTGTTTCACAACCATTTATACATGCGAAATTTGTACAGCGACTCACCTCAAACTCCATCAGCCCGTTAAAACTGGCATTGGCCAGCTTCACAGCTTGCAGTTCCACAAACTCGTTGTCTAGCCAGAGCTCGTCGAGCAGTTGCTGCAACTGATGCCCGTTCAGCTTGTCATAGATCGGGGGCACTGCAAACTCGGCCTGCTCCACGTGCAACGTGTCCAGCTCGCCCGTTGCCCCGCCTTCAAGGTAATGTTTGAGTGCATCTAGCTGGTAGTCGTTTAGGCTGCTCACATTGCAGACGTGCTGCGGCGATAGCATCACCACATGACCTTTGACCTTGAATGGCGCCTGCAGCGTGCCGCCACCTTGCGCATGCAGCATATCCTCTGGCACGCGCAATCCATTCACACGCCCCACACTCAGCGACTGCTGCAGCACAATCGGATTCACTGCAAAATTGCATTACATTGAAATTGCATTTCCTTATTGGATTTATGATCAATACGGCTATTTGATTTCCAATTAGACTAATAACTGCTACAAAATTCAGTTGTATTTAGTTGAATTGCTCCTAAAGCTTTAAGCTTTACACGGAATCAGTAAGAAGAGCTTTGCATTGTTTGCTTTCTTATTAGACTCGTGCTGATTGCAGACTGTAATATTAGCGGATAGTATTCTTTGCAAAGATAAAAAAGCAAGGTAAAGCTTTAAACTTGAGTCATAAGACAGATGAGAGTTTCAATAATTAATTTACTTTGTAAATATTAATCAATGCAGAGATACAGTTCAACCTTACCTAAGAGGAATATAGTATCTAGGTTAGCTCATAGAGCGGTCCATTTTCGTAATTTACTAATTAAGTTTATCGCTTTGGTTAAGCTAATTGACATTTTGGCTATTAGCTGGATTCTAAACGTCGACGCTATGTTTATACCCTTAGTTTAGTTCATGAAAATAACTAGTTTAGGTGACCTTAACTGGCATTTGAGGCACATGAGCTTAATTGTTATTGGTCAAGCTAAGTACGTTGACAGCTTTTATATTATCTTAAATGTTGGTGCCAAGAAATTCTGAATTGTTAGTCTGCTTTTAAAAAGCCAATTATAAACGAGTATAGTATAGTACAGTTGTACTTTGCTCTACCTTTTAAATAATATAATTAGCTTAATAATTCTTCACTGTTTTATTAAATTGAGTAAATCCTTGGAATATGCAACAAAGAAAAAGCTTGAATGTTCTCGAGACTCATTTTACGATTACACAAAGAAAATCGAGACTTGATTCATTATGAATATTGTAAACAAGAAATCATTGCTAATTCAAATATTGCTCAAGTTATTTTTGATAAAATAATATGAAGTCTCAAGTGCATGATTTGTCTAGGCCTTATTTCAAAGAACTAACGACACTCATCTTACGATTAAATCAAATATTGATGAATATTCATTTTCGGACCAATCCAATCCCGATCATGATTCAATGTATGTATAAGTAGTGTTTGTCTACTTACCAAATTTGACTGCGGGCAAGTGTTCCGTGCCATTCAACCTGTAGCTGTCTTTGACCAGCTGCTCCAGCGTGTAGTTGTTGAGTCGCCCCTTCAACTGCACATCCTTATCGCTGGCTAGAGATGCAAAGACTTGCGGGGCTGTGAACAGCTGCGGGCCGCTGCTCTGTAGCCAGCAGTGCCCGAATCTTTGGGCTGAGATACCGTTTAGAGTGTCTCCAAAGGTGAGACCGCTCACGTTGACAGCATGGCGAAAGGTGAAGTCGCCCACGTATTTGATGTTGCCCGCCAGCTGCTGGAGCTGCTGCTCCACCTCTGCCACGGTGGCATTGTTTATGCGCCCCTTGAGCCACACGTTGCGTGCCTCGATCGTGCCATTGAAGTGCTCCGGCAACTGCCAGCTGTGCGGGCGCTGGGCGCCCTGCTTGTAGAGCTCCTCGAGGGTGTGGCCAAAGATCTGGCCATGCATGTGCAGCTGCTCGACGGTGAGATGCTCCGCCTGCAGCTGATCCACGTACAAGCTGCTATTGGAGCGCTGCTCCCCGCCGTGTTGCATATATGCATGCAACTCCATTCCATTCAGCAGCAGCTTGGTGGCATTTAAGTGAGGCGCATCCAGGCCCGCCAGCTGCATTGGATGCTTGAAGCTTTGGTTGCTGCTCTTCAGCAGCAGCTGCTGCGGTAGCTGCTCCACGTTGATGCCGTTGACCAGATTGACCTCGCCAAAGCCGTTGAGTATGGTAAGGCTCTGGGGCAGCCGCTTGGCGCCTTCAATCACCTGCACCTGGTCCACATTCAGCTGCACCAGCTCCTGCACGTCCTGGGTATTGATGAAGCTCACCTGCGTATTGTTGGCGTTCAGTGGCTGCTCAAAGCGCAGGTTCAAATTGTCTAAGGGTTGATCCACGTGCAGTGCCTCCTGCAGTATTCCAACTGCCGATCTCTGTGAGGATGCATCGCGCAGCTCCTGCACTTGCAGAAGTTGTCCAATTGTGACATCGCCATTGATCACATAGTCGCCCTGCAGCTCGAGCGGCTGATCTGATACTTTCATTGGCGACATGGCACTCAGCTCGGCGCCCAGTAGTTGACCCTATAGAGGAGACTGAGGTCTGCAAAGATCAACTTTCCATTATTGACGGTCAGGGACACTTACCGAAATGGTAATCGGCTCCAGCACACGAATATTCTCGAATCGCTTGGTGCCCTCAATCACCTGGGTGTGGTTCGCCTCATGGAGCAGCACGTCGAAGCGCTGCCTGTCCACGTGTATGTGATTGAGCCGCTGGTTGATGTTTAGCCGATTCACCTCGATGGGCTGTGCGAATTGTACGTCCTGCTGCACGACGTAGTCTCCAGCATCGATGGACACCAGCTGGCCGAGTGGCCGCTCGTTGATCTCATTGCTGTTGACTCTGACTGCCTCGGCCTTCAGGTTGCTGATGTCGGCGGCTGCCTTGATGAATTGGACCTCGTTGCCGCGTCGCTTCAGCGTTTGCTCCAGCAGCTGGGTCCAGTCGTGGCCATTCAGTTTACCCGACAGCTGCAATTCCTGCAACGTCAGTTGCTCCAATGCAGGCGCTGGCAGATCCTTGGCCGCCTCCTTGTACTCCTCGCTCACATACACTTTGCCGGCGCTGACCGACTCGTAGATGGGCTTCTGTCTGTCCACCCCATTAATCCGCTCCGCCTGCAATGCCGCGTGCACCACCAGCGTACCAACTGTTATCTCATCGAACTCGTGTTGCTCCTTCGGCTGCTGCACTCCATCCCGCTTGACGGGATGATGCTGAGCCCGAGCTGCATCCATTTCGATAACGTCCAACGCACGCTTTGCATAACGCAGAGCATCCCAATAGTTTGCAGTCAGTTTCTGTTGCACATCGACAAACTGTGAAGCAAAAGAGAGGGAATATATAATGTAATTCGATTACTGCTGTCTACTCTTGTATAAGTATACGACGATGATATATATATGATGATCGAACACGCTTCATTTCATTTTGTCCATTATAGAGCTGTCCAAATTTCCGAAATTGCTGAGCTTCTGTTCATGTTCATGTACAGGCAATTTGGTGTATATGCTCGCATTGAGAACCAATGGTAAAAGCTATATGAAGTGGATATATCTATATATAATAATAATAGTAATATAGAGCATTGTATATATTTTATACAAATATGCTTTACTGAATCATCATTAGTATAAGCCACAAAAAAAGACAAGTAAGAAGGCTCTAGTCGAGACTGCTCGACTAGGAGATACCCTGAACCCTCCAAGCTGATATTCTAATCATGCTGCACTTCTATTCACACATACATACACATGCATCCAGACGCACTTATAGCAACGCGCTCTGCTGACGGCACAGTAAGCAGCGACTGCGCTTGGGCTGCGCTGCAATGTGGGCAATATTATACGAATTTATTTGTTGAATAATTTAATTTCTAGACGTACAATCTTAATAAAACTTTCAGAACGTAATCATAGTATTCAAATGTATGTACATTCCAAAGCACAAGTCTCTAGTACTTGAAATGCGTTTTTTACAAATTGGGGGAGAAGAAGGCGTGGTATCCAAAATCTGTAATTTACAAAATCTTTGTATCCATTAACTTTATATAAAACGCAAATTTGAAGTCTCCAGGTCTAAAAGTGTTCAAATTAGGCTGAAAAAACCAAGTCGATTTTTCGATTATTCTCGATAAAAAAGTTATCGGATGAGTTATCGAAAAAATAAACTTGTACTGCCTATGGTATACACGAGTATGCATGTCAAATTTCAGCTCTCTAGCCGTTATATCTTCTGAGATCCTTTTGCTCATACGGACGGACGGACGGACGGACAGGGCTATATCGACTCAGCTCGTCGTCCTGACCAAGCATATATATACTTTATGGGGTCTGCGATGATTCCTTCTGCCTGTTACACTTTTCACAAAACCATTATACCCTGATTTCCCATTTTCAATGGGTTCAGGGTATAAAAAGAAAAACACCTTGAATTAGTATTGTGCGGTTGGTAGCACCCGACTCGTTTAATTGTTTTCAGAAAACACTTGTGTATTTCGTCATTGTTAGCCCCGCTTATCTTATTTAAATAATTTTTTAAGTATATGTGCATATTGTATTACTCACCGACTTGGTGTTTACGCGTTTAATGTGCATTTTCCGCAGCTGCTTTTCCCGTTCGCTGAGTTTATGCTGCAATTTGAGTTAAGTTGATTAGAGTGTCCCAATGAGTATCCAATACTCTCTCTTACCTTTAGAGCCAGCAACAATTGCTCCAGATTAACTGCATCCATTCTTTTTGTTTGTTCGCGCGCCCATTCGATGATTTGTTGCCGCAGGACATTGGCGTGCTCGTCCTGTTTATAGAGCGGCTGGAATACGTTTGTCTCATTGGCGGCCATGTTCTCGTTGGCAATAACTGACAATAATGTAGAAGTGCACCACATAAAGCAAACTGCATTTAGTGGAAACTTGGCCAAAACCCACCTAAGTAGCTCTGCTCGTTCTCCTCGTAGCTGCGCATGCGTGCCACGCCCCTGCTGAAGGCGCCTTCGGTGAACTGCACAGTCGATTGCTCGAATTTCCAGTCGTTGAGATTGTAAATTTTCACATCCTGCTTGTTGCAGGCCACAAATAACAGAAACTTTTCCGAAACTGAGTGCTGTACGCGAGATGTTTCAATTCACGATATGATCATTTTATATATAAATGTATGTTGTGTAAGTAAATAATATTCTATTTAATATGACTTGACTCTTCTTACTTTACTCTGAGATTATTATTCTATTCAATATGATATACTATACGTATATGTATTAGCCGAGACTTTATGCGTTTGTCTCTGCAACATATATGACCACAATTTTATGCATTTGGCTCTTCAATCTCACTTGACTCTATGACTTGGCTTCACTCACCGTCACGGGCAAAAATCGTTCCAGTCCATAGAAACTCAGACGCTGATAGGGCACGAATTCTCCTTTATCAAAGACATAGATCACCGTATCTGCTTCGCCAGCGCTGCCTGCAGCTCCTGCTGCGCCTCCTGCGGCACCCACCGTATTGCCCATTATAAGGAAATGGCGGCGGCTGACTTCATTCACGGGCAGACTGAAGTACTTCACATCGACTGCTCCATTGGTGCGCAGGCGTTGGAAGAGCTGAAAGCGGCGCGTTGTTGGGTCGTATTTGTAGATCTCCGAGTGGGTGGAGGTGCGGCCATCTGGACTGGCATAGTTGGCCACCGCCACGTAGTCCGCGTAGTCAATGCCAAAGGCCTCCAGACGACGCGCGTTGCTGCAGGGGATGGCGCCCAGGCGCTGGAATGTGCCACTAGTCCACTTGAAGTAGGGACAGCTCGGCTGCCTCTTCGTGCCGGCCCCCTCGTAGGCCTGCAGCAGCGTCAGCTCCTGGCTGCTAATCCTCAGATACATGCCTCGCAAGTGCAGGCCGGCAAAGTACTGCACCGTGCGCATGACTCGCTCCGGCGACAGCTCGTAGATGGGCGAACCATCGCGCGCCTGCAGCACGGGCTCACTGTGGTTATAGCTGAGGGCCACATAGCCCAGACCCGCATATGCCAGGCAGTCTAGTGCCACGGCTTTGGGCGCCGGCTGCTGCAGCAGCAGCTCATAGTCCTGCTCTGCCGCCCGCCACACGTACACAGCGAACTGGCGCACACCTGCCGCATCCTTGTGCAGCGTTGTGGCATACTTCACGCTGGGCAGCTGCAGCATGCAAATGTCCAGGGGAAACGGCACTGGCACAGAGGCGACTCGCTCCAGGCCGTTGAAACTATAGCCAGCTGACAGAGTGATAGAGAGAGGGAGAGAGAGAGAGTTAAACATGGGGTAATAGATAAATTGACGGGAAAAATAATAGAATAGATAGTATAGGGGACGATTGATAGGTAGATAACATATAGCTAATAGATGGAATAAAAGGAATTGATGACGAATATATGATAAGATAGCTAGATGGAAAAAGGTTGATAGTTACATGTGCGGAAAACATAATAAAATGTTAACTGAAAGATTGACAAACACATGTATGTATGGAGTAAGGAATATAGAAGGAAGATGGTATCTAGGGGCAGGATAGACAGGACAGGCGATTCAAAAAGGCGTTTAAGAGAGTTGATGTGTGGAAAGGAAAGAACAAAAAGATATGGTGCAAATATCTATGCCCATTCGAGACTTGGCAAATCGGGTACTTCGGTAGCGTCTATAGTTATGCTAACACCAAAAACTGCCTTGTGGGTTGGTTTTAAATCTCTATGAAGTTGAGCGAATATATTATATTTACATGTTCACTGGGGCGTGGCAAATAAGACTTTAAAATGTTTAGCATAGATTCTGAGTACTATTCTGAGTACAAAATACAGAAATAGATATGAACAACAATGTGAGCGTGGCAAATCAGAATAATCTATACTTTGCAGTGCTCTGGTGCTGCCTGAGTTTGGTCGTGAATGAGTATTTTGCAGTCAGTAGGACTGAATTGGTATTACATTCTTTTAATAGACTCTTTTTTAACTGGAATTTAAGTTGACGTAGTGTCCCTTTGAGGAGTTCAGCAATACTGTATATTTTGAGTATTATAAATTTTATATTAAATATATAAGGATATATAGATGCAGCTTTAAACTGTATGTATGTATCTAAGACTATATATATTTAATTTACTATATATGACAGCGAATTGAATTGAGCTTTAAGCATTGTATGCCTTTCGATCATAGAGTTGTTCAACGCTTTTCTATAGTAGTCAAGCTTATTATTTATAGCAATCATCTAGAATATCTGTTTGATGATACGCAAGAATTTCCAGACAGCTTTGATAAAGTTTGCAGCAAGAGCTAAGCTGAGGCCGAGACTAAATCAAACAACTCTCTCTCAATTTCCGTTAGCCATTGGCCATGGATTTGCAAGTCTATCGATGCTGCATCGGCCTGCAGCTGGAGGAGTTAGATCTGCTGAGTTCCATTTACTGTGCGGCGGGCGAGCTGCAGCTGCTCGATGCTGGGGTCGTAGCTGACTTCAGCGAGTTTCTGCAGTCGGAGTCAGAGGCGTCGTTGCGGTCCCACTTGGAGTACATCATCCGGCTGACTGTGGCTGCCAAGCAGTGCGTGGATGTGCGCATCGAGTTGCCGCATTTGTACCCGCAGCTGGAGCTGGCCAGGATTAGTGTGCACACCCCGTTGCTGGACAAGATCAAGGAGCAGCACTTGAAGCTGCAGATTGATAATTATTTGCTGGAACAGCGCCAGGCAGAGGAACCCTACATATTTCAGCTACTCAGTTGGCTGCAAGATCAGATTGAGGCACTAATGAGCTGCACGTCCAGCGATCTGGAGTGCCCGCCATCGGAGGAACCAAAGGAGCCAAAAGGCATGCAGCTAGAAAGGCTTTGGATATACTCGCATCATATCAAGTCGAGTGCCAAGCGGCAGGAGCTTGTGCGTCAAGCACGGCAGTTGCAGCTCACCGGATTCAGCAGGCCCGGCAAGCCGGGCATCATCTGCGTGGAGGGCGAGCCGGAGAACGTGCAGGAATATTGGCGCAGTATCAAGGCCCTGCGCTGGCAGAAAATTAGCCTGGTGCGCACCGAGCCGTGCCACAAGCGCCGCTTCGAACACTTCACTGAGCAACTCTTCAACTCGTCAGCCGCTGGCGGCGAGGAGGGCGTCATTAACATGGGCCAGTTCATCAGGTTTCTCGAGGATCATGGCACGGGCTACATGAAATCTGAGTTGTTTGGTTTAGCCTAAGATTTTCGAATGGATCCAAATTCAACTTCAAGTACTGTAAATAAATTCTGTTGTTTATATTTTCTAAAGTGAGTAAACCTTTGTCATAAAACTGTTGCATGTCGCGCTTGTGCAGGCGCTGCGACTCTGCGTCCAGGTCTGAGCCAATGCGATATCCAGGATAGCTCTCCCCGAAGAGCACCTCGAAAGCATGCCCATGCTTCCACAATAGCCAGTGGAATATGAATACACAAACTAAACGGCACATTGAATTAGACAACACTTAACACGTGTTTCGCCAAGCGAAACTTATGCTCAACTGAAGGCCTTGAGCTTTTAGAACCGTTGGCCAAGCTTTCGCTGATGCTCAATGAGTGTGAGAAGCACTGAATGAGGGCAATAGAGATCAGACGAAAGAGGAAGCGTGTGGGAGCTTAATTCAGACTCGATGAAAGTCAGTTGCAGCGCTGCATTACAATGCATAGGGGCAGGCCCTTAATTACAGAGCTGCAGAAGATCTACATTCTAATTTGAGAATGGTTTCAATGTACCATATTAATAGTTTGGTGTTGAATGAGCGGAAGAAACTCTATCGGAAGAGAGAGACAAAAAGATAGAGATAGTGAGAATGAGTGTCAAGAGTGAGAGAGGAAGAGTTTCAGAACACATAGAGAAACCTGGGATAGGAGAAGCGAGGATCAAAGAAATCAAATTCGTGTAAGCTCTGACGCATTGAAACATGTAATGAAAGTGACAAAATTATAGAGACAAAATTTTAGAAGAAAATTCAAGTATACATAAAAAAACTGAAAGGTGAAATTAAGTAAAAATAGTTAAATTATTGAATATTATTGAAATAGTTTGGCTGCTTATGGGACCGTATGGAGTTTGTTGCGGTTCACTTGTTTGTTATTAGCCAAACTCCTGGTTAAACATAATATCGCTTATAAGATATTCTAAACAAATATACAATGTAAGGGGTATTTATTAAAGAATTCATAGAAAAATATTGAAATAATTAATATTTTAAGTAATTAGCATAACTAGTATGCAAGGCCAGCATACTTCAAATAAATCCATCGCTATTAAGGCGTGTCACCAGAGACTCTTTGGCAATGGAAAGATTGTCAGTAGTTTCCTCCAGATTTTTGGTTTCCTCGGCAGCTGACTGCGATATGTCCTTATTCAAGTTCTGCTCTGTCTTAACTACTGCACCCTTTCTGTTTTTCACAAAGTCGCAATAACAACAACTATGAGCCCGTTTTGCAGAGGCTGCTCGTCGTCGCTTCACCCAGCCAATTTGCGCATAGGCTCGCCTGAAGTTCTCATTGTTGAAGCCGTAGACGATCGGGTTGACGGCGGCGTTGACAAACATCAGGTATTGCGAGAAGTACGAGAAGTATTGGGTGCCGCAGCCCACGCTCTCCGCCGTCTTGTAGGACCTCTCGCGCTGCACCACAAAAATGGTAAATGGAAGGCGCAGCACCACAAACACCACAACCACTATGAAGAGCGTCTTAGCCACGCTTCTCTTATAGCTGACAGTCAGGGGATTTTCGCGACTCAAAACGCGTTTCTCATAGCGATCCAGCTGGGGAGTAGGTAAGGTCTCATAAGTTAGTTCACTGCACTTACAATGGGTAAAGGCCTATCTGCTGTATTCAAATTCTTGGAAAGTTTGGCTTGTTTTTGATGGAATCTTACTCAGACTTTTTAGAGCTTGATTTTTGATATATAGTTATTAGAGGCCATATGCCTGATTATACAATTTGGTTGGAGTAGATCTATAAATGTCTATTGAGGTTAAACTCAAAAGCTATTGAAGATGGAAAATATATTCTGTTATAGATATAATCTGATATAAGTCTACAAATTTATTCTAATTAAATAATTTTGTTGGCTCACAGAATCGATTATCCTTAGGATATGTATACATATGTAGCTGGATTATCTTTCAGTCTACTAGACTCGTTCATGGGACTCTTACCTTAATAAATATGGCCGTGTAGCAGATGAGCATGATGCTCAGCGGCAGCCAGACCAGCACCGTGATCAGCACATACCAGTACTTGGGCAGGACATTGGTGTTCTCCTTGCAGTAGCGCTCGGTGAAGTTGCGCCAGATACGCACTCGATACTCCCGGTAGATGGCGAGAGGTAGTGCCAGCAGCAGACCCGTCAGCCAGGTGCAGGTGATCACGATCTTGGCGCCGTGCAGCGTTAGACGAGTCTCCTGAGGCAGAACAATGGCTGTGAGGCGATCGTAGCTGACCACTGAGAGGTTCAACACGGCTGTGATTAGAAAGACAACGACGAGGAACCCCTCCAGCTTGCAGCCCACACAGCCGAGCTGAAAGTTCTGGTAGAAGTCGTTGATCAGGAACATAACGGGGCATATCAGCAGGGTTAGCAGGTCCGCCATTGCCATATTGGCTATAATCAAGTTCGTTGGCGATCTCAGCGCACGGTTCGTAGCTATCAGATAGATCAAGATGTAGTTGGCATACAAGCCAAATATAATCAGTGGCAAGAAGGAGCAAACTTTCCAAGCGATTTCCTCTATCGCCTTGTGCCGCCAAATACGCTCCGCTGGAAAGTCCCATTGACTAAAGTCGAACTGTTTGAATGGATTGTGCAGAAACAGTAATAGGCATGGGGAATTGGCCTTAATAGAAAACTCACTTCAATACTACTATAGTTATGTGCATCCATTTTTGTTCTTCACCAGTCGACTCCTGCCGGGCAACTGACTTGTACAGCTGGTTGTAACATGCAAATTAACATGAACATTTATTGATCCTGTCTAATTCACTTAACTGATAGATAAGGCTATTAGCACTTGTCACTGATACCGCACACTAAAAGCATCCGAATTTGACGCTTTGACTCTGTGGGTTGTGGGCGTTGTTTACCTCTTGCAAAGCTCTTATTCAATTCTGATCAGCTGTCAATGATACTACCGCTCTATGCGCTTCTCATCAAAGGCCTGATTGCTTACTCACCTCTATGCGGTTGACAAACCTTTGTGTATATAAATAACTACATTAAAACAGATCTGCATCCCAAATCGAATAAAGTTTATCTGATCCTTGGAACCTAGTCACGGGCAAATATATACAATATTATACAATTATATCTACATAAATAGATCGGCTTTGGCTTTGGGAATATTTATTTTTTGAAGTTGTGGTTATCTTTCATATATATTATTTTAGCACTTTTCTTTATGGGCTTAATTATATTTAGAATTATTCTAAAAATTCGCTTCTTTAAATTATATCATCCATGTTCTAATCCTATTTCAGCTTATACTGAAAACTTCCTTGTTCGCTATTCTTAACATGTTCGGATAGTTTCAATATTTATATAGCACGGATTACGACCCGAGCCAATTCGTTTTCTACCCTTCAGTAGCTACTGCTTCACGCACCGCTTTAAGATTTTGTTTCCATCTGGCATTTAATTACATTTAAAATTATGACAATTTCAATTTCAGTTCAATGTGAGCTAATCTAATCGATGTCCAGTTTGCGGAAGGAGCCCTCAATCCCAAATAGCGAGTCGGCTGTTAGGCGTTTGCCCGGTCGCAGCTGTTCGTCAACGCCATAGTTACTCTCCTCCTTTAAGTAATTGCTATAGCTAAGCATATCCTGCTCCGCCTGTGCCACGATGTCAGCAATACGCCCATTGCTGCCTCCATACTCCTCTGGCATATATTCGCGCGGAATTATCTGAGAGAGTTCCTCCATATTCCTGTGCACATGGAACTGTGAAATGAATTCAAATGCAAATTTTCTCAGAAAGTAAACATAATATGAATAGATAGCAGCTTTAGCTGATTACATTTTATTTTTCAAATGAAAAACATTAGAGTCATTATTATTAAAATAGCTTATTCTCTTCAAAGTTAAAGGAGGCAGGGAGAGGTTAATTAACACTTAACTAACTTAACTATTGTGTTGTCGTGCTCTAGAAAATGAATATTGTATTGAAATTATGTAATTATATATTTCTGTATGTATTATTTTATCAGGAGATATAAACTCTAGCGGGTTGCCATTCCCCCTGTGAGCGGACATATATATACAAAATTTCAAGTCTCTAGCATCAATAGTGCCTTAAAAACGGCAGAATTTGAAAAATCCTATATCTTCAGGTCTTATTTTCCACGCACCTACTGGGCATAGACATATAATATTTTCATGTCGTTATAGAATCGTAGGATTGCACGTGAGGTGAAGCGTTCTAGCTTTATAACTCTAGGAGATACAGATTTAGCCGGTTTGCCACGCCCCAATGGGCGTAGATATCTCTACCATAGCTTTTATTCTTAGATGGTCAACGCGGAGCTACATTCCAAATTTCAGCTTTCTAGCTCTTCAGCTAATATGATCTCTGGTATATCGAAAAATGCATTTTCCTATTTGCCACGCCGCTAGTGGTCAGATCCGGAAAATTTTAGCACTTTATAAATCGGAGCTATACACGAGTATGTGTTCCAAACTTCAAGGCTGTAGCCTTAATAGCGCCGAAATAAACTGCGTTCACACGGAAAAACGGACGGACAGCAAGACGGACATTGCACAAAACTAATATACTCATTTCACCTTCTTAAATGAGTATAAAAATCCCCTCGAAATTTTGTTAATTTATGACCGCTGTTAAATCAATTCATAAAATAATTTGAGGGTGATAAGTCAGCGTATTGAAATTAGATGAAACCCCCTTCAACTGTATTGGGGTTGTTTCACTATCGAAACCCGTAAAGAGTTCCGTGAAAGCCATATTTATTTTCCATAATTTGAAATCGATTTGCGATTCTATATGGTTTATCAAAGAAATTTCGGTTCCCAACAGCTGAACAAACTGCGATAAGCGCCTGATAGCAATGGATTATCGAATAATGGTTTGTCGACAAAAAATAAAGTTTAACCAAAGCTAAAGTACATATTGAAATTGTACATGTGTAATTGAGAGATTGAGTAAAATTATTTCATTACTTCAAGTTTTCTTTTATAATTTTTCTATTTGAAACGAGAAAAAGAGTGATCTAGTCAGAAATGGTCGACTAAGCGATACTCAGAACTTTCCATGTTATGTACACACATTCATATACCCATACATACATACATATTAAATTTTATTTCCTATAGAATTGCTGAATCATATTTTACCAATTATATTAGCATGTAGGAATTTCCCAAGGTAAATGTTTTTAGTACTGCATATATGTTAAACCTATCCAAAAATCATTATATATATATGAATTCTCCATTTCACTATATTAAATATTTGTAGCTTTTGTTATATTTACTCTACTCTTAGAAAAGGAAATCGATTGATTTTGATCGACTATAAAGAATCCTATTATATTTAAGATTTCTAGTTTTGAGCCTTTATGGTTTATGAGATCGCTGGATGTATATATGAGATGGGATATATACTTATACATTTTATGGGGTGTGCTATCCGTCTCCCGTCTCTTTCGCTCATGTTTGCAAAAATATACCCTGCTTTCCCTTCAGTAAGTACAGAAATGATCAAATCATCGTTCAAATGTCGACTTTGCACTTACTCGGCTCTGTAGTTTGGCGGGCATAAGACTTCTGCCCAGATTGAGCACAGTGATCGCCTCCTTGGGGCAGTTGACCAAGTGGACGCCCTTTAGCCGGATGGGAGTACCCTTATCGGCGAACACGCCCATTTTCTTGATGAGCGAAATGTCCATCTGGGCAACCAGGCTGAGACTCATCTTGGACATGTTGATTATCTCGATGGTGCCACTGATGACGGCGTTGTCATCCTCGCGCACCAGCTGCTCCAGTAGCGTCGTCTGATACCGGAACAGATCGATCAACTTAAAGCCGTTCGATTCGAAGTTCGAGTAGTCCGTCAACTGAATGCGCGGTCCGCCGGGCCCGAAGGGCTTGGGCAAACGCACGTATGTGCTGAAAAGAGTATATGGAAATGAAACTCTATTAAATAGAATTGGAAATTAATTACCCTGCACGACACACCGCAATGTTCCTCTCGTCCATTTCACGATTGGCGAACACCTCCGGCATCATGGTCTTCAGCGTGTAGAAGTAGTCCAGCTTGGACTTGGCCTTCTCTAGGCTGAACTTGCAGCCTCGCAGAAAGGCAACCAAGAACTGAGCATCCTGGCGTGCCTTCAGGTGCGGCTGCTTGGCTAGCCAATCCCGCAGAGCTTTCAGGTCGTCGGGCAAACGCGATGGCACCTCGTTCAGTTCCGTTTCGGCTACTTGGCGCAACTCGGCGCTGATTGGACGTATCTCGGCCATAAACTGCTTCTGTACGGATCTCAACCGTGCGTCGTGGCAACTGTGCAACTACTGAAATTGGCGAATTCTCCACTTCTGGCCACTAATCAGTTGACTCTAATCTTGCCATTTTATGGCTAATCATTCGGTACTCTCTGATAATGCCCGCCGCTAACGTTGAGTGGCTACGCACCATAGATGGTCGCCCTGCTCTCTCTTCTAATTGTCGATAAGATTACAGCTGTTGCTAGAAGATCTCGCTTGCTAATAGTTAATCATCAAAATCTTGCAGCCATGGGACGTATAGAATGAAAGTCGAGGAAAACTTGGATGGGGACAAATGCAGCTGTAGAAGTCGCATAGCAAAGTTCGCATTTGTTGATATCTGGCGGGTAATCGAACCATACTACAGTTATATCTACTACAGTCTTATCTTATCGCTCGACTGTGTCTGCACAGTGGCACCAAAGCTCATATTTGCCATGCGAAATATAGGCATATACGTGATTAAAAACTTTTCCTTTGCTTTCTCCTCTATTTTTGTTGTGAACCTTAAGTTCTCAAGAAACGACCAAAATTACGTATTTAAATACATATCAATTTGTTTGGCAAATAATATTAATTTACCGAGAAACAATAGTTCTTGTTTTGAGTATGAAATAAATCGATAAGAAAATGTTGAGCCGCTTTCGGTCCACTGTGCATTGGTCACGTCTATATCGCCCCCTTTGCTACCGCTAGCGTAGGGTACACTTGTTTGCTCCAGGTCAAAACAAGGCAGCCATCGACTTAAATATTAGTTGTGTTTCAGCCCAGACGGAGCACACAAGTCACACCACCAACACCCTCCCGGCCACCAGTACACATTGTCAGTTTGCTTTAAGTTTCGAAACCAAATTTGCAGCTATCATACACTACTATGGCCAAGATTCGAGAGCTGGTGCCAGAGCTGGCGGAAGTGGCGCGCACTGAGCTGAACGAGGACCCGGCGAGCCGGGATGAGCTCATTGCAGCCCTGCGCGCGTGGATCGAGGAACAGAGCTATCTGGTGGCACGTACCGAAGATCAGTTCCTGGTTGCATTTCTGCGCTTCTGTCGCTGGGATCTGGAGGAGGCCAAGAAACGTGTGCTCTTCTTCTACAACTACAAGTCCAAGGAGCGCGGCCTGCTCAAGAGTCGCTTTGTGGACGACAAACTGCTCGAGCTGGCTAGATCTGGGTGAGTCGGACTCGAAGTCGAAATCGAAATCGAAATCGAAATCCAAAGATAGGGAGAGAGAGAGAGAGAGAGAGAAAGAATGATAGAGAGTTAGAGAATAAGCTTCATTATCGTTTTATCAGCATATTCGCGACGCTACCTAATCCCATTGGTCCGGGCGGCCCACGTATACACTTCACACGCATGGGACACATAGAAACTTCCAAGCATAGTGTATCCGACATCTTTCGCTTCCATGCCTTCCGCTCTGAAATGGAGATCAACTCCGACGACAACTGGAACATAGCTGGTGTTGTGGAAGTGATTGATTTCACCAAAATTCCCTATTCGCTGTTGCTGCAGTTCGACCCAAGCTTGTTCCGACGCATGAATTCCTTCCTCGAGCATGGCATTCCCACGAACCTGGTGGCCACGCACATCGTGAATGCATCGCGAGAAACACAGTTTGTGCTCACCATTATCCGCAATGTGATGAAACAGAAGGAGCTGGTACGTAGCCAGTAAAGAACCATTGTATGTAAAAAGCTCTCTTTCTCATCGAGTTCTTGTTTCTCTTCCTTCAGCTGCACATACATCCGAATCTGGAGTCGCTGTACAAGGCCATTGGCAAGGAGTACCTGCCGGTGGAGCTGGGCGGCAACAATGGCTCCTTGAATGATGCCACGGCATTTTATGAGTCGCAGCTGACCAACTTTACGCCCTATTTTAAGGACGATGAACGCTACGGCGTCGACGAGAAGCTGCGCGTCGCCAGCGAGAAGGAGACGCGACCCACGCTGGTTGCCGCTGCTGCCAACGAGGACGGCACATTTCGCAAGCTGAACTTCGATTGAGGCCGAGGCTGTGACGACGATAGTGGCTAGTGGCTAGTGGCTAGTGGCTGTGCTGGTGGCAGTGGCCGTGGCCATAGCAGTTAGTTGTATATTCAAATGCACATACTATACACACCTCACTCTGTCTATATATGAGTCCCTACATATATATATATATCTACGTGTATATATATACTTATATACTATGCTATAGCGAAATTTGGTCATAGCTGGAACCTGATATTTTATAACACTTCATAGAAAGCAACATCGAAACTGAAAGCAAATTGAACAATGTTACAACAAAAACAAATTGCGCACTAAAAAACTGTAAGAAAAAAATGCAAAACTAAAAATGCCATTAAATGGCCAAAAACCTCATGAATGTCGATTATAATTTATTGTCGGTCTTATCAACGCACATAGCCTCATCCAAATGTCTACCGTTCCCCACTTGGTTTTCCTCGCCGCATTTCGCTCACAATGGACGTCTTCTACTTATACATATATATGTATATATATATATATCATACCATATATATGTATGTGTATACTATACTAAGTTGATGTTGGCTTTTATTTTGAATATGCATTCGTACAAACATACCGATGCATAGGCATATGCATATGCATACATATATATATGTATTTAATTTTTGAACATTTTTGATTTAGTTAAGTGTCGTTTCTACTAATTTTTGATACTAGTTTACACATAAACATATACATACATTGAATAAAATAAATATATATATTTAGTATATACACATTACATATATAATTGCCGGTGTATTGTAGCGACCCATGTTGAGTACGTTAATAAATTAAAGCGAATTTGTTTAAATGTCAAAAAATATATAACAACAAACAACAACAAAGCACCCAATCGCAAAGCTGATATTTTCTTTGGCTGCTATCATTATTCACTTAGTAATCGCTGCTGATAAGCCTATGACGTATCTCGCCTTGGCATTTATGCTGCGATATTATCTATGCTTTAGATAAAAGTTTCGGCATGTTCCAGCTACGAGATAAAAACGAAAATCGAATAACAAAATCCATTAAAGTATTAGATGTAATGCCAAACTTGTCACTTTAAATATTTGATGTGATTGATTGTTTTGCTGTGGAACAAACAATTGACTTTGTGTAGAATAAGAGTTGATTTTGATGAATTTGTCTTGTGCATTTGAAATTCGCGCCAACTCAGTGCAGCAGCTAAGTGCGAGCGAGATAGCTCTACAGGTACGCCAGAGCAGTGCTGAAAAACGAACACGGGGTAAACAGTGCTGAGCAGCAGCGAAATTTGAGCTTTGCACCACAGCTGATTCAGTAGGTCTCAGACTCAGAGACCGAGTTTTTCCGGATTAATTTACTGAGATGGCACAGGCTCTCAAGTTGTACTACGACTTCCTGTCGCCACCATCGCGAGCTGTGTGGCTCGCGCTCAAATTGAGCAAAACGCAATTTGAAGCCTGTCCCGTGGCGCTGCGCAAACGTAAGTTGAAGTGCGCCAAGAGCTGTGGGCGGCGAATCAAATTCGAATTTGTGTTTGCAGGTGAGCAGTTGACCGATGAGTACAAGAAGATCAATCGCTTCCAGAAGTTGCCCGCACTGGTGGATGGCAGCTTCCACCTTTCTGAGAGCGTGGCCATGATCCGGTGAGTATAAATATCAAGCGAAAGGGGTCAGCACTAAGAAGTTTTATTCTCATTAATTCCAGTTATCTTGCGGATAAGAATAAGTTGAGCCAGCAGATTTATCCAAAGGATCTGGAGACGCGTGCTCGTGTGGATGAGTATTTGATGTGGCAGTTCCGAAACGTGCATGTGCCCTGTGGCACATACTTTCTGAAGGGTTGGCTATTGCCCATCAATGGACTCGCGCCCAAGCCCAAGCCGGAGGTGGTTGCTAAACTTGTAAAAGATGTTGAGACCAGTCTGGATCTCCTTGAGCGCTTCTGGATGAACGATGATTACTTGGTTGGCGACAAGCTCACAGTGGCAGATTTATCGTGCTCCTCTGAGATAGAACAGCTGAGTAAGCGATCCAATAGCAGTGCTCCTTGGTATTCCATTGCTAATGCACTGTATTTCGCAGGACTCTGCCAGTTCCATGTGAACGAACGACAATTCCCAAAGGTGGCCAAGTGGTTAGAGCGCGTGCGCATCGCATCCAAGCCCTACAACGATATCGCCTACGAGTTCGTTAACCAAAAGGCTAAGCAGGCAGCTAAGTTGTGAGCCGATCTGTCCAGCTCCCTTACTTTTCCCTGCCTTCTTAGTCTAATTTTGCCTGAGTGTATTTAATTTATGTTCTGTCTGTTTAACTAGCTTTAATCAGATTCTAACGTCTGCATAGACAATCTTCATATAGTTCAAGTTTATCGTTTCTATTTGAAATTTGTGTTTAGCTGATTCTTTTTACAACATTAAAAATTATGTTTTATAAATATGTACTACAATAAAACGTATAACTAATCAATGTCCAGTTTCCGAAAGGAGCCTTCGATGCCGAACAGCGTTTCCGAATTAATGGGCTGTCCATGTCGCAGCTTCTCATTCGTACCGTAGACCGCGTCCTCCTGGAAGAAGTCCGTGTACTCTAGCAGCTTATTCGTCCAGGTATCGATAACGTCCTGTATGTTGCCATTGGTGCCGCCATACTCAATGGGCAGATACTCCTTAGGGACGTACTTGTACAGCGAATCCAGCTTGGTGTGTATATGGAACTGGGCAGGAGAAAGTGAAAATTATATAGTTATTTATGTATATATTCTCATTTCCAGTGCCTTCAGAACTCACCCGTTTGCGTATCTTGTCGCTCATTAAGCTCTTGGCTATGGACATTGCCTTCTCGGCCATGGATGGCGCATTGATGAAGTGGAAGCCCTTGGGTCTATATGGCAGCGCCTTGTCGCCGAGCACAGCCAGCTTCTTGATGAGGACCGCGTCGAATTGGAACATGTGGCCGGCGGTGACGCCTTTCATGTCGATGATCTCCACAAAGCCAGATACCATTGCATTGTCGTCCTCTCTGATCTGTATCTCGCCCAGCATGGTGTTGACCTGCATGACCTCCGCAATGGAATACTTGCTGGAGTCGTACTGGGCATAGCGAGAGATGTGAATGCGTGGACCGTCCACTTGCAGCGGATGCGAGAGTCGCAGCAGGCAGCTTAAAGTTATACGTGTACATATATAGAGTATGTGAGAGATAATCTTCCGTTTTCATGGCACCTACCCTGTCTTGAGTATGTTCAGCTGTTTCTCGCCCACGAGGCGATTCTTGTACAGTTCCGGGACAGCGCCTCGCATCGCATAGAAGTTGTCCAGCTTGAGCTTTGTCTTCTCCAGGCTGTATTTGCAGCCGCGCAGAAAGGCGACCAGAAATTGTGCATCCTCGCGTGCTTTTAGGTGGGGCTGTTTTGAGATCCATGTGCGTATCGTCTCAATGTCCTCTGGCACTCGCTCGGGCACCTCGCCCAGCTCCTTCTGCGCCTTGAGACCCAGCTCAGCGCTCAACGGGCGGATGTTCAGATTATCAATGGACGACATGACTTGTGGTGGGTGGGATGTATTTTGGACGCGGCTATCTGGTGGTACAGAACTTTGATTTATTGAAGTTCGGTTTAGGTGGGCACAGATAATAGTCAAAAGTATATTTCCGGGCGATTTGCAATCGTCATGTTTTAGTGATTAGATATGGACTCATGCTACCAAGTGCTTCAGTTTTAACGGACAAATGATTTGTCATAGATGTGACAAGCCCTTGGGCTATCACTGAACTGATTAACAGTTGAACTTGTATATAATTACAGGTACTTTTAGTTACTATCTCTAGTGCTGGGGCTGGGGTTGGGGCTTAGTCAGAGTGGCAAACGAGGTGTAGCTGGCGTGTTATCAGTGCCGCTACAGTTCGATATCTATATAGGCGCGGGCCTTGATTCGTCTTTAACTGTGCGACACAAAGCTTTGTATAATTTCCACGCTCACTCGACCTCTGCTCGCAATTGTCACTAATTTAATATAATATATATTATATATATATATATATATATATGATATGAATATATACATATATTTGTCGCGACGTACTTTTTACCGTGTAGCTGTATGCACATATATGGTTGGCTTTACTTTTTTACGTTGTGTGACCCTATTTGAATATATAGTATATATTATATATGCAGTGTATATATATATTATGAACCGCCAACTACTGTCCACGTCTGTGGTCTATGCGCGACTGTCAGCCCGATGGGCTGTGGATCGAGTTTTTGGGCATTCGTGCTCTGTATCGGTCTCGGTCTCGAACTCGGATTCGGAATCGGAACTCACGCTGATGTCGTCACGGGCTGTGACGCATCGCCTAATGGCAATTGGAGCAGCACACAAATTCGGACAAACCAGAGACCCAAGTGCAATTGAACTGGCTGATTATTGGATATTGAGTATAGTTCAACTGACAGCATTCAACGAGAAGTATATAAAGAAGGTATAAGAGGCACTACAATGACCATCTGAAGGTGCAGCCACTGAAGGCAAGGGTCATCTTGGATGGTTACATTATACGGATAATGGAGAGCTATGCATTCTATACAGTTAAATCATCTACCTGCCTTTACACTCTTTCGGCACATATTGCCTAACTGTCACTGGCCCAATTATCAGTTTTCGCTTATATATGTATGTGCATATATCTAAGCATTTTTATTTACCTGTCTATAACGCAAGATAAGGGCATTATCGTTAAACATGATACATCTGTTTTTTACTTAAATAGAGTTTTTTTTTTGGTTTTCGCTTTTACTACATTTTTACGAAGATTAACTAATTATTATTATTTGTTATCGCAAACCGATATTCGTACATAGTGCTATTCCATGCACAGGTGGAATTGAACTTTAGCCATAAATTACTCGACTTATGGGTTACACTACGAACTGCACTACCTATAAAACAGGTTCCAGTCGAGACTGCTCGACTAGGAGATACCCTAAACCCTCTAAGCTGATATTCTACTCACTCTGCACTTATTTTATGCACATAAGCACGCGCTCTGCTGACTGCGCAGTTAGCAGCGACAGCGCTTGGGCTGCCCTGCGGTGTGGGCAATATTATGAGAATTTATTAGTTGAATAATTTCTCTTGTAGTAGGACTATCCTTATGAAACTTTCAGCGTGATCATATGGTTGAAATGTGCGTTTCAAAGCACAAGTCTCTAGTACTTGAAATACGTTTTTTACAATTTATGGCGAAGGGGGGGGGGGGGGGGGGGTGGTATCTAAAGTCTGTAAATCAAATATACACAGTAAATCTGAAGTCTCCAGGTCTAAAAGTGTTCAAATTAGGCTGAAGAAAACAAAAGCAATTTTTCGATTATTCCCGATAAAAGAATTATCGGATGCGTTATCGAAAAAATATGATAAACTTGTACTGCGTACGAGCACTCTGGTTAGTGGTACGAGCCTTAGCACATAACTCCTGAGATCGACGCACTCATACGGACGGACGGACGGACAGACGGATAAGGCCATATCGACTCGGCTCATCGCCCTGATAAAGAATATTTATGGGGTCTGCCAAGCCTCCTTCTGCCTGTTACATACTTTTAACCAAACCATCATACCCTGATTTCCCATTAAAAATGGGTTCAGGCTATAAAAACTTGAGCAAATTTGAAATATCAGAAAACTCATAATGAGTCGACATACATACACATATACATGTACCCACATCTACATATGTATATATGTACATTTGTTTGATATTTCATTGGTGATTCAACTGTACAATCTGTGCACGTTGTTATCAACCACCTTTGATATGAAATGATTATTTCAATCGTTTATAAGCATGAATAGAAGTATACACAAGGTAAGTTATAATAAACAGTTGAATGTGGTCTATAGCTACAGAATTTTGAAAGTGCTGCTATAAATTGTTTGACAACAGATTTCTCTGAATTGCTGATTAATTAATAAATAACACCCTTTAGAAAAATTTGTATGGTTGATATATGAGATTAATTTGTCAAACAAATATGTTCCATATTCTATAATAATTTCAAACTTTTAAGATCTTATCTATATTAACATCTCAACTTGGAACTTTGTGGAAATGGTGAAAAAGCATCAATAATGATATCTGTTATTATTATTAAAAACCAAAGATTTGGAGTCTATGTGTATATTTATTTATTTATAATGAATATATATATATATATATTAACTTAAATCTATAATTTATTTCCTTTCAAATATATATATATATATATATATATATATATATATATATATATAAAATTAAATCTAAGCAAATAAGTATATATTTAGAATTGTTGTTTAAATGTTTTCTGATCTTGAGTGTTTGTTAGTCGAGTTCTCTGTGGAATCGCACACATGCGAAATTTTATGATAATATCACATTATGTAAATATAAATAATTAGAAGGGGATTTCGTTTGTTTTATAATCAATTTGAAAAAGAAAAAACAAAAATAACTACAAAACAAATGCGGGCAGCTTATAGCTACTAAGATTCGGGCCAATCTGTTCGTTCAATAAGGAAATACTGTACTTAATTATACAAGGCAGTGATAGGTGAAAGAATTCTTAATCGGATGCACTGCGTATCCTATCATATCATATATAAAATTGATATACTTTATAAAATAGATGTATTTGCGTAAGAAAGAAGCAATCATGCAGTGGGCGTCTGGCAAGTTTTAGATATATATTATATGAATTACAGTCGAATCTCCTTACTTTGTACCCCGAAATTTGTAAATCGAAAATCGCGACAAATGGAAAACATTCTATCCTGTATAAATCGAAACGGAAACTTATCCCCTTGCCATTTCGAATTGTCGGGACTCGGCTGTAAAAATATTCTTATATTTCTCTGTATATAGATAGCCAAATGAGACAGTTAAGATCGTCACAGCATTGATCTACTAGAGGGCATACACGTCTGCATGCAAGTTCTATCTATGTACATATATATGTTATGCATGTATGAAGATAGACCATTGCTCGAGGTCGATGTCTTAAGACTTATACGGCCGATCTTCTCATAGATCAATGCTGTGACGATCTTAACAACGCCAGGCCAAGTATGTGAATGCCAGCAGAAGGATGACAGTTAGACTATGCCCTCGTTGTCTTATGCTAATAGAGGCGGAGCTGCCGTCCGTGGTCTCATTGGAACCGGATACTAGGGGAGCCGTCCAGCGCAGCTCCTCGTCCACGTCGTTGACGCTGCGCGCACACTGCATCCATTTGCGGGAGGAGAGCTTGGGGCGAGCGTGCGCTACCTTTACGAGATTGTCGTCGAACTCCCAGTAGCCCAAGTTCTTGAAGAAGTAGGTCTTTCCATTCGTATACTGGAAGGCCGCATCTATATTGTAGCCCACGCCCGCCCAGAAGGACATGTCCCGGGGATAGTCCAGCTCCACCTTGCCCGTGCTGTCGTCAATGCGCCAATAGAGCGTTCCACTCGTCAAATACGTCCTATTATTGTAGCCCCATACGAAGGCGGCATCCACATGACTGAGAGAGGGCGGCAGACCCAGGCTGGTCAAAGGCTGTGGGTAGCCCGGCGCCAGGGTGACCGAATCGAAGACGTAATACTGCCGGCCTGTGGGTGGCAAGGTAAACAGTTTAATAGAGCTCGTCATATAGATAGATAGAGATAGAGGTTTATTTACCAATAAAGAACACAATTTGACGCTGTTGATTTTCATAGACGGCATCCACCTTGTTAAAGTCCTCGGGCAGTGCGGACCAATGGCGACGCGTTTCCGTCGGATAGCCATTATACAAGCCTTTGGCACCAATGCGCCAGAGGAACTACAGAAAACGAGAGTAAATATTAACGATAAATATAGCAGAAATAAACATTAAATGAAGATTGAGTTAGTGTTGACCTCCGATATACATATATACATATGTACATATATCGATGGCCCAAAAGTGAGTGAATTTACTATGGGACTCCTCTACCGAAAAAAGATTTGGTTTCTAGCCAATACAAAAATAATCTAAACATATATCTCTTTAATAACTTTATGGTATGCCTGATCTAATGCAATTAATTTTTCATTAATGAACGAGACCATTTACTATGGTAACGTACTCAAAATATCTGAAATGTGTATCTGGAAATGAGGTTAGCATCTAGTATATTATTTATACCTGTCCTCTGAAGATGAACAACTCTCGGCGTATCATGGATATGGCATCGTATGAGGTCATACAGTTGTCCGGCTTAGGCTTGCGTGGTTTATGTGGCTTTTTGTGTCGATGCACTGTGGGGTAGTTGTAGGGTCTGTGAGTGGGATAGGTGGGTGCTGTTCTTGTCGTCGTCTTTGTTGTCACTGGTGCTCTCGTTGTGGTTGATGTCCTCGTTCCGAATTCTCGATTCCGCTGCCTTTCTCGTTCTCGCTCTAGTTCCAGACGTCGTTCACGTTCTCGTTCTCGTTCTCGTTCTCGCTCCTCGCGCTGTCGTTTATATTCGCGCTCTAGCTCTTGCTGACGCACCCGCTCTCGTTCTCGCTCCCGCTCTCGTTCCCGCTCTCGTTCCCGCTCTCGTTCACGCTCACGCTCACGATCTCCCCCTCGCGGATAATAGTTGGGATAATAGGTTGGATAACGATTGGGATAGTTGGGTCGCTGCTGCGGATAATAGGTGAGCGAGCGCATTGTGGTCGTGGTTGTTGTGGTGCTCGTCGTGGTTCCCGGTCGATAGGCACCCCAGACCTTCTCCTTGGCCCCATAGAGCTCCTGTATACCGATGCGATCATCGTCGGGCAATTTGCCATCGACCTCATTGTTCTGATACCAGGGGAACATGACCGCATTCGAGTCCGAGGAGTGGCCCAGCCCCAGCGAGTGGCCCAGTTCATGCAGCGCCACATTCAGAAAGTTGGTGCCTGTAAAATGCGACAACAAGCGATTGGTTAATGGCATCCAGCGGCCAAGGCAAAAATATATATACAAAAAAAAAAAAAAAAAAAAAAAAAACAAGAAACGTAAAAAAGAAGAAGAAATGAGGAGACAAGAACGCGTCGTCGCCTTGACGACTTTGTAAGTGGCATAAAAATGGCGTCGTTGCAACATTTACAATGAAGAGCACACGCTGCTTTCACATGTGCTCGACTGCGAGATACTCTGTAACTTGAGCGTAAAGTATTGCCCGCGTCATGGAAACTAAAGGATTTCTGCTAAGCAGACAGATTGTTATTTACTTTTTCTTTTCATTTATACATATATTTATGATTTCGAATCAAACACCACATTAATCTGTGAATAGACATTTTTTATCAACATTAAGTTGCGCTTATCAGAAAAGTGAATGCTTAGAAAGTCTCAAATGCCACGTGTATGCACTTTGAAATTACAGGGTGTTTAAGGATTGGTCGTTGCTGCGTTTGGCCAACGTCACGCATCATGCTGACAGTTTTTTATTGGCATTAAAAACCATTAAAATGGTCGACATTGGATTCTGGTTTCCGAGCGGGTTCTCGCCCGGGCTTCGTTCGGCTGCGGGTTATACGGTTCTTTGGATCTGCCGTTAGGGGCGCAATTTATGGCGCTAAATTACAAAACGCATGCAGGCAGCCGGCGCCAACGTTTATTGATTTTGCCACTTGCAACAAGGCGGTGCCGCTGCGGCTTAGTCGCCTGCAACTCGCCCGCAGGCTTTTAGCCACAATCCGACCGCAACAACAGCCGCTGCATCCACAGCTGCTGCTCCTGATTATTATTATTGTGTGTTATTATCTAATGTTATTAATTTATGCGTTGCATTCGCTGACTAGATTATCTGCTGACCGCAGCAACAGCAGCTGCTGGTCTCCACTTACCACGACTGTCATCACTGCTGCCATCGAACTCCCAGGTCTCCTCGGCATCGAAGTGCGCATCGCCGCCGCGCCCGACGCCCGGATAGAACGCGTGCGCCAGCACCTGGCCGGGTCCATCGAACTTGTATCCATCGCCATGATCGCGCCTGCAGGAGGGAGTGGGTAGAAGAAGAGTTAGTCGAGTCGAGAGTTAGTCAGCCAGAGCCTTGATTAGTTAATTCAATGGCATCGAGGTTACGAGCTTGCGAAAATAAAGCTTATCTAGGAAAAAGCGACACAACAGCTGCAACATAAACTCTTTGATTTGAAATTGGTATCCAGCATGCAGCTAAATCTCCTTCGCTTCTGCTGCTGTCGTCATCGTCGTCTTCGTTGTCGTTGACGTTGTCGTTGTCGTCATCATCATCATTGGTTTCATGGTTTAATACTTGGCTTATTTATCGTTGCCTGGTTTTAAGTGCAGTTTTATGGGCTGCCCATCTTTATGGTACTACAGAATGCTTCTTTTTATGGTCTACATGAGGTGGCTGAGCAAACAACCTTCACCCACCCACCTACTGCTCACCCACTTTCCACGCGCCACTCTCCACCTTCCACATTTCATACGCACCGTGCAAAGAGAACCTGTATATCCGCCTGATCGCTGTACACTTCACGGAATGTCAGCTTCGAATTGGTCTCCCACACGCGCAGCGCCCGAGACACCATGGTCCGAATTTTGTTCGCGTCCGGCATCGATTGATTCACCAAACTGAAAACGGTAAACGGGAAAAACAGGTATTCGTTACATTTGTATGCAAGTAAAGATTTAAGCACAAATATGTACGTATTTTATAAGAATATGGTAAAGAATTAAAAATATTTTGCAATGATTCCTTTAGGGTAAAAATCGAATCATCTGAAATGTCTCTTGAATCAGCAGAGCTGACAATGCACATATAATATCAAATGGGCATAACTCAGTGCAGTTTCATTGGAGTGGTCAAACAAAAAAAGATAAGGATGGAATCTGAAAATTTAAAAATTCCTTAAGAATTGTCGCATATTTTAAAGAATTTAGTTTTGTCTCGGCTGGCAGCGCTTTAGCACTGGCTTCAAGTAGAGCTCATGCTTCAAAGCGGACACCCACACAGATTCCTTTCTTATGCATAGTTAAACACACAAGCTACACCCACACACGCACACTCTCTTCCGGGCAGTCACACTACAGCTGGGAGCGAACCGACTTTACACATTGTTTGCTGACAATTTGGCCTACAACTTTGTCTCAACGTGGTCATGTTGCAAAAGATACAAACCGCTAATATGGGGGTACGACAAACACACACAGAGACACTCTCTACACTCGGCCGAACACACTCACACACACACACATACACACACATCGACACATCTACCCTCACATGCACATAACTTTCACTTTGTGATGCAAAAATGTCTTTTGGTTGGTCGCATATACAAGGTTCGTTGAAGTGAATCGCTGGGGCGGCTACCTGCTGCTGGGCGTGGCACTTTCATTTAGTTTACTATTTTTTTGATAAATTCTGTGCCGCAAAGTTGGCCGCAAATTTACCTGCACCGGGCACAGGCCAGTGCACAGCGAGCAACTCTTCACTTACGACTTTGACTCGATTTTCCCGCTCCGGCAGGAGGCGGAAAGTTTGCAGCTAGCCCACACCATCCGGTCAGGCCACGCCCCCCACCCCCTCCCACTAGACAGTGTTGGTCTCTATATAGGCACCATGTTTTCCACATTTTATGCAAATTAGTTATGTTTCTTTTATGCCATTGCAGCCCGGGCGTTGCCGTCTGTTGCTCTTGACTAAAGCAAAAAGTTTTCGCCCCTCTTTTGTTATTTCATATCGTTTTTTTGTTCTTTCCGAATACCCTGCATCCCAAACAAAATGGACAGGAAAATAGGTTTAATTAAGTTTAAAGATGTTTTTAACTCTAGATGATTCTTTGTTAATTCTCTTCGCTGTATATAATTCTATTCAATGAGAGAGTATAAGACTTGAAAATGTTGAGATTGGCATTCAAATCAATAATATCAATATAATGTTTCGTATATCTTTGGGTAGTATCTTCAATTTGTAAAATTTTGTATTATTTTTTTAATGATATTTTATATTTGATTATATTCATTATTTCCTGATAAAATTATTGTCATATAAATCTTATGCTATAAATTTATTTTTAACAGGGGTCAGATATTGCTGAGGTATATTATATTAATTTTTACTACTGGCATGACGATCTTAATAATATTAAATAATCAAAATATGAATGTAAACAAATTTAATTTGAGATAGAGATAGATTAACTTTAAGGTGTTTGAAATCTTTTTTAAGCTTTTTCAAGGGTATCTTATCATCAGTCAAACTTGGCTTTAGCACACTTTCTAGCTCACTTCGTGTGCGTGTTTGTGTGTGTGTGTGTGTGCGTGTGGTTTGCACAAGGTCCCTCGGCCTGAGCTAGCAGAAATTTCGCCTGGGCTGCTTCGTTGTCCTCTGTCCTCTGTTTCTTAATTTCACATCTCTTTTTTAACTTTCTTTTTTCTATTTATATTTCCCTGCAGCGTTTAGTTGGCTTTTAGTGTTGGCTTTTGTGTCGGCCAACTAGTCGTAGTTTCTTATTTGCAGCGTAGCTTGCGTATGCGTGCTTGTGGCCATTTAAGTGGTTCAGCTTAGGTTCAGGATGCTGCTGCTGCTGCTGCTGCTGCTTCTGCTGCTCGTACTGCTGCGGGTGCCCCTGCTGCTCCTACTGCTGCTGCTACTGCTGCTGCTGCTGTCCACATTTTCCAATCAAATTGTGCGTAACGATTGCCCATCTGACACGTCGCTAGGCCAAGGCATCGCCTTTGCATCTGCATCTGCATTTGCATCTGCATTTGCATTTGCCTGCGCTGGAATCTGATTCGGAATCTGGGCCTCTTACTGACTGCAACATCATTAGCCACACGTACGTTGGATTGGCATGGGCTAACAGGCTGAGTAGGTTGGACTCTGGTGTCCTTTTTGCTGTGTCCTGTCCGTGTCCAGTTCGTGTCGCAGTTCATTTCCATTGGGTTACGACTTTGACTGTGATTCCGAGCGCTTTGCCCAAAACGTGCCCAATTGCAACGCCATTTGTTTGCTTAGTTGTTGATCCGGTTGTCCAGGCAGCGGACAACTAGCAGACGGCTGGCAGCAGGAGCAGTTGCTGAGCCTTCAGCCTGCATCCTGCTGCCTGCTGTCTGCTGTTCACGCGACTCGTTTACTATTTGCTCAGCGTTTGCTGTTGCTTTGCAATGGCAAATTAACTGCACTACGTACAATTGCCTCAAGTCCCCCTTCTCCGGCTTTTTCTCTTTTCCTGCACTGAGTCGTCCCTTTGTCGTGCTAATTTCATTGCTGCTGCTCTTGGATTTAAATGCGAGCCACTGCACTGCGTCCTGTCACGTAGCCATTTCCAGCTGCAACCAGAGGAGTCGCCGTAAAAGCAGTAGCAGCAGCAGCAGCAACAGTAGCCTCGGTTTGACCTTTGTTTGTCTTTGCCATGTCACTTTGTGTGCCGAGCATTTAAATTATTATGAACCCTGCCTCGCTAACTGCCACCCCAGGGGCGAGCGGGTGGGGCGGCGAGTCGAGGACATGCCAATGCAGACTACCTTTGGAGCTCAGCAGCTGTTCCTGCTGTTGGCAAACGTGTGCTTTGGCCAATTTGTTGCCTTACACGTAAAACAAACTGAACAATTAGCCAAATGGCTGCGCGAGTTCATTCGCTTCACTTCATGTAGGCTGTGGCCAGGTGAGGCAAGTTGAGGCGCGGCGAGACGAGACGAGGCGAGCAAAGGCAGACGTCCTGCCCTTTCAGTGGGCCAAGTGGCTGGGCGTGGTGCCCTGCATATGGACTAAGCTGCCAGGGCCATTCGTGGTTTACCGTTCGTTAAAAAATACCCACAACATTTCAATGTGAAATACCTTTTGAACAAGCTTATCTCTCATGAAGTATTGGCTTGAGTTTCGATTTTTTAATGTATGTGAATGCGGGTGCTTGGGGGAAATTCGTTGAAAAAATGTTGAAATTTGATGGCTAAATTGTAACAAGATCAAGGAGTCCTGTACATCCGCTGCACTCACATGGCTGCTTTCATAAGTATAGTTAATAATTAATTAACATTTTTATTGATGTAATGAATTGAGTAATTAAATAAAATGATGTAAGTATTTATAATGGTGAGCTAATAATACAAAAGTCATCTTAACCGCAAATCGACTCAAGAAATAGTTGTAGCAATAATCGGTTTGAGTAGTTCTTATCACGAAAGCGAAAGCTTTAACAATTAGGGAATTTATTATTGTAATGATTAAGATGATATCAAAAAAAATCACATAGGTACTTTGAAGCGCTAAGCAGCATTTTTAGCTGTAAATAGCCCTTATAAATACTTCTTATGAAGAAAGCAAACCAATACAATATAAAGCAAATTCTATATTTCATGCCTGGAATCGACAGCAATTAGCTTCATCAGTCTATTCACAGTTCCTCTTGCAATAATTGCAACAATTAAAATTGTCATTAAGGGTAATCAAGGGTAATGTATATTTGCCAGCGCTTTCCTCAACAAATTCAAGTAGGAATTATTTTTAGCAGTGGATTTCACAGCTTTTATAAACATTTCCTATGTCGAAATCGAAAAAGTGTATTCAATTCTATTCGAGCCCGTGACACTTGAAGCAGACAGTAATGCGGTACATCGTTCTGTCACTTGCAAAGTTTAAGAACAAGCCGCGACATAAAGTGCACATCATGTAATACCTTTTATATCTGCGACTTGCGAAGGCAACATTAATGGCGCTTGTGGTGAGCCGTAATCCAGTTTTTATTTAAGCGTTAAGCGAAACGCTTTTGGCTTCTCGAAAAAATCAGCTCAGCTTACACTTGTATATATACGTAAGTACATACATATATGTATGTATGTAAGAGGCGCATTAAGCACTTTGCCAACTCATTGAATGTCTGATAAGTTCGTGGAATCGAGTTTTAAGAAGGCAACATACGATATCTACTAAAAACGAAAAACTCTTAATAAAAATTATATAATTTACACGCACACATGCACGTACACATACACACACACTCACATGCCTGACTTATATATTTATGGCTGGCCATACAGTGCCTTCAAAAAGTTTGCAAGACGAAAAATGGCGTTGCTTCCCAGTTTGAACTTTTTGTATTCTTTCTTTTCGCTTCATCTTCTTCTTCCTCTTTTTTTATCTACGGATTTTTGGAGCCGTAACTGAGCCGGATTCGACGTTTTTAATTTGTGCGAAATTAAGCAAAAAATAAACTCATTTTGTTAGTTCGCTACGCTCTTGGGCAAACATTGCCGAAAACTTTTTCGATAGCTGTCTGACAACAAAACCAAAAACCCAGCGAAACTTTTCACGGAAGTTTATAGGGTAGAAAAAAGGCAAGAAGGAAGCCAACTCTCCGGCGAAAATGTGCACAAAATTGTCTCCGCTACGCGGAGAAAAATCTATGCAATTCAGGAAAAATTGCAAAATGCGCCACCGCCAACGCCAACGCCAAAGCCAAAGCCAAAGCCAGCGTTGTCTACGCTTGCAGTCGGCGGCCAGAGGTATTTTCTATTACGCCATCTTACGATACCCTGTAGGTGTTACTCAATAGCATAGGGTATATGCTGATGTGAGATGAATTGACTTTCTTTGACAAAGGCAAGTCTTTTGCTCAGAAATGATTTTAATATAAAAAAAAAAAAAAATAATAAAAAAGATAATATTAATACCCTGTAAAAAGTACTTGTAACTAATAAATATTTAAATAAAAATAGTAAAATTCGGAGACTTATTTATTTATTTTAGCATTCGGGCTATTTGCGTGGTATTTCATAGTCGATTCTACTGAGCCAACTTTGCTCTGTGACTTGACTTTTGCCTTAGACTGATATAGAGTGTGTAAGAGAGGGAGAGAGAGAGAGAGAGAGAGAGAGAAATCATGCAAAGCTGCCAACGGTGATTTAGTTGTTAGCCGTCGGGCAAACATTTCATGGCTCAATGTGCTCAATTCAATCAATTGGCAACGAAGGGCGAACAAATCGCTGCCAGACAGGCAGCAGCAGCAGCAGCAGTGGGTCGACACACACACACACACACACACACACACGCACACACTCGCAGTTCACAGCTTGTACCTGCAATTTTAATCAAAATATTGCGCGCGTATATGTGCGAATACTTTGTGACATGACTGTGATAGGCTGTCACAGATTGGGGTAATGCTGACATCCCGGCAAGTGAGGAATGACGGCCGATGGCTTTTCCTTTTTGGCAACAGGGTCAGAACTTGCCCAGCCGGGCCCATCAGTTCTTTCTGCTTCAGATATTGCAGCATTGAAAATAAATTGAAAATTAAAATAGCGTCTCTTGAGTAATATGTGAGATTAATTAACTTTAAAAGATTTAGAGCACATATCCATCTCGCTCTTCGTCTCCATTTCTCTCTCTCTCTCTCTATATATATTTTTCTCTATTTTAATCATTCTCGCTTTATTGATATAAACGTAGTATTGTAATAAAGTGAAAGGAGCTTACTTCCATTGCTCCAGGCAATAGTTAAATTGAAATAGTTTCGCGAGATATTTGCATCATGAGCTCAAACTAATCGATTGTCTGTTTAAATGATTAATTGTTTTATTAATTAGATGATTTCAAATTGAAGGGGAATCGCAGGAGTTGAGGGGAGGGATTTTTAAAGCAGCTTTGATCAATTGCCAGTTGCTATAAATTGCTCGGAGCTTGTGCATATGCTTCGTGCACACATTTATAATTGTCAGCGTATTTGCGTTGACCCTTTAAGGTCCTTAAACAACAATTTATTGCAGGTGAAACCACCTGGGCGCAGAGCACATAACTCTTGGCTCCCTGCTGCCCTGGTCTGGCAAACTATACAGATAATTACGCTGGAGCTTTCGAGTCGGCCTATTAAATATTTAGAGAGAGGTACTGTTCCAGCACGAGTAAAAAGGGTTAGAATATAAATTCAATAAATTGCTGTAAAAAATTGTTTGCACGCAACAAAAGCTGGGCTAAGTCTTCAAATAATAGGCCAGAGATCAGTACGTATATCCATGTGTGTGTGTGTATGTGTTCTGGGACCCAAAAAAGCCAAAAGCCGAAACCTGAAAGCCACAAAAACCCAAACACAAACATACTACAAATTTGCTTTAGCTGCTGTCTCATGGCAAATTTAATTAATAAATAATCACAATGTAACCGCTAGAGTAATAAGCAGCAGCAGAAGAGCAGAAAAAATACCTATATAAAATATAAGAGAATGAAAATTGTCATTAGTACAAGACGAAATTGACAGACACACTCTCACATTCACACTCACACTCACACTCTCATATATGTGTTGGCGGGGGCAGCTGGCGACAAGTCTCAAGTGCTTAAAATTGCAAATGTTATTTTCAAATGCGTTGGGAGCAAAACCTCTCAAAAGGTAAATATTTGCCACAGGACTCTCGTTCGTCCTCTCTCGCTCTCGTTCTCGCTCTCTGTCTCGCTTTCGTCTCACTCAACGCGCCTAGAAGCATGCTACGTCTTCGACTTGAGTGGTTGCCCCGAGGCCAGATACACACACATGTATACACACACACACTTATGCTGCTGGCATCTAGCCATGTGCTCATAAATTTATTACCAAAAATGATTTTTGCCATTAAGCATTATTAAATTGGCATTTCAAAATTTTATTATGCATACGCAGCTTGACTTTTGTCCTAAGGCTACGGCAGCCATTTGGGGCATCTTGGCTGTGGGCAACGTCTTGGCTCCCACATAAGAGAGCGCATCTCCTTTATACATTATTTTGATTGCAAATTGCCTGCGTCTATGTGCAGAGATAGCCAGGGCTCGGATGATATCAAATTGTGTTAGATGGGTTTTAAATCAAAAATGAAGAAACATAAACTCAACTAAAGAGCGGTTGAGTTTGAGCAAAAGCAATCCTTGGCCTTAAAGACTAACTGTCTGTGGGAAAACTGGAAGTATCCATCAAACATAAACAGGTTTGAAAGCAATGCCAACATTATGAGACTCTAATGTGTTATTTGGCTTATAATGTAGAAAAAGGTAAAGACAGGCGGCTAGATAAATGATCGATAAGGAGAGGGAAGAGCCCAGCATGGGGGCATTAGAGACACAAAGAGCAAAGCAGGAGAGACAAGAAAGGCGACGGTGAGGGAAAGAGACAGAGTGACAGAGGAGAGTCATAATCATATAGCACATCCACACGAACTGATTATTCAGTTCAATCTCTGTAGATTTGAGTCGTAATAATATTATTCAATTGATATTTCATTTCCGTAGCGCGGTGCAAATAGATGCATGATTTATCAATTGGAATCAGCCAACTATTATATTTTAGATATGTACTGTATAAACTTTATCTAAGCAACTATTCCGATTTGTAATTTAAATAAAAGGTTGTCAGCCATTTGTGACCGTAATTTCCATTTTGTTTCTCTTCTGAATGCTTTCCGTTCAATGTTTAGCTAGTTTGCCTAATGGTCTTTTTAGTCTATTTGGTTTAGCTTTGTGGGTATTCTATCCTGCTATCGCTCACTCAAGGAGGTTGTGATGGATACCGAATCGAAATAACATCACACCCAGGTTGAGTGAGTCAAAGCAAGACAAAATTTTTAGTTTTCTTGTTGTTTTTATTTTTTGGCACTTTTGCACTTTTTCGTAACTTTAACACTTCATTTGCATAAAGTTTGACGCATCACACACACCACCACCCCCACCCACACACATACACGCACATGCCTGGAATTCTTAGTCGAGTCCCTGAAGGAGTTGGGTTGAGTGGCAAAAAGGGGGCGGGGCCAAGTTACGCGTGACTTTTTGGCAAACAAATTGCATGTTTTATACATTTTGATTTGTAACTCCTGGCACTTGGCAGTGCCACGCCCCGCCTGCATGCCCGCCTCCCGGTCCCACTTGGTCCAGCTGACGTCGGGCTCTTAATTGAGCGACAGGTACATGTTTTATTTATAACTCGAATGGCAGCAGAAAAAAGGAAACAAGATAACAGTCGTAAAAAAGGGACGCTTAAATTAAAAATCCTCACTAATTTGACACTTGATTGAATTGAAAGTTTTCAAAGATTCAGACCCGTGTAGTTTGCTCTCGATTTAAAGAGTTCGCTCAGTAAGTTACACCAACTGCATGCCTTCAATGAAGTCACATTGAAGTCAATAAAGTATTAATCTATCCGAAGTTGCTTAAATCGACTTGTGTATGGGGGAGTCAATATTTGGGCAGGAGATCTAATTTAGTTAAGAATTTAGTATGCATTTGAAAAGTACTAACAAACGGTTAACATTGAACTTTTTATTAATTTGAAGTTGGAGTTGGCAAGAAACTATTTTAAAAATCAAATGAAATATAAAACAAGTAAGAACGTTGCAGTCGGGCGTTACCGACTGCGGAATACTCATTCACATCCCATCAACAATTTAGTAGTTAAGTTTCGTTCTAATACTGTAGAATATACAGGTTTTTCCGATTTGCCACGCCCCAACTGGGCGTAGACACCTCATTTTTGGTCAGTTTTTAGAATGAGATAACGTTACCCTAACTGCAAAGTTTGAATGCTTACCCTAAAAAAATGTGAAAATTACAGGGTATTTTTCGATATGCCACGCCCCTAAAGAGGCGTAAAAATTATTTTTGGGGAATCGATAGAGGAGGCTACCAGTAACTCAACTATTCAAATTTGAAGCTTCTAGCTATTATACTTTAGGAGATATAAACTTTTGCGGTTTGCCACGCCCCCTGTGGGCGGACATATATCCGACAAAACTTTTTGGTCTTGGGTGATCAGTCCGAGTATATATACAAAATTTGAGGTCTCTGCCATCAATAGTCTCCAAAATATAGGAGAATTTAAAAAATCACTATATCTTCAGGTCCGATTTGCCACGCCCCCAACGGGCGTAGACTTATAATTTATCTTCAGACTTTATAGAATCATACCATTAGCTGACGTGCAAAATTTCAGCATTCTAGGTTTACAACTTTAGGAGATACAGTTTTATCCGATTTGCCACGCCCCCAATGGGCGTAGATATATCCGCCATAGCTCGTGATCTTGGGTGGTCAACGCGGACCTACATACCAAGTTTCAGCTTTCTAGCTCTTCAACAAACATGATTTCTGGTATATCGGAAAATGCATTTTCCGATTTGCCACGCCCCTAGTGGGCGGATCGGGAAAATTTTAACACTTTATAAATCGGAGATATACACGAGTATGTGTTCCAAATTTCAAGTCTCTAGCTTCAATAGCGCCGAAATAGATTGCGTTCATACGGACAGACGGACAGACGGACGGACGGACAGACGGACAGACGGACGGACAGCAAGACGGACATTGCACAAAACCAATATACTGATTCACTTTCGTGAATGAGTATAATAATATTTATAAAGAGGTTTCAGGGCCATATGAGCTATATGGCATTGCAGCAAGTGCATGGAGTACAACAAATCAAATTATGATTAAAATGAGTTGGGATCAATACTCAATATAAATATTCACCCCATTATATCTAGCCATCTGGCTGGCGACTGGAGACAACTTTTTGCTGCTTATGTTTTTAAGAAGTTCTTTTGTTGAATTTATTTCCGCACGGAAAATCGCAATAGCCAAGCGATTTGCAAGTGTTAACAATGCGACACACAAATGGGCATGAATACAAAATACACCAACACACACACACACACACACACACACACACAGAGACCGATATACATTTATATAATGATATACGTGTGTTTGTGTGTATGCAGTAAATCCATGGCAATGGAATACAATGCGTATACGCAATAAATCATAAAATAAATCGCTTACATTCATCGCTGTCAGTTTGATGCACAATGCGGCTAGATGCCGCCTGCCTCATGCCTCATACAGCTCGCAACTAGAATACATGCCACGTCTAACAAGCTGTCACAAAAACTCACAAAGGCCGAGCCCGGTTAGTGGGTAGTTCTAGCAGCTGGCGTCTCCAGAAATCTATACAAAACCATTTGACAAGCAGCGGACGCCCCTCGTGCTTCGTGCCTCGCGTCTCCCGCCCCCTGCCGCAGAGCATGGCAAAGTAAGCAGTCAAAGCTGAGCGCCAAATGATGCGCACCGTTCAACGTTATCTAAACTGCAGGCGACATCGAGCAGGGGGCGCGGGCAGGAGCAGCGAAAGGAAGCGCCAGGTAAAAAGGAGCAGCCTTTAGACCTCTTTGAGATGATGGCTCTAGAGGCGGCACAGGACGGACGGATGGAGCGGTGTCACATGCTTTTCAATCAAATTCAAATTTACTACGCAAACACACACACACACATAGAGAGAGAGAGAGAGAGGCACACACACAGACGGCCGCATAACAAATTCAACTGTAAAAATTTAACACATTGCGGCGCCACGTGGCGAAGCTTGTGCAAGAGAGCATTAAAAGTAAAAAAGTGTAGCATACAAATGAGCGCGAGTGTGTGTGTGTGAGTGTGTGTGATTCCTAAGCTAATGCATATTTAATATTTATATATATGCACACATATCTAGATTGAAGTGGGGCCCGGGCTCCGTCCGGCTCGGTTGGGGGCGAAAGTCAGCTACAAATGCTTAATTCGCATAGTATGCATACAATATGCTGATTATATAGTCAACAATAATTGTTATGCCATTTACACAAATATTTGCACTTCATGCATAATTTGTTGGCCCTAAACATGTGTGACATTTATATGTTTTAGAATTTTTCACTTTACACACAATCATTGAGCAGCTGTTTAGCATCGGCATAATATTTGAATGGCCATATTAAACTCAAATATCATTGGGCCGTCGATTCATTTCATGAGTCCCAAACAAGTTGTCAACACAGCTCATTAAAAGATCCAATTAGAAACTGCTTGTTATTGGAATTACCTGGCATTGCGTGCGATAAAGAATCACTTTTTATGAGTGAAACTGCATTAAGCACAAACAAATTCCATTTGGTCAAACAACAGTTTGTCTGGCCATTTGAAAGTTATCGGATTAGCAGCAAAGCCATAGCTATGCCAAAAATAAAAAACAATAACGAGAAAAGTCAGATAGAGACACATAGAGAGTCGCTGTAATATAATCGCACGACGAACTTGTTAAGCTAATTAAAAAGCCACAGAAAAGTCCCAAGCGATTTAATGTTGTTTGTGCGTAAAGCGAGCAAAACGTGTTGCATCTGATTAACTTTTTTTTTTATTTAATTTTTTTTATATTTTTAGTGTCTGTTACAAGTGGCAGAAGAGCCATATGTCTAATTAGATGCTTATCCAATTTAGAAATGAAGACCAACATTTATCTTAGCTTGTTTTAATCGTTTCTTTGAGAAACGTTTATATGAGATACGGATCTTGTCCTTGAAAATAGGAGCAAGCACTGGTTAAAGGCAGCAAACGGATAATGACAATTGTGCTGCCCTGTTTTATAAGAAAAAAAAAAAAAAAAAAAAACAAAATTAAAATTAAAATTAAAATTAAGTTTTTGACAATTGAAAGAGACGGCATGCTAGAAACCGAAACCAGAGGTATTTTTTTTATATTTTGGTGAATGAAAACTGGTAAATCATTGCCTTGATTTATTTACTTATTTTAAATTTCCTTTACAGTTTACCAGGTGAACTTTTTCTTTTTTCCACATTTCTTTTTTATACTTTTCAAACAACATTTAGCTTTGGACTGCAGTTTGCTTTAGATAGTTGATTATAATTAAATAACATGCGAAGGGCTTGCAGCTATTTGTTGGCATAAAGTCGAGCTTATTGTAATTTAGTTCTGCTCTAAACATTTCCATAAGCTCAGCTACAAAAGTTAAAAAAGTTCCTATTTTTTTTTTTCAGCATAAACTGTTGCTAAATATTTGTTGGGTTGTTTTGGGGCAACGAGTTTGGAATGCGGTTAGACCCATGTGGAAATGCAGATAGACAGGCGAGCCGAAAAACCGTTGGCTTCCTTTTGTTTTGACATTTTTAAGCGCACTTTGTCGGCTTTGAATGGCTTACAAAATGAAAATAAAAATAAAAATAAAAACAACTAGCAAATTAAAGGAGAGCCCCAACTGGGAGTGGTAGTCCGAGAGTTACTCTGCAAAGGTGATATAAATGAGCTAAAATATACATTTATATTTTATTTAAATATGTGTACTCATTTGGTAAGCAAATCCTCTCATTTTTATATTAAATGAAGAAGTATTTTTTTAAATTTGAATTTGATCTCATTTATTTAAATATATTTGGAAACCCATCTAATGAAAAAACTCTTTGTAAATTTGAGAAATATGAAAAAGTATTCTAAAATGAAATAAACTGAGTTCAGAGCTGCTCTAACTTGTACAATTAAACAGAATTATCGATGTGTTGAGCTATCGATAAAAGCTAATAAATAAAACTGAATTTTAGCTACATTTGAGTTTAGCTCATATTTTGCCATTAGCTTGTTACCTAAGCGTTATCATATGAGATATGTCTACTTTGAGGCTATCAAATGGGCACAGGGTATGAACTACAACCTAAACAAAATAAAAATCTCAACTTTGGCTTGTATGTGTTTGTGTGTGTGTGAGTTGAGAAGGGGCATTTTGCATGTGACTCATTGAGCCCCTGTTTTTCGGTGTTTAATCTACTCCGCTTATGTGCTAACTTCCTGCAGCGCTTTTCCGCCTGCTCAGCTGTCTATCGACCTCGCCTTCCCACTCTCTCCCTCTCTCTTTCTCTCTTTTGCTATCTGCAGCTGCCTTGCCCCTCGCTTTGTGTGTGTTGTACATGTGTGTTTATCCCGATTTTGTGTTAGTCTTTGCCCCAAAGCCACTTGGCAACCGGTGTAAAAAAAGCTTAAGTTGCGTTTCACTGACTTTGAATTTTTTATGCGCCATGTCGACCTTTTATTTTTTTTTATTTTTTATTTTATTTTATACTCCTGCTACTACAATTGCTGCTGCTGCTGCTGCTGCTGCTGGTAAACTGCCCTCTGCAGTTTGGCTCCGGGGGCTAAGCTGCTTTTTGCGCTACTTTTTTCTGGTTAACTGCATGCCAAAACTCAGCAGTAGCCCCTCTCAGCTGGCTTTGCTGCTGCTGCTGCTGCTGCTGCTGCTGCTGTTACTGTTTGTTTGGTAGCAAGTTTTGCTTAAATTGAATTACACATTTGAGCGCATTCACCTAAACCTAAATGCAAATCGGATAATGGAGGTTACCTTTGTCAGGCGACACCAGCAGCAACAGCAACTGCAGCAGCAGCAGGAGTAGCGCCAGCAGCAACTGCACTAAATTGTTTGGCATTATAGACGACACTCTCCCGCTGGCCCACGCCTCGTCCAGTGTCGGGTATTGCTATCATAACAAGTGCAGCTGCTGGCCAGGATCATAACGCTGGGTATTATCAAATCGTTTTGCATAGCTAAGCGGGAGCCGTGCATTTTCCTGAAGGTAAAGTCAAAGGCAAATGTGTCTAGGGGTATATAGGAAATGAAACGAAGAAGCAGCCCACAGCTGTGGGAGGGGCACAGCGAGCGGGAGGTCGTATAAGAGTGTAAGCAGTGGGAGAAAAAGAAATAAAGACATATTGTAAACATTAAACAGCTATCAGCAGGATACGTTCGACTTTATTGATTTCATCTCTTGCACTGCCTCAGACGTCTCTAATGGCGGCATTGTTGGCACTGTGTGGGTCTGTGTGTGTTTGTGTGGGTGTGGGTGTGGGTGTCCGTGTGGGTGTCAAAAAGAAGTACGTACTTTGATTTTATAACCAAATCGAGCGTCTTTGAAGCGCCAAACAGCGTTTTGCGACTTACCTGCAAAGAAAGAGAAACAAGAAAAAATATAAAGAAAATGAAATTTTACTCAATCTATATAAGTGTTATATGGCGGTACATAGTATACATACATATATATATATATATATATATAAACGTTCGAATATATATTTGTTTGTATTTATTTAGCTGACAGCAAAATGTTTGGTTGCTGTGACAACTACTTTGCTTAGTTAGTTATTGTGGGTGTGGCCGCCCGTTGGGTTCGCTGCCGTTTCGACTGCCTTTGGACTCAGATCAATCGGGCTATATATAATCCATATATATTCCGTATACACGGTGGGTATATCGATTGCTGACGTCGAGCGGCGCAAACAAAACAATTTGTCAAGCAAATGTGCCAAAAACTTGACGCAAAGATGGAAAGTTATAGCATGAAGGAGTAGAGGCCAGAGCCAGCGAGACAACGAACAGCGAACAGCGAACAGTGAGCAGCTCACAGCAAAAAGTACAGTTGTGCACTCTATGACGTAAGCACTTACGTTAAGTTGTCAACCATTTGGGAGTTGTGTCAAATAAAGTTGCACTTTCATATGTAATTTGTCTTGCTTACTCGTACAAGTTTTTTTTACTTGTTTTTTACTTACGTACGCTTACGAGTGCATACGTTTTTCCGCGCGTTTCGCAAGAGCTTTGCGTTAATGGCGTGTTGCGTACCACAGTTTGATGTGATTTTTATAGAATATATGTGTAATTACATATGCATATGTTGCATTTTACGTAGCTGCTACGTAAAGTAGCCTACGTAAGGTCTTAGTTCACAACATTCATAATGTGTAAGCATATAAATTTAACCAAAGTTAATTACTACTCCTTCCTAATGAGGAGCTATATATGCTTAACATATTCACTCGTTCAGTTCTTCAATAAGAAATACGTCAATTAAGCTTACGTTACGTAAGCACCATTTAATAAAGCAAAGCTGATTTACAGATACTATCTACTTACTACCTGCTCGGCCAATTAGTATAATTTCTGCTCATTAATATAACGTAAGTGGTTACGTCATACGCAGTGGTTCCATTACGTCAGTTTATAAGCCGCAATTTCATGAGAATATCAATTACACTAGTTAAGTCTCTTTGGCCAACTTCGCTGCATGCACTAACTTACGTCAGACTTGCGTAAAGCACAGCTATTTAATTACTAATAATTTGTTGGTCCATAAAAGTATTTGCCCAACATACGACACTCGTGTCAACGAAGACACTGACAGCCCCACTACAGTGAACTATCCCATTATTGGCTACGGCACACTCGTAAAACTATGTCTTCTCTTATACTATATCATTTGCAATCGAACCCGAGGCGACACAAAAATATTGTTCGATGAGTAATATGCGCTTAATAGCGCACACAGACGGCGCTGAGCTGGGGAGCAGGCGAACGATGGGCGAAAGAAGAAGAATACAGGATGAAGGACATATGCCTTGGCCTGGACTCGGCCATGGCCATAAAATCGAAGTGCGTTGCCCCGTTGCTCTTGGCCCATCAACTTAATGATGCATAATGATATGAGCCACAAGATGCGGGCCATTGCCCACAAAAACCACACACACACACACACGGACACAGTCACACACAAATGGTATGGCAGCTGCTGCGCTTGCTTAGCTAAATGGACGCTGGCTGCAGACATCGAAATTATTTATTTTTATTGGCATTATAATGATTTCTTTGGCCATGTTCTAATGGAACTGGAGAATGTCAACGTCAGTTGGCTCATTTTTAATTAGAGATAAGCAGCGCCAAGACGACTGGAATACAAATGTTCTGCAGCTAAAATCGAAGAAGCTCCTGTGCAAATATTGTAAATACTTTGAAACAAATTGTTTGTGAATGAAATATTTTATATTTTGTTTTATGTTGTATGTATGAGCGGTTTTCCAATTGTTATTATTTCATTTATTTATTAAAGACAGTCTGATTGTATTTTTGTTATTTATATGTTCTATTTTTTGCTTTCATTGTGGAAATACATTTAATAATATTTTACAGCAACGAACATTTTAAATATATTAATTTTTTTGTTTTTCTTGCAATTTTTTTTTTTTTTTTTTTTTTTTTTTTTTTTTTTTTAGCGTTGCTTCACTGTATTTTAATTTGGTTTTTGCGGCGGCAACAATTTAATCAAAATATTTAAGCAGCTGTCGGCCCACATGGCTAGCCATGGCCAATCTGCCCTGCTTTGGGCATATATGTATATATATCAAATGGATTTTTTTTTCTTTTTTTGTTCTCGCTCGCTCCTCTCCCGACTCCTGCCCGTTGATGTGCTGAGTGGCTTTTGAAGTGCAGCCAGATACACACACACACCCACACACCCACACACCTACACACGTATGCTACTGTGTGTTTGCCATGTACACACTTAATGCTGAAAGAGTGTCACTAACAATATCATCGTCCGCCTGTCCGCCTGTCTGCTTGGCTGTTTGGCTGTTTGTCTGTCTTGGTGCGATCCCTTGTCCTGGTATTTGTTTAGTGCAGGTGACATTTAAATTAAGCTGGCATCGTTGTGCAGCGCGCTAAAAGTGCTTTCATGTTGCCTCGCGCTGCTCTATGCCACATGCCGCATGCCACATGCCGCTAGCCGCTTGCCGCATGCCGCATGCGACGACACTGTGAGCTCGTTAAATCCAATAAACGTTTGCACTTTTTATTTATGCATGTGTGTGGGTGTATGGGTGTTTCTCTGTGTGTGTGTGACAATTGTTCCTTGCTTGATTAAATTTCTTTGTTTTTACTATATTCATTCTTTTTTCATTTGCTGACAATTAAACTAGCCAATTAAACTTTAGCCTGGACGCAAAACAACAGCTCAGCCATTGGCCTCTGCTTGTGTGTCCTCCTGGCAGGAGCTGCTTCAGCTGCTCCAACTGCTCCAGCTGCCAAAGTGTTAATACACAAATACCCAAATGTGTAGTTAGCACGAGTTTCTGCATTGCCACGTTTACTGCTGCTTGCTTCAAGCCATGCCTCCACTAGCCCTATTCACTGGCTCGCCCGTTCCGCTTGCTTGCCCGCCCTCTTAGATATTTGTGTTTTTATATGTTGGCGCAATTTATGCGCTCGGGGATTCTCGTTTCCAGTGCATTTCGACTTTAGTTCCTGGTTTTGTATTCATTTCATTTATTTTCATTTTTATTTGTGTTTTGCTTTTACTTTGTTTTAGCTCTTCTGAACCTTCCACCTGCTGTGCTCGCTATTTATCTAAGTTGCCCCAATGTTTTATCGAGCTGGAGTGTCGTCTGAGCACGAGAGCCTCTGCCGAAAATACAAAATCAAAACTAATTTACTTTCCAGTCACGACATTAGGCAGCCGGCTAAGGCAATAAATAAATAAATAAATGAATAAATAATTTAGCGCAAATAAATCAATGCCCAATTGACATAAATTGCTCAGGTGCAAAGGCAACGAATCAAATGGAATATTCGATGACTTTTCCTTTGCGAGGCTAACCCAACCGAACCGTCGCAGTTTTTTGTGGAGTTGAAAATGAAACCTCAGAATATCTTCATAAAAGTATTTAGTGGAAAGTGTTTATAGCTATGGAACCCCAAATAGCATTTTATCTGAGTAATAGCTGTTTTCAATATAGATTCTCACCCGCTCATTATTTTCTCTGCTTCTGCAGGTAAATGTTGATTTTTCTGCAAGCTCTATATGACGTCTAATGGGGACTGCAATTGGCACTTGGTTATGCTCAGCTTAGCAGCTTGGCAGCTTGGCTGTCCAGCTGTCCAGCTGTCAAAGTCACATATAAATCACAGGACAATCAAATTACGCTTTCATCTGTGCCGGGCCAAATAAATTGCACAGCATATTACGTATACGTCGAGTCGACAAGGCAAATGTATAAATTCATTGATTATTTATTTATGGCACGCAAAGAGTGAAAAACAGGGTGTACGACTATTGTTTGCCAGATTTGATTGTATCGCACACATACACACACACACACAAACACACACTTTTACAGAGAACCTGTGAGTTATTTTCGTTTTATATTGACTCGAAAATGTCAAATGCATAACGGCAACAATTCACAATTTTGATGTAATTGACAGGCAAAAGGGCTGTGTGGTTGGGTGGGAGTGGCTCGGTTGGCTTTGCTGGTTTGGCTTGGCTGTTTGTTACTGTGGTCCCATCATAAAATGTCAAACTTTGTTCTGCTGTGTCGTAACGGTAACATTTGGACAAAACGCTTTCTTATTTGACAGCCCATTTGGCAGTGACATGCGCCGGGCCACGAAACAGCTGCAACCACAGCCACTGCCGCTCATTTAATATGCAAATCGCTTTAATTAGACTGCTACGATTGTGGCTGAACGTGACTATGTATGTATGTGTATGTGTGTGCGTGTGTCATACATGGTATTTGCACTTGTATAATAATTAAACAATGTACCGCAAAAACAATTAGCCACATTTACAGATACAGCCACAAGTCAGGCCGCAGCTGTCTCGATTGATGTGGCAAAGATTTTTTTTTTTTTGTGAGCGGCCGCACCTTTAAGTGCCACAGCAACAGCAACAGCAGGGACAGCGATATGCGGCATGTGGCATGTGGCATATGCAAAATGAAGTTGACATCTGCTTAAGTGGCTGGGGTTTTGGGCAATCCTCATGGCTTTACGAGCTGCACTGCTGCAGTGCTGCAGTTTCATTTGCAGCTGCTGCAGTTGCCTGGTTGCCTGCTTGATTGGACATGAAATTGATAGCTCATACACACACGCACACACTCACACTCGCACTCACACACTCACACACCCACGCAGACACTTATTGCATATGCATGCAGCACAAGTGTGAGAGCATTGTGTGCGAGCGTGCGACTGTGTGTGTGTGTGTAGATGTGCTTAAGCAAGTTAATTGAATTTTGCACTCAAGTCGTTGTCGCTGTCGTTTGGGCGCTGGGTGCTGGGCGTGGCTGCTGCCACAGTCGAAACATTTAAGCATTGACAAGACATTTGTGAAGTTTTAAGTGCATTAGCTGTCAGCCGAGCTAAGCGCAGAACATGCCAAATAGCAGCGCCATGCAAGTCATTTAAATTCCGTTGCCCCAAAAAGTAGGCAATGCTTTTCGTTCATGAGCTTTAAAGAAAGGAAGAACCAGAAGTCCAATACTGTCTATTGAGCAGCTGTGTGTATGTGTGTGTGTGTGTTTACGTGAGTGTGTGTTATTTTGCAGCCGTTACATAATACGTGAATAGAAGAGTTAGAAGTTATTTAAAGGTCATTTTGGAATAAAGCTTCAAAGTTTCAGCGGTTAACAAGTGGATCAAAAGTTTTCCAATGTGGCTTTTCCAATTCAAACATCAGCAGAGCAACATGCTGAATATGAGCTCAGAAGCCACAAGTTAGCATCCCAATTGATAGCAGAAATACGAGTTGAATAGAAATACTCTTAATATTTTAAATTTGAAATAAAAAAATTGAGTAAATAAATTTGTGAATAAAATTTTGTTTAATTAAGCGCTATTCAATATTTATGTCAATTTGCTTATGACAGTCTGAATGAGTTACATACATGTAGGTATATATTTCTAATTTTTTTTATATAAAGTTTTTTAAAAAAATGTAGTGCAATAAATTAATGCTTCTATACATACACATACATATACATATAGAAGAATTAATGTATTACCTAAAATGAATATTTTTCAAAAGTTATACAAAATCTTTACTGTAGTACAGACAGACAGCAAGTCAATCCAAAGATTACTTTTGCCATAACTTCAAGTCTGAAGCCACAAAAAAGGAGAGTAAAAATGTCAGCTCCATTTGTCAACGCTTTGTAGTTGATGCCATTAATGGATTAAGCTGAAAAGCGTGGAGCACAATGAATAAATTGTCAGATTGCGTTTACCACTCACCCACGCACACACACACACACCCACAGAGCTGCAAATGGGTTAACCAGAAAGGACAAGAGCTCGTTGACCAACACAGCTAAAAACCAGTTGGGTACAGGGCCAGGATATGGGGGAGGCAAAGGATTTGGGCATGGGCATGGTCTGCTTACATTTCAATATGTTTGTGCTCTTGACATTTTGTTTAACTGTTAAACTGTTGGCAAATGCCAACTGTCAGCTCTTCTTCTTTTTCAGCATTTTGTGCAGCTTGTCGAAAAAGTTGTTGACCCAAAAAGCCGCAGAGCAGCTAAACATTTACGGCCGTTAGTGGCTGGCTTTAAGTTGACCAAGCAACTTTAAGCCAGCTAATAGCCAAGTGTTGCGTGTGTGTATGTGTGTGTCTGTGTGCGTGAGAGAGTTTGGCCATTTTGCAAATCAGCGTGCAATTACCCGTTGCTCATGTTGCTCGTGTAGTTTGCAACTGTATTAAGTTCATTTTTCATTTGCCTTCATGCATTAAGCAGCCCAAAGTAAGTTGCCTGACTTCACACAAAAAAAGAAAAAGCAAAAAGTATTATAAAAAGTGTATATATAAAAGAAAAACATAACGCAGAATCACTTTTTCACTTAGCTGGTGTCTGTGTCTGTGTGTGTGCGCGTGTGTTGGTGTTGCCTTTTGGCATGCAAATAAAATGGCCAAAAGGCAGACAACAGCCACACACACCTCTGCCTCTCGCACAAGAGCCCAAACCGAGACCAGAAACCAAGCCAACTTAAGCCCAACACGTTAGAGAACAGCGCGCGCAATTTGGTTCCACCAAAAATTCCAACTACCCCTTAGCCACGCCCCCGTCCCTCGTCGCCTACCCGCACAGAGCTGCTCTTGGCTGGGGCCACAATAAGAAAAATGTTCAAGTGCCAGAATGTGTGCAAAGAACTCAAGTTTGGCACACACTTCGCCAGAGTCTTGATGATGTTGTTGTTGTTGCTGTTGCTGTTGTTGTTGCTGCGTTTTCCCTTTATTTTTGCCTTGCAGATAATTTGAATTTTTTCCATTTGTTTGGTTTGGCTGTGCCACCCGCTCACCCGCTCGCCCGCTCGCCTGCCCTCCAGCCAGCCAGCCAGGTCACTTGCATGCCACGGCTGCCTGTTTTTTAGGAACTGTAAATTGCTTTAGTTGGCGCACAGTTTCAGCAGTCGGGCAACAATAAGCGGGAATTTGGTGGAATTTCTGCCAGTGTGTAGGTCTGTATATATATTTATGAATACACTGCTAGTAATGCACTGCTTATAGTGCAGGCACTTACAGCAGCTCCTGCTTTTCTTATCTATGCAATTGCAATTGCAATTGCAATTGCAGCTTGCAAAAATTTCACAGTTTTCTTTGAGATTTCGAATTTCTGTGCAGCTGCATCTTATGCTCTATCTGTGTGAGTGTTTGTGTGTGTGTTGATTATTTCTATTGTTCCTCCGAGAGAAAATAAATGCCAGGCAATTAAAGATATTTTACTCAAGACTCGCTAGAACGGCCCAAGTGGATTCTAAAGAGACTAAAAAGTTTTAAGCTCAGTTTTACTAATACTAATTATATATTATATTACTATTATTATTATATATAAATCATTAACTCCCTTGATAATGCTTTTTCTAATATGGTTTGTTTGTCAGTCATTTGTGATACGATTTATACGCTTTTGAAGACTTGATTGTTATACATACGCGATTTGATTTAATTATTAATATTTTCAGTTCTTTACAGGCGGAGAACGATTAACATTTTGAAATCTAATATGAGTAGATTACATTTTCTTACATTTTTAGTTCTTCATAAAAAAAAAGCGTTTACGTTTTGTCTAATTTGCAGTTCTGTTTGCCTATTTGGGAAGACTATGATCTATGGTCTTATAATTGTTTCTCTTTAGATTGAATAAACGCTCTCGCGCTCTTAAAGCAATTGTTGCTTGGCCACTCTCAGTGCAGGACTTGAATGTCGGCTCATGGGCATCTAGGGGATTAAATATATTTCTTTCAAATTTTCAGTTACATTTCTCGAAAATGACTTGCATTACAGTAGCACAACAATATTTGAATATGGTTCTTTTTTTCAATTACGGCAAAAGTGGCAAAACAGTTGTCAACATTTCAAGACAAAACAGCAAAAACAGCAGCAACAGTTCCGGACACAGCAACAGCAGCAGCAGCAGCAGTAAAAATGTAATAGAAATGTAAGAAGAAGAAGAGACAGAGACAGAGGCAGAGACAGAGGCAGCAGTTGCAGCAACAGCAGCAGCAGCAACAGCAGCAGTAGAGGACAACCAGCCATGACGCTCTGTCAGCTGCAGAAAGAAAGATGTCAGTTGTCAACAACAATGCCCCAAGTTCCAACAATAAAATTCTGACACATTGAAAAATGTCATTGTGTAACTTAAGTAGCCAACATCACACACACACATACATACATATACACACACAAGCACATATGCAGGGTTGATTATGTAAAACAAGGCACATAGAGTAACAGACATTCACCCAACCATCTAACCATCTAACCATCTAACCATCTGCCTCCTGCCTCGGAGAGCTCTCTAGCTTGGGCTCTAGCTTTGTGCCGCCTTCGTGTGCCCAGCCTGTTAATTTACTTGCAGTTCCGTTCCATTTTTATGGACTGCCGCCATGACGCTTCGCTCTATACACTAAGAGACACATATGTGTGCGTGTATGTGTGTGTGTGTGTGTGTCGGGCATTTGTTATGCAGTGATATAGCAGCAGCTAGCCGAGCCAGCGTTTTATGCTTTACATGTTGATTAGAGATGAACGCGTGCTATACGAAATTATTTTAAATCAAAATTCGATAGAATATCAAGTATTTGATTAACAATATAAAATTGAACAAAAAAAGAAAAAATAATCAACAAATATATTACTTGATTCTCAATAGAGATAAAATTTCTGAAAAATAATAACAATATTATTATTATATGTAAATTTCTGTCAAACATATTTAATGCAAACAAATATTTTACAACGAGTTAAACATATACTTGACCTTAAATAAAAGGAGAATCCCAATAATATTGCTTATATAATAATTTTATATCAATTTCAACTAAACATATTTAAGTGTGTGTAAATGCTTCTGCATACAACGCTTCCTATTAAAATTCATATATATCATTTAATTGATATCACTTTTACGAACTTCCGAACTCCAATTGCAATGCTCAATTTCTAATAGCACTGAACAATTAGATCCAATCAGAAGGGAAAACTTTCGTATTTGTATTTGCGTATAATTTTACGCTCACGCGCACATCTCTAATAAGCTAACACACGCCCATATTTGTTGAGTGTGTGTTGCTTATGCAAGCGAGAAATTTGTTATAATGTGCCCGGGCATAGCAATAGGGACAGAGGCAGGCCATATCGCAGATATTATGTATGCTTTTGATAAACGCATAGTGAACCAGCGAGGCGTGCACTTGGCCCAGGAGCAGACCCACGACTAGGACCAGGACCAGGACCAGGCCTAGACTCGAGTGTACCTAGGCAGCATCAGACAAAGAAGAAGAGCCAGTGTGTGCATGTGTGTGTGTGAGAGCTGTGGCACCCCTAGCCAAAGTCATTTGCGGCGTCGATCAAGTGTACTGAGCCGTTTTATGGCTGCGCTTAACAAACCTCGACGAGGACGCAGCAATTGTTGTGCCTGCTCCAGTTGTTGTGTGTCGAGTATATATATAAAAATAAATATAAATATAAATATGTAAATAATGTATTTGCTGTTTTTATTTGGCGCTGTCACAAGTCTTTTTCTGTTGAGGTGACAAAGTTAGCCCCGAGGTACAACAACAGAGAAGTGCGGATTGTTCGCGGCAAGCAAAAACAAACGGCGCATAATTTAATTTCCACAGGCAGAGGCAGCAGCAGCAGCACCAGCAGCGGCTGTTATCAGTCTCCAGGCATCATTATTACGTTTAATGGAAAATAATTACTTTTGGATAAGGCAAAGTGAAAGAAACAACAAAAACACAACAAAGGTAGCGAAAAAAGCGAAAAAGTAAATAAAAACGCAAATGGCCCCAAGGGGCAACAACAAGGCATGCTACTGGAGAGACGGTCTCAGCGGGGTGTGGCGGGTTGGCAAAGCGTGTCTTGCCAGTTTTCCACTTGTTATTGTTACTGTTGTTGTTGCTACTGCTGCTTTTGCTTTTCGGCATGGATTTGCCTAGTTTTATAGCTCAAGATTCCGTGGAGATATTCAGATACAGATGCGCTGAGCTTATTAGCGAGCAGACACAAAACTGCAGCGAGACTTAACCAAATTGGATGTAGGCAGAACAGAGCAGAGCAGAGCGGAGTGGGAGATAAGCCTTAAGGCATTAAGTTAAGGCAAGACATCGCTGAGGATTAGCCCATAATTGGCCTTCATGCCTGACGAAATAGGAAAACATATCGATTAAGACTTTTGACTCTTTGCTTTATGACTCTAGAATGCTTGATTTGCAAAAGTCATGAAGAGAAGATTACTAACCGAAATTGGGCTTAGGAATATCAAATGCATTCATATGTATTTATATGCAATACTTGTGGAATTATAAATATATTTGAGACTTATCGATACTCAGATAGTAGCATATGCTAGCTTTACAATTACCATCAATTATTTTGGAGTACCTGACGAAGCCTCGAGGCATTGGCAGCTTATTTCAATAAGGAAATTTGTGCTCAGCTCATAAAGGTCTCAATGCCAATTGCACATTCGAGTTTGAGCATTGGGGAGTTTTGTGTACTTTGGCTAAGTAATTAAATACAGCTGTCAGTTGGAATTGAATTGATGACGTGCTTTAACACTCGCCCACAGAGCTCCAAAGTCTTCAAGGCTCCTCGACTTATTGCAGTTGTACGAGTTGCTGTAAGTAAGGATGTCTGTGAAGTTTGAAGACTGCTTATGGCATGTACTTGAAAATAGTTTTTGGCATTATGTCTATAAAATTTGTTGTTGATGCTGAGTACTGGCAAGCAGAAGTAAATAATTCCTAGGGACTTGGTCAGAGCTCATAGCTTCAATACCTAAAAAGCTCTATCGAGCCCATTTAAGGACTTGAGCTGTATTAAACAATAAAGTCTAGATATATATATATATATATATATATATATATATATAAGCTTTGCACAGATAACATTTCTATTGGTCATAACCAAAGACAGCTAAAAGGCAAAAGCAAAGAACGAGAAATGACGGAAAATTATGGAAAATTTGCTACTTATTGCTGTAATTCATTGAGCCGCAGTCCCTTTTCTCTCTTTCAACTGGATGGCAATGTGGCGCCTAAAGTTAAGGCGCTTAAATTTAAGCATTTCAGCGACAGTAATGACAAAGCGCCTAAGACCACACACATATTAGCTCAAGTATATATTGCACATGTGTGTGTGTGAGCATATCGTATATGTACATATAGATGATATACTCATATGCATAACTTGCCTTAACTGGCGACTTATGAGCTTCAGTGATATTTATTTATTTTTTGTTATGCCCGGCTGTTGCCAGGTTTAATGAGCTTTATTGTAAGTATATATAGGTGTGTGTGTGTGTGTGTTTGTGTGTGTGTGCGTGCGTTTGCTCCACTGTGCACGCGTAACATAACCCACTTAAATATGTCATATGCATGCTATATGCGAGACGAGTGCGGGACTAATCAGACGACGCGTTATACCGGCTGCTCAGCATTTGAATTTGCAATGGCAGTCACCCTCGAAGTATGCTGTGAATTATGTGGCGCATGAATGTCAGCAGCAGCAGCAGCAACACGCAACAGCAGCAGCAATTCAAATGTCAGGCTCAGTCGCAGTCGCAGTCGCAGTCGCCGTCGCAGATGCAGAGCCTCGCTGGGTGTCGCTGTCAAAGCACTTTATGTCACAATAATTTGCAGTATGCATGTGAGTATGTGTGAGTCTGCGTGCGTGTGTGTGTGCGTGTATTATATATGCATTCATTTCACGTGCCAGCAGCTAACATCTTCACGTTTTGTAGGCATCTCTCCATTGGAGTAAGCTGGCAGCGCGTGTAGTTGGGCAGGATGTTGGCCAATATGCATATGTAAAATATTTATGAGCGCGTGCAAATTCATTTCATTGCTTCAACGCTTTTGCCTGTGGAACGAATGGCGACTGCGACTGCGACGGCGTCGGCGAGTCCCTTGACTATATGATAGAGTTTGTCAAAAGTGTTGAATACGAAATATGTGATTAAAATTCACGAAATTCAACTAATTTGCTAGCACAGCCCCTGATGAATAAAGCATTGTTTGAGTCGAGGGACAAACAAAAAGCGACAACTTTTCACATGGAAATACATACTGTATTTTCTATACAGGCTAAAATTTTCATTTGAATCAAATATTATAAAATATATATATATAAATATAATATAAATATAAACATAAATATTTATTTAAATTCTAATCAGTTGTTTGTTATATTTAAAGTTAAAAAATTGAAAAATATTTATTAAGATTTTCTCCTTGGTGCATTCATAATTTTTGAATTGATTTTTGAATGTAATTTATGCATATCATAATATGAAAAAGATTTAAAATATAATTTAAAAAATTCTCGTTATTTATGCAATGAAAATGGAGTTTTACAAATATTTTGATTTTTTCTTTAACTCTTATTTCAGTGAAATCATTAGTTCTAGCATAGTTTTCCTCTGCGCTACGTTCTGCTCTACTCGACAAAGTGATCTATTTTATAGTCAAATATATGTAGATATGTGTACACATGTGTGTGAGTGCTTGGGTGTGTGTGTTTGGCTCTTGCACAAGAATTTAATGCAGCGCATAACAAATTTTCACAGCACATTTTCATGGTCTGCAGGGCTTATGGCCTAACTGGCTAAATGGGAGGCTGACAAATTGTCAACACAGAGAGAGAGAGAGAGAGAGAGAGAGAGAACGAGCGAGAGAGGGAGAGGGAAATCCCAGTCCCTTTTGTTGTCACCCTGTGTGTGTGAGCTGTAAATAAATTCAACATTGTGCAATATGCGCGACACGCGTTTATTTGTATTGTATTTATATTTCATGCTGTGCCGCTTGCCCATTCTAGCGAGTCAAGCAGGAGGAGGGCAGGCGAGAAGGTGTTCCACTGCCCAGGGTGTGGCGGAAATCGCAAAAATATTTTCAGCACGCCACGGAAATGAGAAAAACGTTATTTTTTTTTTCAGCTTTTTATTTTGATTTTGGGTAGAAGCTGCTTTGCAATTTTTATGCACGAATATTATTTATAAATATTTCGGCAGCAACTGTGACTGCGATTGCGAATGGGAATGGGAATGGGAAGCGAACTGTGTTGCTATTGCGACTGTGTCTGGCCCTCTAACTAATTTGGGGTTGGCAGTTAACATTTGGTAATTCGTTTATGCAATATTCAGGCGCATTTATGCATTACATTTTATGCGCTTTGTCTGCTTATTTACGAGTTTAACGCGCGCGCCACACGCGGCGTATGCGTAATATACACAGCGCTTAAGCCACTGCATTCGCTCGCGTATATTGGCATTGGTATTGCTATTGGCATTTGGTTTGCGCCTGTGTTCGTGTGCGAGTGCATGTGTGTATGGCAATTTCAAAGGATTAGGCGCCTGAGTGCGCAAGGACATGACAGCAATGACGCTGCCAGCATGCATTGCCATGCCCCCGCCGCCCCGTCCCGCCACGCCCTGTTTCGCCTTGCTCTGTCCTCGCATTGACTTTGCATACAAATTAAAGTTTCCAAACGCTCTGCTGGCTGGTTTATGTAATTGAATTAAGCGCGCGATACGCTAGCCAAATTGTAACTGCATTACGCAGGGCGTGGCCGTCTGCGGCTAATATGTGTGTTGTGTTTCGTATGTTGAGTTCGTGTTGGTGTTTGTTTTTGTTTTTGTTTTCGTTTTCGTTTCTGTTGCATACATGCATTAAGTTCAACACGAGCAGACAAACGCTTTGATCTATTGAACCGGCGATGCACTGCTTCAATTTCTTTTTAGTTTCGTTTGCAAAATACCATTTCATCAATTTAAAAGGTGACTCGTGATTCAAAGGGAAAATGGTATTTATATATTAAATCTGTATCAGACAAGATACAACTAATAACATACAAGTTCTTCACTCAGCAAGGAAGTTTACGATTGATCTATTATAGACGATCATAAGCAATAAACAATAATATTCACATCTTATACTTCACATCTCTCTGTCAGCAAAGGTGGGAAAAGTCTGTGAGGAATTCAATTTCTCACAGACCTAATTTATAGCGCGGCTGGATCTGACAGACATTGTACTTGTATTATTAAAATCAGCTGATTTTGGAGTCGTGAGTTCGCATAGAGGGGCGAGAATTAAAATGGAGTCTCGTATCGGTTTTACTTTCCATTATTTAAATTTATTTGTACTTGCAACTGAACTAGACTCGTTGAAAATAAATATATGATATATGCAATAATCATAAATATTGCTGGAAGCTGGCATTTAGATTACAATTTCATTAAATAGATAATTCCAGAAATGATGTTTAGCTTTTTGTTATTTTAAGCACTTGATCTGCCCTCTTTGTGCAGTGCATTAGTTTGCCTTTTTTGGCCAGAGCACTTCGAGTTATTTCAGCTTGTATGACAAAAATCTATTACATTCCACGGGATTTTGACCCGTGGCGAGGGGAGCGTGCATTGAACTGGTCGCATGTCAGGTTGCGTTCAATCGCCTCTGCAATGTGGTGTGCTGTGGTGCGGTGCGGTGTGGTGCGGTGCACACGCTGTGGCACAGCAGTCCCTGCTAAGTTTGTAACCTGCTCGCGTTCTCTCATTTCCCCCTCGCTTCTCCTCTGCCTATCTCTTTCCCTCTCTTTGCTCTCTGGGGTGCCATAGCGATTGATTGGCTCTGGGGCGGCGCGATGCGTCGCATTTGTCCTTTTGTTTATTGGCCATGTGTGTCTGTGTGTGTGTGCGAGTGTGTGTTGAAGCGATTCATTGTATTTAGTGAAGAGCAACGGCAGGCAGCTCCGCTCGTCATCTTACATATAGGGCTGGGTAGGGTATAGCAGTTGCATTAATCGGATTTTGGGGTCCATTGTTGTTAAGCTGCTGCTCCTGCTGCTGCTGCTGAGCGCTGCGCACTTAAAGTTGCAGTTGCATAATGCCATTGTTTGTTGCATATTTACTTTTTGACGGTTTTCTGTCTCTTTGCGGGGAAGCCCGGGAGCACACACAAAAAAGTTGTGCCTTTTGTGCTGCTGCTAGCAGTAGAGCATTCAGCCAATCTGGCAATTCAGCCAGACCCGGCACGTATGTCGTTTATGTCGTTAGCTCTACGGGATATTTCGATTCTATTCTATTCAGGTCGATTCCATTCGTTCCATTCAAGTGTGTGCGTGTGAGTGTATCAGTGTGTGTGAGGGAAAAGTTGGCTGATGTAACTAAGTAATATTGGCAGTTGCATTTGGGTTATTGTCTTCGGTGGGCGTGCATCTGTGTGTGCTCAGCTTGAGGGAAGTGCTGTTGAGCTAGGCAATCTGACAGCCATTGAACAGTAAGCACTCGTTCGAGTTGCTGCCTGTAACTTTGCCGCATGATAAGCCCGGCCAATGCAGTATGTCCCACAGCTTGTCTCCCCCCGTCTGTCCGGTCTGTCTGGCCTGCCTGACTGCCAGCCTGCCTGTCTGCCCGTTGTCTCTCTGGCCAGAGAGTCAATTGGCCAGCAATTGAGCATAACAAAATACGTTAAGTACATGAGCAGATATCGCATCAAATGGCCACATTTACATATTACTCAAGTGCTGCGACAGAAGTTTACAATTTAAAATGCAATATAAAACAAGTAAGAAAGTTCTAGTCGAGACTGCTCGACTACGAGATCCCCTGAACCCTTGGAGTAATAGCTATTTCAATAATTTTTCGCGTCTTTCAGCTTACACACGCACACACACACACACGCACGCACGCACACACAGGCATACATACACACACATACATACACACACATACACACACACACACGCACGCACGCACACACAGGCATACATACACACACATACATACACACACATACACACACACACACACACATACACAAAGAATTACATACATATACACACACAAGCATAAACACGCATGGGCGGCAGTGAGCGCTTACTATGAGAACTCAATTGTTTAATAACTTTTTTTGTAGACGTACGATCTTCATGAAACTTTCAGATTATGATTATAACATGAATATGCATGTAATTGCCAAAGCACAAGTCTCTAGTATTTGAAATACGCTTTTTACAAAAGTGAGGGTAAGGGGGTGAATTTAGAGGTGGGGGGTAAATTTTAACAAAAATCGAAATTGTATAAATTGCATATAAGCATACATTAAAAATTTGGACACTCTAGCAATAAAGGTGTAGAAGATATAATTTCATAGCTGGTTTTCGATAAGGTTTTTTATCGATAAAAAAAGATCGGGATGAGTTATCGATTTTTAATGATAAACTTGATATGCGTGCTGTAATTACGGACATTTTAAAAAAAAATTTGAAGTCTCTAGCTCTTATATCTTCTGAAATCGACGCGTTCATACATACGGACAGACGGACAGACGGACGGACGGACAGACGGACAGACGGACAGACGGACAGACAGACGGACAGGGCCAAATCAACTCAGCTCGTCGCCCTGATCAAGAATATATATACTTTGTGGGGTCTGCCACGCCTCCTTCTGCCTGTTACATACATTTCAACAAAACCATTATACCCTGATTTCCCATTGAAAATGGGTTCAGGGTATAACGAGCTTCAATTGGGAATTGCATGAAATATATTCAGAGCAACTTGAAGCGAGAGATAATCATAAATCAATAAATCAAATTATATAATATATTATATATTTAATATATTTTAGCATATAGCATATGAAAATCGGACTTTGAAATAAATAATACAAAGATATAAAATGATGCTGCTCTATAATATGATAATAAATAGTAACTAAATTACTGATATTATTATTTGCGTCTGGGAAGGAATAATAGCTGTTTTATATATATAATTTTTAGTGTATTATATAATTTTATTTATCTTCGAAAATGAATATTATCTGATTTATTTATATTTATTTATTTTTATTATATTTAATTTGTAAAACTCTATCATATTTATGAATACTTTGCTATTTACAATTATTTGCATTTTTTATTTCTCTTCCCGAATGAATATTATCTGTTTTATTAATAGTTATTTTAAATTATATATTTTTCTAATAGCTGATTCATAATTATTATTTTAATATTTATAATTGTATTTCACTGTGAGAGGATGCTAATAGGATATATAATAAATTATGCAAATAAATGCCACAAGATGATTCTCACAAAGCAATCGAGTGGGAGAAATTGAAAATTTTGTATTTAGACTCCTTAAATTTATTTGTGTAATAAAATTGCAATATTTAAAGTTCAATAATATTTGGAAATGAATAAATTATCCAACTAGATTCCAATTAAATTGAGTTCACTCATCTTATTCATCTATAAAGTTTAAACCGATTTCGGTTATAGCTGCATATTGAGAGCCTTCATAAATTCTGATGAAGCAACACTTGGCTATTAAACATTTAGCCGTACACGATTGCAGCGCCCCGCCCTCACCCTCGCCCTCGACCATCACGACGCACGTTTGGCTAGTTGGTTTGGTAGCCTGCAGCATTATTTGGAGTGTTCAACAGTTCGACTCAACCTCAACAAAATGTTCAACTTGATTTTCATACGATTTGCTCTACGGTTTGTAGATACTTTCCGCATTTTTCTCTCTCCTTTTGGTCTGTTTTTTTGATGAGGGTAGTTGGCAACATTTATGGGCAAAAGTTGCCTTTAACTTGGTTAGTTGCATTGGCCGTGCTGGATCCGTTGCCATTTTCCATTTTCCATTTTCCGAATATGCTCAGCATTTTCATTGTGCATTTGGTGGCGAAGTCCAGAACCATTTTTGGTCCATTGGCTGCATTGGTGGGCACGTGCGTGCCGGAACAGCCTTTGGCCATTATTACACCTCGTCGGTGGGCTATGTGGGCTGCGTGGGAGCAGAGGGGGCTGCTGCACAAGGGGCGGGGGAGAGCTGTTTGGCTTTGGGGCACGTATAAAGTTGGTTGCGGCTGGGCTTGGTAGCTGGTATAAAGTGCATTTTGTTGCCACTTTTGCCGGCGCTTGGCTTATTTCGTTTGATTTTATGCGGTTACGTGAATTCATTGGCCAACGGATAAAAAGAGATAGAGCGCCAGAGAAAGAGAGAGTGAGAGCAAGCGGGAGCACGAGAGTGAGAATGAGACAGAGTTGGATATAGAGCGGGTTGGGATCTGGCATCGCTTTTAAGCGTAAGCGATTTTTTATGTACGCTTGTGGTTTAATTTCAATCATTTTACTGGCCAGCTGGTTGGCCATGTTAGCGCAGCGCTTGCGGGGCAACGCGGCAACGGGGCAACGGGGCCAAAGGACAAAGGACAGGCGCGACCGCTTGAAATCAACGTTAATAAATATGCAAATGCGTTTCGGGCCTACCGAGAGCGGCAGAGGGAGAGGGAGCGATGAAGAGGGAGGGAGAAAGCGCGCGCGCATATTTCGCACAAAATGCGATTAGTGTTGCATAGTTTGGGCGCTTAATTTAAGCATATGCCACAACACGCACTCACACTCACATACATACACACACACACAGATACACTCATGGCTAATTGCTATATCATTAGAAGTAAGCTGTACGGTTGCCTGTGTGTATGTGTGTGTTCGGTATGTGCTCGGCTTTAATGCTTTAATGGCCACTTGAGCCACAAAAGTTGCGGCTTGTTTGGCACTTTTTCTATATTACCTGTGCCCCATTCAGTCCCCACTGCCCCAGCCCTCACTCAGCTTCACTCACTTGGCCAGTCTCTGCTCTCCACATATGCCACAAATTAGTTATAATTAAGTTTAGCACACGTTGCCAGGCTCCTGCATAACACTTAAGGAGCTACAGTTACACTGGCACAGCTGTACGAGGAGCTACGTGCTTTGCTTGCAAGTGCTAAGCACATGCCCTGTAATAGCAGCTCAGAATGGGGTATGTGGGGTCAAGAGTCATTGGATTGCATACTCCTCGTCAGAGTTGGATCTTTCAGCTGAATGACATATTTTTGACGCCCACTTTATTCGCACTGTCATCTGTTGGCTACAGGGTATGCTGCAGCCTGTCTTTGTCAGAGTCGTATTTAATAAGCGTTTGCCATCTATCCACACTTTGGAGTTGCTTAGTCGACACATTAAATGTAATTAGCTGCGCTAAGGTTGGCACAAAGCTACAGCCGTGACAGGACTCGGTCTATGACTCGCCTTTCGTCTAATTAGTTATCTAAAGTTTGTTGGCGACATTAATGACGTCGGCGTCGACGTCGGCGTCGGCATTGGCTTTGGCTATGGCTGTGGCTGTGGCGTCGCAACAAATTGTATAGCATACTTTTTTGCATTAGCATTAGCCTCGCAAAGTTTCCAACACAAATCATTCCCAGCAGCTGCAGCTCGACAAGGGCAAAACTGAGCAGAAACAGCAAGAAATGTTCTCCTATTTTCCTATTACTATTATTATTTTGTATTTTATTTTGGTATTGTTTCTTCGGCTCTGGCGCCGTAAATCACTCAAAACATAATGCCCTGTATTTAAAATATGCGCACAAATGTTCCGTGCAGCGTGCAAATTGCAGGAAATGTTTTTACTTCGCTTTCCACAGTCTTCAGTTTTTCTTGTCTTTTTTCATATTTTTGTTTACTATTTTTTTTTTTTTTTTTTTTTTTTGGCTCTTACTGCAGTCTAGCTTCTTGAGCAGTTGGTCCTGCAAAGGACACACATTGATATACGATATATTTGCGAGGCATAAATGGCTTTAGTATTTTTCTATGAAGAAGCCTTCCTCAAGTACTCGCTCGAGTGTATATTTTTAAGCACATGCTGTTTTTAGGGGAACAGCTGCGTACATTATTTGACACAATATTTACATTTATGATTGCCATTTCGTAGAGCAAATAATTCAAGCAAAATGTGTCTAACAGGAAAAAAAAAATATGTTTGCCGGCAAATCGCTTACAACTTGCACTTGAAACGCAAACTATTTAATTGGGAGCGCGTGAGAGATGTCCTGGATATATAAGAAGTTGTACATATATGTATAAGGAGTGGTTTTAGCTCTATATGTATGTAGATGAAGTGGAGCTATGAAGATCTAGGGTATTGGAGCAATTGTGCAAAGATAAAAATGTAAAATGTGAAATGCCGAATACCGTGACATCACCAAATGGTTGGAATGTGGGTGCCGGCACAGACAGGAGGTTAATACGGGAAACCACTTGAGTTACAGCGTACCGAGGCTGACATTGCACAAAACATTTTCACACGCTTTTTTACGATTATTTAGTCAATATTTATTTTATTATTATTTCATTTTGCATTCTAAATGAAGAAGCACTATGTTATTTATCATAAGTTTTTTTCATAACAATCAATCCATACTGAGAGTATATGGATTGATTGATGCTAACCTAAATAGTGAACTAATTTAGTTCTTTCATTATAAAATGGAATTTCGCTACTTCCCTCTAAATGGAATTGCCTTGTTAGTTCAATTCCCTGGCAACTATCTCACAAATTCCCCTTTGTAGTTCATCTATAAACCATAAATTCATAGTTCATGCCAAAAGTAAACTGTGCAAAAGTGAACCTGCATAAAAAGCCATTGTACGTCCATATCATATCGTATTATATATCCGTGCACTGCGGCTTGTTTTTTCGTATTTGTTTTGGCGCCTAGCCTGTGGCCTGTGGCCAGCACAAATTGCTCTCGGCCTCTTGTTTTTCCAATCCATATAAATATATTAACAGATTTCCATTTGCTTTATTTCGTTCGCTCTGTTGTTTGCATTGTGAAACCAAAGCAAAATAAACCAAAAAATAAATTATTATATATATATAACTGTATATATGTATACAAATTTATATATATGTATATCTGTAAATAAAGACTGTATGTGTGGGGCATGGCTGGGCGCATTTTGTGCCAATTTCGAATGAAGAAGAAGTCAACGCATTTTAAATTGCGGGATTGGCAAAAATGGAAAATCATAATAAATAAATAAAAATTTATATTGGACAATGTAGCTGATGCTGTGCTCTTCATTTGCCTTTATTTATCATATATAGTAGACATTGTTGTTGTCGTTGTTGTTGTTGTTATGCTGAGTTGTTGTCAACAAGCTTTTACGAGGGGGAGCCAACATTTTTCAATTTATTTTCAATGTTTCTCAAAAATAAGACGAAAAAAATAAAAAGAAAAACCAAATACATAAATGAAAAGCAAAAGAAAGCAAACGTAAATTGAACATTTTAGCGCGCTTTTAAGCAATGTCGTTCTGAGCACCCGCACACGCACACACACCCATACACATGCACACACACACCTGTCAAACAACAACAACAACAACAACAACGGCAAAAACATTGCACTTAGAACTTCCGCACGATAAAATTAAATGACGGCTTGCTTGCCACACGGGGGTTGTTGCCTGGGTGGGCGTGGCATTCCGCCGGTGGCTGGGGAAAACTGTGCACAACAATATATATCAAAGTGGAGCGTTGCGGGTGCTGGGCCTTGCAGCAGCATTAAAAAAGAAACAGAAGTTGAACGAGAGGTGGAAATCACTTATGCTGCCATTTGACGTTGGCTCCTGTTTGTTTGAAGTGGCGCTAAAATTATGTTAACGTAACAAGGTGAAAGCACAAAATGAAAAATCACTTAAACAATTTGATTTTTGATTTGTCTCGACCAAACACCCAGCGCACTCCCCCAAGCCGAGGCCTCGCCCCAAGCACAGACTCCTCCAGTCAGGGCAGCTGAATTCGTCCGTAAGACTGGCAAATGCTCTAGCTTCTGTGCATATTACTTCATATAATAAAGAGCTACTTATAGGGAGTGAATTTAAAAATGATTACCTTTGAATCATATATAAATATATTGCAGGAGGTTCTTATTTTATAACTTTATTTCATTTTAATTTCTTTCACAACTCAGCTCTTCCAATTAGAACTCAACTGAACTCTCCCAAACTATCTCTTCTTCTGCCATCAATATATGCTAGTCCCTCAAATCTTATACTGGCCTGCTACAATATATATAATATACTAAAAAATTCTGATAAAACCAAAGTTGTTATCCATATATCAAAATTTGATTATTGATATATAGTTAAGTACTATCAACTATAAACTGAAAGATGATATAGGGTTACCAGAAAGGTACGTCGAATATGGAAAACCTTGTACTATCTTCAGCAAAAAGGCTTTGTGAAAAATTCGTATACAATATGAAGAAAGTGATAAATTGATTAATGTTTTATTAGAAAAAAAATTTGAAAAATTATAATCGGAATTTTTGTTGACGAGATATAACCTTCCAAACTTTTGAAAACAAGTGAATGACCGCCACTGTAGCCATTTATGGTAAATTGAAATAAACAAAAGTTAAGTCAGCTCATCTCAGTTTATCCCATATAAATTTTCCAGGAATCATTTCCTTTTCGTAGCTGTACCTCAGATATGATAGCTCAGCGATTTTATTGGTCTATCAACTGCTGCATTCGCTCGCTCACAAAAGCCATGATGAAATTAGAATACCCAGAAATATGGGAGCTGTAAAAGTGCGATGCTCTTTAAAGATTTATAGAGTCTCGTTCGCTTTGGCTCAACAGCTCATAAAGGCGAATAAATATAAACCACTTGATTTTGGCCTGACTCAAATTATGGGCATAACAAATCTTGTGCCAGTTACAGTCAACAGCACGTAGCAACGGCGCCCAGGCACATCGCACTATGTGAGCAGCGGCTCCTGCGGCAAGGCGGCTCCTGCAAGAGCAGGAAACGGCTAGACTGCGAGACTGCTAAACTGATAGACTGCTAGACTGGTACAGAAACGCACAGAGCGCAGACTTTTATTGATAAGGGCATAATTTATTTGAACAATCGACAAAACGCTATTGTCAATAAGGCCAGATAAATATCTTGCATTGTATATATGTATTTATATATATATCTATGGATAGAGAAAGAGAGAGAGAGAGCTTTTATATGCCTCTATACTGCGGCTTGCGTGACAATGCGCTGAATGCGTGGCCAAAAAGGAAAATAAACGGGGTCGGGAGTTAGGTATATAAATAGAAGAGACCGTTATGCTATAATGGTTTACGACCAGATACAGTAAACGCTAGCTAAAGTGACTTTTAATAAGCGAATCAGTTGATGTAATTGCTTTCATGCGAGCTAGCAATTACATATCGATTAAGCAATGGCAGGGTAAACGCAGAATGTTTAATTATAGTTGGATTTGTTAAATATAATTTATTAAATATTACTATTTCAATAATTTAAAATTTTGCTATAATTTAGAAAGAAAATAGAAATGACATTTTGAATAGCATTTCATCATTTTGATAAATCTATTGATCTCTTGCAAACCTGGTTTCCTAAAATTCTCTACTGCAAGAGAAGGAGAGAAATATCTCATAAACTTTTCTTTTGCAATTTCAATAAATAAAAGTTAGAAGCTGCACTCGTAGCTGCAGTAATGCTTCAATTAATTTATTTTGATGGTGCCTGTGTTGCCACTTAAGCAATATTTACTGTACTTCATTGAATTAAACAGTTTATTGCACGATAGACGCGGGTCGCGTAATAAAGTCAATATTTAATTGAAATATGGTGCGATTTATGTGTGCTATACATACATACATATATATGTATATATATGTGTGTATATATCCATCTCACGGCATAAACATACATATTTATATTGATGTGTGTGTATATAACGCTGCGCATATTTACACATAGGTCAGTTTAATGAACAAATTGGTTAATTACATTGAAGCAATGGCATATGAAAAATGTATTGGAGGCACACGGCGCGCTAAATAAATTATTGATAAATATTGAAAAGCCGCCCGAGAGGGCTCAGCAGGATGACAGTTCGCATAACTTTAGCATATGATGTTGATAAACAGAATGATTTATGCGGGACGCGAACACTAGACGTCTATACTATGAGCTGTGGGTGTGTGTATGAGTGTATGTGTAGACACACACACACACACACACACAAAATGGCATGTATAAAACGTGTATTTGATGTGGCAGACATTTAGGCCTTGTGGCATGTGCCACGTCTCACTATTTTGCAGTTTTTAAGGACTAGCAGCAGATGCTGGCCCCTTCCCTCTTGCCCCTTCTCTCCGTCCACGCCCCTTCCAGACGGCAGCCTCTTGTTTGCCGCTGTCTCAGCTCAGTTGGCAGGCAAACATTATCGCCTACGTGCACAGTAAGCACAAGTGGCAGGACGCCGACGCCTTTTGACGCCTTCGAGCTTCGCTGCATGAGGCAACATGTGTGATGGTGTGTGTGTGTGTCGCTGTGTGTGTGTGCCGGCGTGTGGCAAATGTCAATTTGTTAAACATTTGCACGTTGCACTGATCATTTGATTTGCCGTTCATTTGATGCTACAAATTAGTTGTTGACTGCTTTAAGAACTTTAAGTCGCATAAATTGTGTTTCATTTGATTATTTGAACCTTTTCTAATGCGGCAATGATTTTGTGGGCGGCCTGCCGACAAAGGGGCGCGGTAGGGCAGGGCAGGGCACTTTAATTACATTTGAAAGCAACACTTGAAACTTTGTCCGCAGAACGCGCCGAAAACTTACCGCAAAAGCACAAAAATAAATGTCGAAGAAATTAGTGGGCGGGCGGGGCGTACATTTACTCGCTTGCTAAACAAAATCGAGCAAACGGCAAGTGGCAAGTGGCATGGCGGGGGGAGGGGGCGAGGCTGGTTGTCACAAAGTGTCGCCCGGCCATAATGACAGCATGTTATAAACTTTTGCAGCAGCTTCCACCAGATGAAAAGTTAAAAAACCGGCTGCATTAAAGTGGCCGCCGGATGGTGCCACGCCGCGCCTCTCCCCGCCTCCTTGCCTCCTCGCCTTGCCCACAAAATGACGTTTGCATCTTAACATCTGAGCCATCAGCCATCAATAGATACATACCTGAAAAGAGAGAGGAAACGAGGCAAACGTTAGGAACTGGGTACAAATTAATAAGGGCTTGGTTTTAAGTCCCTCAAATGTCAACCTGGGCGAAGCGTCTCATAAAATGACAACAACTTGCGCAATTTACTTTGTTAATTGGCAGCGTTTAAACGACGCTGCCCCCTCTTTAGCTCACAGACAGCCCCACCTTATGTCCCCATTTGACTTGTGTTTTTATAGCATATTTATAGAGGCCAGACAGCGATGGACTGCAGGCAATTGGAAAAACAAAATACACAAAATGTAATTTGGAAAGTTTGTTGTGTTAACACACACACCAACACGCATGCAGACACAAACACACACCCATACACAATGGCCAGCTGGTCACTATTTTTTACATATAAATATACCCTGTTATTATTCAACAGGCAGCTGGGCATATTAGTGTAAAAGTAGCGGAGGCTAAGCAAAGTTGAAGTGATAAATATAGATTATCATAGCTCAAGATAATCGTATTTATATGTCAATCTTTCATAAATAATTTGATTGTTAATCTCCCTTAAAGCACAAGAGATCTCTTATATGATTATATAGATATTTTCGGCATATAAATAATCTGATGGTAAATTCACACTCTATTTACTACCTAGCATCTAGTTAGATATGGAAATATTTGTTAATATTTTATAATTCAGATTTAATTTATATATTTACAATTCCACAATTTACACAAAATTAATTATAAAACAAAAGTGAAATAAAAATAAAGTCGACAATCAAAATCGGAAATCACGATAAATCGAAAAAAAAAATCCACCCCCTTGAAAGAAATTCGTTCTCAATAATTATATATAGAAAATTATATCTAAATAAAATATTATAGTGATTTACTATATCTTTGGTTGCTAAAGTTCTTGAGCAAAGTTAAATGATGCTCATTTCACGAAGAATATGCAATTGTCTACATATGTAAGCCTAGTTTCTGGTATCATCCCCATATATGGGCAATACAGGTAATCGGACAGTCAAGCAACTGTTGACAGACTTGAACTCACTTCTGTTCATGTTGTCCCTGGCCCATCGTTCAAAGTGTGTGCGTGTTCTACAACTAGCGTCAACATTGCGGCAACACATACACACACACACACACACACACACACACAAATCGCAAAATAAAAATTAACAGCAAGAAAATCCGTAATAAAGAGAGAGAGAGAGAGAGAGAGAGAGAGAGAGAGAGAAGGGAAAAACAACAACAAAGCGAAGAAGTCGAAACCGAAGCAGAAACAGAAAAAACAATAAACTGCGACACAGCGACAGCAAACAAACATTAAAAATGCACAACACCCGAGTCAGACCGGATTCTATAACCCTGAGGTCAAACAGCGTGCAGGACAGTGTACTATATATATTGAGGAATGAGCCGCAATCGCAGGCGGCCCAGCTTGCGTGTCTAACAGTGCGAGTGCCTAAGGCAATATCGACCCAGACGAGCGCCAGTTAGCGCCAATCATGATAAGAACAAATACCCAAACACATACACACACACACACATGCATACAGATATACTTGTATATATTGCAGATCTTGCAGTTCAAGCAGTCAACTTTAGTTTGGCGTAGAAATTTTTGCATGCCTGCAAGTTCATATGTGTGGGAAAGTTTTTGTCACTTGCTTCGGGAAATTGAAAATTTCCAAATTGAAAGTTTGTTTCAGCCAAAGTTTTACTGTGATATATACACCAATAAATTTTCATATATATATATATCAAAGTGTGGTATGTGAAGATGTATTTAAGAAAGTTTACAACGAAATAATAGGAAGAGTCAAAAGTTTTACATATTTTCTTAGCACAGATTATGTTGCATCCCTTTTGGCCAGAGTCAGAGTTCGTTAGCCACGCTTCGTTAAGCACTCGACCACAATTGAGTTCTTACAGCTGCATGCTTGGCTCAGCTCGACCCAGAGAGCTGGGTAGAGAGAGAGTGAGAGAGAGAGAGAGAGAGTGAGAGAGAGAGAGAGAGAGTTAAGATGAGAGCTGAAAAGCTTTCTCTGCACTCACAGGAGCAACAGGTAAAAGTAACCGCTCATACTCGACACAAAAGATCAGTTTACTTTATGAAAGATCGTTTTAAGATGGTTTTAGGAATGCAGGAATGTTGTGAATAGAAACTTGGAGCTTTCAATTTTGAGTCAGCTAGATGTAGTATTGCAATTGGACTAGTTTTAAATTTTTACAATATACTATGCAATATAACTGTTATTCATTTCAGAAGTATAAAACAATGAGGTTTTTTTTTTTTTTTGATGCTATTTATTTTATAATATATAAAAATAAGTTTACTTAAATTGGAGTTTGAATCGACTCTCTAACAATTTAATGTATATGTATAATAAGGCCATGCAAAAAAGCTTCGAAATAAATAACAACAACAACAAAATAACAATAATTAAAGGTAAATTTACGTACTTTTCAGCCAAATAGTTTTAGCTTGCAGAAGCTTCATTAACTAATGCCATAGCTTCAAGGAAATTTCTTTGAAGCCAAATATTAATTTTAATAATGTCAAGCAAAGAAACTGAAGGATAAATAAAGGTCAAAGTGATGCTGATAATTACTTTGTCCTAGCTTAAAGAGATCCCTTAAATGTATATATTTTGCTATATATTTAATTGTATATTTGTGGAAAAATAAAGTCATTTCTTAGCTTTGCAAATTATCTGTGCATCTTTTCTGCACATTTTCATGCAGCTCTTTGTGTGCGTATTTGGGGTCGAAGTCTGAAATCTGAAATCTGCCTGGACAATTGGCTCAGCTCGAAAACGATGTCAAGTGAAGCAGACACAGAAGGATATACAGAGCAACGAATACATATATATGTGCATGTATATATAGAGAGAGATACAGTTACAAATGCTAGATAAGGGCCAACTGCATGGAATATTGTTATTTTAATTGCCAGCTCGGACCCTCGACTCGGAGTGCTAGCTGCAACAATGGGCGAGACAGTTGTAGCCGGGGCGAAAATAAAATTAATTTAAAAGTTTTTAAACAAGTTTTCCATTAGAAGCCGTAATATACGCAGCAGCAGGAGTAGATGGAGCAGCAGCAGCAGCAGCAGGAGCAGAGGCGATATCAGCTAAATCTGACAGTTAGAAAACATTAAAAGTTTTCATATTTCTGGCTATGTGCATTTGGCATAGGGGTACTCCCGCATTTTTTCGCCCATTTCATTATGTTTATTGAATTTTAAATGTCGCCAAAGCACCGTTTTTGTTGATGTTCAGCTAGTGGTGTGGGCGTGGCAGTTGGGCAGGTGAGCGCCCAAAACGCGTAATTGTTTAAAAGCTTCGCTTCAACATGTATAATAAATAAATAAATAAGCAGGTTTCTTCTTCTTGCTGTTGGAATTTTTTCCCCGCGTCGCGTAATCAAATTGCACCTGCCTGGAAATTAATGGCCGCGGACGTGGCGTTAGTTGCTGTTGCTGCTGCTGCTGCTGCTGCCGCTGCCTTAGGCCAAGAGCATAAAAATGGTTGCGCTATAAACAAAATTATTTCAACTATGAGTGGAGCCTGGCGTATTTTTATTTTTGTTCCAGCTTGTGGCGCCTCGCGTAGCTGCAGCACTAAAAGCGCTAGCTGAATAAATCTCCCATAAAATTTCATTCGAGCCGAAAAAAGAAAAATATATAATTAAAACATAAATGAAATACAACTCGCAGGCGAAAACTTCTAAAAACTGTATAATTAAATCAAAGTCAAACATATGCGAAAGTGCGCTCTAAAAATGGTTTTATGCTGGAAATTTTAGGAGAGCTCGGCGCATACTTAATCTTAAATAAGTGCAATATTTGTTAGCTTAATATTAAATGAGAAATGCTCTGAATTCAGGCTAAAACAGTCTACGAAGCCTAAACATTCCTAAGACTCTGCTAAGAGAGGCATTGTTTTTAAGTCTCCCATATGAGATATGTAAGACTGGGATTTTAAGCAACTAAAAAGTTCAGTATCAAAATCTTACTGAAATAAGCTTATATAATATCAAATACAGATTTCTATTATATATATTTACTTTTTATTCTGCATGAAAAAATCTTTATAAATACTTGTATTAAACTCTTATTGAAATAAGCTATGATATCGTTTAGCAAAGCTAAGAAGGATAAGAAATGCTCAGTCCACTCATTGCAGCCCTTCAATTTCGTTTCATTCATCGTGAATAATTCATTCGACCAGAGCTGAGACTCTCAACGTGCTAAAGCCCAAGCTAAGGTATTTACAGATACTTCCCGGACAATGCTCGGGAGTTCAGCTTCAATTTAACTTTATTGTTTATTTATATATTGCTTAATTTTTTATAAATTTTTTTAGCCTCGCCATCGTGCTGTTGTTGTTGTTGTTGCTGTTGTTGCTGTTGTTGCTGTTGTTGCTGTTACTGCTGTTGGTGAAATAATTTTGGCAGCGTAAATTGTTAAGCCGCCGTGACGCGCCGTCACTTAACTTCATTATGCCAGAGGAATTGACAGGAGGGGGGCGGCATTGGCAGAGAGTAGATGGAATAAAGCTGAGGGATGATTCCCGTTAAAGCTAAGCTTTATGGCGTGCGTAATGCCAAGACACTGGCCAAAACCGATGCAAAAGCAGCCACCCACACCTAAATGAGCGCACGTTAACACAGAACGTGCTAAAATTTAATGTTTTAGGTTCACTTTTGAGGAGACTCGAGCAAGCGAGCGCAAAATGAATGATAAACGAGCACACGTCAAATACTCTAGCTAGGGCAGAGCGAGACAGAGCGGGAGAGAGGGAGACAGAGAGAGAGTAGCCGGAGCTGTAGCCGGAACAGCTGCCAGAGCAGACGCTTTTGGTCTGGTTATATAAATGGTGCATGAAAAAGCCAAAACAACAAAACGACGTGAGTTGCACGTTTCCTGCAGGGGCAGCAGGAGGCATGAAAGCTGGGGCTGGAGCGACGCTGCTGGTATAATGATAGCCTCAATGTTACTATGTGTGAGTGCGGGTGTGGGTGTGGGTGTGGGTGTGACTGTGTTTGTGCTATGTCCTGGCCGCTTGATGTCTGTGCCTTTGTTTACATTGGGCAAACATTCAGTGAGGCTTTCCGAGGAGCGTGCGCCCGCATTGGGGGCAGGTGTTGCCTGCTTTTGTTAGCCCAGCCACACGCAACTGCTCCACATGGCTGGCCTCCCAAGCAACCAAGCAATTTTTCTGCTTTTGTTGCTGCTGCTCAAAATTAGAATTATTGAAATTTACTTAGCGCAAGGGGGTGGCTGGGCTTAGCCTGCGAGTCAGCTGTTTTTATAGCTTCTATGCATGAATAATTAATCCAGAGCATTAGCCTGTGAGTAAGTGAGAGCGCGCCTCCTGCGAGTGCTCATAACGCATTAGCTGCACAACATTCAACTGAGAAACAGGCCCAAAATGTCATCATCCTTACAGATGGCAGATTGCAGCTTGCAGCTTGCAGCTTGCAGCTTGCAGCCTGCTGCGTGCCATATGGCACATGGCACACGCCTCTAGCCGTGCGCCTCCAGGCCACAATTTTGTGATTGTCTGGCCGACTGCTTGCTGCAGATTGCTGATTCCTGGCTGCTGAGTGCTGAGTGCTGACTGCTGACTGCTGACAGTTGCCTGCTGGGCTAACTTGGGGCTCGGGGCTTAGCTGGCCAAACTTTTTCGACTGTCTACGCGTCGCTCTTTTTTATTACTTTTAGTGTGTTTTTATTTTCTTCTCTCTCGCTTTTTTAGCCGATGTCTTTTCACGCGGCATATGTTTGCATAAATGCATGGCAGCGGCATCAAAATGAAAAGATAAATTTCGCAAACACGCACAAAACAGATGAATGGGCCAAGCCCGAGATAGAAACTGCCAGCCAGAGCCACAGCGAATGCATCTGATTCGACGAAACATGCACGAAAAACAAACAAACAAAGAAACAAAAAAATAGTTGACTACAACGAGAATATGATTTTTGCAGCATGTTGTGACTTCAGTCAGATTGATGACAGTTTTCGAGCGAGCATTTCGCTGTTGAAGTAACAGCAGAGCAAAACAGCAAAAATTGAGATGGCATGGAAAAGAAAGACTTTTATTGAAAAATATGAAATAGTGGCTATGGTTGCAAAATATTGTTGTAGCTGATAAAAGTGTAGTTCGCCATTTCTTTAGTTTACTTTTGTTTTTGTTGTGAACCAAAGCCAACCTCTAGGGTTAAATTCCGAAAATACCTCTACAGAAATACCAGAGTTAAAATGTGGAAATTTAAGTAAATTCTAACCCTTTGTTCTTAGAGGCAACCAAATTATTTGTTTATTGTAATAAATGCACGGTTTATATTGAGTCAATTAATAATTAACGAATTTATTTAATAAAAATCTTTGAATTCATTGAATGCGAAATTCAGCAAATGCCCAACGAGAGCTATTTTAAATTTAACCATTATTTTCAGAATATCAACTGATGTTAATTTATCAAAAAAAAAAAAAAAAAAACTTGATAGCTAATTAAGAACATGCATTAAAAGGCCATTTATTATAAAAAAAAAATGATGTATGCAAATCAATGAATTACGCCATTAATTATGTGTATAAAATTCGCTATATATCAGCATATTTTGCAATTAAAAACACAAATAGCAAAAACAGTCCGACACCAACAATCAACAATTGCCAAAAAAAACTGGCTGCACAAAAGTTTCATACAATATCTATCTATCCGTACTTCTGTTCTCAGTAAATTGGCTAGACAACAAATATAACAGAGGAACAGAAAAACAACAACAACAAGAACAGAAAAATTAATACAAAAAGTCTGCTATCATGGCTGACCATTCGCTGCGTTCCCCCCACTCCAACTCCTCTTCCATCTATTGGATAATTTTTCATTTGCAGCCTCGACACCTTTTTCAATTTCAGCAACACAAATGTTTGAATTTGTGTCGCTTGACTGAATGTCCCGGGTGCCTGCCCCGACTGCTATTACAAGAGCTCTCCGCCTAGCCCAGGGACTGCCCCAAATGCAATAAAATTTCAATATGCAGCTCCACACTGGCGCTTGGCGCTTGCAGCTCGCTGGGGGCTCGGGCCGTTGACTACAGGTAAATGGCGGCTGCGACGTCTTTTGCAACGTGTGACAGCCAAATGAAAAACACGGCCAATTTTTGAGTGCAGTGCTAAAATATCATCTGCTCTTCTATACACTACGGCTGGCTGGTAGGATATTTAGATAAGGTTATGATATTATATAAAAATATATATAGTTGACCAAGCGATGTGCTAATTTTGAGCTTCTTATTGGTTTTCAGATTACAATTCTTATTTATTTATTTTAAATAATGTACAGCATTCTGTATCTCATCTATCCTTAGCTGATTTTTAAAAACAAAAACTAACGTTATTTGCAACTCATTTATGGATCACGTTCCGCAAATCTCTTACCCAAAATTTCTCTCAACATTTCTCAATACATTGCTATTGTCCGCATTATTCAAATTTATTATAATTTCCCAAAAGTTGGCTTACACTTTATTGTTAGGGTAGCTCGACTTCGTCTGAGCTCAGGTTCAGCTTCGCTTTTTTTCTTGTTCTTTATGTGCGCTGTTGGGGTATGCCAATAAGTTTTTGGTCCGGGTTTTAGCAATCAATATGAGTAACAGGCACTTGTTTGGCTTGCCACACTAGTAAAACTTGCCCCAAAGTAGCAGCTTATGCCAAGGTGCAAAAGGTAGCAGTTGCCAGAGCTGGAAGCCAGAAAGCTGTAGCAGTCTGAGTGGTGGAGGGAGTGGTGTTGGAGTTGGCGTTGGAGTAGCGGCAGCAGCAGCAGCAGGAGCAGGAGCAGGAGCCATAGCTGAGTGGCTGCTGCTTACACATGCTCAAGTGCCCTCTGGGTGTGCCACTCTTTCTCTCTCTCTATCTCCCTCTCTCTGTGTATTTTTAGACCTGTCTGCCTTTTTGGCACTCACACAGTGTAAAGCAAGCAATATTGCAGTTGCTTACTGTCTTCTCTTTCTTTTTTTGGCTCAAGTTTCCCGCTTCTTGTTTTTTATAACTTCTTGAGCAAAAGCGGCGCGTGCAAAAATATCAATTGAACACGTTTCAACACACTCACACAGCTCACACAGACAACTTTTGTGCTGCAATATGAATGCTTGTTTTACACACACACACACACACACACACATACATACGCACACAAAGAAAGTGCACTCAAGTGTTGATGAGGACAGCGACGGAAGTTGCTGTTGCTGCTGCTCCTGCTTTTTCTATACACATCCTTATACTTAGAAACACATACATATATATACACATTTATATATGTACTTATCTCCATTTATATGTGTGTTTGAAGTCAGTGCGACATGCTTGTCCGTGTCTTCACTGTAGCTGGACGCTTGCCCATTCTTACAGTTTGCCTAATTGCAGCGCTTTGTAACATAATTGCGACCGCATCCGTCAGATACACATTTCTTAGCTGCTCGCTGCTCGCTGCCCCTGCTGCTGCCCCTGCTGCTGCTTGAGCCTCCTTCTGCTCTGTGCGCTTTTTCATCTTTTGTTTCGCTCAAGTGGCGCACTAAACGCTGACACGCCCCCTCACAACACACACACACTTACACAGAGAGAGAGAGAGATTGTAGATTGCGCACAACAAGCAAATGAAACAAGTTTCGAGTGCGTTTTCGGGCTTTCGTCCCGCCGCACACACAATGGGCCTATTGATTGCCTAAGCACAAGTGCCAGCGCCCGCAAGTAGGCAACATTTTCTTCATTACACTTCCGTCTGCTGCCTGGCAACAAATCATAATTAGGCTGGCACGCTGCATAATTAACGCTATCGCAGCTCGCATAATTAGGCGTGCGTGTGTCTCTGTCTCCATCTCTGCATGTGTATGTGTGTGCGTTTATCAGGGTTTGGCATATAAAAAAGAGGAGAAATGTTTAGTATGCCAGTCAGCGTGTTTTTTCATCTTCTTTACAGGCATCGATAAAAAGTGCACAGCCGTAAAAATTCAAATACCCCTCAAGCAGACATCACACACACACACAAACACACACACACACACATACACGTACACCCGCACACAAACGCTCGCACACAATCGTACTTGAAGTCTCTCTTATGCAAATGACTTCGGCGCCTTCTGCGTCATTTCCCGCCTGTGCCCCGCGGCCCCCCGCCTTGCTCCTGGCGCCAAATGAAGCTAATGGTGTCAAATTCAAATCGTGTCTCATATGTTTTACTTTTGCTCCGCTAATTTTATGAGCATTTCGGGGCTGAGCTCGAACATCATCATCAGCATCATTATCATCATCATCACGCAGCATCGTTTTTGGCACTTGCCATTCCGCTTGTCACGTGTAATTTGCAGCAACCTTTTCGCTGCCCGCCCACAGCCACCCTCAGCCCACTCTGCCCCCCTCTACCTCCTCTGCAATGGTGCCACACAATGTGCTAACGACCAATTTGGGTCTTCGTTCTTGGCAGTTAATTTTTTCGCATCTTTTTTCGCTTTTTTTTCGACTCCTGCGTTGCTTAGAAATGTGAATATTAAATTAGATTTAAGCATTTAAGAGTTTCGCCAGTATTTTTCGCCGGGTGTTAATTTTATTCATTTGAAATTTAATATATATAATCAAAACGCGTTGATTTTAACAGCATTAAAAAATTATATATAATAGCGCGCCAGGGATTTCGTATTTGCATGCGAAATTGGCTCACCAATGAATGTTTATTTGTATCTGGATTAATATTTCATATTGTTTCCCCATTAACAATTTAGACTAGTTCATTATTCGCTCAAATTCTGACCATAAATTAGTCCAAATATGCAAATTTACTATCATATATTTTCCATATCTGAACTGCAGCAGCTGAAAGCATTTCATGCTAGCAAATAAAATTTATCTCATTAGATAGGAACAAAATTCCGATGACATTCTCAATTTCAGCAACTAGAGCTGCTGAAACTCAACTCAAAAAGTCAAATCAGCTCAACTTCAATTTCAACTTTGTTCATATACTGCAAAAATGGCACACTCAATCTCTTAGCTGGGGACACAAATACTTTGACGAGCAGACATATGTGCATGCAAGCAGAGAGCACAAAGAGACAACAGAAAGGCAGGCAAAGAGAGAGCGAGAGACAACGAGCTAAATACTCTAACATAAACATTGATAATGAATAATAGGAGAAACTTGAACTGAACTCAATTGCAATAGTGATCATGATTATTGTATATAATAATGTAATATAATATACATAATATATTTTATAAATAATAAAATATACATAATGCAATTTTACAATTACAAAGAATTACGATTTTTTAAGCATTTTCAATTTTTGTAAAATTTATATGATGTCATATCATATATATCACATCGATATTACGTATATTATAGCCAAGCTATAAATGGTAATTCAATAAAGTTAAGAGAAAAAGTCTAGCTCACAGATAAATAAAGTGTTTATGATCGTAACTATACATAGATTGTATCAATAGATTATAGATACATATGTATCTCTTTTCTATCTGCCATCTCTTGTGTATCATGAATAAGGAAGCAATCATGCGCGCTGGTAGAGTATACAGAACTAGCAGCACTTCAATCACACGAGATTACATAGCCAGTGCATAGACGATATACATGCATGCATCATATTTCTATAGCAGAATAATGCAGCACGTTCTCAATCTCTCGCTCAATCCCTCGCTCAGCTGCCTTTGTCTCCCGGCTCGCCTGGCTGAGACAAGATGACAGAACTTGCGCTGCGACATCTTGGGCCGGGGGTGTGCGAGGGCTGGGTGCAGCTGTTGGCCTGGCCGTTTGCCATTTCAAAATGGCTTCGATTATTGGCAGCAGTTGCAGCAAATTTTCAAAAGCTCCCGCAGTATCAAATCAGCTCCACATTGTTAGTGACTATAAGAGATGTGCATGTGTGTGTGTGTGCAGATATGCCCAAGCATAAATTCATAATTGAGCTCAGCGCCCGGGTCCGCTCGAAAGCAGAAGCTGTGCGTTTCAAGTAGACAGCGCAAAGATGAGGATGAGGGGTACAGCATCTGTCAACGTTGCGGTTGCCAAAGTGCGCGACAATTTTAAACAATGCTAGAAAGAGGCCTTCCCGAAACCAAGCCCCTTCCACCCCACACGCTCGCAAACACTTGAATACTAAGACAGGCAGGCACTTAACTGTATAGAGCAACGGCAGGAAAAAAAGAAACGGTTACAATTGCTGACTAAAAGATGAAAATTCTACATTTTTAATGCGGCTCACCTGACGAGCCGCACGTCGAGCACTTCACAGGACACCCACACACACACGCGCACACACACATACAGAGGACGCACAACAATGGCGTAAAAGGGTTCAGCCATCTCAGTGGGGTGGGGAGGCGCCTGCCTGGGCTGGGGCTTGTTAATTTCAAGTGGCATGTTAACTTTCTGACATTAAGTTGGCATTTCATGTCAACTATGCCAGCACACACACTCAAGCATAGTCTTGCCCCACCCCCATCCTCCGCCCCCTCCCCGTCGCTGTGTTTTTGTTACATGTGTAAGAGCGGGTGAGGCGGAAAACGCTGTTTAGCAAAATGCCATCATTATGTTAATTATAAATGCGCCTTGGCTCAAAAGAGTTTTTTTCCACACATACAGCGACAGACACGACAGACACGAAACATTTAGCACACGCACACACACACACACACACACTCAACTCGTTCTCTGTCTCTCTGTGCGCGAGTGTGCTTCGGTGCGGCTTTTACACTTCCGTTTCCGTTTGAGCTGCCGGATATGCTAAATGCAGCCGTTTTTATGCGTTTGCCTGATGACAGCAATTATCATGCAGTGATATAACTTTGCACAATACCCAGCAAATTGCTAATCAAAAGCGCAAACCCAGCCACGCCCCCAACAGACAGACCCGCGCACTCCTTTGAGCTTAGCTCTCGCCCTGGCAGACATTTAAATAGCTGCCATTTGCGCCAAATCATTTCACATTCACATACAAAATAGTCTATATAACTCCTCTCTCTCCCTCTTTCTCTCTCTCACTCTAGCCTCCCTCATTTGCGTACATTGAAGCTGTGTGTCACATGAGTTGACACTTTCAGTTGAACTCAATTAAGTTTATGCATAAACAACATTCGATGACAAATCTATGGCCTCGTCTATATCTATCTACCTCTTTCACTCCCTCTCTCACTTGCACACTGCACGAAGTACTGATATTTAGTCTTAATGAAAATTGTATTTGATTGTTGCTATGCGTCAAATGCTGCGCTCCACTTGCCTTTGGCGTCGAGCATCCGAAAACTGGCGCAACTATGCGATTCATTTGGGCTTTATCTGGTATCATTCGGATAGGAATTTTTAATTAAATCTAAGCTGGTTAATAACTTTATTAATATGAATGATTTTTAGATTCGTGTTCAGTTAGCAAACTATTGCGCAAGAAGAACTTAATAAATGAATGAAATATTCATTCATATTAAAAATGTAAATATATAATATAAATGATGATATAATATAAAATATATAAGATATACAATTATACATATAAACGTATTAATAGAACATCTATACTTTCTTCTGGTACAGAATGATATGAACCCAGATCCCACCCATTAAACTATTTAAAGTAGTCATTTTATCAAAGCATCTACTCATATAATAATTATAACTTATATTTTCAGTTCAGCCCTCGCAGTTTCATTGAATTACATGGAATACGTTTCCTGCTGAATTTTACTCGCCAACTGCAAGCATTTGCTTAAGTGTGAAAATATTTTCATTGCAAACGAAATTGTCTTGCAATTTTCTTTTAAATAAACACACACTTTTCAAATTTACATAAGAGCATTTGCACATTTTTCAGTACAAAACTAAAAACTAAAGAAATAGAAACAGAGATGAAAATAACTGGGAAAAGCAATTGCTAGTTGTACTCGAAATAAGACAGTCCGACCACAAATTCACTTGATAAATGAGTCAATTATGTTGCGTGTCTCCGGCAAACAGAGCGTATAGCAATAGAACGAGATAGTTACATCTGTCCACTCAGAGAAAGAGAGAGAGTGAGTGAGAGTTAGAGCTGGTAGCAAAAACAAATCAAAAATGTTTGCCACTTATTTCGTTTGGGTTTCTAAAACGCAAATTTACTAGCACAACAGCAAGAAGCATAAGTTTTGCCAGCCAAGTGCAAAACTTGAAGGCAGCATCTTCAATCTTCAATCTGTAGACCACAAGTTCATTCGGCTCCTACGGCGCCTTCGGCCCTCCCTCACAACCATTTACCGTTCCCGTTCCCGTTCCCATTCCCATTTCCATTGCCATTTTCATTTTGTTTTGCAGCAGCTGCTTAACCACAGTGACTTTTTGGCTTGGCTCATAATCTGCGTCTGTCATCGCTTAAGAGTGAAGACAAGCCCCTCCCAACCCGTCCACTTTTTCAATTCCAGCGCCAGGCCACTGCGCCCCGACTCCGACTCCGGCTCCAGCTCCGGCTATGGCTGCTACGTGCTATGGCTAGAGAAATCTCATTAAAAATGTCCTTGCGGCCTGCAGGAGCAGCGCGCATAAATCTGAAAATTAAAGCTAACAAATAAAATAAAAAAAGGCAAATACCAAGACATTCACGTAACACCGGTTAAGTTGGGGGCCCGGCTCGAAAAACTTTGCCTGCGGGGGCGTTGCCTATGAGGTGAAGTGGGGGCGTGGCAGCGGCGCCTTGCGCGCGTTCATATCGCATAAAAACCCATTTAAAAAGCAATTATTTTGCGTTGATTCAATATGGCGGCGTTTGATGGATGCCAAGGACCAAAGCAGGCGGCAGGACATGTCGAGGGGGCGAACGAACTCCCAACTGTGACAGCGAACAGCGGGCAGCGTACAGAGGACAGAGGACAGAGGACAGCGTACGGCGGACAGTAGCTGCTAAGTTTATTTGCAGCAGGTAATAGCTGCCTGCAGATGCGGTCAACGTCTGGCCACGCCCAGCTGCAGCGGCTATACTTTTATGGCCCGTGCTGTTTCAGCGCAAATCTCTGTAGTGTGCGTGTGTGTGTGTGTCCTGCCTATCAACACTTTGCGCCTTAATGCATGCAATGCATAAAACAGCTTCCTAGCCCCGGCGCCTTCAGCCGGCCGCAGTCAGCAGCTGCGTGTCCTTTAGCGCTATCTCTGCGCAGTTTTGCTGACAGGCAGGCCGAGCCGGACGGACAGGACGGACAGGACGGGCAGGGAGTCGGCGTGTAGCTGCGCCCGGCAACAGGCAACATGCTGGCCAAACGCCAACTCGGTCAACAGTTCGATGACGTATGCAGACGACTCGGCCATGTCCTGGTAACTGGTTCCTGCTGCCGCTCCGCTCCCCACTGCTCGCTCCTGCCCAACACTGCTGCTATGTGCTGTGCTGTCCGTTTTAGCCAGTGCGCCGCCTGCAGTTCCAGCCATTTGAAATAAATATTAAAAACGGAAATTTTGTCGTGCGGGGCATGCAAGAATTTTGAACGCACATTAAAATTCAAATTAAATGGCACCGCATTTTGGCTCGCACTCCGATTTACGACTTTAAAACGGGGCGCCTGGGCCCGCCGACGGCTTGAACCGCTTTTAAACGGTAGTTAAATTCGGGACATGCGTCCGAGCCGACCCGAGCAATCAAAACCTGACTGAACGACGACAAACCAGCAGCTGCACACTCATAAGTTGTGTATGTAGCTACGCATGTAGTGGGGCGGTCTTTAAGCGAGAGCGAACGTCTTCAGGAAAAGGATTTTCTGGTTCATATCATATTATCCCATATCTATTTTTGATTCACATTAAGTTGAACGGGATATTATATTTGCATTTGCTTTGATTCGATATCTGTAACAAAACTGATTTCATAATGTCTACGAAATTCGCATGAAATCTAGCCCCTATTTAACTAGGGTCGATCTTACATATAATATATTTTATATTTCCCTATTTTGTTTTAACATCTTTGAATTCTTTTGAATAATGTATTAACATTAATTTTTGTCAGAGAATATATATATGCATTTATTTTAATCAAAATTACAAAAAAATAAATAAATAGAATAGAATAGAATAAAATATATGGTAAAAAAAAAATAAATAAATAAAATAAAATATATATAATTTTTTTTAATGAAGAACAAATTCATTGAAGCTGTAGTTCTATTTTATATTTTCAATAAATAAATAAATATATATTGAAAACATAAAATGAAAACCAAATATCTACATAAAAAACTAAAACAAATAAAATATAATACATACAAACATTCGAATACAATACACAATCTTTATATAGTATATAAATCCTTTAAGCTATTTCACCTTCACCTTCCCTCGCGCATTCTTCTTCCATTCATAATCCAAAAAGTACTTCTTCAACATTTCTTTCGCATTTCAACTTATCAATTAATTCCTTTTGCCAAAAGTTCTGTTTTCCAATTTCCTGCCCTGCCCTCTTCCTCTTTTCTTTATTTTTATTTTTTTGTTTTCTTAGGGATCATCTCAACTGCTCCATGTAGTTATCATCTTTTGCATTGCCTTCGCCATCTTTCATTAGCGCATTTGACTTTACGCTTCAGTTAACTTGGTAGCTCGCATTGTAACCCATTTATAGGCGCACATATTTCAATTTTCTTGGCGTTCCATGGAGTCCGCTGCCAGCCCTTTGGGGCATTGTGTTGTTGCTCCCCAGCGACAATACAAAAACAACTCGCAAAGCATTTAGGCCGCATTTGATTTCATTACGTTTTTATCTTTTGGCTACTAATTTCATTTCGTGCATATTTCAAACATACTTTTGGCTACGGGACCGAAGGCTGGCATCAGCCTGGGCATCAGAGCAGCTCGGACCTCAGCTCAATGCTTCTCAGTTCCATTTCCCCTTCATCGGCATGTCCCCATCACCGTCCCCCCACCCCCTCCCTCTGCCCTTGTTGTCCTTTTAGTTCTTGCTGGCCTGGCCCGTGCAAAGGCTTAATTAATTTCCAAAAATATTTATAACTTTTAGGCGCTCGACCATTTTGGGTTGCAGAACACTTTGCCACAATATTGTTTTGCCGTTTGTTGTATATATATATATATGTGAATGTGTGTGTGTGTGTGAGAGTATGTTTGTATGTTATTCTTGGTTTGGTTTTGCTGCTCTTGTCAATGGGTAAATCTAACAAATTTATGCATGACTGCAACAGGGTCAAGTTGCTGCAAAATCCTTTAATACGCCACAGCTGGGCCAAGTCCGCACCAAATCTGAACCGGATCTGGCCAAACCGATACAAAAAATACAGTACACCAAACTTGTAGGCTATTCGAAACTGTTTGCAGTTCGTTCTACACGAATACGAAATACCCTTTTTAGAAATATGACAAATAATAATTTTAATTTGGAATATAAAAATATCTTTCTCTGATAAGGGAATTTTTTACTTTTGAATTAATTTAGAATAATTATATTACCATTTCATAATAAAGGCATAATGCAATATCTAAGGACTTATTATTCATTTAAATATTTTCCATTTTTAATTACTCTCTCCTTTACAGCTATACGCATTCATATATCATAGATGTAGATCGATTTTATTTGTAGTCTGCTAACTTGTCACAGATTTCGCTCAAGAATCAAAATGCTGACAAAGTACTTTAATTTAAGCTTGAATTAACTTTTAGAACACAAGCTGATTGTAAGCAACAGTCCAGGGTTTAGGTTTATACAAAGTGCTGATCAACCCTTTCGACAGTGCAAAGAAAAACAAAAACTAGAAAAGCAAAGCCAAGGCGATGGCGATGGCAGCTTTGAGCTGTTAGGCGGTGCGCAGCCAATGCGACGACTCCACAGATAAGCAGATTTATGAGCTAAACAACAAACTGAAATAGCTGGAGACACAATTCGGGCAGTGGCCGAAAAGCTGGAGTGGGCAGCAAGGATACTGCCGAAGGCGGCAGGAGACACTGTAGCTGATGCTGAGGCTGAAGCTGGAGCTGCAGATGTGGCTATAGCTGTGGCAGCAGTTCGGAAGCGTAAAAGCAAGATAAAACATAAACTCGACACACGCACAACCAAACACACATATACATTCGCACTCGCACTCACACTCACATTGAGTTTTGAAATCGAAATAACGCCACACTAGGAGCTGGGTGTGAGGCTTGATGGGGCTGGGGAAGATTTATGAGCATTTTCCCAGGCCACGCACGGATGTGTGCAATGATGGCGTACAGAATGGCAACGGCACAGGAAGCGCACAGGCTGAAGGATCTGCCGGAACAGGGCTGCGACTGCCTGGGCTGCCTGGGCTAGGCGGCTGGGACAGTCTGCATTGCCGTGGTGTTTCAACTATTGACACGCAGTGTCCCCATCATCGACATTTCACGTAACTTCAGACGTGCGTATAATTTTACTGCGGTCAGCAGGAGCAGCAGCAGCAGAAAAAAAAAATGAAGCTAAGGACAAGAAAACAATACGCTATAACCCGAAAGGGGCAGAGGGAGCGCGAGTGAGGAAGAGGGGCAGGGGTGGCCAGGTGGAAGCACAGGTAGGTGTCAATTTCGTTTTCATTAAGCTGCTGCCGGTTGAGTGGACAGCAGTGTGTTGCTGGAGCTGCTCCTCCTGCTGCTTGCTGCCTGCTGCCTACTGCCTGCTGAATCCCGGCGCATTGCTCCCTGAACGCCAATCGGGTTCTTAATTTGCGTCACGCTCTCAAATTTCAAAAAAAAAAAAAATAAATAAATAAATAAAAATAAAAAAAAGCAAGGAAGAAAAAGACGAACTAAAAGTAAAGGAACTGCAAAAGCGCTGCTCATTTGTAAAACAAGAAGCGGCGTCGGCAGCAGAAGCCCTACTTAAGTTCCAGTTCTTCATTTTTGCATTAATTAATACATACTTATTAAAAAAAAAAATTTAAGAAAAAAAAAAAAAACCAAACAGCAGCACAAAAAGGCAACAGAAAAGGCAAACGCTTAGGGCCAGAGCGGCGGGCAGAGAGTAAAAGTGACCAGCAGTTGCCTAGGTAGGTAAAATTTTAATCACCTTGCGCTTCATTTGTATGCCCTAACAAAGGTGGGACAAGCACGCTTGGCCAAGTCGGCCGGCCCTGCCTATGGCCCGGCAGAAAGTATATAATTACCCCAATTAAAGTGCTAATTGCTCACCAATATTTAATGAGTATTTCAGATGAATTTGAAATAATTAGAAACACGATATCGTCTGATAAATATTGAGATTAACATAACAAGTAATACATTATTGCAAATAATATTTATGAGTCACCTTTATTTTCGTCATGAATATCAAGAATGAATACGAAAGGCGAATAGCTTCATTATGAAAAGCTTTCGGCATATATCAAATTTATATGATATAAATAGTTTTAGTCTTGGCTCGAATTTAGTATATAGAAAATGCGAAATTTTAAAAAGGAATCAGAATTGGGTATATTTGTTATTAAGATTCATTCCTTTTACAAAATAACCATCGAGACCTACTGGACTTCGAATCTGCCTAATATACCCTTAAAATAGTTGCTCATTCTTCCCTTAACCTATGTATAATATATTAGTCCTGTATAGTCTTTAACATATATTTCATTACATTCCTAAGAGATTAATTGGCTAAATCGTAGCAGTAAATATTTCAGAAAATCCCCAAATTCTGTTTTTGGGTCTGACACATACTTAATCTCAGGGCTGGGAATCAGATCCAAGTTTAAACTGATGAATAATTGAACGATCGAATATGGAATTTAAAAATAAATTCACAGTTATTCATTAATTACAATCGAAATCAGTCAGCCGCTGTCAAAGCACGTAAAAGTCATTCGAAAGTTATTGAAAATCTTTTGGCGATCTTTACACTGCAATAGAGTATCAAATATTCCGTTAGCTTAACTTGAAACCTGCTTCTTCTTGTTTGGGTAATACTTTTTTATTTTTAAATATTCTTTTTTTTTTTATTTCGTATTTTGTGTTGCGACTTGGTAATTGGAGACTGTTAACATTTTGGTTTTGGCTGGCTGCGTAGTCGCTGGCTCCTAACTGCTGCAGCCTTTTGTGGTTGCGCCTGGACTTTGGACTTAATTAAAAGTAATTCCATTTAAATATTATTAAAAAAGATTTTTGCTAGCCAAAAGCAGCGGCAGAGGCAGAGGCAGCGGCAACGGCAACGGCAGCTTCAGGCCACATTTTCCCTTCGCTACACTTTGCGCACTTTTGTTGTTGGGATTTTTTTCGCTCTTAATTGAATTCGCCATTGAAAGCAAAAGTGTTTGAGCCAAATATTTGAGCTAGGTAGGCGAAAGGCTCTCTTTAAATTGACTGCAAATTAGCTAGGCCTTGGCCCAACGCTTATTGAAGCCCCTTTCTCATTCCTGCCAATATTCTACTTATGGGCCACCCAGCGTCCAAAATGAAGTGTAAATAGTTTTCAAGAAACTAAATCAGGACGAGGGTTACTCAAACTGTTTTTATATGTATGAGGTTAACTGTTTTGGACCTATTAAACAGATTTATTTCGCAATATATGACGAATATTTTTTTTTTATATGTATGAGATTTTAATTTGCTGATACAATTTCATACTAAATTAAGTCTGTGGAACTATTTAATTATATTCATATTAAATGTATTTTTAAATAATATCATATAAAATATATGCTATATTTAAATACATTTTAACTTAAAAGATTATGATAACGTTTTTTTTTTTTTAATTTTTTAAGTTAATTGAGAAACAAAAATTATAAAAAAAAAGTTTCACTTTAAAAAAGTTAGTCAAACAACAAACATAGTTAACAAACCGAAAACAATTGACGACATTCAATTGGAGGTGATTGATTAAATAATTTACTAAATTCCTGGGACACTTTCAATTGATATTGCCAATATTTTATGTATTTAATTGTGTTTAAAAGAATAACTGTATTATGTTCAAGTATTCATATAAATATATCAACAGTTAGGGTAAATTCAATTACGCAGATGTATCACAGTTAATATATACGATAATTTCATATATGTATTTGTGTATCAACAGTTATGGTAAATTCACTTACTTACACACACACAAGTATATATATATATATATCTGTCAATATATATGATTAAAAAATTACAGCATTTGATTAAAATTACAAACACATTCATTAAACAAACGGTAAAAACGTGTAGAAAAATGACAGTTAAATGTAATTGCATATAATTATATTGGAAAACAAGCTGAAGCGACCGCAGATCAACTGCTGGAAACCGAACAAATCGCAATCAGGGCAATAAAAACGAATGCAGATGGAATATGCGTATGTTTGTATGTATGTGTGTGTGTGTGTATGTGTGTGGCCTACCCCAACCCCAGGGCACATAATAAAGTGCAATATGTTAAACAATTGATGGCTGATTGCCAGGCCTCATAAAAAGAGGCAGCCGAACAAACAAACAAATTTGGTGTGCGAGTGTTTGATTGTGTGTGTGTATGTGTGTGCTTGAGTGTTTGAGTGTGTGCGTGCTCGTCTCTAATTTGCAAATTGACAGCAACAACGATTTGTCGTATAATTTGTGCCATATGGTTGACTACAGTTATGTAATTTAGTGTCTCAAACGGAGAGCGAGGGAGTGAGAGAGAGACAGAGAGGGACACGGGCAGAGTGAGAGCGAGACAGAGAGGGAGAGCGGCGCCTGTTGTGTATGCAACACTAAATTACATGGCCAGGCTAATTTGCCATAAAATATTGGCCAGCAATTGCCAGTGGCTTAGCGTGAGAGTGAGAGATTTAGAGCCAGTGCGAAAGAGATGGCAGAGTGCAAATGTTGGAGTAGATGCAATATTAATGCGAACGTTTCGTGCATTTATTGGCACATAAATCACTTTGGCCTCGCCACCAAATCACAGTACTACACACACACACACGCACACACATACAAACAGGCAGCAACCAAACACTCAACACACATAAAGGGCTAAGAAGCCACAGCAGGACTTAGGCTTAAGCCGGCACTTACCTAGCAGTCGTGAGCTCCGCTCATTAGAAGTCAGCCGAAAAGCCAAAGTCTAGGCAGGCTGCAGTTCCTCGTTATGCTCCCCTCCTCTCCTCTATTTTCATTTTTTCTCTCTTGCCTTTCCATTTTTCTCTTTATTTTGTTCGCCCTCATTTTGGCTTTCATGTCAATTAATGCGGCGCACTCTTCAAATATTAGCAGACATTATATGAGGACAAGCGCTGCACTAAGCTGGCGCTGGCTGCTCCTCATGCACAGCACAGTCAGCCTTGCAGGGGATCCGCTTCCTGCACAATGAACGCACAAATGACTTGGCCAACACTTGAGTACTTCAGCGCGATGGATTTTCTTTTCCTTCATTGCATTTTCCTTTTTTTTTTCAGATTTTTTTTTTTTGTTTTTTTTTTTTTTTTTTTGTTTTTAATCGGGCGTTCCATTGTCAAACAAGCTGCGATGTCTGAGTCCTCCTCGTTGTTCGTCAAGTGGCAGGGATTACGTTGACGTTGAATGCGTTGCTGATTCGAGTGGCGCTGCCGTTGCTTCTGCTTCTGCCACTGCCGTAGCCGCAGCCACTGCCACTGCTACCGGCTGATGGTGATCGCCCACAACAACAACACATATCAATTTAACAGCAATTTAACTTTGATTGCCACCACACACTGTCTACTGATGTTGCTGTTGCTATAGCTGCTGCTGCTCCAGTGCTGTTTGCTGCTTGCTGCGCAGTCAACCACTCACACCGACCACTTGCCAGCGACTGAACGTCCGAGCAGCTGTGCTGCCGTATTTCAATGAAATCAAGCGACGTATAAGACAATTTTTGCATTGCTTCGATCCCAAAGCTCCAGGAAAAAGCTTTATAAGAGCACGCGTGTGGGAGCGAGAGAGCAAGCGACACTCTTGCCATACAGCGCAGGCGCATCCTTAATTAGTTACGCTATTTGCTCGGATTTCATATGAAAATGCTCGTGTTTTGGCTTCGTTAACATTTTTGGCTTCGTGCTTTAATCTTTGTTTATTTTATTTCATGCTTTCGCTCTGGCATTTAACCTGCTGCCGCTGTTGTTGTTGATATTGTTGTAGCTGTTAATCAATCTGTTGTTGGTGCTGCTGTTATTCTTACTGTTAATATTGTCGTTGCTTCTGCTGCTGCGTACCTCTTGATGGTTTAATGCTGTTGCTTCTACTGTTATTTGCTGCTGCTGTTATACTGCTGTTACTGTTGCCACTGTTGCCTTGCGGCCACTTTTATCATATCTGTTTACGTTGTTATGTTCATTGCTACTGCTGTTCATGCAATTTCTTCAGCTAATGTTTTACCTTTTCACATGTGGAAATTAACAATTAACATTTTTGGTCACACGCACTTCGGTCCCCAACAAGTGACAACAACAATAGCATTAATCATCCTGCTGCTGACACTAAAAACCCAAAAGCAATTAATCAACACTAAAATTTGGCCATAACAGAGTTTCAGTTCCTTTATTTTCTAGTACACTGATTCTTAGCATTGCATTAACTGATTGTTATTGGCCAAAACTTCATGTCAGTTCGCATAAAAGTTGCACGGCAAAAGCATCAAATCAAATCAAAGTTTGATTTGACAGCCAGACAGCGTTCGATTTGATGTTTTTCTTTTAGTCCCAGTGACTTTTTAAGAACTTCCAACTGCAAGTGCTCAAAATACAAACACAACAAAACACCAGCACCCGTCCACACACTCATAAAATCAGCTCAATTCGCTTCAGTTCAGGTCAGTTCGGTTCGGCTCAGTTCAGTTTACTTCAGCCAAGTTAAGTTTTAGTCCATAACGCCCAACCACAAGCAACTGCTGCCCTCTGGCTGTGTCCAGCCAATATCAATTTATCAATTAATGCGCCTAATGAGAGAGCCAACTGATTTGCTGTGTCACTTAATGCAAGGCACAACAATATGTGCCTGTGTGTACAAAATTAATTAGGATTCGCTCATCATCTGCGGTCTCATATAGACGCACCTACATATATACATATATATTTATCTATATAGCATCATATTAATATACAAAGATATATATATATATATATATATTCATAGCGAGAGAGGAAGGGAAAGAGAGAAGCTAACGAGATTCCTACACTGCAAATTTGTTGTTGTGCTTTAATTGACAATCAAAGCAAGTAATCAAATTTGCAGCTTGACATTTTTCATTAGAATTATTATGTAGTTATATAGCTCAGTTCCTGTTTCTGCACCATCATCATCGTCGTCGCTGTCGTCATCATCATCGACCTGTGCGTTAACTGGCTGGCAAAGTCAACATTATTTAGCGCCCACATCAAAGGCATAAAACAGCGTCTACTGTGGCGTTCCCTTCCCCTTAATCTAAGGACTATCTGCCAATGTGTATGCGTGTCAGAATACCTAATTAAAGCAGCTCGGCACGGGTAAGTGGAAATGCGGAAAATAGATATTGTAAAACTACTCTTAATAGTTTAATAGCAATAAAATCTGTGATAAGCTGCTAGAAATTCGGATAAGTTACTTGCGAGCTCGCTTAAGGAATAGACTATGATAGAATAGTGAGATGAAATCAATTATTTTATTAAAATTCTAAATTATTGCAAATATGATAAGAAATAAGAAATATCTTAAGTAATCCGACAGAAAGTTTAGTTATGAGCAATAATTTTCTTTCTATGAAGGATGATAAAAATATATGTTTTATTATAATGATTTTCATATGCAATTTCAATATAGAAAGTATATAAATATTTTATTTCAACAAGCAAATTTAAATATGTATGTGTTAATTGAATAAATATAAATATTTAAAATCGAGAACCGATTCATTTTATGTATCTTATATATATTTGAATAACTTAAAAAAAAAATCAAATAAAATTCAACCAAATAATATAATTTATTTAGCTAGCTGTGGTCAGCCATCACTGTACCTCTATTGTGCTCTTCTTTTAATTCAATCTTAATTTGTTTTCTTTATACACGAGCTATCAAATTTTATTCCAGCTCCATGACGAGAAGAACCAACCAAAACAACGTTTTCGGGCAAACATCAAATTGCAATTCTTTTTCACTTTGATTAACTCAGAGTGTGCACACACAGTGAGAGTGTAAGCATGTGTGTGCGCAAAAGTGCATGAAAACACAACAAATTGCTGCAGCTGAGTGAGGTTTCGCCGCCCACGCAAAGATCGATAAAGCCGAGCCATTTGCTGCTGACCAGCTGGAAATTAGAGCGCCAAAATGAAGCCACAAAATGCTAAAGTTGAAGGCAGGAGCAGAAGGTGACATAGTGTGTTTACCAAGGCGGAGGGGTCGGGGCTGTGGGCTGTAGGGCGTGGGGTGTGGTCAGTGGGGGTGGATGCGCCATTCGCTTGTCATTTAATATCCGCAATTAAAGTGGTCATCAATCAAAATGAACAACAAGAAAACCTAAATGAATTAAAAGTAAACGAAAGAACAAAGCAAAAGGATGAATGCACAAGCCAAAATGAAAGCCGTAATAAATAGGATAAAGCGCAGCAAAAAAAAAACAAAAGCTGAAAAAAACACTGCGAAACGGAACGAAGCGAAAGGAGCCCATAGAACATGGCCGGGACGCAAGCCGGTCGCCCCGACCGATAAACAAGTGCTATACAAACAAAGCGGCGCAGTACGCTGAACCTATTGATGATTGAGCAGGACATTAATCTAACGAAATGCAGACAGCCGGCAGCATGGAGTAGGAACTGGGAGCAGTGAGCACCACGCTGAACGCTGGACGGTGGACGGTGGACGGAGGACGGTGGACTTGGTGTGGTGTCATTCAGGCCACGGCGGGCAAGCGACCAAATCAACTGACCAACTGTGAAAGTGTCAAATTTCAAGCCGCATTGTTGGTGCTGTCCACATTGGCGACATCCTTGTTACGCTTGTCCTTGTTGTAGTTGTTGTTGCTGTTGTTGTTGTTGTTGTTGCTGCTGTTGCCAGCGACACTGGCCACGTAAGCAAACATAATTTCGCCGCTGCTACGACCTCCACACAACGCACTTACCCAAACATATATGTATGTATGTATGTGTATTTATACATACTTATGTGTGTATATAATATATGTATTATAGCTGGCTTATGTTCAGTAGCCTGGCTGTGCGTCAGGTCCTGAATTTAAAGTGCTGCCATCGCACGTTAATTGCAATCGCATACTATAAGTGGCATTAACAACAGTTGGCCCAATGAGCCGCATTAGTTAGCCAATGTTAATTAACAGCGCTAGCATATGGGCATATAGTTACATTACACAACATAATGTTAATTAACAGCAAGTAGTAAAAGTTTCGCTCTTTAAAAACTTCCGCATGATATAATATGAGATGATTGATTGATATTGATGAAAAATGATATTTAGAGAGCTTAAGCAAATTGAATGTAACAATATCTGTGCAAACTACCAAAGTTTATCAACTATTTAGTGTTACTTAACAGCGTATAGACTGTAGATTACTTGGAAGACCACTCTACTGGACAAAACATAAGCGATACACATTCAACTCAAAAACTTGCTTTACATTGACATTAAGACTTAATGGCTCAGGTAATGCTGACTCACAAGTCTCGGCTGATTGCCGCGTCCCGAATCACATTTATAAATTTAATCGTTTTTACATTCATCAAAGTCTACGCTTCATATTGGACCTTTGAACGATCAACAACATTATGCTAAAATTTTCAACTCTACTTTACTCTCAATAAAATTCTTCTAAAATTCTCAACTCTCATATTTCGTCAGCATTTGGGTTAATTGAACTGCAGCGAGCTACAGATATTTGCATCAATCTCAACAGCATAGTCAATTGAGTGAAGTGGACTCTGATTATTCAATAACATTACGCGGCATGTTAGCTAACAGCTGGTGGACTGTACGCCACGTAACAGCCAACAAATGGGCTGCATATGCGCATTAATGAACTTTGCTAGGCTATAACAAAAATGATGCTCATGTTGTGGTGTGAATTGAGGGGTAAACACTGAGTGACAAAATGCAATTGTCGCCTCTGACGCTGCTTGCGTCATCTCATTTTGATGGTTTGACAGTTGCGATTGCAAGTAGAAAAGCAAAATCAGCAACAGCAACAGCAACAGCAGCAGCTGCCATGCTGCCAGGCAGCAGTTGCAAGTTGCTCATTTGCCGCTGTCCATGCTGCAAAATTAGATGCCAAATTAGCACACCCACTCACACACACATACACGCACAGGAACCGAAAGCTGATGCAAAATGTGCAACCAGCAATTGGTCAGAGCCTGCAAAAGCAAAGGCAGCTGTGAGTGTTAAGTTGCCAGCGACAGAAAAACCGTTAGCATGCAACATTGCATCAGTCACTGGATGTGTGTGTGTGTGTGTGTGTGTGTGAAACTGCTGTTGCTGCGGTGCTTTGACTGATGTGGCACACACACACAGGCACACACACACATACGCACAGTGACACATGGACAGGGCCGAGCAGCACACAAAAACTCCGCTTGCTGCATTGACACGTACAGCAAAGCGGACCCAAACGCAGAAACTGAAACCCAGAACAAGGTCTGAGCGTGGGCATTACTAAATGGTTTTTCAATGGATTCGAACCGGATTCGGAGGGGCACGGGCTTCTGTCCGGTTACACGCTACGCCCGCATACAACTTTACCGAGCTTATGAAATTTTGCGGTAGGTAGTGCCACATGTTGTTCTTGAGCTGCTTCTCGTCGAAATAACCCTAGCAAATGGGATACTTCTACTGGAGCCAGGCGCGTGTAACACTATGGTGAATACATTTTCGAAATATCTAAATTATCCGTAAGGTATTGAATCTAAAGTATATTGGTTTATACAAATATCATAGACATTGTTATTAATTCCTATATAAAAGAAAATACAAAGCACTTAAAACACTTACTCTTAAAGTTGCTTTCAAGAATAAGCAATATCATATAGTTGCCTTAAGTCATTTCATAAAGGAAATTTTTATATTGTTTCATAAATGATTTGTTATATATCATATCATATCATGTAAATCTTAAAGGATAAAATAGACACACTAATATTAATCAAATTTAGCTTTTATTATTTTGTTGTTTAACTTGTTTTTATTTTTATTTAATATAATTAAGGGCTAAACTATAATTATTTATTAGTATTTCTTTTATAATTATTTTCACTTAAATTATTATTGTTTAGTATATTTTTTTTTAATGAATATTTTAATTATTTTTTTATTGCTGTTGGTAATTAAACCTTTAAATATTTTATTCATATTATAATATTATATCATTATTGTTTTATCATTATTATTGTTATTAATATATTTTAAATTATTAAGTATTACATATTTTATTTCTATTATGCATCATACAATCATATATAATATACTGCATGTAAATCTTATAGAGTATTCAATGTACGACATTTCGCAAGAGCACAATTTTCGTCTTCATCTTAGTGGTTTTGTTAATAGTGTTGTTGTTATTGTTGTTGTTGTTTATCCTTGCCTGCCTGCTTGCCGTGGTGGTTTATTAAATTTGAAATGCTACACCTTTGCTCGTATCAGATTGCCTCTACGGCAATGGCGTTAAGACAAAAGGAACTACATAGACATACGTACATAAACATATGTATGTATTTGTGAGTCGGTATTGGTATTCATGTAAAATGCAAAGCCTTCGCCAGCATAAGGAAATATGCCATGTCATAAATTTTATACGAGTATGAATATGAATACAAGTATGAGTGTCTGAGTGTGAGTGTGAGTGTGAGTATGAGCTGCTCTCAGACAGTTAGCTCAGACAGCCATATAAGAATAAACAATCCTTCCTACACACACACACACACATACTGTTGACACACTTTTGGTCTGCCCCTCGCTGTCGCACCTTTCTTTCTTTTTTTTTTTTTTTTGCCTGCCTCAGCACAAAATTTTCTATTTTCTATTTTAATATGAGCCTAAATTGAGCTTGTTATTTATGTATAGTTTACAATTCCTTATGGCCAGAGTCTGGACTCTGCAGACTGTGGACTGTGGACTGCCTGTTCAGGACTTTTGCGACCTGCTGTACGCCCAGCGTGTGGCTTTGTGTTTTACACACAAAAAAAGCAGTTCAGACTCGTGCGTCTCAACGCGGGCGGGGGGTGGACGAAAACACGAAAAATATAAATAATTGAAAAGTGCAGGGGGTGAACAGCAGCAGCAGCAGCAACAACAATAACAACAGATACTACAACAACAACAGCAACAAAATGTCAGCCAGAACTGTCGTAATAAAAATGCCCTGCAGTTAAAATAATTGTCACTGTAATAAAGTGATGCAGAAAATTATAAATGCACGGGCAATTCAAAGAGTTCCCCAAATAGACAGATACAAGCGAAAGCTAAAGCCAAAAAGATTTTCATTTGCCCGAATTTAAGGTAAGACATTAAAGCATAGTTGAGGACCTATCAGAGCAACCTCTTTAAATCTGATTATTTGATCACAAGGTCCACATCAACCAGGGCATCGAAACAATGATGAGCTAAATCAAGTGAACCCTAAATTGATTTTCTCTCATAAGACAAGGCTGAAGCCCAGCAGCAACAACAACAACAGCAACCGAGCTGACACCAACTTATTCAGCTTATCGAATTGAATTGATTTAAAATACAAAACTTTATTGACCCGCAAAACTGAGGCGATTTTCAGCTCGACCCTCACAGCTATCAGCCGAAGCGAAACCAAGCGGATGTCTAGATAATAAGATTCAGTCTGGTATGTATGTAAACTATGTATCTTCTATGATAGCTCGAATAGCTGAATGACATTACACTTACTCAACGAGAGCTGTATCCTTTAGGATCTCAGGACTTTCGACTAGATACTGTCATTAATCTTGCAATTCCGACGCACAGTGCTAGATCAAGTAACTGTAGTTCAAGCCAATCAAACTCACCTTAAATCAGCTAATACCTTCTGACATACTTCAGTTATTAACTGCTTCGAGTTCAAGTTAAGCGCTAAAAATTTACAAAATCCGCGAATACACATTTATCAGAGCTTTGAGTTCTTGCTACCCTCGACATGGCGCTGAGCTGCCATAGTGTCCAAAGTTCTTGGAGTAACGCTGAGGGAGCGGCAGCACGAGATGAGTGAGAAGTGACGAGAAGGAGGGAGGTGGGGGGAGGGGGGGCGAGTGGGAGCGGGGTACTGGATCTGCTACTGGGTTGGTATCCACTTGGTCCACTTCCATTTTATAGCAGCAGCCAGCCAAAACATTATAGCCATGATTAATGGCAGATAATAATTTCGAGTGCGAGCACTTGACAGCATACAAAAAGTCAGCAAACTATGGCCAATGACGTCCATTAGACTTGCCACGGGCCAAAATGAACAGGGTAGCTACAGCGGAGGAGGCTCTGGGCTGAAGTCCTTTGAGTGGGAGGCGTGCAGGCGGGCAACAAAGTGCAGCAGCAACTGCAAATGACTGCTGAAAAATCAGCAGCAGGAGCAGCAAGAGCAGCAGCAGGAGTAGCAGCAGCAGCAGGAGGAGTAGCAGCGGCTGCAACAACAATTTTCATATAAAACTATTGCCATATTCTGTTTGCGGCATTTAACGAGCAGCTTTTCTCACTCTCTCTCTCTCTCTCTCTCTCTCTCTCTCCATCTCCTTCTCCATCTGTTTGTGTGATTGCTGCATAAATTATTATAAATAACTATATATGCATAAGCAAATACATATACAAATATATTATTAAAATAAAAACAATGGCCGCGACCTCGGCCAACGGAAGCGGAAATAACGCACACGACTGCCATTTTGGCGGCCGTTGTGGCATGTCTGCAGCTGCACAGTGACACTTGCCACATGTTTGGCTTTTGGCTCCCGCCGAACCAAAATTGATTTAAGCCTTTGCCACGCGTGGCCTCTGCGCTCCACGCTCTACACTGCGTTTTTGCGGCTAGCAGCAACAGCTGCAACAAATGGCATTAAAATGCAGTCACAGCCGCCAAATGTTTTTAGCATTTTTTAGCCAATTTTTCACGTTTTTTTATTAGAAGGAAAACCTAAAGCTGGTTTAGGCAAACTTAATAAATTTTGTATTTGAATAGCCTGATATTTATTTGAGAAAGTTTATTAATACCTGAGGAAAACAATAATTTGCAGTACAAGAATTATCTTTCTCAAGTAGTTCACCTCGACTCTCACATAGTATGAAATCAATATATAAATAAAAATAATAAAAAATATTTTTAAAAAAATTAAAAACTCATTTTTCTTAAATAAAAGTTTTGATTTAGAGATTTAATATATATATGCGTAGCTAAATAATATGAATAATAAATAATTAATACTGAACATTGTTAATTCTGGCGGAAACAAAATTATTAATCCAAAACTTAACCTTTGAAATTTATATCACGAAATTTTTAAGCGAAAGACAAAGCCTTTAGATCAAATTTATAAATACAAATTAATTATAAATTTATATTAAATTATTATATATTGTTAATATTATTATATTATATTTTATTTTATTTATTTATATTTATTTTCTTGTTTATTATATTCTTTTTGTTTTTACTTTTTGGCAAACCTTTTTAACTGTTCCTATAAGACGACAATCTTTTGTGTTGTAAGTTATTGGGGACATACATAAGTCTTTATGCCTGACATCTGTGAATTTTTCCGGTTTTGCTGGAATTTTTACCAATATTTAAATAAAGGCTTTTACTAAGGATAATACAAAGTTTTTGGCGCGATAGTCAACGGTTATTTTATTGCCCAATATGGTTCAAGTTGAAAAGAATATTGCGTGGTTCTATGCCAAGTTTACTAGAAACTTATGAGGATATTTTTTTCTGAGACTGATTTTGGCATTGAAGACCAAGAAGAGGGAGGCGGACGACAGGAAGGAGGAGCAGGAGCAGGAGGATCTGCTGTCTGAGGCATGCGTTTCAAGTTACACGCGGCGTGCAGAGTACGCTTTTAAAAGCGACGCCTTTTATGCCCAGCTATAGTCATTACAAAAGGACATACACACACACACACTTACATACATGCACGCATAACTGCACACACATAGACATATGCGGGGTCCTGCGTCTTGGCAAAGACAATGAACGCCTGTCGAACCAATAAGTGCAGCGGGTTCTTGGTTTTAGTCTGCGTCCATGCATTGTTGTGAGTGCGTCATAAAATTACTTTTTATCATTGTAACATGACAGGCGGTGCCCCACGTCCTGGATCCAGCGAACTGACGCAGCTCTCGCTGATGTATGTCGTGCTTTTTATGAGCCAGCCAATGCCAAAGACATTCATACACGTTTTCTTTATGTTGCAGCTAAAAGGATGCCTGCTGCCCCTCCTGCTGTTCCTCCTACTGCTTCTGTTGCTAGTCCTGGTTGTGTTGCTTTTGCTGCTTCTGTTCTCCTGCTCCTGCTCCTGCTCCTACTGCTACTATCTCAGCGCCTGCTCTACTGCATTGTATTAATGGATCGCATGCACGAGAGCCCAGCGCTAATAAGCATAAACGCAAACTTGCCATGTGACTCGATTGCAGCTTCCTTCCGTACGGTCCTTGCAGCCTTTTGACATCCTGTGTGTGCGTGCGCCACATCCTGGACATGCGCGAGGCCATGGCGTGCGCTCCGCACTTTGACTCTGTGCTTTGTGCACTTTATTAATGTTATTAAAAATCTAACAAATGGCACAACTTGCCGCAGCTATAGCCCCATCGTCCCGGCCAACTTTCGTCCAGCTGGCTGTGTGTGTGGCGCTTTATTAATGCCCGCAACACAAACACACACACGCACACACATACACACAAGTGCCAATTAATGTGGCTGGTCAGTGCTGCAACTTTGTTGTCTCATTGGCAATTGACAGGGCTGTCCCCACTTGCTTCTAAGCTCCACATTTAATAGACGCAGACTACGATTATGTGGCACAACAGGTCGTATGCGTAATAAATGCGTTGTTAGGCCGTCAAAATCATGAAGTGCTCTATCTATGGCATATAGAATATGTACAATATTCAATATATTGAATATTCAAAATAAATTAACCTTTATGAATAAGCTTATAAATAAATATATAAAGAAATATTCTTAATTTTCCAGTTGATCTGACATTCAACGCATTTCCACCAACCACAAATTAAAGTAGGTCAAATGATTTTAGGCTAAATTATTTTAATTGTGATACTATTTTTATTTTTTTAAGTAATTCATTCTTCATAGCAATGTTAGCTAAAATTTACCAACTTGAACAAATTTAAGAACTAAATCGATTCAACTTTTATCTCAATTCAGCATTTTCTGGCTATTTAAAGCCAAACAAAAAATTCTCTAGGGCAGAATTGCATAGAAATGCAACAGTTTTCAACGACTTCAATGGCGCATTGTGAACGATTCTTGGCTGAGCAACTGTTTGCCAATGCATTTAACTGGCAGAAACCATTTGATAACAATTTGAACAATGGACAATTCTATCTCACTTTATTTTCACTCAATTTTCTCTCGCTCTATCAGCGCGCGTAAACCGAAAAAATGAAAAGGAAAGCAGAAAACCCGAATCGAAAATAACTGGAAAGCATTTTAGCTGAAACCTGGTATACCCATGAAATTAAATTATTAAAGTAATGACTATTAGTTATAATAATGTTATATATTGTATATGTAAATGCTAAATATTAATGTCAGTTAATAGTTTTAAATTTCAGCTCATATGAACAGAAAATGTAAGTTTGGCGTTGCCAGCTTATTTGAATGTTATGCCTATAATGTGTCTACAATAATTAATCTCTCTATATATCGCTCATATATAAACCCTTTTAATAACCTTTTTAGCATGCGTGGCAACAATTTGGGTTTTAATCGATTCGACTTCGCTGATAAATACCTTGTCGATATTAATTTTTAATAATTTTGTAATTTTTACAGGGTATCAAGCAAAACTGTGTAGAGCTACGACTCGACTAGCAGCAGGCAAATGACCTGAACAATTGCAGGAGCGTTACAATTGTTGACTTTTTGCGTAGTTAAACAAGTTTAATTAAGACTCATTCAAGGAGTTTTGGCGAGTTCAGAAATAAGAATGCAAAAGAACGACGCCAAAACTTTTGTTCAACATCTTAAAAGGTGTGCGGCAACAACAACAACACCAACTGTCTCAAATAGTCTATGAATCCGCTTCAAAGCATCTATTTGTCCGTATACCCCAAGTGGAGTCAGTTCATTTGCAGCAATAGTAAGTAAATGGCGTATTATAAAACGTTTGCCTGTTTCCCATTGCAAAACAATTGCCAATTTGGCTTAAAACATTTCGGTCGACAGGCAAGTTGGTGTGTCGACTTCCGTTTGGCAGCTTTCCTGCGGTTGTGTCGCTGTTGTCAGTTGATTTGTGTCTTTGTCACTTGCAGCTGTAGCCACAGCAGCGCCACCACCAACAACAACAACAGCGACAATTTCAGCAGTTAATACTCGCATCTCGAGGCATTTGCCGTGGCACGCGGGCACAACTTTGTCCGTGGCCAGGATGTTGTCACTTGTCCTTGTGCGAAAACAAAATGGGTACAAAATGCTTAAAACGACTTCCGCTTCGACAATTTGCATGCTGCGCCGCGCACCGGAAATGGAAAAACACTTCTCGCTGTGGCGCAACTGGCCTCCGCCCTCCCCGCCCACTCCACCCGAATCTTCCTGCCTTCCCTATGCTTGCAATTAAGCGTGAACACATGCAGCTAAGCTGCAGAGAGATTGACAAACAAAAACAAAAAAAGAAATCGTAGAAGGCAGGTCAATATTATACTGACTAGGGTGGGGGAGGGGAGGAGGGGAGTCCTGTATTTGCCTTATGTATATTTCATGTAAACTCAATTTGAGTTGCGTTTGACTCGCCCGCTGTGCGGGGCCGAATAATGTTTAGTTGCCCCGCCCACAGCCGCCTTCAGCCTTAATGGCCAATTAAGCGTAGACGACACAAGAAATAATTAAATCGCTGCATGCGATGCGCCCTTGCGGCATGCAGCATGCGGCATGCGGCATGTAACTGGCAGGAGGCGGCTGCCGACAGGCTGCGGGCGGCATGTGGTGTGTGCTATGTGGCGTGTGGCATGTGGCATGTGGCAAGTGCTATTCTATATGAGCGTTAATAGCTAGCTGACTTGCAGGCGCCAGCCGCACGCTGCGTATGCGTAATCCACACTCTCTCGAATTAAATCATTTTTCAAGCGCCGCGCAAAAGTATGCAACAGTTTCTTCCCTCTCTGCTCGTCGCTGCAGCCAGCAGCTATGCAAATTGAATGCGTGTGACGCTTTATTAATGAGCCGGCGTGGCGGAGAGCGAGCTTCGCTGCTTAAATATTTCAGGCGCAATTATGCAGCTGGCGCATTAAAAATCAAATAGAACATTCAAGATGACAGCTGCAATCAGGCAACAGCTTTCTTTGCTCAGATTCTTTTGCGCTTTTTCGGGTGTTGGCCGTCATAAAATTCAATTTGGCGCAAAGTGTTTAATGAAAGCGCCAAGTTGGCGACACCCGCATGCCCCGCTGCAGGCCCCCGCGCCCCAGCCAACCAACGCCACTGGCACAGCGGGCCAACTTGGCCATTAACAATTCACGCAGACGTTGCTACGCATGGCTAAGAACCAAACAACAACAGCAACAGACACAGCAACAGCAATAGAAAGCAACAAAGCAACAGCAAAAAACAGAGTAGAAGAAAACTTGTTTTACATAAAAACACACTTTAGACATCAAATTATGCAATGCAGGGCGCTGCCACCCACAACGACTACTGCAATAAATGAGGGGGATGGGGGGGTGGGCGCCATCACTTTTTCTTTTCTGTTCTGCTTCTTTTTTTTTTTTTTTTTTTTTTTTTTTTTTGTTGCTCAGATCTGACAAAATGCAATGGCTGTAATAAAAATTAACAAGCTACGCTACGTTTGAGTTTTGAATTAATTGAAAGCGCGTATGCACAGGACATTCGAGTGGCTAGGGGGCGGGGATGGGGCAGGGGTTAAGGGTCGCCACGCAGATTGCAGAAGCTCATTTGGATGCTGAATAGTGAAAGAGAGCGAAAGAGACAGATAGAGAGAGAGAGAGAGAGAGAGAGAGAGAGAGAGAGAGAGAGAACGAGCGAGTGCTGCTGCTTGCCTTATAAAATTATAAATTCGCGTCTAAATGAGCGTTGCAAAATTAATGAACTGCATGCAGTTTAATTGAAATGCGCATCAAGAGGGAAACTAAGGGCGGTCAAGGATGTGCTGTGTGGGAAAATGCATAATGAAAATCAATTTTAAACCAAACAACTTGCATCAGTTGGCGAAATTGGCCAAGCAAAAAAACTAAGTGGAATTGCTCCAGTTCACTGATATACAATTTACATATCAATATATTAAATACAATAGATTAGATAAATATTTAAATATAATATCACAATGCATCAACGCCATCTATCTTATTCATCACTCTATTCCAATGAAATTCTTTCTGCTTAAACTCATCGACTCTATAATATTTAAAGTCCTATAGAATGTTGCAGGGTGACAATCTTAAATTTACATATTTACAATGAAATCCACTGTGTAGTTCTATCATCCAATTGGTACATATATTTTTGATCTGGCCATTCTTGTTCATTTACTTAGAGACAATGCTATCATGTAGTCTCAACGAAACAGCCAAACTCCCATTTATAAATAATATATGATATAAGTTTTTAGATAGTAGATAAATAAATAAAAAATATATGTATAAGTAAATAGAAAATTGATATTCAAATAAATATTAATATAAATACATGAATAATAGCACACCATTAGTATTGTTTGAGCTGCTTAGCACTTACCTCCATGTTAGATCCGTCTTATCCCACTTGGCGCCCTGCAGAACATATCGACGCTTACGCGGGCCGTGATCCAGATTATCCGGTGAGAAATTATACGCATGCTCATTGTCGCCCACGCCGCAGCGGGGCAATTGTATTAGCCTGGCCGTAGCCGCGTCGATTTTCCCCGTAACTGGAATGTTGCCAAATTTCTGTGGCACGGAGACGAAAATGTTAGTTTGTGAAATTGTGCATAATGCATGTGGCATGCAGCAGTGGCAAGAGCTATAGCAGCAGCTGCTGCATGCTGTTTGGCAGCTACCCACCTGGAGTTTACTTAGTGCATCTATCAGCTGCTCCTCGGTGCGCAGGGCTCCCGTTTCCAGATCCGACTTGGGCAGATAATCAAACTGCATGAGGTAATTGTACTGCAAAGATGGAAGCGTGGTGGTAAGTAAGGCGGCCAAAAGCCAAAAGAGGCAGAGGAGCGGGTGCTCAGACAGATGCATTAGGGAAGTGTGCCAAAACCGGCCAAAATGGTTGAGAGCCAAACTATTTGTTGGCTTAATGTAGGCGCGTCGGCAAATGATGCTGGCATCAAAAACTTTTTGCATAAAGTTAATGATAAAAGCAACAGTCACAGCAGCACAGCCCACAACAACAACAAAGAAAGAAAAACAACAACAGCAAAGTTTAACGTTACATTAATAAGCCAAAAAGTATGCCACACAAAAAGACCGAAACCCCAATAAAAAGTAGAGGATGGAAAGCTTCTCCTGCAGTCGGCTCGACTGTGGGCCTTCGCTGGCAGTTGCCTTAATATTTGCCAGCTAATTTTGATGGGCAAAGTTGAGCCCAGAGCTTAGTAAGTTTTTTTTTTTTTTTTTTTTTTTTTTTTTTTTTTTTTTTTTTAAATAAAACGTAATATAATTATGGAGTTTTTGTTTACTATCCCTATGCATTTGCTTTCAAGTTCTTTAGAAATTATTGAGAAATAAGTGTACTATATTTTAGCTGCTTAGAGATCTGTTAGTTTATATCACATATTAGGTATATTTGGGATATTAGGAATTTTTATACTATTCTACTCATTTTAAAACAATACAATTAAATTTATAAATAGGCAAATTTCTCTATTTTTACAAAAATATATTATTTAAATATATTAAATCACTTTAAGTTTTTTTTTTTTTTTTTTTTTTTTTTTTTTTTTTTTTTTTGTATATATATTTTAAGCGCTGAATCTGTACAATGCAAGTTTAGTACCTTAACAACACAATTCGAATTTTTATATAACACCTAACCTTCTGATGTATTCAGGAGGACTTACAAATATATATTTACAAGTATCCCTAAACGACTTATCTCATATTTTTGGCAAAACCCAAGCGTTTTAATCGCCTTAGTGGTCTCGCAGGAAGCAATCTTCTCGCTAGTCTGCTCCGGTGTCTAGCCAGTCTGTCACTATATCGACTAGTGTGTCTCCCAATCTGTTCCTCCACAGTAAACAGTTTCAGATCTCGATGTAGAGTTGAGCCGCGCACATACCATGGGCAGTTTGTAATTTGCCGCAATACACGATTTTGCAGGACCTGTATGCGTTTATAGTTTGATTTTGCGCATATTCCCCAAATCTGCACACCGTAGAGCCAAATTGGGGCTATACAGTGGACATAAACCGCTCTCTTAGCTCTGAGTGACATGGTGCTGCGTCTGTTGAGCAGCCACCGCAGTTGTTGCATGCGTTGCCCACATCTCCTAGCCACTGCCTTAAGATGAGGACCAAATGTTAGACGCTTGTCAAGGGTGATGCCAAGGTACTTTGCCTGCGAAGGTTGATCAAGTGTTTCGCCATCTAAACGTATAGGCGGGGTGTGGCTGATGAAGGTTTTTAGGGTGAAGCAAGTGTTGGTGGTCTTGCGTGGGTTAATCTTCATGTTCCATCTTTTGCACCATGCTACTAGTGTGTTTAGGTAGCTCTCCACTCCATTCGCAGCCTCAGTGGGACATTTTGAGCTGTAGAGCACCGCTATATCGTCTGCGTAAGTAGCGAGAAGGGCTTTGCCAGGATTCTCCATGTGGCGCACGCTAGGGGAGGGTAGGTCGGCCGTGTAAATGGAGTAAAGCAGCGGCCCTAATACGCTGCCCTGAGGAACTCCAGCTCTCATTTGGCAAGGAGTCGAGTATGTGTTCCGTACTCTGACAATAAATTGCCGACCCTCCAGATACGATCGTAGAATCCCGAAGTAAGGTGCTGGGAAGAGGTTTTTGATTTTGCTGAGAAGCCCTGTATGCCAGACCCTATCAAATGCTTGCTGCATATCGACAAAAACTGCGTTGCAGTATTCCATGTCATCAAATGCCTGAAGGATGTGCCTCGTCAACCGGTGAACCTGCTCCACAGTTCCGTGTCCTTCTCTAAAGCCAAACTGATGGTCCGGTAAGATATGACGTTCACTGATGATATTGCCAAGTCGATTGGCAATAAGTCTCTCCCATACTTTGGAAAGTGACGACAGCAGACTTATTGGGCGGTACGATTCTGGGTCATCCTCTGGCTTTCCTGGTTTGTGGATCATTACAATCGCTGCCATCTTCCATTGCTTAGGAAAGAATTCCACCCTCAGCATAGCATTAAATATTAAAGCTATGAAGATGATCGCCCGAGTAGGGAGGGCTTTTAGCGTTGCATTGCTCAGTCTGTCATAACCAGGTGCTTTCTTATTCGGCAAGGACTTTATGACTTCAGCAATTTCCTCAACCCTAACTGCCCTAATGGGTAAGGACATTTGTAGAGGTGTCTGTAGACTATCAGTGGTCTCTTCGATCTGATCAGCAGTGGCAAATTCATAGGGTGTGAACCTGGCTTCTAGATGCTTCGCAAACGAATTCGCTTGCTCCTCTTCGTTCTTAGCTAGATCACCGCTAGGACACCGGATTGGTACCTGCCTAAACGGTTGTCTCTTAAGTGACTTGGTACACTTCCAAAGCGAGTACCCAGCATCAACTGTATAATCCAAAGAAGCCAGCTTCTGCTCAAAGAAGTTGCTTCGAAGTTCTCTCAATACATTTCGTAGTTGCCTAGCAGCCCGGTTCCATAAGATTCGGTCCCATGGGTCCTGCGTTCTGATTGCGCGTCTACGAAGTCTTCTTTTTTGCAACAAAAGATCCCTGGCCTCTCTTGTTAGTCGAATTCCATAGTTGGAACCTATCTGGGGCTCAGAAGGTGTTGATGCAGCAGCAGCCGTATAAATGCTCTCAGTGAAGCTATTGACAGCCATCTCAATATCTTCACCAGAGTTTAGAGTAGTGTTTAGCTGAATCGAGCTCTCTAAATGTTGCCTAAAGACGAGCAGGTTTGTGTGTCTGGTTATTAGAGAGCGATTTGCGTTAACGTTTATGCCTTCTGTCTCAATATTAATGACTAAAGCCAGATGATCCGAGTCCAGATCCCAGCTCTGAGTTATGCTTACTCGAAAATCCGGTATTCCATGATACAGGGCAAAGTCTATGCAGGACGGTGTGTGGTGAAGCACATATGGATACCTGGTTGGCGATCCAGTAGCAAGGATCCTAGAGCCAGTAACGGAGATGGCTTCTGCTAGTTCGCGTCCCCTCGGTGAGTTGTATGTGTCTCCCCACAACCAATGGCGGGCATTCCAATCGCCACCAACTAAATACCTTTGGCCGCAAGCACGAAGTGTGTTGATGAAATGCATTTCGTCAATCCTCACACTTGGTGGGCAGTAAATAGCGCTGAACTCCACGTCTCCCAGGGCCGTAGCTACTTTTACAGACGACATTTGTATGTTACGGGTTTCAGTGACTCTTTGAGGAAAATGGCGAAGAGCTGTCCTGACCAATACCGCCACTCCGCCAACGCTGTTATTATTTCGTGATGGTCTGAAAGCTGGGTAGCAGGCATATCCATATATTTTTATAGTGTCTCCACGCTTCATCCTGATCTCCGTTAAAAGAAGAATGTCGACGCTGTTGTTGTGTGCGAAGAGTTCAATTTCTTTAGCTTTTGTTGAAATGCCGTTAGCATTCCAGATAAGAACTTTTAGTGGATTCATTTCGAAGCTGCAACGTTGTTTGGAGACTGACAATTTGGCCTTTCCCCAGTCCATACCTTAATCGAGTTGGTCAACTCAAGTACTATACTCTCGAGTTTTTCGATACGTTGGTTTACTTGCCTGTTATGCTGCTGCTGTTCTTGTTGCTGCCGCTGCAACCATGTGAGAAACTGTTGTTGTTGTTGCTGCTGGAGCTGCTGCTGCCACTGTTGGAACTGTTCCTGCTGCTGTTGCAACACTGCCTGTAAATCATAAGGGCTGTGTTGCAGATTATTCAAATTATGTTGCTGTGGAATTTGATGCGCTAGAGGATTATGAAGACGCTGCTGAGCAGGTCCGTCTTTGCAATGTGTTGCAATAGGATTTCTTTTAACCATTTCAGCATAAGAGACTGATGTATTCCTTCCAGTGCCTGCCGTTGGCTGATGTGGAGTTAGCTGCGGCTGTTGCTGTGTTGTCTGTCTGTTAGCCCTTTGTTTACGATCAGACCTCAAGGTGGGGAATTGCTGGTTCGCTGTAGAAGGTGCGGAAGGGTAAGCATAATCATTCTGTGCATTTAAGTTAATGTGTCTTGGCCTGTTCGGATTATTTTCCCTCCTTGCAGGCCTCATAGATCGGCGAAGAAATTCTTGATACCATTCACATCCTTTATAGCTAGCCATGTGGCTGCCAGAGCAGTGTATGCATTTGGGCTGTGCATCTGGAGGACATATACATTGCATTGTTTGATGGTTTTCACCACATCGGGCACAATTAGGCTGTCGGCGGCAATATTTAGCAGTATGGCCGTAGTCTTGGCATCGACGACATTGTGCGATTTCGGTTGTTTTTCGCATTCTCTCAACTCTAATTTTTTGGCGGCAAAGAGTCTTAACTTTATAAATTTCGTTAATTTTTGGACATGGCTTAATATTAATGAAAAAAATATTAAGCTTTTCGTCCTTATTTATGCGTGATCTTGGGTTATGAATATGGAGAACTTCGAAGCCCAGTTTATTAAAATCGGCAATAATGTCTTTATTTAGAGTACTGTTGTGCAGATCTCTTACAACAATCCGGTGTGGCTTTTCTGACTGCATTTGGTATGTGTGGAATTCTATTCCAAGTGTATCCAGTCGATCCACAATGGCTCTATAGGTGTCGCTGTCATTAGGGAAGACTCTGACCGTTTCCCCTTGATTAGCTTTAACAACGACGTTATCTAAGCTGGCAACTTCGCTTATAAGCTCAAAGAGGTCATTTAAGTCGCTAACATTAAGTACTATTTGGGGTGGTTTCGACGGCTGAGCTTTAACTGGAGCCCCAGAGTTGCCAACTATGGCAGCAGTCCGATTCGACGCAGCAATAGCCGCTTGATTGCTGGTGCTGGGCTGTTCACACAAGTCTTCTACATCCATGTCAGCTGGAATTTGCGCAAGCAATCCGAATCTGTTAGAACTGCCAGTATAATGAGATTGTTGCGAGGTAGAGCGTTCGTTATTCTTTCCAAGGTTGAATTTCTTCTTAGCAAGATTAGGAGAAGTCGTAGTAATTATCTTGCGCTTAATTGTAGAATTTTTCCGCCAACTTTCCACATTTTGAAAACGCATTGCTCCATTTGCGCTTTGAGGATTGGTTTTGGGTACCTGTACTGCAGGCAGCACTGTAATCACCATTTCGTTGTTTGAAGGCTCGTTGACAGCTTTCAAGAGTGCATCACGAAGATTTTTGTTAAGCACCATTCTGGCAATGCTTTGTACATAGATGCTATTTTAAAAACAGCTGTTTTGCTTGCACACGCAAGCCGGGCAGCAAAGCCCCGGTTAGCAATTTTCAATAGTGAATATATCAATGCCCTTGAACTTATATCACAAGCAGTGCCCCAAGAAGCCACTATTATAAATGGGCCACAATTGTAGGCTTGTTTAAGAGAATTATTTTAGGAATTTAAAAATTTAAAAATTTAAATCACTTTAAGTAAAAAATAATAATTATCTTAACAGCTCTAAGTATTTTTACACCTTTTTTACCATAATTAATCAATGGAATACCTTAACAGATCAGATATATGTTGTTATTTAACTTTACAGTGCCTCTGTTAATTTAACAGACTGAATTGACTTAATATTAACATAGCAGCCATGCTGCTTATAATTATTATATTCATCATTTCCAGCTCTGTTATTTATCAAGCTCTATTCACAGCATACCCCACTCTCCACAGTAACACAGGGTATGAGGAGGCAAGCGTATGCTATAGCTGCTATCAGCATCAGCTTCAGGCCTTTCTGTTTCAGTTTCAGGCCTCTGCGAGTATGGTCACAATCGATGGGCATATATTGTGTCAGCCCTTCCTCTTCCTCTTTTCCTTTTTTATTTTTGCTGCTTTTTATTATTTTTTGTTTTCTATTCTCTTTTTTTTTTTTTTTGGGCCATGGCCCGCAACCAAATAAACAGTCATAACTGTAAAGTGGGCGACAGCGACGACAAAACAGAGCTTCGGCCATATGTGTAGACTGGATTTGCATATTTTTACATGTAATACACACATCACACACACGCACACATGAAAAGAGAAGATACACATAGAGTAAAGCCAACCAAGCAAATTTATTTATCCATACACACACACACACACAAACAGTCTAGTGCGTGTGTGGCACGCCCCCACACAAACATACGCACACACACCAGCAACTTACGTGACCTGCAAATTAAATTTTCTCTTTCATTTCGGATATATGAGAAAATTGTCACACACACTCTCTGCCACGCCTCCCCACACGCAATTTGTTGAAAACATGTGAAAAACAATATACAACAAACTAGCAGACACACACATACACACATACACACAGACAAGAAGAAAACAACATTCTTTTGCGTGTTGTTGTTGCTGTTGTAGAATCAGCACTAAAAGTCGATTCACAAAAAATTGTTCATGCCGGAGAATCGTTAACACGCTAAGATTCCCTCGCTATAAGGCGATTAGCTGAATTTATTGTGGAATCGATTGATGAATGGTGCGTTGCCCCAAACATCGTGTGATGCATATAAAACTAGCTGAGATAACCCACAAGCCGTTGCCTCAAACAAACACAGCCAGCCAAGGGCCAAGGTCCAAGAGGCAAACGGCAACTCAAACGGCAGGGGAAACTGGCTAAACTACTTTAAGCTGAAGCATGTCGACAATTGGCGATGAAGAACTGCAACAAGTTGAAGAACTTGTTGGCGACATTCAGCTAATTGCTTAATTATCAATTAACTGAACATAACATGCCTCAGAGTTTATTAGAAAGAATTCCAACAAACTGAATATTAAAGAGAAGATTAATGAAAGAGATGCTAAAGATATTTGAAAAAGTCATTTGCATAGGGTTTATTGATTATTCTTATTTAATAATGTTGAATTCTTCAGGAAGATTCATTCAAATAAAACATATATACATTAATTATATTTATAATAGTCTATATGACTAAATATTTTTAAATAATAATTATAATCAACTAGAGAGAGTTAGCAAAGCTCACGTTTCCTTCTATTTTAATGTCAAGCAACGAAATAGACTTGTAATTTCTATTTCATTATTAAATATTATTAAATTAGCAATGATATAAATATTTTAAGCTAATGTATAATATATCATACTATATGTATAATAATTAATATATATACTTCAAAACTTTCAAAACTAAGAGTATATATATATATATATATATATATATATATATATATATATATATATTTTTTTTTTTTTTTTTGCGTCTTCGTGCTGAAAGTGGAAATTTATAGCTTCAACTAAAAATGATTATTGTATTCGGAAATGGAAACTGTTTTCCCGAAGAACTCATCATAAAAAAATTCGAAACACCATGAAAATCTTTTCTACACATGTAGAAAACAAAAACAATTTGGGAAACTTTGTTGAATCTGTTTATATTTATAGATATTCTAAGACGAGCAAGACACGTAATATATCTAACAAGAAATGTACATGCCTAATTATATATTTATAAAGACCGCCGCCTAAAAATTCGCAGCGGGTGAGAATTGATATGAATAAGCTGTGCATGATTAGTCTCCAACAAATCGGATTATATTTTATACTAAACGCTCTTGAGCAGGAGCAGTTTTCTTGAATCTAATTGGTTTCTTTATTCAGTTCGAATAACTTGCCACATGCCACACACTGCTGCATGGCTTCAAGGTATTTTTTATATAACTTTGGAGTCCTGGCGGCAGCAGTGCAAGTGCACTAATAGCTGCAAGAAAAAACGACTTGACACCAGCTGTAGGCGAGGGAGAGTTTGAAAAAAAAAAAAAAAGAAATGCTAGAACAACAACAACAGCAAAAGCAGGAGCAGCAGCAGTGGCAGCAACAAAATGTCCATGCAACCAGCTGGTCACAAACTGCGTCAGAGTCACCAAAGTTGTCACGTTGTTGCAACGCGTCAGCGTCAGTCGGTTACGTTAACGTTATGTTGACTTTATGTTACGTAGCGCCGTCTCTCGCGCTCCCTCTCACGCGCTCTCTCACTCTCTCTCCCTCTCTCTTGCTCTGTCTGTGTGTGTATGACGAGGGTAGTCGAAGAAAGCCCACACAAAAGCACATTGAAATTCATATAACGTATCGGGCCCAGGGAGCCTACAACTACGTACAGCTGAAGCCAATGGCCAACAACAACAACAATAGCATAGCAACATACATGAAAACAATATCAATTAAAATATGTACAAGTTTTATTAGCTAAGGAATCGGACAAAGTGGAGAAGAAGCGAACAAACGGACAATCGGACAACTAACGAGCGGAAACTGTATGTCTGCAACGGCGACACTTGATTAATTTTTTATAAGCGCGAAAAAAATCATAAGAATGAATCGTTGACAATCAAACTTTGACGTAGGCAGCAGATTGAAGCATTAAAAGGGCAGAAACAAAAGAGATAAAGGAGATAAAGCGGAATTAAAGTTATTGTGGAAGATCTTGTGTGAATCGCGATCTATAATATATCACAAAATGAATCCATTCATGAGTGCAATGGAGCTCAGGTTTTGGAGATCGGCGACTTTATTATTATATTATTTATTTGCCCAGTTCTGGTAAGAAATTCTAGTGAAAGTGGAAACATCTTTTTGAAGCTGCTTCAATGCGCAGCTTAAAGTGAAATGATAAGGCTTTAGTCTTAGAAGGTTCACAGATCACTTGATCACAGCAATTTTACCTGCATTAGTCATATTTAATGCATTCCTCGGAATGAAGAAGAAACACAACGGACAGGCGTAAGTTCTTCCGCAGTCACGTTGCCGGGCCAAGAGCAAATAAGGCTCAGAGCTGTTAGTCAATTTGGTTAATCGAAGCCATTTGCCATAAATATTACTTAAACAAGGTGTGTCACGGATACGCGACCCGAACCCAAACCCAAACCCAAACCCAAACTCAAAGCCCAAGCCCAAGCGCAGCTAAGAGATACAGTCAAGCTGATGAAGACAGTCACACATAGAGATAACGATACGGACGGGCGGACTTGGCGGGGGGCTGATGAGCAGCTTTGTTTTTATGACCGCTCGCTGCGACGCCGATAATAAACTACAATAGCCGATGAATGAATGCATAAGTGAATGAATGCATGATTGGTTGCATGACTGACTGACTGAATGAGTGAGTGACTAAGTGAGACTCTCGCACTCGCACTCGCACTCGCACTGCACTCAACGGAAGCTCGTCAACCCCTTCGGCCGGCGGTACGGTCAGGGTCCAGGTGTATATGGGGTGGATCAATCATTTATGCATTGGCCTTTTGCGCTTTTAATGGGAAATGGGAAATTTGCTGGCGCTCTACGTGTTTGAAAATCGAAAAGAGAAGCGGGCGGGCAATAGTGCCGGAGGGGGCATGCCAAGCCGCTGGCTTCTGTGCATGTCGTACGTGGTCAAGCGACGTTTCAGGCTAATAGAAAAGCGACAGCAACAACAACAAAAACAACAGAAAAAAAAGAAAAATAAAACAGGTGAGCAGCAAAGAGTAAAAAAGTAAAAAAAAAAAAAAATAGAATAATAATAATCATGGTAAAAAGTGCGACGCGAGGTACGTGCGCATTTGGCGTGTAAACAAAATCATGATACAGAAATAATAACAAGCAGAGAAACCAATAACCAAACGGGAATAGGAAAACTTGATCATATGCAGAATGAACGACAGACATATGCCCTGTAAAAGATGAAAAGATCATAGAGAAAATCAATGAGAATCAGTAATGGAAAGATAAATGCAAACAGTGTAAAAAGAGGAGGACTGAGAAGAAGAAGATGACAAAGAAAGAAGAAAAGGAATAAGAAGAATTAAGAAGATGTGAAAATCAAGAACAAAAAATAAAACTAGAAACAAATAAAGAAACAGATATAGGGAAATCTGTCAGAAAAATAATACAAATTAATTAAAAGTAACTAAAAATCGTATATAAATTTAATTATATTCAAAACTTGCACACATTAAAAGTGATCAAATATCAAAATATATAAAAATACGTATAATCATTTCATTGATATTAGAAAATTGAATGAAATTTACAATAAATCTAAAAGCGAATATACCCTACGCTCCATGTCCAAGATAGGGCAAAAAACCAATTGTGAAAGTGTAAACGTAGACCGCCATAAATGTTTTGGCTTAATTTAGTTAAGATGGCGTGACAGAAGTTCTGGCCGTGGAGAGAGAGTGAGTGTGTGTGTGTGTGTGAAAGTAAATTGAACAATGCGATATGTTTATTATTTTATTGGATTATAATTATGAATGGACAATAAGAGAACACAACAATTAAATGAGACCCACAGCGTGCGTGTGTTTGTGTCACTTAACTCAATTACTTGGGCAAATAGCCATGAGAGGGGAACTGAAGGAGATAGCGCCGAAGCGGGAGAGGGAGTGGCAGCCAGTGTCTCATATGTTTTAATCAACCGTCGCGCATGCAGCAAGGCAAGAGGAGGGCGGTGTGCGGATGGTATAGCAGTTGGCCACACAAACAAATCAAATTGGTTTATCTGGCAGCAGAGGCTGCATTGGCCCAATGGCTATTGACAGCCATAATTCTTGGCATCGGCGACGACAGGCAGCAACTAATAAAGGCAGACCAATAACCAATAAGGGATGCACACACTCACACACACACACACACACACACTCATAACAGCCTGCACATCTAGCAAGAGCCGCCCACTCGACTGAGCCGCAAACAAACCTATAAAAATGACAAGCAACTGCAACAAACGAGCGCATCTATCTAACTCTAACCAGATGCAGAGGCACCAGCTCGATCCAGGCAAATCCGAGAGGCGACACATTGTCCTTGCCTGCGCTGGCAAGGCAAGGAAGGCAACGAAGCGCCGCCAGGATTGTGTTAGCCTGCGTTAGCCTGTTCGCCTGCCAAGTCGAGTCAAGTCAAACGCCATGCGAGCGACCAGGCGCAACAAATTGTGAGAAATGCGCAAAAAACGAAAATGCAGCAGCAGCAGCAGCAGCAGCAGCAGCAGCAGCCGCAAGGAGTTACATGCAACGTGGTGGCAAGGCAAGTGCGGGGCCAAATTGACAGGATATGGCCATGATATGGCTTGCTTGCCACACACAACAACAGGTTTTTTCCCACAAAATTTATGGCTGCTACAAGCGAGTGGTAAATCGGGGGAAGGGGGCGGTGCAGCCTCCTGCCCCTGTGTTAGAGTGGAGGTATTGAATAGAATTTTACGTGTTAGCTGTGCCGCAGGGACAACAAAACATAACTCAATCATATAATGGTCGCATTCCTTCTCTCCCTTTATCTCCCTTTCTCTCTCTCTCTTTCTCTCTGTGTATTTGTGTGTGGCATGCCACATAAAAAATGTTCACTGCTGCATTGAATGAGATGTTTCAAAACTCAATTGAGAAACTGGAATATGCACTCACTGGCAAGCTGCTGCTGCTGCTGCGACTCCTCGCTGCTTTTCTATGCGCTTCTCAAGCATGACAAATGATAATGGTCGCCATCTGCCGAGTGTGTGATTGTGTGTGTGAGCTGCATGCATGTGTGTTTGCAGTTGTCCTTGAGAACTATCAATAAAATTGCATGCAAATTTTTACAAAGCTTTAAGACCTGATATTGAGTATTTGGCAAGGACACGCGCCCTGGATAAGAGCAAAAGTAAATAAAAATATTGATGACATTGAATTAACTTCGCATATATGCTATACAGCATTGAGAAAATTCATGCCGACAGCTCTTGAGTTAATTTGAAATCAAAATTAAAATCTGAAGAGCTCATTTTTAATTTCCTTAGTTATCGAGCAACAACTTCCTAATAGTTTGATTTGTCCGCAATAAATTTCTATAAAAATGAAACACTTCTCAATTGCTTTTCACGCCGAAGTGTGATGGGTAAATGCCTTACCCCAATCTCAAATCGCATTCCTCTGCATACACTTATTTATTACTGAATGGAAGTCGAGCGCCTTCCACGCATTTCCGTTTGCCATCTCAAACTTAAGTATCATATCATGTACGGCAAATGTGTGCGTATGTACAACTGGGAAACACATGCGTTCCAGATACGCCCTCGTGCTGCATACCCGCCTCTCCTTGTGCGTGCCTCTATCTGGCTGTGGCCGCCTAGCCCAGCCCCAACACCTCTTTGAAATTTATAGACTGCAAAATTTTAATAAAAGAGAGAGAGAGCATAGACACGCGAGCTGAGCGAGAGAGCGAGAAGCGTGTGTGTCGACCCACAGCGAAGGCGTTCGTTCCTCTACTCCCTTTGTTGTTGGTATTATTGGTTTAATAAAAATAAAAAAAAAAAAACAGAAAGGACGGACGCCGGCCGCAATGACTGGCAAGTGAAGAGATGGTTAAATTAATTGAAATCAACATTGATTAATGTGAGATACGAGAAAAATGAACCGGCGACTGCAAAAGACAAAAGCAAATGCAAAGAATGAGAAGCCTTCGTACGATATATTTACTATATTGCAACACTATGTGGCAGCTGTAGCACCAATTTGAGTGGGAAGCGTGCGTGACACGCCGAGCCGTGTCTCTTTACTCGGCGGATATGGGCTTATAAAGATAATATTAGTTTTAACAGAAAGCATTTAAGCAACATGCCATGAATATTTATAAATTAAGTTATTCATTTATTTGAAGAATATTTAAAGATTTTCTGTCCAAGCTGTAGTTAACTAAGTTTTATAAAAATTATGAAATATTAAATTTATTTGTACACACAACTTAAAAAATATTTAAGAGATAGAAGTATTGAAAGTAAATATTGAAATTATTTATAATAATTTTGTTTCAGTTTTTAATACACTTATATAAAAAAAAAAAAAAAAACATAATTTGATTATTATATGTATTTATTTTCTAGTTTATTTAAAGTTATAAATACAATTTTTTTTCAATAAATATTTTCTATATTTTCATTATTATTATATTCAATTTATAAATTATTATTAGTTTAATTTATGAATGTTTTAAGTTAATTAATTCTTTCTAGAGACGTATTCGTCTAATAGTTTCTAGACTTTATTTGTGGTATATGATTCATCTATTGCCCTAGTCCCTACAATTCGTAACTTTCATTTCGATTTGCTTTTGCATTTCGCTCAGCAGTTCGGGTCGTGACTGGCTTCTTTTGCGTGCTCGAGGCTACGCCGATAACGCCGACACGCTGTAATCTCTTAGCTGCAATGGGAGCCCAGTAAATGAATTGACCGCAAAACAGCGAACACGCAATGTGCATGGAGCTGGCGCTGGCACTTGAACCGAGGGGCGCCTCTCCATGGCTTTAGCCCTGAAGCCGCGGCTCAACCTGCCACAAGTTTAGTTGTACTTGCACTTTAATTAGACCACAGAACGTAAATTGCAATATCGCCCCAGCTCGAACCACCAGTCTTTCAAAACAGTTCGAATGTTTATGGGAAAGTGATGAGATACGCCCACTCGCCATGGCCATGGGCTGGGCAGAGACGGCAGCCGAGGGGGCGGGGCTGGTGTTGTGGGCTTCAACAGCCGCGGGAGTCTAAGCAACAAGTCATCCTGGCCCACAGCTGGGCTGGTGGAACCGAGCAGCAACTTGTGTAAATAGAAAATGCGGCGAATTGGAGAAAATGGGGAAATGGGAAAATGCGAAATGGCAAATAGCAAATGGAAAATGGCGTGCATTAAAAAGTCAGCAGCAATCCAAGGCTTCTCCCTGGCACCATAGAGTTCATATTAAAGACAACGGAACAAAACAAAACAAGTAAGAAGGCTCCAGTCGAGACTGCTCGACTAGGAGATACCCTGAACCCTCCAAACTGATATTCTAATCATTCTGGACTTCTTTTATGCACACATACATACACATGCACGTATAAGCACGCGCTTTGCAAACTGCGCAGCTAGCAGCGGCTGCGCTTGGGCTGCACTGCAGTGTGGGCAATATAACGAGAATTTATTTGTTGAATAATTTCTTTTGTAGACATACGATCTTAATGAAACTTTTAGAGCGTAATCATATGGCTTAAATGTGTGTACATTTCAAAGCACAAGTCTCTAGTACTTGAAATGCGTTTTTTACAAATTGGGGGCGAAGGGGGCGTGGTATCCAAAATCTGTAAATTACAAAATCTTTGTATCCATTAACTTTATATACAAAAGGTCTAAAAGTGTTCAAAATAAGCTGAAAAAACATTGTCGATTTTTCGATTATTCTCGATAAAAAAGTTATCGGATGAGTTATCGAAAAAATAAAGCAAACTTGTACTGCCTATGGTATACACGAGTATGCTTGCCAAATTTCAGCTCTCTAGCTCTTATATCTTCTGAGATCCTTTTGCTCATACGGACGGACGGACGGACGGACGGACGGACGGACGGACGGACGGACGGACGGACGGACAGACGGACAGGGCTATATCGACTCAGCTCGTCGTCCTGATCAAGAATATATATACTTTATGGGGTCTGCGATGATTCCTTCTGCCTGTTACATACTTTTCACAAAACCATTATACCCTGATTTCCCATTTTCAATGGGTTCAGGGTATAATAAATAAATTGATTAACTGCGTATTTGTGCGCGCATTTTGCAATAAACAAATAAATCATTATTTATGCACAATCGCATTGAGTTGCCTGTAGAACAAAAACCGAGACACAAAGTTTGCGTTCAATGACTTGCACGATGGTCAAATAAATACACACATTGAAATTACAGACACAGAGCAGACCTCAATATCAACCTCCAACCTCTGCCTCCTGCCTCCTGCCGGCCTCTTCTGCTGGCGCCTGTGAAATGCACCATATGGCTGCAGTGCAAATCAAGTTGAGCTGCCAGTGGCTCGGCCCAGCCCGGACCGACCCGGATTCCAGTCCAATTATATGCAAATTCAACAACTGACAAGAAATCGGAGTCGACGCTGGACTAGCATCGAACGACATACACATCTCAGACATCTAGCATCGGCCGTCGACAATCTAGCATCGAGCATCGGCATTCAGCATCCAGCATCCAGCATCCAGCATCGAGCATCGATGCTTGGGGTAAAAGGTTTCGTTTTAACTTATGACATTAAAACCATTGGCTGGCAACAGGCGCATTAAGCCGCAGTCACCCGATATGGTCATTGATATATATTGTGCGTTGTGTTTATAGCCAACGAGAGCTGAGCATTGAGACCAGGAGACTGAGAGGCCAAGAGACCAAGAGACCAAGAGACCTGAGACCTGGATAACTGGCGCTGTGCATGTCTCGGGGGACTCAACTGGGGACTTGAGACCACGAGTTGCCTCAACTCGCATATGCGACACAATTTATTTAATAATTCAATTGAATTTGCCCATATATTCCAGCTAGTTTATGCTTTGAAATGCTAATGCTCACCAAAAGGGGCCAATACTGTATTCGGCTTGCACTCACACAGACATACCAGGAAATTACAAAGACACAACACAAAGTACAGCATTTCCTAAGTGTAAGACATGAGAGTTCAAGTTTGGCCTTGAAAATGGAATGCTAAGTCTTAAAAGGATAAACATGTTTTCAAGTAGATTGATTATTGTTAATGATGTTCTTTGCTTATTTGCATACGATAAGATCAATCCAGAAGCTGCATAAATGGCAAGTCTTCTTGTATGTGTCTTTAATACTTATCATGGACAAAGCTAAATGTTCTTTATATTTATAAGTAATATTTAAAAATTATAAATACGAATACTAGTTATATTTCAAGTCAGTAATTAATATTAAATTACTCTTTAGAACGTCTCTTAGACAATGTAAAGTGTCTTGTATCCCATATCTATATCTATATCTATTTCAAACTTTTTCTTTAAATATCTTTAATTTTTCATAAACAAAGTTAAATATTCTTTATATCTGATTGTAATGTCTAATTCAAACTTTCTAATTCTAATTATCTTTGAAGTCAACAATGAATATTAATTATCTTAATAGCTTTCCTCGGGCAATGTTGAATAGGTCGTTATATTATCTCCAAAATGTTTATCTTTTCTCTTTATCGATATCTCACTATTTCTCTGTCTTACCTCCCATTTTTTTATAAATTATAATTTATAATTTTTTAAATACGCAATTCAAGAGTCAAAATTTCTATATTTCATCTACATGATTATTAATTTTCATAGAATATTGTCATTTTTCATCAGATTTTATAGTAATATGAAATATGTTTTTGATATACTCTCAGGAATTCGATGTTTTCTCAAACCACATGAATATCTTCATTTTTGTATCATAAGCTGAACTTTTTTGATATATTATCTCATTTAGCTTCAATACTAACTTGTTTTACAACTTTTTCATTATTGTTCGCCACATTCTTTTGTTATCTATGATTATAATGCTTTCATCAATAATCCATCATGGTAATACGACACCTCTAATCGCTACGGCTATAGCTACTTATATATGTATATTTCTATGAATACGATAAGAATCTTATACAGATAATTCTTATTTAATTTAGAAATCAAGTTGTCACATTAATTATAATAATAATGAATTTATTTCCCTATACAAATACTTAATTCCTCTCACACTTTTCCTTTTCACTTTTGTTTCCTCTCTCAACCATCTGTTTACATGCTCCGCCCACGCTTTTGAGGAATCTCAAAGACCATTTGCCTGAATGTAGCTGCGATGGTTACATAAAGCCAAACAAGAAACCTGCTGAGTGCCTGGTCGAGCCGAGTAATAGAGCGGGATTAGGCTTAGGCGCCAGCCGACTGAGCAGATCTCAAAGCGCAGATAGCTAAATGCGGGGCAATAAACCCGTTTGTGAGCAACAGCCACAGAGGTGTGACTACTGTTTTGACTAAATTAACTAGACGAGATGATGCTGCATCGCCTACTAATGTAAATTGATGAGTGAGAGTATCACAGTGGGTATTTGCAGGGTATTTGACTTTTTGTGGCAAAACCCCCCAAGATGCGGAATTTAATGAGTGGTCAACTGTGGTCAATTTGTGAACTTTAAGCCGCTACCAGAAATCGCCAGCGACGCAAAAAGTGATTCAGAGGCGGTGCGCTGGCGCAGATGATGGAAAACAAAAACAGGTAAGCCGCAAATTGTAAAAGCATCGGAACTGCACCTTGCGGTACCCTGGCAAAGGCTATATCTGAATTGATGAGTAATTCTCATTAAATAATACGGAGAAAAACTAAGTTGTAATGCGATTATCAATTCTCTGTTAATTTAATTCAGCTTAAGATTCTAGAAATTTACTTCAAGATATTTTAATTAAACTTTTCCTTGTCCCTTTTTGAGATAATATCTTTACTTACTAATTGACTTACTTACTAGAGTTTATGCGGACTTTCTTTATCTTTGAAACGTATTTGACTATAATTTTAAAAGACTTTTCGCTTCGTGCAGGGAATTTTAAAACATTTCCGCTTTGCCTCTTCAAGGAATGCTAACTAAGATGACTCAAAGGAAGCAAACCAAGTCTTATTGCCTTTATGCGCTCACAGAACATCTTTACAGGTTGTCGTAGTCAATGAACAAGACTGACTGGACCTTACATAAATACAACATTATATGCCCTAACATTTTGTACAGGGTAGTCCATATATTAAAGCTGCTTTCAGTAAATATCAGAGTGGAATATAAATTTAATATACCCAATTTGTTAAATTTATAGGGTATTTCACAGCTATAAGCCAAGTCAGCACACTGACACACTCTTCTCCCATACCCCATGCTGTTGATCTGTATACAGGGTATTGCATGAAGTTGATGTCTTGCCAGCCTGCCGCCAGTCAACGCTTTGGCAAAGCCGAGAGAACCGACTACACACACCTACGTGTTGGCGCGTTGCTGTTTTGGATGGCGCGCACCTTCTTTGGTAGACAGCTGCCACATGCAACACACAAAGCGAAGGTTGGGGCAGAGATTGTGAGTGCCAGTCAGAGGATGAGGCTGCAGACCAACATGCCGCATAATTGATGGCAAAGCCGAGCGACACTTAAAAGGAAACTTGCTGGATGCACAACTGGACCCAAAAAGGCGTTGTCGTTAATGTTGTTGTTGCGGCAAGAATTCAGCGGCATTTCATTGGAAGAGGCCAACGATTGAAGGCAGCTGAACTAACTGGTGTTGCTGCTGCTGCTGGGACTGTTGCCTGTGCCTCATTAAAATCAAGTTCGATATATTTTGTAGGGGTCGTCGTTTTGGCAAATGTCATATGGGCGTGTTTTATTGCGAGAGGACCCCCGAGGCAAGCGTGATTCCCGTTAGCTCGCGTGTCGTTCCAAAAATAAATCGTACAAGAATCGTTGTTTATGCCACAATCAGAGACAAACGAAATGTGATAATTAATACAGACAAAAAACATATAAACACAAAACAAAAAAAAATCGAGGAAAAAACAAGACCAAAAGCGCACAAACAGAAGCAGCTGAGACGCAGGCTGAGGCTATTTAACTGGGTCAAATTCAATTGCTGCTTTTTTTTTTTTTTTTTTTGTTTTTGTTTATAAATTCTTTATACAGCACAAAGAACAACAACATAAACAACAACAACAGCAAGACACATAACAGCGCGCGTAGCACGCTTTACACACATTATATAGGGAAATATGGAGTCTACAACCAAATTTGTTGTGCTTTATTGTTATATCTATTTACAAACGATGCATATACATATATGTGTGTGTGTATATTTATTTATATTTTACTTAGATTTATTGCACACTTATACCACACACACACACATACACGCACACCCGAGACACCATTAGATGGGAGTGTAAAAAGTGCCAAACTAAAATCTGCATAGTTCTCTTTTATGCGTCTTCTTTTTTCCGCTGCTAATGGAGGGTCGAATACAGCTAGCTCTCTCTCCCTCTCTCTCGCTCTCTTTAACTCCCTCTCACTCTATCTATCTCTCTTCCTCTCTCTCTCTCTCTCTCTCTTTGTGTAACTGCATCTGTCGTTTTGGTCGCCTTTTCAGCAGATAAAGCTGAAACTTTTAGCCCACAATAACAATAACGATTTTGCAATTTCGATAATGCATTTTTTTTATATCTGTGGCTAAAAGATATTCGTTTAGCTAAGGAGCTTAGAACTTAGAGAGAGATTGTGTGTGTGCATGCATGTGTATGCATGTGGTTGCATGTTAAGAAATTTGACTGCTCTGCTTGCATTTTAAAGCTTTTTATATTGTATTATGAATTATAGCAAAGTAACTGGAATTTATTGCACATCTTTTTCGCTGTCGATTGAAAACAGTTAGAGTTTTGATTAAAGTACTGCAAAATATTTATATTTTTATACAATTTGTCGGCGATTATTTATTTCTTAATTCTGTTTTCTTTTTTAAATGATTTGAAATAATATAAAGATAAAACTAACTTAAAAGTTAAGCACTTGCAGCTGCGATCTTCTGCTTGACTGCTGATAATTAGCTACAGGTTTCGTATTCACATTCTGACTTCTGAGTCGATTGGATTTTATGCTAGCCGAGCTCTTAGCTTGTCTATGAGAATTAGCATTGAAAGTAGAAGCGTGATAATACCCTGAATATTAAAATGTAGACCAAAAAAAGTAAAAAAAAAAACGTTATAATAAGTTATAGCCAACTTGCAAATTGGTTACGACAGAAGTGCTGAAGATTTGCAAAAAGAGTCAACTCACAAAATAGAAAATAAAAAATTGCGAAATAAATAATAAAATCTGTATTATGCATAAATTTAAAATCCAAGAAATAATATAGTTTGAAATAAATTTAATTGACTATTATCAATTCGTATCTAAATGTTTGACTTTCTCACTCAAATTTGAAATGAGAATCTGAGATATTCACTTGAATATACAGATATAGCATCTGGTTAATGTGGTTCAGGGTGACCCTCTTACTTGACAAAAGCACTCTTACCTTATTTTTAAGTGAATAACTTGTTATAAAAGTAGAAAAAGCTATCTGCTCTACCACACAATCTCAAGTGCCGCGAGCGCCAAGCCATTTCAACTTAGCCCAATTCGTATCGGAGCAGCCCTCTTTGCGATTCTCATTATCGTTCATGTACTACGCTACGACTCTGCTAACTGTCAACTGCTAACAATGGGCTTAAGCTTAGCTTTAAGTCAATCTCTCCGTCTATACAACTCGTATTGATTTCAGCTCTTTAATCGTTGCGCTTTGTGCCTTTTAAGCCCAACAGCATTTAGATCGACAATTTGTGAGTTATTGTAGGAAGCGCACACAGGCATCGCCCAGATCGATGTAACCGCATACCTTGCCTGGGCGGACGGAGTGCGCCAAAGTGCTTTGCTGCCCACAATTTGCCAAGCGCCTAGGTGCATACCCAATGTGTTTGTGTGTGCGTGCGTGTGTGTGCGCGTATGTGTGTGTAAGCCTTGTCTGCATGAATCATTGTCATTGCTAACCAAAATTGTGCACATGACCGATGGACAATGAATGCGAGTGTGGATGGAGTTGAGATTGCAACGAGCTTATAGCCAGAGAATGGGTTTGAGCAGGCTAATGTGCATGCACACACACACACACGCACATACACACAGCTGACTGTCAAAATTTGTATGCACAACAAATTTCTCATATTTAAGTACGCAGCCATAATGATGCGAAGCGGATACGCAAAATGCATAAATGCAGCAGTGGCAGCAGCAGCAGCAGCAGCAACTGCAAACTGAAGTTAAAACTGTGGATACATCAATCATACGCCACGTGGACTGCCTGGCGATGATGTTGTGTGCCACTGATGATAATGCAGCTGTCTGCCTTTCTCTCCCCATCTCGCTCTCTCTATCTCTATGTGCGTGTGTGCGGCTGGCTACCCTAATGCTATTAAAAATCAATCAATGGCACATAAAACAAATGAAAAATGCATCGATAGTCTGCTCGTTCGCTTGCATCACTCTCTCTCTCTCTCTCTCTCTCATCTCTCTCTCGCTCTGCGTTTTATTTATTGCGCTTATCAGCTTTTAATTAAGTTGATTTTTTTTTATATATTTTTTTATTTTGTACTTTACTCGTATGTAGTATATGCATCTGGCATGCTTATATATTTAGTAAACATACTTCCTATTTACTGTGCACAGCACGTTTTTCTTATATTTCGTTTGTTTCCTTTGTACGGCATATAATTTTCCATTTTGATGTCATTTACGAAATTAATTGGGTATATTGGATTTGGATGTCGTTTTACTGAGATACTAGAGATAAGATGCAGTTGTCATTTCTGTTGCCAAGATTTTGCTGGTAAGCTCACATCGGAAGCGGAATATCGGGTAATACTACACCTCTTTAGGTTCAAGACGGATGTTTTGAATATATACACAAATAATACTTGATTACACATAAAAAATTTTATGTAATATAAAAAATAATACGAGATTATAGTAGTAAATCAAAGTACATAGAAAATATCTGTTCATCGGAAATATAGCTTTTTCTTGCACAGACTTATTTCTGGTTAATCGTTCTGAAAGCAAGTCATATCGATATATCCATCGGTCAGTACTTCTATACGTAATGCCAATGTTTTGATCTTCTCTATATAGATCAAAAACAAATTTGCATCATCTCAACTGCATCTTGCCGATATATGTATCACTCTTTCCCTTTGAACACTTTAACCCCGAACGAGCATTATGCAGTCGCTGGCGCCGCTTTTACGCTCGACGTTCTTACTTGTTTTCAGTATGGAATTTGGTTTCTTTTTTTTTTATTTTAAAATATATTTTTGCTTCTTTTAGTGCATGCATTTTGCGCTTCGGTTTATTTCGCTGAATGCCATTCCCAATGCAAATTGGGCATTATTTGTTCCTGTGCTACTGTGTTGAACATTTTTACGCTGCCTTGCATTTCAATGCGAACAACAACAACAACAAACACCCACACACAAGTTGTTGTGTGGCAAAGCCAAAAAGGCAGCCGAGCTTTCAATGGCCGCGTGTAGTTTTCTACGTGACACAATTAAAAAACTAAATAGAAAAGGAAGAAATAGAATAAAAAAGTGGGAAATAGAAAAACGCCTCGCATATTGTATTGAAAGCGAAATTTCATAAAGCAGCTCAGCCTGCAGACGACACGCATGGCCGCCAGGGGGCGCCACATACACACAAGTCCTGTTAATGCTCTGCGCTTAAAAAAGAGTCTGCCGTTTTAACTAGTTTATGACCAAAATAACAAAACTCGTAAAGCCCTGCAATTAGTTTGCGAATTGTGAGCAAGTAAATGCAGTAACTGAACGAAAAGGCTTTCGCTTCAAAGGGGAATTCTAAAAAATAAGTTGAATTAAATTAATTAGGCCTTTGCATACTCTGCCAAGCACTCAAAAACCAACTCTTTTTTTTCCATGATAAGAATTTATTGCTTTCTCTGATTTTCTTGAAACATTGCAATTACAAGTATAGGAATACTCCGGCACATTCTTATCAACATCCGCACATTTTGCAATCTATAAGAGCTAATAAAACATTTATATTTATTGTTAAACAAAACGTGGATGAAGGCTTCAACTCCATTGGCTCCCATTGCAGAATGATCAGATCATAACATTCTCAAGTGATTCAAGGCCGGAGCAGCTTTTGAAAAGAACGACTTATGCATGAGTGTTTATATCGTGTATTATTGCTGATTCGTAATAATCAACAAATACATATATTACAAGCTATTTATATTCTGATTCATATTTTATATATTTATAATGGTATGATTTCAGCAAATCAGATATGAATGTTACGACAGTAATGAGAAATATAAATTAAATAATTTCATTATTATTAGATCAAATTTTTGATAGAAATTTATGTATATTTGGCTATGCTTGTCTTGGCTCTTGTATATGTTTTTTAATACCAAATCGAAATACACAAAGAATTGCATATAAACACACTCATTCAATGACGAGGACTTAATCTGATTCGATCCCTTGCAGGCGCTAACTAATTATACCAAATTATTGTTGTGCACATCAAATTGAGAATTCATCTGCCGAAAGAAGACATATATGGATTTGAATACGAATATATTCGTACACATACAAATACATTGGACACAGCTGATGCATGGCATCTTTAATTAGTTGATCGTTTAATGGCTTCCTGGTAGATGGAGCCTCTGAGCTCGATTCTCGGCCACTGTTTGTGCTTTTTATGGCACACTTAAAGCATTTCCAGCATTTCATTTAAACTGAAATAAAAAGTAAAAACAAATTGAAGTAAAAAAAAAAAAAAAAAAAAAAAAAAAACAGAAACAGAAAACAATCAAAATAATTATTTAAGCTTCGCTTAATAGGCTTATGACAATGTTCTTTTTTTTTTAACCGCAGTTGAATGCACGAAGCGAACAATTACTGAAGAACCGAGGGATCATATAATTATTTTATGGTCAGCTCCATAAAACGATAAACAAAAGAAAAGCAAGAGGAGAGAGCCAGAGAGCGAGGGGTATCAATTAAGCATGGAACATATTAAATGTGAGGCAATTAAGTTAGTGACGACGATTGAAAGTTGCGTCGAGTTAAGTCGAGCTGAGATATACATAAGTCAGACTGATTCACAGTCTGTCTGTCATGCACATACATGTATACACATATATTCCTGCTTAATACTTATAAATCACGTTGGTGTTTTAATGCAATTATAAATTATAATAAAAATATTTCCGTTCAATTTGTATTGTTCAATTGCTAACAATTTATCAAATGCTGCTGTGTGGGCCCTCAACACTTGTTAGTCGAGTTCAAATCACAATTTCTGGGAGAGAACGATAAACGATAATAACTGGAAAGTGATTTATTAAATCTGTGGGGAAAGCCCAAAGATTCTCATTCACAAGTCTTCCCAAAAAATATGACTCACTCTGGTGAAATTATTGCTGAGATGCAAAATATAAATATGAGATCTATGGCCTCTTTCTTATATACAAAGAGACAGGGGGAGAAACTTGTTTGCCCTGAGCTAATATAGTCAACAAATTAAGCCAAATCAGAATATCAATTTTTGGAATTTAATTTGAAGTCAGTACGAGCAATTATCGATTTTATTATTTATCCAATTATTCAATAATTTATTTATCCAATTAATGTATGAACCTGTGAACTGATCTGCTGAGAATTGTTCAATTTATTAACTGTTGACGATTCTATAGACCCAAAGTCAAAAACAGTTTATAACGACACAAATTGCAATTGCAGGCAGAGCTTTATGCATTATTAACCATTATGAATGTGCTGGGAAAATAACGGGTAGACAAATACGAATTCCCAACACACTGCTTGTGCACACAAATAGGAGAACATGAAATGCGTGCGCCGAAGGTCAGCAACTGCAACAGAAACAGCAGCCACAACAACAAATGCAACAGACGGCAACAACAACATGCAACAATAGCTATAACAACTGAAAATAAAAGCAACACACATAGAAATGCCCATGCAGCGCACAGTAGCACATTTACATGCACACACATACGGAGACACATACGTATATATATATATGTATATATATATGTATGCGAGTGTATTCAGATCTGGAGCTATGCATATTCCAAGTGAACCAACATAAAGATAAGACTGCCCGACTCTCTGCAGATGTGTTGCCCAGTAATGCAATACACTTAGAGAAAAATGCATCTTAATTACATAAATTGATTACAAATTATGTTAAAATTCAACGTTCTAACTAAACGCATATTAAGAGTTTATAATAAAACATTTGCTAAATCTAGAAACATCAATCTGAATATCTAATCGGAATAGACGATATTGTTATTTCGATTTCAGGTTATAGTATTCACATACGTAATAATAAGGGCAATATTTATGTAAGAAATACTATTAGACATACTATGATATACAAGGAGATGAGTTCTGTGTTAGGTTGAAGTTCTTCCATTATTTTAATATTAAAGTCTGAATTAAAGAAAATTAACTGGGATCTATAGATTTAGTATATAACGAACTTATAAAAAAAAATTTTGGCTGAGCATGATTTTATCTAAAAAATTTATTTTTTTATTATTTTTTTTTTTTAGCATGAAACCTATCATTGAAATTATTGTTGAAAAATAAATTATTAAAATTTTAAATACAATTTCATTGTGTTTGATTTGTTTAACAAAATGAAAAAGTAAAGTCCAGCATATTATATAAAATCCTTATCGCGCACATCTGAATGAGTTGAAACAGTTGTTTTCTTCCAGTGTCTGACCCCAAAATCCCAAAACGAACTTCACACACACTGCGTTGCCCTGCATACATAATTTCTTACATACATACATATTGAAAATTATATATAACTACATGTAAATATGTATATATATTTATTAATATAAATATACATATATATATTTGTATATTCATGCACGATATGTTAGCTGCCGCAGAGCGCACAATGCAGGCTTTTTGTTTTGGCTGCAGTCCAGCGTTTAATGCATTTTGTCTGCCCAGCTAGGATATATACCCATTCACATCCACATTCACATTCATATTCACATTCGACTCGTTATTCATACTAAACATAGTTGTCGCACCCCTGACGCCTGCCCGCCTGGCGCTCCTTTGACCAGGCGCTCATTAAGCGACGGCGTCTTTTTTTATTTTTTAATCAAAATATGCGCAATGTGTGCGAAGCAAAAGGAGCTCAGGCGACAGGGCAAGGTCTTAAGGACATTGAACCCCCTTCACCCCGAGCCGACGCGACAGAAGCCGAACTGATGAGTCAGAGGCAAGGCTCCAGACACGCGACGTGGCAAGTGGCACTAAGTACGCCCACTACCAACGGGACTATACAACATGTCCATTGGATTGGCATGCAGAACATAAATATATACATATGAGACATATAAAAAGACCAAATTTTTACATTTATTAAAGGCCCTCGGAACGAAGTACAGAGTGAGAAAATTATAATTGAGCGAACCATTCAACGTCATCGTCGTCTCGTCGTCATAGATGTCGAGCAGCTGAAATAAAAACTACTTGCAACACAGAGGGCAGCCCTCAAATCGAGCCCGCATATTGTTTATTTAGTAAGGATATCGAGACCCGAGGCACTGGCACACATCGTACAAACATACATACATACATACATATATCGAGCTGTACAGGCCAATGAACATATGAGTGTGTTTGCATGCGTGTGCCTGTGCGTATGTATGGGTGTGTGTGCGTGCGTTCGTGTATATAAGAGAGCGGTTACTTTAAATAATTGAGGGAGAGAGCTGATAGGACTTTTATTCGCCATTAGAAAGTCTAGAAATTAAGTTAATAGATTTCCAGGAATAAGATATTTTCCGGTAAGTCGAATGACCTATGGATCCAAGCAATTCAAATTATTTAAAAATTGAGTATTTTCAATATTACTAAAATAATATTATGACTGTTTTATTTTTTACTTAAATAATATAATAAATAAATATACCATAAATAATAAAAAGTAACTAAATAATACATACATATAATATTCATAAATAATATAATAAATAAATATACCATAAATAATAAAAAGTAACTAAATAATACATACATATAATATTCATAGTTACTTTACACTGTTACTTTATTTTTAATATAATAAACTAATTTTAATATACAAAACTAAATAAACTAATTTTAATACACTAAACTAATTTAATATAAGATTAACAAAATCAAAATAGTTGTAAAACAATATTTTAGAACAAAACTATATATTATAATATATATTCATTAAAAAAAAAAAAAAAAGCCTACCTAATAACTTATGTAAGCAAAATTTATATTAAATTTTAAAATATATTAAATATATTTTTATTAGATGCAATACTTTATATTCCATATTATCCTATTGATCAAAAAGTTGCATTTACAATTTTTATTTTTAATTCAATTAAATAAATTAAAGCCAATGAAACAATTTTATGTAAATCATGCATGATAAAAAGTTAGATTTTAAATCTCGTTTTATTAAAACACAAAATTGTATTCAAAATTTGATTTATTGATGTCAATGAATTTGCGTAACACAGTTCTGCAGAGCTATGATTATTAATTGAACCGCCCTCGGGTACTGTTATGCATGTGTGTGTTTGTGTGTATGCATTTATATAGCAGAGATATGTATGTGCCACATGACGGACAGACGGACGCACGGACACCGTGGCGACAACGCCGTCTGGGCTGTTGCTGCTTCGCCGGCAAGGCATCGGCCGGTTGTTGAACACATAACATACCCCACACACACTCACACACACACACACACTCACACACACTCCCTCACTCACACTCAAGCAAACGCTCGGAGTAACTCTATTCACATACACTCCACGCATATCGCGCTTATGACGCGACGCGAGTGGAAGTCGAAGTCGAAGTCGAAGACCAAGACAAAATGATAGGGGAGTAGTTGAAGTTGCTGGCGACGGAGCAGAAGAAATGGAAGGAGGTGAGGGAGCAGCTGTCTCTGCTGCTGCTGCTGCTACTGCCACTGCAGCTACTGCTGCTGCACTGCTCTTGGAGCTGAGAGAATGAAAAACTGGGGGCAAAGGCGATTGCGGCCGCATGCCCAAAACGGAAATGCTCGGAAATGTACATAGAAAGTGAAGTAAAATAAAGTTCTGTTATCTAGTACGCACACCCACACGCTTATAGAATGCGTTGAGTTGTTGCTTTTGGTACTGCTGCTGAGTTGTTTATAAAGTTGTTGACACTGTCGCGAAAACTGTTGCAATTTGCTAGCAAGGCAACTTTTCCGAATTCTAATTGGCAAAACTACGGCGAAGAAAATGTCTTTCGCAGACCTTTCAATTGTTGTGGTTATTTGTGTTGTTGGTGCTGCAACTGTTTGTTGTCTTTTGTCTTTGTTTTGTTGCGGTTCTGTTTGGTAGTTTCCTAATGAATTCGGAGAATTAGATTGGCAGCAAGCAGGTAACGCATTAGGGGTTGAACAACGAATATTACCATGAATGAATCATTGCTGAATAACATAATAAATAACATAGGGATCATGGGCACAAAGAAGAACATGGAACTGCAAAGAAACAAAATGCATCTTATTAAGCAGCTTACTGGAAGTCAATGACTTTGTAAGTACTTAATACTTGAATGCCGATAAGAACAATCTCAAGATTGAATGACATTTCGCTATAACTTTATGCTGGGCGTACTCATACGAGATTTACAGACAGATCACTGTACATGCACATAAATGCGTATAGATCACTGTAAAAGTCATTAACATAGTTTTGCAAGCACTTAAGAAAACACAACAAATTGTATTGATGTTTTTCTTTGTTTTTTTTTTTTTTTCAAAATTCTATTGCTGATCTTTCATTTTAAGTAAATAATACATATTTAAATTCGACTACTACTTACTATTGTATCCTCAGAGACACTACTTTTTTCGTTGCTTCGCAGCTGCTGCAGCTCCCCTTGCTCATCATATTTATTATTCTTGTTGTTGTTGGTGTTCCCGTTATGCTGATGGTTGTGACTGTAATGCGTCTGCAGCTGATGAATATTGGCCACTGCAGCTGCCAACAGCAAACAGACAACAAAAACAACAGAGGACAGGCATCCACATGTGTAACACATTTTTGTGCTCCTCTAAATGCAAACAAGGAAACACTGGCAGGTTGTAAGCCACAACTTTCCTTACATATGCTAATATGTAAGTATTTGTAACTGAAAGTCGGCAACACTTGTGCTTTATAAATTGAAGTCGGCAACACTCGCAAAACACTTGCCCTTTTTTTTTTTGCTTCTACTGCACTTTTTTTGACACTGCCGCAGAGTCTGCAAGCTGCGTGAACTTTTTGTGCTAGCAATAACAAATTAGATTTGTACCGTTGCTGCTTGAGCTTTTCACTTTTACTTTAAATGCAGCTTCGTGTAGTTGCTGTTGTTGTTGCTCTTGTAGTCGCTGTGGTCGCACTAAATACACACATGCGCACTGCCGAACAGCCGGCAGCAGCAGCAGCAGCTGAAGCAGCGTCACCGGCGGGTGTGTAGCTCTTGTACCGTTCTTTTTTTCGATTTTTTGTTTTGTTTTGTTTTTTTTTTGTGTTTTTGTTGTGGCAACTACTTTGGTCTCCGCGGCTTTGACTCTTTCTCGCGTTTGCTTTACTTATGATGTCACAACAGACGTTTTCGTAATAAATTTAATTTAAATTTCGAAATTTTGAACACACACGACACCGACACACGATTAAACGCAGCTTAGCTGATGCTATTTTACTATTACTTTTGTTTGCCTTTTTAAATGCAACGACACAATTAATTAGCACGCGATACGTATACAAAGGAGTTGCTTCTACTGCAGCTGCTGCTGCTGATGTTGCAGCATTTGTTGCAGTAATCCCACGCACGCACTCACACACGCACACAGCGGTACGTTCAACGCTCTGCTTTGTTGTTATTTGCTTTTGTGTACGCGCCTTCTTACAACAACAAAAAACAACACACGCGACTCGCCTGGCTTACGTAGAAGGCGTCTTCTTTATTTCATTTTTACAGCACACATACATACATATACAATAAAAGCACATACAAATATATTTAAATAATCCTTCTTTTTTCGTATAAAACAACGCTAAAAATCTCGTTAGTCCGCCTAACCGCCTTGCGCTGGGTTTCGCTGCCAGCCCGACACTAAGAATGTCAGAGCAGCGAGCACGAAACAAACTCTGTTGTCGACTTTTCTGTTCAGTTCCGCAGTGAGAATGAGAGAGAGAGAGAGAAAAAGAGCGGCAAAGAAATCAAAGAGCAAACGATTACAACGATCGCTGCAATACACCAAAGAGCACAGCTGACCGTTCACTCGTAAATGCTGTGTATGTACGACTGAGGATCGACCGAGTATTGCTACTTGCTTGTCTATGCTACTACTGCAGAAAAACAGTGTTGCAGTGCTGAAGTGCACTTATCGTGGACACTACTAAAGAGAAATTGTATCAAGAGAAAATTCGCATTTGTTAAATATTAAATAAATACATAAATTATTGGGCACTTTTTAAAAAATATATATTTACTATAATTAAATAAATAAAATACATGTTGTGTAAATATATTAAAAATATATTCCTAATTTACTTTCCTAATTTACTTTAGTCCAATTTAAATTAATTTGTGTTAATACATACATATATGTGTGCATTTATCTATATGACTAATTGAGTCTACATGTAAAATAGATATAACTTACAATAAAATTAGTTTTTCCAAAGAATTTACGTACGCCTTTAGTTGATCTGTGTAGCTGACACATTGTCGATAATTGTGATCCACATTCATTTAAATTTAATTTATTGTCATTTAATATTGCCCAATGCTCGATGCTTAGCCTATAATCGTAGACATAGACCTCGGTCTCCACACAGAATACATGAATTTGTATCATTGCTCCAATGAGACGAGTCAGCCTTAAGGTCTTGTGGGATCAATCGTCAATTGAAATTTCACTACTCCACCATCATTGCCCCACTGTGCTTGGTCATCGTAGTAACCCACAAAAAGAAAAACAAGAAAAATATGACTGTAAGAAATTCCAAAAAGTATGTTTCGACACCTTATCAATATGATAACAGGGTATTACTCAATATCTATGGCGTAACTTCCGATCAATTATATTGATTGCGTGTACGCCCGGTTGTCATGGTCAAGATCGGATGCCTTGACTTATCGGCACATCCGCTGCGTATGCACGATGTAGGCTTCTTATGCTGTGAAGATAGTGCGCATAAGATGAGCAGTGCATTCGGAGGGAGGACTAAGGTTAGTATCGCCGATGTCAATGCCCACTGAGTCAGGCATTATCTGTTCATTGTTTTTCTTTGATATATGCATATTCATACATGATGTTTTTTATATTGCGCTCCCACATTAATTGCAGCTGATAAATACGTTATATCTTGAAGCTAGTTCGTGACATAAATCAATTATGGTCCGGAGCATGTGCCGAGTTGAGCGACATATATACTACACACATATATAGACGCGGGCGCCAACGACGTTGTCTGGCCGATATGGATGTCTAATGAGCTGCTGTTCCTGCCGCCGTTTCCTATTGTGCAATTTTATTATTATTCACATTCGTTTTTCTTTGTGATGACTCAATTTAAATAATTTTACATGCGCGCGCTTTCATAAATGGACATGCGATTTACTTGTCCTGCTTTAAATATACACACTTACAGCCACATAAATGTGTCTCTATTTATATTTCTAGAGGTGTGCAAAGTCGATCACGTTCCATTTCCACAGACGACATAGTAGCCAAAGCGTGACAGGAAACGGAAAACTATTTTAATTTCACTTTACAAACATTGCCTTTCGCCATATCTATTGCTATCCGATCGACTATTAAAAGCTGCATGGACAGGTAATATTTAGGTCGAAGTCAAAGAAATCCTGCTTAAATTAGTCCAAATAAGAAGACGTTTTCAGTAATCAATTTAAATGAGATAACAAATTTGGAATAATACATATTTATATATACAATGGTACTAAATCAGAAATATATATGGGTATTAATGTAGAAAAGTACTATTAGTAGTTTTTGGTTTTTGGCTCCTTAAATACGCTCCAACTAAATTGATAAACAAATGCAAATAATTTTTTTATTTTTAAAAAAATAAAGAGAAAAACAAAAAAAAAAACAAACAAATGTTATTAAATGTAACATAAAATATGCTATAAATGAAACTAATAATGAGAACTGAAGCTAGGTGCCGGCTTCGTACAAGATTTTGCAAGTGAGTAATTTTATATTTTCCATATCATTACGAATACCTGGGAGAATCGACTATCCTTTCTAGCTACAAGTCGACCATCAAGAGGCCTTTCGTATATTCTAGTATCGATCATCTCAATTCCTTTTGCAACTCACTGGACTTGGTTGTCTTCAGTTTTTAAAGTAAACATTGTCAACTATATGAGATATTTTAATAATTAGAGAAAATAATGTAATGATGACTATACACCTGTGATAAAAACCACTTATTAGACATACTCGCACTCACACATTCGGAACCCGTGAATTCGGCTGCAGATATCGGACTGAGTAATCCAATCAATGATCCAGGCGAAAGCAGCAAGTAAAAGTTTGGTTTTGTGGCAACAGGAAATGCCATTCCAATTGTGAACCGCGGCCTTCGTGTGGCCTCCAAATTGTCATCTATCTGAGCAATTAATAACATGAAAAGATTATAAATAAACGAATTTGTTGTCATAACTGCTGCGATATGCTGGTGATGTTCCCCTTGGACCACGCAGCCGTGCAATGCACCCAGGTCCGGGTCCATCATGTGGCCGGCGCGTCTACCTTGACGATTTAAATGGAGAACGTTCCATTAATCAGATTCGATGTTGGCGTTTTCGCCTCATTATCAACAAAAGTGTCACCAGGCAGTGAAAATTTATTGAATTTAATTAATTAAGCAGCAAAACAAAGTGAAAATAGCAGACTGCATGAGAGGTTTCACATTCAAATTGCGAGAAAAAACACACAAATTTGTAAGCGAATAATTTAAAATTTTCACGTTTTTTGGATTTTAGCCAACCGGTTTACGACGTCATCGTACAACAATTGTCATGAAAAATAAAAACAAAAGAGAAAAGAATTTTTAAAAAACAAAGCATTGAATACACTATCTAGATATTGCAACGAATTGTTAACAAAGGCTTTTCGTTTTTGCAGTCTAGGTAAACTCAAAAACATAAATTTTTTATATCATCCATTTCTTTTGTACAGATATACGTAGACTAAAAGAATGTTAAATAGTTAACCATTTGTAATAGAGAGATGACCTAAGATGTCCGATTCATGTAATTCCTGTTGAAAAATAAAAATCTATAAAAGGAACATAGGCATAGTATTCAAGCACTTTGGAATCATTTGACTTTCGACTATATTGATAAGCATAGTTCCTTGCATATTATACAAATAGTTCTCTGATTTTCACAACATACTCGTGATACCCTCTGTTAGGGTAGCACAACAAAGAAACGGTACACACAAAAGATTTGTATTGTATATGGTCGCATCAGTGGGTAATAAAGAATTTTCAATGCTCTTTTAAATATACTATTTAAAAACTGATTTACGGCGTAATTAATCAGCTAATCAGGCATATTTAAGACTCATTAAAATTCTTTAACTAATGCGTTGCACGACTGTGAAAACAGCTCTAGATATATATATATTTATATGACATTCCATATTGATAGCAAGTTTCAGACTCACTGAAACTATACAGCTCTATACATTTAATACTATCGAAATATATATACTTCATATATTGGTAGCTTATCGTATTATATTCTTTAATCGTTTATCGTTTACTGAATAAGTTGGCCATGTTGTCCGAAAAAACTTGAAATTTATAACTGGTTTGGTGAGTGATTCCCCTCGTCGTATTGTTAACATCCCATGACTCACTCGATATTTGGCCAGCAGAGTTGACGCACAACTGACAGCAACCTACATATACATATAACTCTGATTATCTCTGGGGAAATGTTGTTAGTAATACTCGTATTACGCTGAATACAAAATAACGTGAGCAAAATCCCTCGCATGAGCTGGCCCAAAGCACAAAGATCTACGTTACCATGTATTCGTTACAATACGGGAGAGAGTTTTTCACACAGAATTACGGGACCAAATATGCAATTTAAATAGGGAGATCAATCAGCCTTAAATTATTATTACTTGTATTGTATATGCCCAAAACTGTATACATACATATGTACAATAGAAGACAACATAGATAGGAAAGTACTTTAAAGGTTTATGAATAAATATTTATTATATTTTTATTTTTATATATACATATTCATTTTTACTTTAATTTTGCAATTTAAGCACAGTAAAAAAAAACTATAGCTATAAAAGAGAAGTATTTTTTTATATCGAAGCATTTATTCAAATACCATTTTTGAAAATAAGAATCTCGTTCAAATGCATTAATTTTACCACATTTATAGGGATGTTTCAAATGATAATTATAATTCACAGCATGCAGAAAATGTGTGAAAATCTATATATATATAATAATAAAATTTTAATACTAATGGTCTCATTAGAGATCAAAAATAACAATTATAATTATAGCTATAATGACTGTGCTAACATCTATGTGACAGGCAGAAGTAGGCGTGCCATTCACCATAATGTATATTTTTACATTTTTAATCGATCTCAAAAACTAATAAAGATTGAGATTTATATCATATTTTATATAAATTATAAAATTATATGATTTACATCTTTAGAGCTTGAGTCTCCAAATTATACATATTTCAATTTGACTAAGGTGTCCTTTAAGGTCTGGTGCAAATATAGCCAATATATGAGTAAATTGACAAAATGGACTAAACTGGTTTCTCTTGGCCTTCATTCTTTAATTATGGATTCGTATTGCTTCGTCCAGCTCCCACTATTTCGGCTAAATCCCACACATTTTTTTTTTCAAACAAATTTCTTGTAGACTTCTTTTAGAGACAGTTTGTGCCTGGTCAGTTCTTTTTCAAAATATATATAATTGATAAAATTAATAACAATATTGACAACTGAACGGTATTTATATAACAAAAACCGTCAGTTAAGTTTTCATTTAGTTGATTCCCTCAGATATATGTATATTGCTGGGCAATCTCAATTCTTCAACTAATGCCTACGTCTTCAGTTTGTGTTATTGAATATAATATATTAAAATAGCATTTATCATTAGCTGTAGTCCAGGTCGCCTCTTCATCAAATTGCCTTGGTCAGCACGAATTTTTCCCATAAATTGCCATTCAGCCAGGTTAACTGCAGAAAGAGAGAGAAACGGTAAGCTAGAAAAAGTCAAGTTTTGTTGAATTATTTAATTAACGTACATGTGAAACATACAGCTGCGTATCCAGTTCCAGTTTTGCAGTTTCCAGCTCTCAGTCGACGTGATGCCCACGCGATGTATTTCACTCAGGAGTTTGTTTCATTAACTGCATAATTTGAGGGAAAACTTTGCCCGGCCGCACTTCAGAGTACAGCTGAGCAGAGCAGAGTCAAGCAGAGAAGCTGCATAACTTTGCAATACTTCAGTTGCATTGCGTGTAATATTTAATTATAGCACACAACTTTAGTGGGCGATGGAAGTGATGAGAAGGTTAGAGGGCGAGGTGGGGCCGAGGCTGGCCGGGGGTTGGCACTTGCCAATTGCACTTTTGTGGCAGCCGCTGCCACCGACACGGCATAAACGTCTTGGGGCATAAAATATTTAATTGTGTCACGTAACTTTTTACTAACTGACTGCGAGCGAGTGCAGCAACAAACATAATGGAAGTGTAACTGAAGGGAATGGAGCCGAGGGGGCGACGGGTTAGGTGGGGGGTGCCATAGAGATAACGTCAAGATTGGGCGCTGCAGAGATAATTGAGAAAGCTCTAGGGAAGCGTGTGGTTTTATGCAAAAGCTACTCAAACGAAATGAGTTTACTGAGAAAGGATATTAGCCAGGACTCGCTTACCATACGAAATATACAGCTTTATTCAGTTGCTTCGCCTTTAATACAATTTGATTTTTATTTTAACGTTACTCTTTATAATAAATGTTTAAAAAAAGAAAACGAACAGTGCTGCATGTTTAAGAGATTTTTAACCTATGAGCAGACTATTTTAAATTGTTATTGTTTCGTTCTTTTCTTTCTCTTTTTCATAAGTTTTTGTTTTTAAGTCGAGTCTTTGTATTTCTCGTGTAACGCGAATTCAATATTTGCCATTTCCTTATAGGATTACACATACATACATAATATATAATTTCTATATCGATTAGTTCGTGTGTGTTTGTGTGTTAGTGTTCGTATATGTGGTTGTGTTAGTGTGTGCGCGCTTAGGAGATGCATGTTATCCTTTTCTTGTCTCTGTGTGTGTCTGGTTCTGGTTTATCTTTTTTTAAAATGCAAACCTGCTACATACCGTAAAAATTTGTAAGGCGCACAACTCAAAAAAAAAGTGTCTCTTGTTTTGTTTAAATAATAATTTAACTGTTACAATTAAGATTAGGGTAGGTTGTGGTCGTAGCGTGGCTTAGGGCAGCGTGTAACGCACGTAGGGCACCTCCACATCCTCGCCGTCGACATCGTTGCAGCATATCTCGAATACCAAGGAACGCTCATAGGGTTCGATGCGCCGCTTAGACACGCGACGCACCACTTCGGACATGGGCAGGGGCAGGCGCTCAGCGCACTTGGCCTTGGGCATAAAGAATGAATAGAGCATTGAGACGCCCTGTGACAGCATGGTGATCTTCAGTTTCTCATTTTCTTCAAAGTAGTTGAGGAATTCCTGCAGCGACATCTCCCCAGTGACCTCGAAGCGATCCCACAGTGTCCACTCCTTATCGTAGTACTTATTCTTGGCCGCCGGCAGCGGCTCGGAGAAGGCCAGGAATGGCAAAGCCAAGTTGGCGAATGCATTCTTAAACTTGGGCAAATCACGATGGCCGGCTATTAGCTTAATCACCTCCAACACAGCCAGGCCGGATAGCACAGAGGTAGTTGTGGCTATGGCCGGAATAATCTTGCCAGCAATCAGCTTCGACTTGTGGCGATCGGCCGGTGGGATCTTATAGTTGGTTGCACGCAAATTGGAGCAGGCCACAATGAAGTCCATGTGCAAATTGCTATCGTCGTCCTTCTCGAACTCCAGCGGAGTTATTTTCGAGGACTTGTCTGCGTTCTTGACCAACTCCGATATGATCTTATCCACGCGGTCCTGATCCACTTCGCCGTCATCGAAATTGTTGGCAGCTGCAGCGGCAGCCGCCTCATTTGTCTCAATCTTAACACCAGAGCGAGGCTTAAATTCGGGCACCTGCAAGGGGTTACAGACACACATATATATATGGTAATGTTCTCTAGAAACTCTGCTCATCGATTCCATACCTTAACCTGCTGCACCAGCTCTGCTATCTTCTGGCGATCACGCACTTGGGGTATACCATAGACTTCGGCTCGCAAATTGGCCGCCGCATAAATGTAATCCAAGTGCATCGGTTCATTTACATCGAAAACAAGAGGTTCGGGACAGCGCTTAGGTCCAGACCAGAAAGGTTGGCCACTTGAGGTGACCTGATCGGGTGGGAAATTGAAGAGCAGCTGTTTGATTTGATTGGCATATTGATCTTCCCAGTGGAAGCGAGCCCATTCCACGCAGTGTGCAAAGCTCTTTGGCTTGTCATCAATCAAGGCTTTCTATAAAGAAATCGAATTGTGAGAAATGAGGATGCTAAAGGGATTATTTTATATTGTAGCTCACCTTAATTGACTCCAGAATCTCCAGTGGCTGAATGCCAGGCAGCTTCAGAATGCGCTCAGTGAACTGAGGATCGGAGATGTACTGTGCAGCATTCTCTGCGCTCTGCTTGAAGACACCCTCAAAGGAGTCGCGTGCCCATTGCAGCGTGTGCTCAATGGCGTTGGGAAAGTTCTTCAGCGTGCAAATGGGTATGCTCTTCTCTGGGGGATCCTGTGAGGAGCTGTACGACTCGGTGGCAAATGGCACAATCACCTGCACGTTGCCCATGGTGCCCAAGGTGCCCGTCTCGACCAGCGGTATGCGATTGAAGATGCACTTGCGGTCCATATAAATGCGTGCATCGACATTGTCCAGCGCATTGGCCACTCCATCGAGCTTGCCAAAGAAGTCCTCGGAGAAGACCTTCTCGGTTTCAGCGCCCACACGCAACTCGTACGCCGTGACCTTAACATCGGGATTCATGCGTTTAATGGCATCGGCAGCTGTTAGTGCCTTGGGCTTCTGCACATCGTGCGGACGGAACAGAAACTGGCGATTCAGATTCGATTTCTCAATGAGATCCATGTCGGTAACGAAGATCTGGCCATTGCCCACGCCCAGGCCAAGCATGCCGAAGTTCTTCAGCAGCTCGCAACCAATGGCGCCAGCGCCAACAATGAACCATTTCGAGTCGGCCAGCTTGTCCTGGAACTTCTTTCCGAATATGGCAATCTGTGCATCGTAACGCGTGCCCAATGGCTGCGCGTCGGCCTCGGTGACGCCCTCGGCCGGCAGACACTCGAGCGCATCATAGTAGAACCACTGATAGATAGGTGTGAATTTGCCGCTGCAAGCCTTGAGCACCTCCTGGGCGACAATGCCACCTATTGCGGCATCCAAGGGGCAAGTATTGCCCGCGCAGATCTTGGCGAATTGCAGCACCAGCTGCTCATCTACGTCGCTCTTCAACTCCTTGCAGAGCTGCAGAAACTTTTGCGCATCCTCCTCGTTCCAGGGGCGTGGCAAGCCACGATTTCCATTCAAATAGCAAGTTAGAGCCTTGAAAGCCACATGCAGAGTGGCGGGTGCATCCAGCTTGCCAAAGTCAGAGATCAAGAACTCCGGCTCCTGCTCAGCCTGTGCCAAGGACTTGAAGCTAATTGTCTTGGGCATCTTCACCTGTGTGGCCACGCCGCCTGACTTATACTCATCAAAGCTGCTGGTGTCCCCGATGCTGAAGGTGTAAGGTCCCAGCACATTGATCCTGATAGGCTGGCAGCCATTCAACTGATGCATGCCCTGCACCTCCGAGAAGGTGACGTAGTCGCCATCATTGAAGCCATGGCGAGTCTCATCCAGACAGGTGACTACACCCTGCGCATCGTGTGTGATGCTGGCTATCATTGTTGATACCGGCTGCGCGCCATCCTGATCATAGATGGTGAATTTCTCTCCAAAGTCACAGAAGACCTTGGCGAACAGTCCACGCGTCTCTGCGATGATGAGAGCAATGTTATTCGCATGGGCGAACTCGCCAATACGCTGCTGTTCAATGGCATCCGAGTTGGTCAGGACGATGACACGGAAACGCCTGAGAAACTCTTCCGTGAGCGGACCGGTATATGAGTGGGTGCGCACATAGCTGTTTAGCTCGGCCAGTTGGGCACAGGACGCTTCGGCACGATTCTTGCCAATGTCCGACGTGGTTAGATAGAACTGCGAAGCCAAGTCGTTGAGCTGCAGAGCAAGAGATGAAGAGGTATTAGTAAAGAGAAACGACTGGAGTGGAGTGGAGTTCAGTGAACGCGCGAGATTGTGAAATTCAGTGCAAAGTCGCTGACTCTTTCGACAGGGGATGCGACAGAAGCGGCGCGGTAAGGGGACGAGGTAAGAAAAGGGAGACGACGCTGTTGTCGTGACCTGTTTATACGAAAGCTCTTGTTGCGATATGTGCATAACAGTTGTTAATCTGCGCGCTGTCTGGCAACGCTGTCCAAGCACATAAATGTCTGCTAAGGCGCCTGCCGACAGAATAATGCGCATTAGGGGAAGACAAAATTAGTTAGCGCTTCAGCGAAATGCAATACAAAGAAAATTTACTTAAAACTTTTCAGCATTTTATTAGTGCCGCTGAAATCTTTTTGATTTTTTTTCATGCCCGCTCGCAAAATAAAACAAAAGCGAATATGCACGCAAAGCGTAGAGCAAAAACAATTAGAGACGGCACGCAGACACTAGTCACCTCGCTCGCACACTTTTTGGCGAGAACTATAAGCGGGCATAGCAAAAAGCTGAAGAAAAAACGAATGAAAAAAAATTTAAGCAATTTCTTTCTTTTTTTTCTTTTTTACTTTTCGCCCAATTGGTGCGTTAAAAACTAGGCGAAACGCAAACATAACCTACAAAATGAGGTCTTCGCAAAAGTTGAGCGAGTTCGCCAGTTCACTTTGTTGTTTTCTTGCAGATTCATGAATCATGAGTGATCACTTTTTTTTGCATTGCGTGTTCCCTGCACTCTTTTTTTTTTCTCATAGGTTTCGCGCGCGCGGCAATTAAGATGCAACACAAAGTAAATTTATTGATTTTTAGCCACTTACCGTACAAGGTGCTGTGTCATGGAGGGTAATCGATTTAACACCACCCAAAATGACATTTTTTGCTATCTCCAGACCTAGGCCGCCCAATCCGGACAACAAAATGTCCGAATCGGCCATGCGACGCATTGCATCGTGTCCAAGCACATAGAGTTGGCGCGAATAGAGCGACTCATCGATGTCTCCACCACTATTGCTGTTGCTGGCAGCCATAACTGCACTGTTATTACTGTTATTGTTGTTGTTGGTGGTGGCGGAGGCAGTGGTAGTCGTAGTATTGGTGTTGTGAGAATTGCTATTGGTGGAGCTAACTGAGTTTGTTGAGCTGACAGTGCGCGCAATTGTTGCCGTATCCAGTAAATTTGTTTCCGCCGCGGACGAGGACAACGCACAATTGTTACTACTTTCCTTATTCAATGCTGACGAAGTACTAACGTCCCCGCCACCGGCAGCAGAATGCTTTGACGTATTCGCTGCGCCCGTGTCAGAAGTAGACGACGATACGCACACGTCTGTTTCGCTGGCAGCTGTAGCTATAGCTGTCTCTGTCAACATGTCAACGTCGTTTGCTTTGTCGTGATTTTCGTAGTTGTTGTTGCTGCCGCTACTGCTGCAAGCAGCGAGCTTGCGTCGCTGCTGCTGACTGCTGCCACTGCCGCTGCCGCTGCTCGATGATGCTTCTGGCAACCCATCTTCGCCGGCATCATCCAATTTAAGTCGCTTACAAAGTGGTGGCTCGGAACTAGTGGTCCTGGTGCTGGTGCAGGAGGCTGACTCAGAGCGGGACATGCCTCGATATTGTTTATATGCCTAATTCCTAAAATAGCGTGTCGACGACGACGACTGCGAAATATGCACGAGTGTGGGTCCGGCGACGGCGACGATTGGTTTGAGTTCTGCTGCTGATATTTCGATCGACACACGATGTTTGAGTTTGCAATGCACACAGCGATTGGCTAATTGCACACACTTTACACTTAAAACGTAGAACAAATTCGCAATTTTCACTAAGAGCAGCCCTTAACTATTGCTGTTGCCAAAAATTTAATTCGCAATCTTTTAGTGTTGCTTGTGCACTGCGGTTCACAATAGAGTATTGGGTGGCCTTGCCAGATGGCCGAGTCTGTGCTTAACAGCATAAGTTGCCACATAACATCGTCATGTTAATAATTCGTTATGCTGCCCATTTCGATAGCCGTGACGAGAAGTGGTGACTTACGATAAGTCTTAATAGTCTATCGATTACTGTTTGCGGCGAAGTGGCAGTGGTGCACAGCGTTGACACACTTATAAATAAAAAAGTGATGCCAGATAGCTTAATTTTGTTGGATTCCACGATGTGGCAGCAGTGAATTTGGCGCGTCTTTTCAAATGTAAATTAGACCAACCAGAAATATTAATGGAAAATGATTGAAACATTCACTGCAAATTCAAAATCCAATTCCAATAAAAATTTAATTTACAATATATTCACACTTGAGTGGAGGAACTCTACACCATTATTAAGTGAATATTTAAAAGCAGATAAAGCCATAAAGAGGCCTCCAATGCAGATTTATATTATTCATTGTTCGGTAACTCAGCTAACAGCTTCGCTGCTAGGAAGTTCTCTTAGTGTATCTTCTACTTTGAGTTTTAATTTATTTATTCTTTAAGTACACTTCTTTTTATTTAGTAAATCAATTTCCAATACTAGAAGCGGAATCTTCTCAAAGAGCTTTTCAGCTGCCAACCAAAGTTTATTAAAATACAAATTCTAATTAATTTATTTTTATATTCCACTTTGGCTTTGAATATGCTTATATTATATTAATCAATAATTAAGGTATGCATATTTTGTTATAGTTTAAAAAGTCTGCAAATCTGGACAACTTTCCTAAATTAACAGCCTGAGGAAAGTAAAAGCTTTGCAATGTGATTTTATCGCTAACAAGTCATACATTAATAATTATAAATTAAATTATTTTTAGGGAATATTTTGATTTTGAATGTGGAATTAAATTGTTGACCATTTGCAGCAGTATTTTTAACTATTTCCGTTGCTCCAAATGATATCATTTGAAAACATGAATTGAATTTTCGCATTGACTGCAAGAACAGCGAAGAATCTGGATCAGTTCCAATAAGGAATCTTATAGTAAAATGCTGAACGCACACAAAAATAGTTGTTACACTATTTGACAGGATTGGACAACAAATGTTTGACATGTATTGAACAAATGAGCATATATTGAAATGATTTAGTATAATGAATACACATTTTTGAACGCACGCGTAATATTTTTCAATCTTTATTAAAAAATACACATAATAGTTTATTCATCCATTTTAAATAGTTCTATGATCTCATGTATAAATGTTAATCATTACTTACTGATTTGGAGAAAAATAATTTGACAGCTAAGAAATTATAGAACTTTTAGGGAAAATAACGCATTGTCAAGTATTTGTCAATTTTTAAATATTTTTAAGATATACTCTCCAAATCGGGGCGGAGGCAAATCCAACAAATCAAAAACCATGAAAATTGGTCCAGCAGATCTCGAGTTATAAGTGTTGTAACTTTGTTTTATATATATAGATTTATTACTACATATTTCATATTTTATTCCACATATGATATACAATTATAATATTTCTGTTTATGGGAAGAAATTAGTTATTGAGGCCTCATTTTTTTCGCTAGATCAATAAACATTTGTTTTTTAAATTTACTTATTCAGATTTTGCAGCAAATATTCTTAAAAGTTATTTTTTTTTTTTTATATTCAATGCCACTAACTCTTGCTTTTTAATTAGTTTAAATTAAAAAAAAAAACTTTTAATATCTTTATTTATTTAGGTATTAAGATATTAGCTCCCCAATCTTAATAAATCATTATCATTTTACTCAAGAAAATGTTTGAATTTCTTGAAAATATTCAATTATGATTTTCCCTCTGGTAATGGTTATTCAGGATGTTGAGTCGAGAATCGCTTGATTCTTGTGCAATCTGCTTGAGAGCACGCCTCGCTGCCTTTCGAGTGCATTTGTCTATTCGAAGGTCCTGCTGAGTGTCCTGGTGCCCATTGCCTAGTGCATTGCCCGCTTGGCACGCGCCTTTCAGCAACTGACCCTCAGTCTAGCTGCGATGCCGATCCCGATCCTTGGCCGGGGTTCCATATCCTTTCGCTGTGGCTAATCTATTTTTGGGTTGCGGCCAAAAACGGTAGTCGAGCATGAAAATGTGTTGTTTTCTATCGAAAAACATAGATCCGGCAAGGACCTTCTCTCTTTCTCTTTCTCTCTCTCCCTCTGTGTGTGTGTGGGGGTGTCCTTTTTGTTGGAAAGTGCTAAGTGCGTGGCATTAGAGCAGCAGCTGGCGGAACAGTTGCGTCAAATGCATTTTAATTTACAGTTAAACAGATGCGAGTCTAAATTTAGTGAGCGACAGCGAGCGTGAGGGAGTGAGTGAGAGAGGGAGAGTGTAGATCCTCACAGAGATCGCGGCTACAGATCCGTGCAAACTTGATCGCGTGTGGCTAGGTCTGTCGCGTGGGCTGCCAACGAATTAGCATACGGAATGTGGTAATTGCCTTGATATACACTGGGTAGGGGGTGGCATCAAGGATGGCCAGGAGCAGCCGCAGAAGCAGCAGCGGCAGCATATGGCAGCTGCTCGAACTAGCCCGATCGCGTGCCCCTCAATTAAGGCACAGATGGCCAACAAAACGCATCGAGTTGGCCATATGCAAATTTTGGCTCATTAATCTAGCTGCGCCCTGACATGGAAATTTGAATAACAGTTGAATGGAAGAGCCAAAAAAAGTATATTTATCAACGGAAAATGAAAAATGATATCAACAGAAAGCCAGAGAGAGAGAGAGAGAGAATTGTCTATCGATATGGAAATTTCTGTCGCATTAATTACGAACGCAATATTTACAAAACAAATGTGTTGCTTTGTGTGCGGAGAAGTCCTCGCAAGGACAAATCAAAAAGGTGTGAGTCACACTCTCCTCACTCTCTTTCTCTCTTTCTCTTTCTCTCTCCCTCTCTCTCTCTCTCTCTTTCTTTCTCTGCCCCTGTCTGTGTCTCCTTGACAGCTGTCAACCCCTTCTGCCCTGGCCAAGAGGAACAAAATTTACAAGGATTACAACTTAATTTCGACTTTTCGCATTTACATTTTCGCTGCATAAATCTCACGCAGGACAACGGAACAAAAAGACACTCGAACCGCTTGCCAAAGGACACGCCAGCTACCTTTGGCGTTTGAAGTACCTGGATTTTCGGGCACTCGCTCACTGCATTTGCATCGTCGTCTCAGCTGTCCTCTACCACCATTCGGTGACTTTGTCTGCTTGCGGGCTTATTGTCCTTTCACACCTTTCGCATATCCTTACACTCGACTGACTGCGCCTCCTGTAAATATTTTGATTGCATTTGCAGGGCCAACAACAACGACAACAACAACAACAACAACAAGGAGGAGAAGAAGAAGAGCAATTGCGAGCAATTCTTTTCTGTGCACCGCTCGCCAATTAGTTGCCTGGCTTTGGCCCGGCCTAAGCCCCTGGCCAACAACCTGTTTCCGCCGAGTCGCCAAGTCACTGAGTCCCTGAGTCGCCGAGTCGCTCACCTGTAGCCGTTTTGCCTGCGGGCCTCAAATCAAAATTGCATCGGGGCAGAGACACTTCCTAAAGTTCACACGTTGCTCAATGAGCATAAAGGCAACAAGCGGGTGTCGCCCGCACCCTTACCACACCGACTATCAAATGTACTTTACCAAGTTGAGGAACTGAGCACGATTATTCCATAATTACTGATAATTATCTTATTACTTTCCGAAAAAGAGAAGACAGTCCTATAATTGTGTGACTTCATTATCTGAATTCTGTTTTGCTTAAATCTAAAATTGACTTCTTATTGATATGTTTTAATATTAATATAATATAATACACTTGAATAAGCGCTGGTTTCAAGCGATTAAATATGTTTCCCAAACAAGATATAGTCGAAATACTTGATATACTAAACATACCAAATATACTAAACACAAGATCTACATATTCAAAATATAGTATATGTACTAAATTTGAAAACCGTACTAGCTAGAATATCCGATATACTATTTAGTGTATACTATTTATTACTACATATATTATTAGTAGTATATATTGTATATATATAGTGATATGCCACAGATATACTTTGTAAATAAACATACATGATGTGCTCATTATTTCAATTGAGTTTAAAATACCGAAAATCTGAGAATTCAGAAACAGGTTATCAGAAATACATATAAGGAATATAAACAAGTAAGAACGTTGCAGTCGGGCGTTACCGACTGCGGAATACTCATTCACATCCCATCAACAATTTAGTAGTTAAGTTTCGTTCTAATACTATAGAATATACAGGTTTTTCCGATTTGCCACGCCCCAACTGGGCGTAGACACCTCATTTTTGGTCAGTTTTTAGAAAGAGATAACGTTACCCTAACTGCAAAGTTTGAATGCTTACCCTAAAAAAATGTGAAAATTACAGGGTATTTTTCGATATGCCACGCCCCTAAAGAGGCGTAAAAATTATTTTTGGGGAATCGATAGAGGAGGCTACCAGTAACTCAACTATCCAAATTTGAAGCTTCTAGCTATTATACTTTAGGAGATATAAACTTTTGCGGTTTGCCACGCCCCCTGTGGGCGGACATATATCCGACAAAACTTTTTGGTCTTGGGTGATCAGTCCGAGTATATATACAAAATTTGAGGTCTCTGCCATCAATAGTGTCCAAAATATAGGAGAATTTAAAAAATCACTATATCTTCAGGTCCGATTTGCCACGCCCCCAACGGGCGTAGACTTATAATTTATCTTCAGACTTTATAGAATCATACCATTAGCTGACGTGCAAAATTTCAGCATTCTAGGTTTACAACTTTAGGAGATACAGTTTTATCCGATTTGCCACGCCCCCAATGGGCGTAGATATATCCGCCATAGCTCGTGATCTTGGGTGGTCAACGCGGACCTACATACCAAGTTTCAGCTTTCTAGCTCTTCAACAAACATGATTTCTGGTATATCGGAAAATGCATTTTCCGATTTGCCACGCCCCTAGTGGGCGGATCGGGAAAATTTTAACACTTTATAAATCGGAGATATACACGAGTATGTGTTCCAAATTTCAAGTCTCTAGCTTCAATAGCGCCGAAATAGATTGCGTTCATACGGACAGACGGACAGACGGACGGACGGACAGACGGACAGACGGACGGACAGCAAGACGGACATTGAACAAAACCAATATACTGATTCACTTTCGTGAATGAGTATAAAAACTATTTACATTCTAATTGTCTTGGAAGAGTGTTCAAGTCTCAAGTCTTCAAGCTAAGGAACTTCACTCTGATCAACCCAATACATTCAATATTCACTTTTTCCATTTGATATTGTTCATATCACATCATCAAGACGACCTTTAAGTAAGGGTATATTCAAACAGAACAAAAAAAAAAAAAAAAAAAAAAAAAAAAAAAAAAGCGGGGCGCTAAAAGTCTCAGCACTTGACCAACTCCGCGTTGTCCACGCATTTCTTCGTTTGGCTTTGCCATCGCCGTCGCCGTCGCCGTCGCCGTTGCCGTTGCCGTCGCCAGCGAAGCGTTCCATTTGTAACGTATTTTTGTTGCTTCCCCCTTGTTGAGTTGCCGTGGCACCCATCTTGAGCAAGGCCTTAACTGCCCTGATATCGTTTTGCTGCTGCTCCCTGATCTCACTCCAGTGATAAAATGCATTTTCCCAGACAATTAAAAGATGGTCATCAAGTCATAAAAATGTGCTGTGGTCGTTGGCTTCTTCTTCTTCTTCTTTTTTCCTTTTGAGATGCGTTGAGCGATTGTTCGATGTGTGATGTCTTTAAGATGTGAGGCACTGGGTTAGGTTGCCTTTGAAAGATCAACTGGCAGTTGAGGCTACGGCTATAAAAGCAATAGGATTCTCTATTTTAATCTTTCACTCCTTTAATAATAAAAAAGGAATAGTTTTTATTATATTTTTTTTTCTTTTAAATTGGTATACAATCTAAAGTCGGTTTATTTTATAACTCTGAGAACTTTGACTAAATAACTTTGAGAATGTCTGTAAGTAAAATTAGTTTTTAAAATTGAGTTGCTTTTAATTTAAGCTGAAACTTAGGAATATGCTGTTTATTTCAATACATATAATATAATAATATAATATATAATATATAGACTATAATATAATAGTAATGAATTAATAAATTAATTATTTACTATTACTTTAATTAGCTTAGATATAAAATACTATAATTTATATATTAATCTACATATTAATCGAGTATCTGAAAGCAACGTTGCTTCTCTCTAACGAATTCAAAAAATATTCATTGAGTTATTTCTACGGATTCCGTTTTTGCAACAGATTACCCAGATGACCGTATTTAAAGAGGTTCAGCTGTATATAATTTATGTCATATATTTGTAGATTTTTAAGCTCTAATATTGACTATGTTCTCGACAAGATTAAACAGACTATTCTAGAGGAACATTTTTAAAATACATATCATATAGCCACTATAAATATTATTAGAAATCATGGAACATGCGAACAAATTGCATGTATCATAGCAAAAAAACAATTAAATGAATAATATGAATAAAACTACACAAATTCATTTATTTTTTGTTTACTTTTTATATAGTATAGCCAACCCATTTTATAGAGTATAAAAATATATTACAAATTTCAATTTTATAACATATTTATATTTATTTTTATTATATATTTCAACTGACTTTCTCAAGACATTATCTCTTAATTCAATTATCCCTGAAATCCCCGAGTTACTCAATTCTAGCTATCTCTGATCAACCCATTTCTATTCTCTTTAATCCAAGTATGTATGCTCATCCTCCGTCCGATTCTCACACCTTCCCATAGCCCCTCCCCCCGTTTTGAGATCTCATCTATTATGCATGTTTAACAAAGTCATCAAGATTCGCAAAAATTTCTTCCTTTCCCAAACAATAAATCACTTACAGCATTTGCAGAAACTTCAATTGCCAAATGCAAAATCATTTGCAAAAATTTGTAAACATTTTATTACTAAGCAAGAAGAAGAAGAAGAAGAATAGGAAGGGGTGCAAGGAGTAATTCAATACTTGCGAAAATGGCAAAATGAATATATCCTCTACGTAAATCCCATTCTCTGCGCAGCTACTTAACATGCACATCACATTGCCATCAAGTTGGAACAATGTGACGATCCTTTTTTCGCAACTGACAGAACTCTATTAAAGCAGAGAGAGTATGTGTGTGTGCGTGTGTAAGTGTGGAGTTGTAACTGTAACCCTTTAATCCTCAATAGGGCACGAATCGAAAAAGGAGAAACCACCCTAAGATCGAATTAAAATTAAACTCGCGCTTGGATTTGGATTGTTCTTTTCAGAGAGAATATCTATCTCTCTCTCTATCTCTCTCATTCTCTCCTTTAACAATGTTTTAACTCTTATCTACTTGCCAGCTAAATTTGAATCAGTGTTAAAGTGCTGTCTATCTCCCTCTCTCCCTCTCTCTATCTTGCTCTCACTCTCTGTATCGCACAATCTCTACTGTTATCCTGCCCCGTTTGTCCTTTTGCATATGTAATATACTTCTCAGGACTGACTCTCAGTCTGACCGTTTATTGGCCATGCATAATCCCGTTAATGTGCTTATTGCGGCCTGTATTTGAATAATGCACAGTTAACGCTTTAATGTGCTTAACTTAAGGTAAAGGAAGAAGCAGCAGCCACATTTCCGGCCATTGCGACACCTTTATATTTCTGTTTTTTTTTTTTTTTTTTTTTTTTTTTTGTATGTAATTTGATTTGGAGTTTTGTAATTTTTTGTTCATGCTGTCGATCAACTTGGCTGGCGCTTACTTTGTACGTTTTATGCGCGCAGCGAATCCATCAATTTTATGGCAAAGTATTTTTATTTATGTCCCAGTTACCAACAGTTCGAATTCCCTTTTCCGTTGCTGTCGCTACTACCGCTGATGCCTCTACCGTTACCGCTTCTGCTGCATGCAATTATTATGATTTCATTTTATTTTTCACACACAGCGATTCTCATTGCTGTGGCTTCCCTCACACCATCCCTCCCTGCCTCTGCCTCTGCCTCCGCCTCTGCCTCCGTCTGCGGTTCCAACTGAAACAAAAGACGCCTTTGGTGTTGCCATCAGTCGAAATGGTTACAACAGTTGCCAGTCGTAAAGTTTTGCAGAGACGGCTTTAAGCTGCTTATGCGGCTCTCTATATATGATAACGAGCGGGGTAGACTTGGCAAGTCTGTTTGATATGAGGTAAGGCCAGACTTTGACTAGCAGATACCCTATAATTCCCTATATCTCTATGTATATCTATATACTACGATACTGATATTAGAGATGAAAGAAGAATATAATTTTTACAATTGCCATTGTTACATGAGAAAACCTATAATCAACTATCTCTCCACCTATTACAATTACGAATGTTAATTGCAATATGATTACTAGAATCTATCCAAAATATGGCAAATTTTTGGGATATCATCCAAATAAATAAATTCTTATTGAGTCTTGACGGACAGATTGAATAAAAGGAAAATGTCTTCAAATGCAATGCTCAGATCGATCAAAGCAAGCTTACAAAAAAAATGCTGATAAGCCTTTGCATTGAAAACTTCAGTGAGCTCATTGCAGTCCAGTTCGGACGACCCCTTATCAAACAGGGTCAATGGGTATTGAGTATATCAAAGAGTGAGAGCGAGTACTTATAAAATGTATTATATTATGGCCACTGCATACAAAAGCATTTTGCGGTTTATCCTTTCAGCAATAAAAGTATCCGATTACTAACTGCACTTTTTCACGTCTACGACGCAAAGGATCTCAGACTCAGGCACAGAGCCTCGGCTGGGGCAACTGTCAACGCGTAGATCAAATGGTAACGAGCAGTTCCTCGGTCGAGTTCCTTTGCTTTCGGCTTTCGGCTCTCAGTTACCCACACCGGGCGCAGCTGTGTCGCGTTTTTTCTTTTCATTTACCTCGGCCTCACCTTTTAATTAAAGCTTAAGCCTTTTAAATACCCTAGAAAACATTAAGCGCCAGGTTAGCCCGAGTTAAACGCCATTCAAAGCGTTGACATGATACGGCCTCAAGCGTAAACTGAGAACCAGCCAACTGTCGCTGTCAGCTGCGGACGGCAGCAAGGACAGCCGCACCGTCTGCCTGCCTTGCTCTTTGTCATTCTGCTCATGTTCGTGCTCGTGCTCGTGTGTAGGAGAGTGTTACACTTATCTTGTGTGGCAATACGCGGAATAATGCGAGAGGTTGGCGATACGATGTTTATGAATTATGAAAACAACTCATGTGCTTTTCGTAGAAACACAATAGGTGTTCATTATTGGAATAGCAATTCGATCGTTTGTGGCAGTACATATTGGCTATAATATTATTGTTTAAAGTTTATTTTATTTTATAAACAATTACAATTGTTATATGATATCATTTCATTCATATTTTAATTAATATTGTATTTAATTTAGAGCTTAATCGAATTGAATTATATTCTAATGGAATGCATTCGTAATATGTACATACATACATATAGACCTGTTGGTAAAATAACGAATATTGAATATTTAAAATGTCGTATGTCCAAAACTATTTTAAATTATAAACAATTTAATCATATAATTCTCATAACGAATTTTTAATAAAAATAATATTTAAATAATGTTAATCCTACGCTGATAGTACTGGTAAAAAATGTTAATCTTAATCTTATTATATTAGAAAGTATGTACATAATTGAATCGCAAAGTTTCTAAATACAAATTATATTAAGAAAGCTCTTGAATATGCGATAGAACTATACTATATATATATGAATATAAGTGAAAATAAAATATCTAGAACACTATAAAGAATTTTTAAACTCTAATAAATGACTATATGAGTATAGAAGCAATATCTAACAATTATTTCACAGTAAAAGTCTCTTTTATTATCATTCTTCTTTTTCTTCATGTATCGATTGCCAGATGATATTCTTAAGCAGTCTTTTATCATCGGAAGTCTTTACAAATGGAAGATGCAAAGGGAAGCCCAGATATCCGCAGCTAATGAACTTTTCCTTATGCTATTTCGATTGTATGGTAATTTTTTTCAGAAACGGTAGAGTTTTTCTCAATCGTTTACCTGACTCAACCCTGTGGAAAGCGAAATGTGAACAAATGCTTTTCACGCATCTCAAATGACCATCAACAGGAGACAAAGTCAAGGATAAAGCCGGAGACTCCAGCACATAAATTTCGTAGCCAAAAGTTATGACAAGTCGGAGAGCAACAATGAACGAGCAAAAGGAGGAAAGAAAAAACAAAACGGACATATAATCAGAGAAAAGCGCTTGAGAGTTATTATTTTCCGCATTACCCTTTTGTTTTCCCATCTCGAGAGAGAGGAAGATATAGAGAGTGAGAGAGAGAGAGAGAGAGATGGAACTCAGCCAATGGTCAGCTGTGCCGTTAATTGAATCATTACGACATGGAAAAAGTTGCTGCAACAATGCAACATAATTATTCTGAGTGATTGCCGGGCGAGGCAGAGGACACAGAGGAAGAGCAGCAGAGAGTAGGGAGTGGAGGGTGTTCGAGCTCGGGGTGGCTGCGCCCCTCTAAAACAAAAGGTAGACCCTCTCGAAATTAATTTCAATAAAGCCAGCAGAAGCTCGAGACAAGTCGCAGTAGCATCACGCGCTCAACAGCTGCGGGCATTGGCCAGTTAATAGTTAAACCTTCCATTTAGTCCCTCATCCCTTGATGTAACTCCCTGGCAAACTGGTCACGATGATGTTTGGCCGGGCCAACTGTTAGCGACAGCCTCCATTCAGGCAGAGAGACAAACACAAAATCCTCATGTAATCCCTGACAGATAGTTGCAAAGGGTTGCTCAAGAGCCAAAAACCACTTGAGCCAGTTTTTCTCTATATATGTATATATCCCCCCCCTCTCTAGATGCTTCTTGGCGGCGGCCTCTATCTGTCAGAGCCATGCATCGGCTGTGACTTGAGCATTTTCCAAACTGCTTCACTTCAATGCGCCGCACGGGTCAATAATTTTTGCCGAAAATGTCTTTGTCTACCGTCCATCTCCCTCTCTCTCACACACAGTTCATCTGCTTCTGCCTCTCTCTGTCTCCCAGTCTCTGTGGAGTGCATAAGGTCGTGGGCTGCATTTGTTGAACTCTTCAAATAACCTAAAAATATTTATTTTATTTTTGTTGTGCAGACAACTCGAAGTGACGCAGAAAAGTCGATGACTTCCTTAGAAGACTCTTTGGGTCATAAAAATGTAATATCGTCTTATGTTATATATGTGTATCCATCTAGGGTTCAGGGCGTCGTTTTTGTTTCTATAAATAACACGCCCAATGCACTGTTTTAAATATATCTAGGCAATATAGCATATATTTGAATGAAGCAGCGCATTGAAGAGATAGGAAGAACTCCTACCCAATAACCTAACCTAACTCTTTGTACCTACTTGATAACATAAATAACATAGCTTTATATCTAGAGAGAAGAATATAATATATATTTAAATGAGAAATCATATAGTAGATCGTTCGCAGAGCTCCTACTTAATGTGTTAATTAAAATAACCAAAAAGAAATAGTGTGAGGTGAGACTTACTTTATCTATGGTTGCTTTCATGTACTGATCATAACTTAACTTAATTAAGATATGTATGTACTTGATATCTTTAGTCTAATAGTAATACAACTCTTACTTAAACTAAGTACAGTCTTAGATGGAATTAAATACTCAAAGTTGCATCTGAACACAAGGCTTTTCCCTAAACGTTTGCTTGCCCGTTTTCATCTCTAGTCACTCATAGATCGCACCTTAAATTCATTGCAAACTGAAATTAAGGGTAATTTGGTATTAGTAAAAACCAAATTTTTTATCAGGAGGATTGCCCGTATAAATTCTCTGTTTTCGTAAGCCCCAGTCAGAGCTTGGAAATTTTAAATGTATTCTTGTGGATGACATTGGCAGTAGGTGCTATTACATGAGTATTTTCGATAACTCATAATACTCTCTACTGCCGATAAAAATTGATTGAGTTAGTTTATAGGCATAGCTTGAAGACCGTAAAATATGGAGTCCTTAAAAGTGGAAAATCTACCCAAGGAATTCACGCGTAAATATAATACGATTTTTGTAAGTAAACGTAACTTTAAAACTTAAATTTAAACATTTTTTCGTCTGAGTTTACTTTACTTAACTTTTAATACTGATAAATAATACAGAAACCAATGTTCAAAGCAAATCATATAGAAATAATTACTGCATTTGTTTTCTTTTTAAGAAGGCACCTCTTAGTTAATTATCCACAATTTTGTATTGGCGAAATCATATATCAATCAATAATAAAATCGCCTTTCACAATAGCTTTATTTATTATAGCTAAATTTCAGCTATTGTCTAGCTCATTTGCTTGCTATAGAAGTCTCGATGATAGCTCTTAAGTTTTCCAATGAAAGAGCATGTAAAATTTTATATTTACAGCGGAGCCGAAAGATATTTAAAAAGTCTTTTCGAATGAGATTACAATACGATTAACTAGCCGCCGCCAATTCGCGGGTCGAGTCGAAAATCAAGGAAAAACTCGGAGAAACTGAGCAAAAGTGCGGACAATGCTTGGCCAAATCAATTAGTCACAATGGCCCAAGGGGACAGTTTTTGCCTGACTCAGCCGGCCGTTGAGCATTGTTGAATGATATGCCCGATATACATAAATGCACATATTTTTGTGTGCGTTGGCCTGGACCTGGCTAGGCACATAGAGCGGAAAGTCCTGCATAAGGGCGTTAATTATCGGGCAGACGTTTAATGAATGCGCCCGGAGCGACGCGCACGTAATTTAAATTTGCTTAGCTGCGTTATGTTGTATGTGTGTGTGCTGAGTGTGTGACTGTTGTGACATCGCGACATTGCCTTTTGGCTAGTCGCTTAGTTAACTAGAGGCTCATCCAAGCAAACAGTTTAGTTTCCGCTTCCTGTTTGGGCATTGTTATCCTGCGCGTAATTAGCTGTGCGACAGGAAGCGATTGCAGCTCTTCAGGTTGAAAGGAAAAAACAGAAAGATAACATCTACCAAGACTAAGACAACTCTCGGCTGCCTTACTAGCATTTATTTCCCGCTCCTGCACTTCTTGGGCTTCCGACATTTCCGACAAGCCGAAATGCCAAGTTATGTGACATGAGAAATACAGCTGTACCCGAATTTAATAAACCAATTTGCGCTGGTCATAAACATCGTTCGAGGCATACAAAATGGGATGAAAATCTATAAAACCGAATTTTCGCTAGTCATTTTTATAGCCACGCCCGAGCCAGCTGGCCAGTGCCAATCGGCTAGATTTAATGCTCATTGCTCCATTATAAAATCATCATTAAAGCAGCTCAGACAATTGATTGATATATGGCGCCTAGGAGTTGAATGGAAAGTGGAGCTCCTCAGTGGGCTAGTTCCACAAATGACTTCATTAGATTGAGGGCAGGGCAGACAAATTGTATTGCAGGAAAATTGCAGCTACAGCTGCTGTTCACTTTAAGGGAACTACCCTCAACTATTCCTTAAATGAAAACTCCTCGACGCTAAAGTATCATATAACAGATTTTAATTAAAGTTACGCTCACCTTAATTATATATCTAAAAAAAAAAGGAGAAAATTAAGGAAAACCAGCTAGAATTTGTGTGAAAAGCAATGTCTACTAAAAGGTGTCTGCTTTCATATAAACATAAACTCTATGATTGATGCGCTGACAGCTCAGAAAGTCACAAAAGACACAAAAACTTGCGTAAAAACTACCAAAATCGAAAGTTTCCTCAACGTCTCAGGTTTTCCAACCACCCTGAGCGTGAAAACCCAACTTGCATCTGCTCAACATTCCGCACAGTCTATGCAAATCAGCTCTAACCGTCATCTGCCGTCGGTAGTGCAATTTGAGTAAGCGAGTGACATAATTCCCGACACCGAGACGAACTTTGATTGATATGTGCGCGTCCGTTGAGATCAGTGAAAGTTTCTCTGCTCGATGCGACAGCCGTAGCGAATTCTCGGACTGGTTGCAATTCTCTCTTTTCACTCCGCACTCGCTCTTTTTCTCTCGCCTCTTTAAAGTGTCAAAAATGGGTTTTCGTTGGGATTGATCACTTGAGCGGTGTTCTTAACATGATGTAGAGCGTGATTTCTTTTTCATTTTCATTTTTTGCATAATTTAGTCGGGGTTTACACGAGTTTTACAAGGGATAAACCGAGGACACGCCGGCTTGCCAGCTCAGGGTAAGTGATGGGAAAAGTTTTGACGAGTCTTTGAAAGAGCTCAACTGACATTTTATAATGTGTTTAGCCATGGGCTAGGTCACTGAAAAGAAAATATATAATATATGTATACTATATAGATATATAGAGAGATTCTGCTGTAAATATTAAATAATACATATAAATATAGTTGCGATTGCACAGAGATTTAGCTGTATTGAATCTTACATAAGGCTTAGGGCATAATGTAGGTTTGCGTCTGCAGACCAAACCTGCAATAAAATGGAGCAAAAAGAATTATTTGATTACATCCATACTTACTATATTACTAAACTAATATAAATTTATAATTTCTTCTAGTCACACGATAGAAGTACAATTTTATAGGTTGGTAAAATTTCCAAAGTTTCTTAAAAGTAAATGCGCCTTGAGCTAAATGGATTTAAAGAGATATGTGTAAACTCTATAATTATAATAATAATAATAATATAATAAATATATATATTTAAGTCGTTTTCAGACAATTAATAATAATAATAATAATAATACTAGAAGACTTACATCCTTCTTTCAGGAGATCTATATTATAAGAGAGAGAGATAGAGAGAGAGAGAGGGCGAGATAATTAAACATTAAATGAAGGAGCTTCCATAAAAAATCCTTGATTATCACAGTTCAATATCGATATTTTTCGCCCTTAGGCACTTCCAATATCTCACAGTAAACCATGACCAGAATCTCTTTAATTTTGCACTCTCTAACCATAAGCCGCACACTCGACCAGAACAAAATGCGCTGACCCACAAGACGCAAATATGCGGATTATGCAAAGCAAATGTCATTAGTCAATGCAGGATAAATGTAGGCTCAATGGACCCATATTTGAACTCTGACCATTAATGCGTTAAGTGGACAAAATGCCAGCAGAAATGATGCCAATTTCTATTAAAAATACAAAAAAAAAAAAGAGAAAGAGAAAGAGAAAGAAAAACCGCAATATGTGTACACAGAACTTCGCACAACCCTCGGAGCAGCCGGAGAAAGGTAAGAATAAGAAAGTTGATACCTGGGTAGGTCGATTGGAATATATTCGTATCGATTGGAGGTAAAATGTAGCGAGAGCTACCCCACAAAACTATTGGACGACATAAACAATCTCATTGTGCGCACTCGAGCCAAATGATGTGTGAGATATCAATTGTCAAATTGACAATAGAAATTGACAGATCGGTATCTGTAACGTTCCTATCGGTAGATGAAGCTGCTGCTGCTGCTGCTGCTCGCACCGTCATAAAATTAGAAGTTTATTGATTTGTCTTGACACATTCGCATAGCCAAAAGTGAGAGGGACTGGGAAATCGATGGGCATATGCCGAGATTGATGCACCGTTCGCTACTTTTCAGGCGCATTATCAATGGGTGTGCCACTCCTCTTCCTGCCGCCGTCTTACCCCTTGCTGATTTCGTTCGTTGTTCTATAAAAATTATATGCAATTATATACGAAAGCAAAGCATTTTATCTGTATGTATATGTATATAGATATGCTGCCGCTGAGTTGTCATAAAGTGCGCAACTTTACGAGCCACTGTAAATATTTTGATGTCGAGCGCTGAAATGCTCGTCGGACATCCGCTGACGTTGGCCAATTTTTCAGTTTCCACACCCAGCGCTCACACACACTCAACTCCATGATGACGTCGTCTCTTCATTTCCGCACTGATGGACTGACAAATGAAGCAACGCTTCCGCTTCAAGTATGTCTAAGCACTTTTTGGTCTACGCCCCGATTCAAACTTATTTTCAATTTCAATTTCAATACAAAACGGAAAAAAAATAAACTATCATTAATGGCATCGTGACTTGCCTCTTTGCCGTCAAAGTAGTGTTTCCTTGTTGAGTCTAAAATTTGTACTAATTATTATTAATGCTTTTCCATAAATGTTGCTTCTTAACGGCTGTCGATGATGCCTCACATTTTGGAACTGTTTCTGGGCTTGTCTGTGGCATAGCCTGCGGGCTATGACAGCGAAAGTTGAAATAGTGGGTCAGGAGGGTTCCACCATAATGGCGGTATACGATTGATATGTGAACGGGATATTAGAGATTTACTCTTGTTCATTTTATTAAGACAAATTTAGTTTTTAAAGTTCTTGGGAGTTGTGTAATGTTTGTAATTCTTTAAAGCAGACGATAATAATAATAATGATAATCATAATTCGATATTTTTGTGATAATCATAATTTATATAACATTATATTAAACAGTGCCTTTCAACTAAATGGGATACATATTTTTTTAAAGTTTATAAATCAAAAAATAATAATTGAATAAGATAAATTTAGTTACATAAAAATACTAAACTGCTGTAAATTTTCATTTCAAACTATTTTTATTTATTTTTGTTTTCAAGAGGTTCAATAAAGATACATAGATGATAGATATCAGAAGATCCTTACGTTTCTACGATAAATCTATATGTTGGGTTCGTCCGTCAATTTAGACACCATCTACACACCATACTAGATATCTGTGGCAAGTGAGTGTCTACTTTTCCATTTATACATATAGCTAACATAACATATAGCTATATATATAGACACTATTAAAAAAGTCGACTCATCCTTTGGCAGCTGTGACCTCTTGCTTAGCTTTCAACTCTCTCTGTGCTGTTGGCATAACTCAAGGCATTCAGATACAAAATTCAACAGCCTCAGCACAATCGACACATAATCTCGAGCCAACAGAACCTGTCAGGGCTCAGCTACCAGCCAAGTGTATCGAAGCAGCCTGTGTGCTTATTATGCAGCCTACTCGCCCACTTGGCTACAGCTCCTTTAATTTAATAAAAAGCATACAGCGTCAAGGATGCGTCTTTGAGCAGAGCTGCCAAAGTCTGTCGTCCTCACCGCCGTCGTCGTATCAGTCATCACTTGTTAATCCGAGTTAAACGTTTCGGCGGATATTATACACTACATATATATACACACACACACATTTAGGTATCTGTATAATTTATATATATTCTTTTTTGGCCAGTAGCTGAATGCAAACTACTCGCAAAGGGGCCGAAGGCGGCAGCAGGAAGCCGAATGGTGCTGGCAGCAGGATATTAACAAGGTAAAGTTAACGGCGCCGCGGCCGTGTGACTGCCAGTAGTGGGGCGTGGCAGGGGAGTACAAAAGCGTAATGTATATTAAATGCACTCAAGAAGATTCAATTCATATTTCAGAACGTTTTGCTTTCATTAGGCGACCAACAAAAGCAGAGGACGACGAAGGCGTTCGAGCCCTGCAGGCGGCGACATGTGAGAAATTTGGGAAGCGCGTGCGCTGCCTTTAAGTGGTTTACGCCAAGAGGATTTCATTCTCTGTGTCAGGCTGATGACACCTGTGCACACACACACACACACACACGTACACAAAACAAACAGAGACAATGCCCCTGGCTGTCACCTTTCGCAATAACTGAATGCTACCTGCTATGGCGTCCCGTTCCTTGGCGTTGCCAACCGCAAGACTAACAAAAACACGACCGCAAATTGACTTGGATTTTGCCCTCGTTTATCCTTTGTCATGCTAAAAAATATTTAAGGAAATTAAACGGATTTCCCCAAAAATTTCTACCAAATAATGTACTTAGGTCGCAAGTACAAGAAACGACTTCAAGCTCTCGCTTAACTCATCCGATATGCTAATTATCTTGTCTGCTTCACACTCGCCTAATATGTATAGAAGCTTGGAAGCTTAGCTGCAGGACTTTTACAAACTTGCACTGTCAACTACTTCGCCAGGTAATTGACAACCAACGGAAATTGGCGAAAGTATAAGGGATTTTCCTTGGCTTCTGCCAAATTGTATAGTGAGTTATATAGTGGAGCCGGAATTGCGGGTAATATTATATTATAGTGGAGTCGGAATTGGGCGTAATGCTTACAATGAATTTTAGAGCAATATATATTTTAGAGAAAGTTATGAGACCTTTGTAATGAATTTAGGAATGTTATATATTAAAGAGATATTTAACAATATAACAATGTTATGTATTGTATAATAGAAATAATATAGATTTGCTCGACATCATGACTGAAAATATTTTATAGCTCGTAAATAATCTTGCAACTGTTCTCTAGACACTTTAGACAATTTTATTAAAGACTTTTCACAGATTTCATTCCCCTTTTCACGTACACGCAACTAACTAAAAACGGTCAATAAAAGATTTAATATTCTTTATTTATATTGTAAGTTTTAAAAAATAATAGCATAACAATTATAAATACAGAAGGGTAAATTCTGTCAAGTCTTTTGAAAGATAAGCAATCATTGGAATATTCTTCTTCGTTCTCCTTAGTGATATGTAAATTAGTTGGAATTATTAAAAATCCGATGTACCGCAAAGTTGTTTTTCATTACACTTCATTATAAAATTTTAGTGGTAAGACATTTTGCTATAAAGCAGAAACCACAAAGAACTCCAGCAGCTCCCCGTATAAATCTGGTTTCCCTATTATATAAGTGAAACTCTTGTCATGCGATGATGAAGTCAAATTCATATTGGAATGTCAAGCAAATATTCATCTTGCACGCGCTATGGAAGCCATCAATAATGCGCGTATATACCTAGAATCTGCGATCTGTTTGATTCCAGACACTCGAAATCAAAGAAATGCTTTGTGAATGCTGAAATGAACCAAGCAATGTAATGCAAAGAATGTTTGTCTCATCCAGGATTGACTCCATAGCAGCAATAAACAACAGCTAGATTAATTCCCACAATTAACAGGCAATTAAAGGCAGCTAGGATTATATTTAAGGATTTCCTAAATTTCGTGAATTTTTCTAAAAGTAAAATTATTTACTCATATGGATAAAGAATATATAACAATCCTTACACAAAATTTCGATACAAAGGAATACTTCGGAAGGTAACCTATAAGTTTAGTTGTAGCTTAGCACCGTAGCACCGCTGAAACGTTTGAGGAATCTGTGGGACGTAAATTGTGCTACGTGATTAGCTGAATCTGTTTAAATGTAAAATATAATAATGGATATTTGTTAACGTATATTTTTTGATAATAATTTTTGTAAGGCAGGCGTGTATTAATTTATTATATCTTAAGCTTAAGAATCTCGTGCATAATGCATATTTTTATAAAGTGATAGAAAATAAAATTACTACAGTAAAATAGCATATACCTCATATCAATCGGCCAGCTCTAACTCAACAAAAATAATTTAAGAAAAAGAAAATCAGCTGGCCATGAGTTTTCGATCACAACTTTCACATGACTTTTCCAATTTATATCGCTAAATACACTAGTACAAATCTTGAATGCGTACTGAAAGCTCCGCTAAATTAATATTCCGAAAAACGTAATATTTCTGAATTTCACAAATTGGAGGGAAATTGGAGGTAAATGGCAAAGCGCTTCTCGAACATACAATTGCCCGTGAGCTGTGTGGGCCACACTAGCGACGTGTTCCAGCTGGCGTTCAGCAAGGTCTGCGAGTCGGGCTACTACTTGGCTTCGGCCTGCCAGGATGGGCAGGTGATGTTGCGACACGGCGACACCGGCGACTGGGTGGGCACATTCGAGCAGGGCGGCGAGCCCATTCTGAGTGTGGACATCAATGCAGATGCCACTCTTCTGGCCTCGGGCGGCGACGACTGCGCGGCGCGCATCTGGGATGCAGTGGATGGCAAGCAGCTGACCAAGATGATGGTGAACTCGACTGTGCGCTGCGTGGCACTCAGCTCCAAATCGGAGTACCTGGCTGTGGGCTGCCTGGATCGAAAGACGGGCCATCGCACCGATAAGGTTCTCTACATGTACGCGCTGGAGCACCCGGAATCGCCGATGTCGTTTGAGGGCCAAGCACGGGGCGTGCGAGATGTCATATTCTGTCGGGACGATCGCGCGATGCTATCCTCGTCGCACGATCGCTCGATACGCCTGTGGGATCGGATTAGTGGCAAGCAGGTGCACTCCATCTCCTTGCCGCATCACGCCAAGTCGGTGGAGCTGTGTGCGGATGGACGCACTGTGAGCATTGCCTACGGCCACAGCACCGTCTTCGTCGATGTGGACCGCTTCGAGGTGCTGCAGCATCACAAGCTGCCCGTCCGCCTCATCGGCGTCTCGCTGCATCCGGAGAGGAAGACGTATGTGTGTGCGGGCAGCAACCGCTGGATCTACAAGTGTGACTATGCCACGGGCGAAATCCTGGAGACCTTCAACGCCCACGAGCGTCACATGCACTGCATCAAGTACAGTCCCGACGGCGAGGTTTATGCCTCATCTGCAGCCGACGGCGGGCTTCGCCTCTGGCAGCAGACAGTCGGCAAGAAGTATGCATTGTGGGATGCACGAATCCTTCCGATCGAAGAAGAAGATGACGAACAGGGCGACGCAGATGATGATGATACTGGGGGTGATGATTATGATGATGCCGAGGACGAAGGCAACTACGGAGAGGAAGCCAACGACGACGGAAATGGCAACGACGAGTATGAGGATGAGGATGAGTATGAGGACGACGACGATGGCAATGACGATGGCGACGGCGATGATCGCCGTGTCGGCGTCGTCAGCGACGGCCACTACGACGAAGAGTACGATGACGGCGGCTGCGACGAAGACTTCGATGGCGAGGGCAACGATGCCAACAACGGCGGCGACTGCGATGATGAAGAGGAATACGGCGACGAAGAGGGCGAATACGAAGAATACGACGAAGAGGACGAATACGAATACGAAGGCGACGACGACGACGACGACGATGGCTCTGACGACGCCGAAGCGCAGTCGTATAGTTGCGCTTAGAGCTCGGAGGAAACAGAAATCGGCCCCAAATCCAGAATCCACAATCTCGAAAACTGGATATCAACTGTGGCTGCACACGTGTTTAGCGTTTCTTTGGGTTGATTTTCATCAGTTTCTTAAATTTGGTTCCAATAATAAAATAAACGAAAAAGGGTCACGCTCTGGTCCCTCTAATAAATTTGTCTGCAACCGCGCGGCGTTGTGTGATTGACTGCCCCAATCTATCTACCTGTGTCTGGCAGTCTGTACCCACAAGCCTGTCATGTCCGTCCGGTTGTCCGTAAGCCGCGACTCTAACTACCTAACATTTTATTGTCTTCTCCTTTTGTATACCATGTAGTCCCCGAAAGAGTGGGTATACTGTATTCTGAGATCTGTAATTTGGAGTATATATATAATGTAGATGTTTCCATACGGTTTATATGTAAATTATTAGTAGTACACATGAAGATATGAAATTCGTCAAGGCTTTAGATAAATGCAGAAATAATGGTAATCTTATATAGATCTATGTGGGTCCGAGCCTTACTGCCTTCGGAATACCGTGGCATTAGAGATATACAATTTTGGTTAGATATTTAAATTATTGAATTAAATTTTCGATTTTTGAGATATCGGAAACACTTTTGTTTAATTTTATAATAGATCAGCTTTTAAGCAAATCTACCAGCACTCCTGGCAAAAAATAGAATATATGAGATCTAAACAAAGTGATATCTAATAGTCGTGTATACCCGGTTATTGTTACTCATTTCGACTGCTCAACCTGTTTTCGTTGCGCATTTGACTGAGTAAAAGGTTTCCTGAAAGGATTTTAGGAAAACCCAAGAAGACGTCGCTCAATGCCCCAAACTCTCTGGTGTTTGGTGTTTTCAATGCCGTTTCTCACCAAATCAGAGTCATAAATGCATTTTATTATTATTTATACAGTCGTGGCAGTCAACAAAACGTGGCCCTCTGGGCATTGAAATCGTTTTATTATGCATCCAAAAAGCAGTACGTAGGTTCTCGATTTCTTTCACTTTGGGGTAGGTGCAGGGCGAGAGAGTCTGGCTGCAGCTAATGCACTACTGATAGAGTAGGCAAACAGAGATACAAAACATATGAAGATACAATGCAGCATAGATACAAAGTTTTTGGTGGGGCAAACAACGAAATGCTGACCTAAGTTACCTAACAAGATTTTGTCGCTTGACTTCGTATGTTTGTTTGCTCTTGCTGCAAATGCATTTCCATAAATATATATGTATGTATATACACAAATTTTCTTCTGCTGATAAAACAAGTTTTCCACACACACACACACACAAATAAACCCCCTGCTGCTGCAATCATGCTGCGCTTAGTTTCCACGCGTTTACCAGGAAAAACACTCCAGTGAGGACGTTCCCAGTCTGCCTCTCCCTCTCTCTCTCTGCCTCTCGCCATCTCCTTCTCTTTTTGGTTTGTTTATCTAGTAGGTTGTTCCAATAAAAAGAAATGAGTTGTCATTTCGAATCGGTCCTGCAACAAGGTTTTTATCTCCAGCACAAGTGTGCGCCCTGATTGATGAGGATTGTTATTGCAGACTGGAACAAGTAGCACAGTAGCCCGGAAAAGGATTTCGTTCTCAACGGTAGCCAGCACAAATATTTGCATATGTACAATATTTAAAATCTCCTATTTGCTTTGCATTTGAAGAAAAGTCATCAATATGGCTCATCAGCCCATTAATTTTGGCTGATCTTCACTGTCAAACAGGACCCCAGCACTGACCGCAGCAATTTGTCCGAGAGTCTCAGGTCCAAGATAAGCCACAAGTCATTTATAAATGTCATGAGCATTTCTGATTTGTTTTTATATTAATGGTCGGTCATTTAACAAGGATCGAGATTCTTAGCACGGATAGAAGCAGCGTAATTGAAATAAGAGGATGAATTTGATATGCAGGGAGTGTCTGGATATTTAAGGAAGCACGATCTGGTTTTGCTCAGACTGACAAATGTAGATTCCTCAAAGCAAACTTTCCTAGTCTAGATTAAAGCATTTATGGAGATCGTATTGTTAGCAGTATGCACATCTGTTGTAATTTTAAATCTGAGATCTACCATGGCATTCCTGAGATTGATGTACTAAATATTGCCCTACCCAAGCAGCATGGCACTGTGAATGTTATATTTGAGGGAACTAAACATCAGTCTATAACGTGGAAGCGTGACAAATACATATTAATTTTTTTCTCGCCAAACAGAAATAGAAGCTTGGCAACTTGGATAATATATATGATATGATAAGACGATAAATAGAACACATTAAATATCTGCAAAAAATAAAGCAGGAACACAAAATTCATTTTATTGTTAAATGCAAAAACTTTGTTCTATATGATCTCTCTAATACTTTAAGTATTATCTATATTTAATCTAATATAATCATTAAAATTTATACAAGAAGAATTATGATAGATGCTAGAAGAAAGGTAAACGTATATTCACAAACTACCATTACGATTAATAAAGAGTTTTCTACCAAATTATACAATCATAAATAATATTAGAATTATAATAATAATAGCACTTATATATGGAGATATTTTTGCAGCTGCTTAGATTCTTCGACATTTCTCATATCAAGTAATTCCCGTACAACACAAAAATAACCCATTTGCTTGGTTAAAAAAACGCGAATATAATCATTAAAATTTATACAAGAAGAATTATGATAGATGCTAGAAGAAAAGTAAACGCATATTCACAAACTGCCATTACGATCAATAAAGAGTTTTCTACAAAATTATAAAATCATAAATAATATTAGAATTATAATAATAATAACACTTATATATGGAGATATTTTTGCAGCTGCTAAGATTCTTCGACATTTCTCATATCAAGTAATTCCCGTACAACACAAAAGTAACCCATTTACTTGGTTGAAAGAACGCGAAGTCTATTGCAGCTCACTTATAAAAGAAATTACAATTTTCCCATAGGCTGTTAAACTTTATTAGACCCTATCGAGAACACTTCCGCTGCTTGATGTGAATAATATCGTGACAAGCCCTTAAAAACGAACGCGAAAAATATCCTTAGCCATAGCGCACCTGCCCCAGAGTATCTCAGTTCCGAATTGCGCTTTGCGGTCACAGTTCGTGAGCTAAACAATTTTATGGCAATTTCCTTACCAGAATGCCAGAATGCTATATATACACATGCATATATGCATATGTATATTTTGTATGAGCAGGCATAGAACAAAATATATCTTACGGCAATTTGGAACGTTACTTCGACTGTCACGCTAGGTGGGCAGGAAAAACTCGATCGGCCGCCCGCTAGGAACACGTGGCATATCGTATGCTAAGTTATTTTTTATTTTCATTATACTATCTTGAGCTCTGGGCTCGGGGGGTGTCTGTTGATTTTGTGTTCCGGTCGGCGCGATAAGGCGTGCTGCATTCGAAATGAGTGTAACGTATATTTTATGCAGTGTCCATTGAGTTTTTACCAAGTGAGATAATACTAGTATATTATGCTTGCAATGGCGACCTTCAACTTGGGCTTCTTATCGAGTCAGAAAATAGAAAAGACACAGTCTTATCAGTCGAAAAGCGACCATGAGAGAGAGTAGAGCTATAGATTAAAGAGACCCAATCAAATATTGCCCTGATAAATTGAGCTATGAAACTTTTATATTATTTGTTTATCACTCAAGTATAGATCTGGGAGACAGAAATGTTTGATCAACTCAAAGAATTATCAAATATTGACAGAGTTTTTGATTCGTGCTGTATGAATGATCTTTACATAAGTCTGTGAATATACAATCTATCGTCGATCAAAGTTTTATAATATCGTCGAAACTTCTTATCAGATCATAAGATATAAATGCAGACGCTTTACTCTATTTATTTCTCCATTATATATTTATATTTAATGAATTTTATAGAGGTTAAATAAATACAAATAAAAAGAAGAGCTAGTGATAAGAATATTGTCAACATGTTCTAAACTATAGAGATATTCAGCATTTCTTTGCATACTTTGGAAAAACCTTAGGTAAATATTATGTAATGAAGAAGTATTCATCTCAATTTTATATATTCCTTTAAAGTTCAACTAAAATTTGTCTATCAGCCAAGAAATGTTTTTGTTTATTGCGACAACCAGCATTAAAGGCTCACTTTTCTAAGAAAACAAATACGCATCTAAATACCCGCACGTTCCAAAGTTGGGCAATCCTTTGATGAGCTGCCCTTATAAAGGATTATGAGCACCACTTGAAGGACACCCCGAATTGTGTTGAGCTGAGTTACCTCTTTCATTATTCCTGCACAATTCGACGCCTCTCTTTTCCGTGTGTTTACACAGCAAAATACAGCCCATATATATTTTCAGTACATCCTGTTAAGATATCGTCAACTCGAGGAAATTACTTAAAAGGATCACGAACTCTCGCCAGCCATCCATGGGCCTCCCCCCTTCAAGATCGTGACTTGTTTATGTTTCAGGCATGACTGCAACTCAACGCCGGCAGAATTTTTCCAAATTTGTTAAAAAGTGTGTAAATTTACGTTCCTATATTCTTCCATTTTTTTTTTTTTGTTTTTTCATCGGTTTTAGGAGGGTGTGTCCCATAAACATAGAGCTCTGCGGTATGTCTGGCTAGAGGGGCGAGTCAAAATCGAGACTTGGCTGCCTAATCGATCTATAGATCGGTTTCCTTTGCAGCCTTTTCTGGGGTGATTGCACTCGAGACTCAGTTTTTCCTTTTCCACTTTTGGACAAAAAAATAAAAATAACAAGAGTTTTTCTTCTCTTCTCTCGGCACAAAGCAAATGATGTCTTTAGCTATGAACCGGGTTGACTTTTCTATTCTTTTTCTCGCTTTTTTGTGCACTTTAATTGCATTTGTGCAAACAATATAAATCGTATTTTATTGCCCTGGCAATGTAATTTAATTTTTTACGATTTTGCACTCAAATGGCGAAAAGCTTGGGAAATCTTTGTAATCATTTTTTGTTCGAATCATATTAAAATATGCTCCCTATGTAACGGCTGCAAGTTTCATTATCTTTACACTCTGTTTCGCGTGCTCTAATGCACTTTTCCACAGTCTGCCCCACTTTTGAGAATCAAGGCCCCCGAGTTACAATTGGAAAGTGAAACTGTTGTAAAACGGTTGGAAACTGTCTGCGCGGCCGCCCTATATCCAATTTGTCCGACTCTGACATGGCAACAAACACAGGCACACACACATACAAACCCAAACACACGCACACAAATAAACCAAATCCAGTTTCAGGTTAAACAAACCGAAGCCAAAACATTTTTATCTACTCATCGTATTCAAGCCAAAAGTACAGCTCCAACTCGGGCTGCAACAACGATGCGCAGGGATTTTTCCCTAAGCCGAATAAAGAATGTTCTTATTGATATACATATGTACATACTTAGTATAAACATTTTAATAATTTTTCAGCTAAGCACATTTTATAAAAATATTAAATAAATTCTTTAATATATAGCATGTGTTACCATCATTAAATAATTCTGCTTCAACAATGCTTTCATTGCTTCTATTTATCGAATATTACAAAGCTCATATTAAATTGGGTATGCCGCAGTTTTCTTAGAGCAAGAGGAAAACACAACAGCGTGAGCGCTCACTCTGAGCTGCTGCTTTGATCATTTTGAATTCGAGGGTTGCTATGCCGCTTTTAGTAGTACGTCGTATGGCAACGCTGCGGTGGTTGTTTGACGTTTCGTTTTGTGGTTGTTCTCTTGCGCTCACAACCTCTCGTGCGCTCTCTGACTTTGTGAGACTGAGTCTTTTAACAGTGTAGCACTCAAGCTAGCAAGAGCGTAAGTGTCCGCTCTCTGAGCGCAAAGATAAGCGTGTATAAATATCATTTTTAACCGTTTGCTTACGTTCAGTTTTGTTATTCTGCTCGTTGCGCTAGGTCGAAGAGTGCGTTCGCAGTGCGCACTATAAGGCAAACCAATGAAATATTCATAAAAAGAAGCAAAATCATTCGAACGCTATTATAAAATATATTTAATATATTACAACTTACGTTGTAAAGCAAAAGAAAAACACTAAATATAAAGTGCAAGCAAGTTGAACGCGTATTTCGCAACAGTCGCAACTCAAACTCAACTCGACTCGTCAGTTTCTTCTGTGCCTTGAGTGAGTGGTGTATTTGTACGTGACCAATAAGACAGCAATAATCGACATTTGCCAGTGCAACAAAAAACATTTGTTTATATCATATTTCTATACAAATACTTAAAAGTAAAAAAGCAACAAATACGAATTTCACTTTTAAAACGAGTGTCTATAAAGAAAGACGCAAAAAGAACAGCAAGAACGAACGCACACAATCAAACATTTACGCTCAGGCACACCAAACGACGACGAGTTGTGGAGACTCGTGTCGCGTGTAAGTGTGAGTGCGTGTGAGATTGCATGGGAGTGTGTGAGTGAGCTCTCCCCTCTTTTTGCGTTGGGCAGCGAAAACGTACAGGCGAGCACAAAAAACAATTTTAGTTCCCGCCAAAAGTTTGACGGTTTGCTTAGTCGCCAATTCGCAAACAAGTAGAGAACAGTAGACACAGAAAGACTCCCAAAACACACGAGAAGAAAAAACAAAAGAACGAATAAAAATAAGAAATACATCAAATAAAACACGCATAGAAAGTGCAACAATAACAACAGCATGGTCAGCGCACGAATGCTTCATCCAGTGGTGCTCAGCGAGCTCTGCAAGATGAGCTACAGTCCAGCCAGTCGATTGCAGTCGCCCTGTGTCCGCCAGTTGGACGTCAATCGCATTAAGCGCAATCTGTTTGGTTCAGTGCCGCTAACAGAAAACAACCCGTACGTAAAATATTAGTGTATAAAATGTAGTGTCATATATTCTATATCAATATTAATAAAATCATTTCAATTTTTAGTAGCTTCTTTAGCGCTGAGCTGGAGCTTCAGCAGGAACGAGCCTCGCAGAAGTGGGGCTTTGATTTTAGGGCAGATCGCCCGCTGGCCAGCAATGCCAGCTACAACTGGCAGCGCGTTAGTTCGCAGGAGTCGACTTTTGCCCCACAGATGTACACCCTCACCCGCGCCGCTCATGTGCGTCCGGCGGCTGGACCGGCAAGCGATATGGATGTGTTGCTGAACGATCGGGCAGATCGTGAGAACTCGGCGAATTCCTCGCTGGACGCGAGCACGGACACCGAGTACGACTCGCAGGATGAGTCGCTGAGCTTCAAATGCAGCAGCAGCAGCAGCATCAGTGTGGTCGCCTCCACCTCTGCAGCCGCATTGATCGCCTCCGCCTCCTCCTCCGCCACCGCCACAACCTGCAGTTCGCCCGCGCAGCAACGCAAGCGACAGCTTAAAATCACAGGTGAGTTCCGTTTCCTGCTGCGCCCTGTTTATGCTACTACCCTAGCGATCTTCCCTTACCTTCCCAACGTTCTGCTTGATTGCACTTGAACTTCGTTTTTTTTTGTCCGTTACAAATTCATTTCCCATAACGCTCAATGTTCGCTTATTGAACGCTTTAGTGGGTGAGTTCGTTAAATGGGAACTAAACCCAAACAAGGTGCGTACAGTGCTCACACTATAATAACTACAGCTGATACTTATAATTAAATTTAATTTTTTAATTATTTGAAAAATAGTTTTCTCTAATTTAGAACTCTTAAAAAAAACAAAAGAAGAAAAAAAGCGAGAGTTCTCTTCAACTTGATCAACTAGGAATGTTTTCGTGCAAGGGATTAACGCAATAGAATCATATAAAACTCACAAATAAGTTGAATATCTAAATACTTAGGCATGCGATCTATTGTGTACACCGGAAAGTAAAGACTTCTCAGACATAGCATATACACATATGTGTATCCTTAATGCATTCCGAGGTTACTTCATTAATCGTTTTCTGCCATGGGCGCAGCCTTTTTCATTGATTATCGCGTGGGCGTTGTTCCACCATCCCCAAAATTGAATGCCATAATAACGGGCTCTACCCAATGCGGCTTTAAGGCATATAATTAGTTTTGTTTTATGTGATTTGGTGAAGGGGTTACGATATAGCAGCGCGATCAGCTGCAGCTGTTTTCGAGCTCTGATTCCCCCCAACCGTATACCCTCCCCATCCCCGCTGGCTATCCCTCTGGCTTAGAGTCAATGCACGCAACATCCCTGCGATTGCCCCTGCAACTGGGACTGCGACTGCGTCGCGGGGGTTGATTTTCAAATAAGATCATTGCATGCGGGTTGCTGTAAATGTTAACAGATGTGCGCGGCTCTGCTTCGATTTGACCTCATTAGAGGCAGCCAAAAGCAGAGGCAGAGGCAGACAGAGAGAGAGAGAGAGAGAGAGAGAGAGAATGATAGAGAAAGAGGGAGCGAGGAGGGGGAGCAGCACACAATGCGCCGCCATCAAAGCGCTGCGCTTATCAACAGCCGCTGATTGCTTTTGTATTATAATTTCTGTCTCTCTATTTTTTTAGTGCCACTTGGCACAGTTATTAACATAAAAAAAAAAAACGAAACGAAACGAAAAAGAAATAAGTGTCTGTGCTGGACAGCCCGCATGTATCTAGCCCTGTTGTGGGCATGGCTGTACTTTTGTGCAGCGAAGCCTAGAATCTTGCCCAGTTGGCAGTTGGGCGTGTAATTTATGCAGCTATGCAGCAAGATCGATGCAGCGCGGACTACCTGAGTGCGCCTCTCGTTTTCCTTCTGCGCTCATTCATTTCATTCATTCGGCTACCCCTGCTGTGGCAGCCAACCCCTGGCCAGCCACGTGCCACGTGCCACAATTCCGAAAAATCAAAATGTGCAAAAACAGGCGGCGCCTGCTGTTATTATTAAGCATCAGACAACAAATGTCGTGACTCATTCATTCACTCGCTAAGGGTAGCAATGCCAGCTGACTCTGATATCCCTGTCTCTATTTGTGTTTTATTTGATTACTAAATGTCTGCCCTTTGTTTCTTTCTTTCAGAGTTCATGAAGGAGCGCAAGCGACTGGCCCAGGCACCCAAAAAACTCTCACCCGCCAAACGTTTGCGCACCAGCTCCGGCAGCAGTAGCAGCAACGCGAACGCCACCTCCGTCGGAAGCCTGCTGAAGCGCACGCGCCACAACTAAAACACACTAAAACATGAACACAAACATCAAACACAACCTACACGACCTGCAATTTGTAATTTTATTTTTAATTTTTTACAACACTGCAAAGGGCAACATAGGTATTTTTTACAAACACGATACACGAAACGAAACACACCAATACATTTCTATAGCGTAAATTTTAAGTAGTTTTCACATTGCATTTTTTTACATATACAAAATTAACTACTCATTTTTGTGCAGTGCAAGGGCGAAAGTTGCGAATATTAACTTATAGTTTAACTAGTTTATATGCCAGTTACTACAACCAGTACTAGTACTAGAACAAAATAGATACTTAGCTTTAGCCAAGTAGCTGAATCGAGCTATATGAAACTTATTAGATTTCTCTAGTGAGAAATGCCATAAACTAAGTGATTAGTTCTTAACAACTACAACAACAACAAAATCAACATTAAGAACAATAAGAAATCGAAATAACGTAAATCTAAACTGTAAAGGAAATCAGAAAACTTTGAGACATCTTTAATGAAAGCCACATTTGAATACCATCCTTAACCATGAATTATCTAATCTACTAACTTAACTAAATTGTAAATCCAATTTGTTAAATTTTACCAGCAACCTTAAGAGTTCCTTGTAAAATTTGCAATTCAAAACTTGACGTAGTTCTGCCTTCCTTGAAAATTCTTTGTACTCATTTATTTGTTTATAAATCAAAATTTGATTGAATGCAGAGTTATGTTGATTTTTGTTCTTTTTACCAAAGCAATCACTAAAACTCACAATTATAATTATGGTTTAATTATTAATTATAATTGTTTTTGTTTTTGTGGCTGTGACTGTGAACAAACTCCTTAAATTCGACCAGTGTAATAATATTTATGAATTAAGTTATTTCCTTTGCTAATTTGTGAGCTTTTGCAGATTCCTAATTTGGTATTTGCAAAACTTCATGAATTGGCCATTACACAATTGTAAACTTTATATAAAATTAATTTCTATCCGTTGCCAAATTGTTTGGCAAATGATGAAAGAGATTTTGCTTAACTCTAATGTACAAATGCTATGAATACTATATATATATTCATATATATGTATTCACATATATATATTTATATATATATCAACTATTATATAACTAGGCAGAGCCTATATTATTGAATAACACTTACACTGATCATCCTACTTCATAAGTCTAGCATAGAGAAAAAATCCAAAGTATTTATATCTAATGCATATTGTGTTTATAATCCCACTCATACTTCAATAAAACAAGAAAACAAAAACAAACTATCATCCAATATTACGTCTAGAGTTATTCATTTTTAATTTTTATGTTATTGTTTTCTTTACACACGTATTTGTTTATACACTATAATATTTAGTCTGTAGTTTAATTTCCTTAAGTTCTTTGGTTTTTTTTTTTTTTAAATAAATCTTTGTTTTTCTTTTTGTAATAGATTAATTTTTTATTATATTATTACAAGTTCTGCGGAGCTACAAAGAAGTCTTGCTGTGTTTTATATGAACAAGTGCTTGGTTGAATTTCGTGCTACATAGATCAGATGGTTTTGCTATAAGTTCGAGATTTTATTTTTGAAGACTGTCTATACTTAATTGTGAATTATGAGTGGATTCTATCTATTAGAAGAAACAAATCGGATAGAAATAAATCATATTTTTTTTCTCGGTATGATTTTTACGTGGAGTATTTGTGTAGCTGCTTTTTATACACAATCATGAAATGGAGCATATTGGGTTTCGAACGTTTGAGAGACATTCAGCTCGTTTTCTGTAAGATCGTATCATATATTTTTAAAAGTCTCCGACCTTGAAAAAATGAAAAATCAATAAAAATTTCTTTTGAAATGTATTAGATCAAAATTACTTATATATCATTCTAATGTCCTTTTTTTTCAAGTATAAATTATCTGCCAAAATATATTTTCGCAGAAAATATGGTTACGGATCAATTCGAATACGAGAAAGAAAGCTATAGTATATGTAGATTTAAGTACGAGTGGATTATAGCAAAAATCTAAGGTATTTCAAATACCCATGAATTCAAATTTTAAATTTAGAGACTCGACCTCTAAAGATGTAGGGCTCAATCGATAAAACCAGTACGTAGGTAGTTATCGATTATTTAAAACAAAAAACGTAGTCTCTAGCTTTTATATTTGTTTAAATCGACTCGGTTAAATATACGTACAGGGCTATATTTATATATATTGAAATATATATAATAATATGTAATGAATATACAATATATCAAATTTTAAATTTAGAGACTCGACCTCTAAAGCTGTGGGGCTCAATCGGTAAAACCAATACGTAGGTAGTTATCGATTATTTAAAACAAAATACGTAGTCTCTATTATATTTTTATACCCTGACCCCATTTTCAATGGGAAATCAGGGTATAATGGTTTTGTTGAAATGTATGTAACAGGCAGAAGCAGGCGTGGCAGACCCCACAAAGTATATATATTCTTGATCAGGGCGACGAGCTGAGTTGATTTGGCCCTGTCCGTCTGTCTGTCCGTCTGTCCGTATGTATGAACGCGTCGATTTCAGAAGATATAAAAGCTAGAGACTTCAAATTTTTTTTAAATGTCCGTAATTACAGCGCGCATATCAAGTTTATCATTAAAAATCGATAACTCATCCCGGTCTTTTTTATCGATAAAAAACCTTATCGAAAACCAGTTATAAAATTTTATCTTCTACACCTTTATTGCTAGAGTGTCCAAATTTTTAATGTATGCTTATATGCAATTTATACAATTTCGGGTTTTGTTAAAATTTACCCCCCACCCCTATATTCACCCCCTCACCCTCACATTTGTAAAAGGAGTATTTCAAATACTAGAGACTTCTGCTTTGGCAATTACATGCATATCCATGTTTTAATCATAATCTAAAAGTCATGAAGATCGTACGTCCACAAAAAAAGTTATTAATCAATTAAGTTCTCATATGCCTGTGTGTGCGTGCGTGTGTGTGTGTGTGTGTGTGTGTGTGTGTGTGTGTGTGTGTGTGTGCGTGTTTCTTGTGTAAGCTGAAAGACGCGAAAAATTATTGAAATAGCTATTACTCCAAGGGTTCAGGGGTTCTCGTAGTCGAGTAGTCTCGACTAGAGCTTTCTTACTTGTTTTAGATCAACTCGTTTAAATATACAGGGCTATATTTATATATATTGAAATATATATAATAATATGTAATGAATATACAATATATCAATGTATTCATCTGATGATGACGATGTGTATTGATCGATAATATATCAATATCAGTATAAAATTTGATTTGTGTATGCTCTGCAGGGTGTATGCCGAATTCAGGATATACCTCAGCCTGACCTACCCAAGACCGATTGAATTTCGATTGAAGTCTTCCATTTAAGTTTTATTTTCAATAAATTAATATCATTTATCACTTACGACAAATACATAAACAATTTGATTCATGCGAACATAGAAATTGACTAACTGTAACTGCGATTGACTAAGTTTGTATTTGTATTTTCCTTAATGATGTTCTCTCATTAGTTGCGATTGATTTTTGAGCTGTTTGTCGAGTTTATAGTACATGAATTATATATAGGATTATATACAGTATTCAGATGGTACCGTCGTCCACTACTTCCCCGTTGCCTTCTCCTCCAGTTGGGCCTGTATGTGCTTGACGTTCTGTCCGCCGCTGCTGTGGCTGTGTCGCTGGAAGAAGGCATTGATGGAGCTCATGGAGCGGTACTCGAGATTATCGCTAATGTGCCAGTCGACGCTGATGCTCTGATGCCTGCCCACGGGATTGCGTATCTTCGTCTCATTGTACTTCTCCAGCAGATGCAGCAAGCAATCCTTCGTCGTGTTGGCTGCCTCCTCCAGATTCACCGTCTGATGCGTATCCGGCAATCCGATGGGCACGTCGCGACTCATTTGGTTGATGCGAAACTTGGCTCGTCGACTGCTCGCCGACTCCGTGAAGACATGATTGCTTGAGCTGGCACTGGAGCTGTTGCTGTTGCTGTTTCTGGTGCTGATGCTAGAATAGAATTTGGAGCTGCTGGTGCTGGTGCTGGTGCTGGTGCTGGTAGAGCTCTTCTGCATATGACTCTTAGCATTAGCCGTGCTCATGGTGCTCACTGTAGGCTGGCTGCGCAGCTGGGACTGGGACCAGCTACTGCTGCCATTCCCATTACCATTGCTCAGCTTCGGAGTCTCCTCTATGGACTGCTGCAGTCGCGCGGACAACGAGCTCACCTTCTGCTGGCCATCAGCGGATCGCACGTGTGTCTGGCTGCTGGAGCTGGAGCTGGCGCTGTGCAGCTGCCCGTGTGAGGTCACGCGGGTGCTGCGCGTGCTGCTCTTCACCTTGTTGGCTTCCTGGATGACGCTGCTCTCAGTGGTGCTCGAGTTGTTGCTATCGCCCAGCTTGGTGTTGATCTCGGCCAGCATGAGCAGGTGATCGGACAGCTTGCGTATTTCATCTGCCAGATTGACGCGCTCTCCGGAGCTGCGCCTTCCCAGCAAGTAGGTCGTGTCCGAGTTTCGCCTGTCGAATGTGTGCAAATAACTCTTCATGCTGCGCCGCTGCTGTGCGCTGCTTTCGCTGCCGGAGAACTCATCGAAGTGCTCGTTGAACAGATGCTGCGGCGTGGGCGTGGCACAGCCAGATGTACCCGCTGCACCCACTGCTGGGAAGAGTTTCTCGCGGGACTCATTAATGGGCGTGGTCGCCACCGAATGGGGACTGTCAGCGCTTGGCTCATTCTCCTCCTCGAGGGCCGCTCCAGCCTCTTGCTCATCGTCCGTGAGCGTCGCTATGGACTCACATGGCGAGGGCGAGCAAACTGTAAAGGCAAAAGGATTTTAGTCTGGAGCAGTTGGGCGACGTAAAGATCCACAAACAAATTAGGTTATTTTTGGGGTTAGGTTTGGACGAATTATTAACATTGGTATATCCGAATTAGATATATATAGAGGTACATATAGACAGAAAAATAGAGCATGCGTATGAGACAGACAGCCCAGTTTGTTAACGGAGAAGTTAATAATGGATTGTACCAACTAGCCCTGATAGACAACACACTTTGCGCAAGGATCGAACTTGAAGAAATGAGCTTTCCACTGGTTTTGTTCTCTTATCTATATAAGATATTATTAAAATTTGTACCTAACAAAGTCCAGAAATATGGTTTCGTAATATTAATAAAAATATTTTTGTTATACTAATTTTTGTTCTATTGAATTTGTTTCAGTACTACAAAAAAGGATTCGCTTTAATTTTTTAGTTCAATTCAAGTAGTTCAAATTTATTACTTTTATAACTTTTTTAAGAAATAGTTAATGCTCTTCACTTACTATCAGTACGGGTTAATTACATTATTTAATGACAGAGTTTTCAAATAACAAAATTAAGCTTTGCGAATTCGGATTTCAAATTTAAAAAATTTAGAGCTTTAGCAATTTAAATTGTAAAAATTTGTAAGGCTCAACATTTGAAATATATTTTAAAATTTGCTTAGATGCATTTTAATAATTTCTTACAGATACGGAACGCAACACAAATAAGCATCATGTTTTGATGAACATTGAACCCGTTGAATGAAATGATATTTTGACTTAAACTTTTGAATTTTGCAGCATTGATCGACAGTTTTTGCTAGATCTTTGATCGATGAGTGGAGCTTACCTTGTCCGATAGTTTTGAATCTGTGGCTAGGTGTTGAGCTAAACTTGAACTAGGTTTGGGATAATGTCTTAACTTGTATTCGATATGTTATTGTTTGTTTGCTTTTGGAATGTTTGGATAGTTGTGTGGCTAACGTATTTGAAAGAAAACTTGTAGTATTTGAATTTGAAGTATATTTTGGTATTACTCTTGTCATTGGCTGTCTTTATCACAGTGGCGAAACGCTAAGCAACTTATACAATAAGGCGATTTGGTTAATAGAGGTAGCATCCGATATATGGATGCGCTTAAAGCTACAATTACTTAAAGCCTAAGCCAACAACACTTGAAAGTACTTTGTTGTTGTTGGCATGCCGAATTTCTCTCACACATACAAGTACAACATAATTACAATATAGCTCATTAAAAGTTTATATGTTAACACAAAACACAAATTGATTGCAATATACATAAATAATAATAAAAAGAAAAGTTAAGACTGAGAGGCAGGAGAGCTTTATGAGTGGGCACTCAGCGAGCCCTTCTTTGCACTTCTCATTAAGCCAACTTGGTCTACATTCAAAGTTAACAGAGAGTGAGAGAGAGAGAGAAACAATTAGTTGGCTGATTTTTGTTTTTGTTGCTCTTTTGTTGTTGTTGTTGTTGTTTTGAAGTTAATTATGTAATTTACAAAATTGGTTGTGATTGCGTCGCCCCCGCTCATTTGCCATGGATGAGCGCATGCCGGTCGCGCTGCCTCTGGGAGCCACCGTCGCGGCAGTACTCACCTCGGGACGAGGAGATGCTGTCCGGGCCATGGGGCCGTCGGGGATGCGTGTAGCTGCTCTCATTTAGAGGCGCTATCACGTTGCCCTCGACGTCAAAGACATACGGACTGTTCGGATGCGTCTCCCAGCGCACTATGAAATTCTTTAAATTATCCTTCGTGGCATCCAGCTCTTTGTTCTGTGTGGAAACATTAGGCAAGCACAGAATGCTACAGTGCTCGGTGCTTCGCTATTTAGCTAACTTTCTATTTACCTCTAGCTCATGTGTTTTGCACAGCTGCGCCAGCTCCTCGCTGTCCTCGTCCTGTTCCGTCGCCTCGCCCTCATCCCCATCCTCGTCTCCATCAACATCCGCATCCTCGATTGTTTCCGTTGAATCCTCAGAAGACTCCGAGGCTAACGTTGTGGGCGACTCTGACTTCAGTCGCGTCTTGCTGCTCACTGAGTCGCTCTTGCTAACTGTTGTTTCAGCTCCTGCTGCTGCTGCTCTTGCTGCTGTGGATGCTGTTCTCTTGAGGGGCGTGGCGGGGGGATGCTGCTGCAGCCATTTGTGTTTCACACAATCGGCGGCTGTCATGCGGGTGCTGTGGGGCATTTGGTTGATTAAAAGAGCGAGTGCTGGTTGTGTGGCCCGGTTATGGGCTAGACAACTAATTAACAAAAAACCCACCTCAAGTCCTTGACTAGGAGCTTCGATATGAAATCCAGGCATTCCGGGGATATGCCATTAAAGCATTCATCCTCAAAATCGTATTTTGCAATGGTTACATTTGACATTGTTTCAATGTCGTTCTCGCCCATGAAAGGCGACAGACCAGATATGCTGTAATTGTTTTTATTGTTCCACGTGTGTGTGTGTGTGTGTGGGGTGTGGCAAAGTCAATAAACATGAAATGTAAAAGCAAAGCACACAAAATAAATAAATACATAAAAAACACACAGCAGCAGCATTTAATTAACTAAATTAAATTGGCGTCGAGCGAGTTTTCTTGTTTAGTTATTTGTGTCTTTGGCAGGGGGGATTGGTATACCTTGGCGGTTTGCCTCGAACACCTTCCCAAACAGTTGTAAGACTTTGATTATTTAATTCCTGACTGCCGCAATTTTCACAGATTTTTAATTAGTTTACTTTGCTCACTCGAGCAACGCCAATGCAAAGCCCGACCCCGCACTCGGTCCTTAAGCTAGCTTTGATTAAATTTTCAAGTATCATATTCTTGAAGCAACACTGCGCTACATAAAAGGTATTAGAGCATAGAAGAGTGCACTGCATTGAAATATAAACTCTTTAATTTGGTTAATTCATTAAACTCTAAAGAGTTTATATTCTTTAAAGAAATGAAATAAATTCATTTATAAATTCTTTGACATAATTTGCCAATAATAAATCTATTTATCTTATAAAAAAAGGAATAAATAGAAGCTAGAAGTAAAGCTCATCTCAAATATTGATAATAGAAAATGTAATAATTCTGAAATTCAGTTCCCAAATTTAGTTGTCAATTGGTTTCTATAAAATTTTAAATTAATTGAAGACTTTTCTGTAATTAAATCTCTGCTGTGTAGTGTAATGAAGTTTTTATTCGAATATCTCGACACCAAATACTTACAGCACATAGCAAATGACGCCAACGCTCCACATATCAGTGCCATAGGAGATGCAGTCAAAGTTTACCACTTCGGGCGCCACAAACTCAGGTGTGCCAAAGAGAACCTGAAAGAGTGGTATGCTATATAGATACCCTGTATGAACAGCAATCAACTGAAACTCACTCGCAGGCGCTTATCGGGATCGAATTTGCGTGCCAGTCCAAAGTCAATGATCTTGATGCGATTTCCCTTTTGTGACAGTACCAAGATATTCTCGGGCTTCAAGTCGAGGTGGATGATGCCGTTGCCGTGTATAAAGGCCATGGCCTCGCACACCTGGCGTATAAAGACTCGGCACACGCGCTCTGTGAGAACAAACTCATCGTCCACAACACGATCGAAGAGCTCGCCGCCTTCAATGCTAAGGAGTCAATGGGTGAACACCATTTAGAGGTTTTTAAATATGTTATAGAGAATATATAAATATACATAACAATAGAGGATAGAACATACAATAAGCATGCAGCTAAAGCCAAGACCACAGTTAAAGCAGCTAATTTAACTCCCATTTAGTGCTGAGTTTTAGACTCATTTCAGTTGGCTTACCTGCCACGGTATAAGTCTATTTATGTTATTTACAAGAACTACGCATTGTTTGACATAACACGAAAATCAGATAATACATGAACATCAACCTACGAGGAGAAAGTAAAGTGCAGCAACTGAACTGCAAAGCATTCCACATTTGCTGAGAAAAGCAAATGGAAAATGCTAGGCAATTGAAAATTTCGTGTATCTTATGTCAGTTCCTGCAATTTACTTCAAAGTGCTACATCTATGAGATTTGTTGTAATCTACTTGCATTGGATATATTACTGTGTTTATATGAATTATATGTGAATCCGTATACTAGACACTCAGAGATTTTATTGCTTGCTTTATAAAATTGCGATATATTGTATATTGTCATAAAGTCAGGTAGAGTCTCTTAACATATATTGTTTTTATTTAAAAAGAGTTTTTTATACTGCTTGAAGTTTTAAAACTCTGGTGTAGAAAAAGTCTTAAATAATTTATTTTTGATTTGATATAAGATTTGCCCATACGTCTTTCATATGATGATTTTCATTTAATTTATAAATATGAAAATTGTAAATTATTAGTTAAATTAAGTAACTACTTTATTATTTTAAATATAATATGGATAATTTCCCGCATTTTAATCGAGAATACCCAATATCATATTACTCTTTAATTCTTCAAAGACGGCAATTTTATTAAAATCAGCTTTTCAAACTGGAGTTTTTAGAGTTGGAGTGCTGCTTCTTATTCGCTTACTGTCGGTAAATTACTGAATAAATCCATGTCCTCCCATTGTATTTTGATATTTATGAATCTCTATGTCGCTGTAAATTGCTTTTGTAGTGAAGCTAAGAGGAAAACGTCTTGATTCGAGGTTTATAATTATGGTACATGTACATTTTCCACATTTGCCTTTTTACTTTGATTTTAATTTAACATTAACTTGATAGAAGTATTTTGTACATATTCAATGATACATTTAAAGAGTTAATAGTTTCTTAATCTATCTCATTTAGCCCAACCAATCTCTGGTTTATTTATCCGCCTGTCTATATACATTAAAAATTGCCTGCCTACAGTCCTAGCCAGAATATCAATTTCCCATTCTTCGTATCAAGAGATGAAACATTTAACAATTGTTTGTCCGTATTTAAATTATATCTGTTTCAAATATCGTTATTCATATGCATCGAGCACATTTGTTTGCAGGGTAAATAAAAAATGCAGGTAAATACTTTCAAGCTTGCCCTTTACTCGACACTGGCAATAAACTAAATTCACTTTTACCAGTTTTCATTCAATTTGAAAAGACAAAAAAAAAAAAAAAAAAAAAAAAAAAAAAACAAGAAGGAAAATAAAGCATTTAAAAGCTAAAGTCAATCGGCTTATTTGTGAAATTTTCCAGCTGCAATTCTCATGTGCAGTAATCGATGTGACTTATATGACTTTTATGCAGCTGCAGAATATATATTTTTGTCAGTTGACATAAAATGTGAAATATGAATTATTTACAGAGCAAAAGGGACAATTGAAAAAGCTCCATGGCAATGCCAGAAATTCAAATAAATATTATTGTTTGTGGAAATAAACTGCAATTTTCATTAGCAAAGCAAATGGACAATTTACAAAACGAGTTTGCAGTTTGCAGTTTGTCAAGGATTTTTGTCTTGGCACAAATATGTTTGCTGCATTTTATGAATATGCAAAGCGACGAAACAACTTGCGCAAGTAAACAATTAAGACTCCCACACAAAACAACAACAATAAGAACTGTCAGCATTGTTGTCGACTGTAGAACAGGATAGAACAGATAGAACAGAACAACACACTCCCAGCCATGGAAATGCATTTCAAAAGTAAAAAGTCAAGTGAGCTGCACAAAAGACTCGCAACTTTATTGTCTTTTTGGCTCTGCAAGTGTTGCCGTTTTATTTCTGTGGCGAAAAGATGCCCACTCCAGGCAAATGGGTCAAGGCCATGGCTTAATCAGTGCACCTTTGCCTGACTCAAATGGTTTTATGGCCCAAAGAATAGGGCCCGCCTACGTTTTTATTAGAGACCAAATATGGGATACAGCTAAATATGAGTTTTATTTTCTTATCAAATGTTGAATACCCTTAAAGTTTAATAATGAACAATTATAATATGAATATGGATATTAAGCCCCATCTAAATATCGTCAAAAAAGAAAACAGAACCTATAGCTATATTATTTACTAAAATACCTAAGCACATGAGTTATACAGTTTATGAATATTCAAATGCATCCAAATTCAAGCTTATAAATTTTGCTGATGCATCTTTATGATTCATTTTTATTCCAAATATAAAATATGTCCAACTGAATAAGTGAAAATAAAAGAATTTTTCCCGATCCTCTTCTTTGTTTGCTCTCTACTTTTATTTCTTGCTTTGTCTTGGTCCCATTTACTAAGATTTTCGTGTCTCTTTTCTTTAAGTTTTAATGTATGTATGTAATATTCATTTGTATATGTTTTTGTTTTATCTTCTTTGATTTTAATTCTTAAAGTATTCCCTTGGACTTTGTGATATCTAAATATGTCTTAATCAAGATCGTTACTTAATAAACTAACCTATTGATCGATTACCAAACATAGAAAGACGTATGTGTGCGAATTTTTAATTTATTGTCAAACTTTAGAGACTTTTTAACGGTCAGACAGAAAAGACTAGTACCTACCGATAAAAATTCTAATTTCGTGAACTTCCTTGTGGGTGTGTTACACATTAACTGATAAAAGTGCAATGCTCCTTATCAGAGCACTAAATACATTTCTAGAACAAGGAAGTGCGATAACCTGTTGCTTAAGGTTTTCTTTCTGAGTGTGCCCAAAAAAGGAAAGAATAAGAACGAAAGAGAAAAGCATGGTAAAACTTTTATAGTTGTGCGGTGCGTGTGTGTGTGCATGTGCATGCGCGGAGCGGTGTGTGTGTGAAAGAAGTTTACTAGTTTACGATAATGTGCGTACGTGTAAATCGTATTTTATGCACATTTCCCGCTGATTGCAAGATATTGTGTTCCACAACAATGTAACAACAACAATAGAATGGAACAAACAAAAGAGACCAACAAAAGTTATGAAGATGTTGTCAAAGTAGTTTGCCATCAAGGGCAACAAAACACACACACACACACAGAGACGCACTCCACAATAGTAAAGACAACAACAACAATAATATGAAATCAACATATTCTTCAACATGAATATAGAATTTCTACTATATAGCAACTGTATATATAGAGAGAGTTGCGTGTTCGTTTGGGCCTTACAGTTCCAGGACGACGCACATCATTTTCTGATATTCGTATGCAGCATACAATTGTATAATGAGATGATGTTGCAATGAATTCATAATCTCCACTTCCCGCTCCACGTTCCGCTTGTCCTCGCGCTTCGGTATGGGCACGAATTTGGCTGCCAATAGGAGGCCGCTGGCCTTCTCTCTGCACTTGTACACTGTGCCGAATTTACCACTGAGAATTGGGTAGTATATGATTAGCATTTCATTCCACTGTTTGAGGGGCGCTCTCTGAAAGATTGGGCTCCACGCCGTACTCACCGTCCCACCTCGCCGAGCACGTCGTACAATTTATGGGCGTCCACATTGCGGTTTATGGTCACATCGCGCATTGGAAAAGCGGGCTCCAGAACTGTGGAAAAGCAGTGCGATAAAGAAAAGTGAGTGCTGAGTTCAAGTAGCTGTGCTTAGGGCTAAGAATAATGTAATGCTTAAAGTAAGAAATATCAATTTTGCCCTCCTCCCGAGGGACGAGCTACGAAGATTAAACCATTTGAATTTCATGGACCAATTTAATGAAAGCCTTTCTATACAAAACATAAACAGTTAGTTCTTTCGACTTATTTTTATTCTGTTCACCCATAAATACATTCCAATTTCTGTTGTCAATTTTACTCTTTCGCTGATTTATGATTTCCTTTCTTATGCGAGCCACTTGCAGCTCAGCAAGTCTGTTGTGCTAATATTTTGTGCTACTGCATGACCTCTCTATGCGCTTCTCGCGCTGTCATGCTCATGTCTGCCAGATAGTCGGAAAAGGCTTAAAGCGAACAAATTGAACTTCACTTCAGCATGTATTCGACTACTGAGAAGCTCTCTTGAAATATGGCATTCAATCATTTTCATTGTGCGCCCATATGAAATGCATTTAATATCGGGTATTATGGGGCTGCCTGCCTTGCCTGCTCTTTCTGCAAACTTTTTTTGCTTGTCACATATTTCGCAACATATTGCAGACAATTTGTTGTGATATTTTTTCGTCTTTTGTTATGTTTCTTATTCAAAAGGAAACCCTTTTCAAAATTTATTTGCTGTTGCTGCTACTGCTACTTTTACTGCTGTTGTTGTTGCTGCTGTTCTTGTTGTATCTACAAGTTGCCAAACAAATAAAAATGACTTCATTGAATTGAATTCTGCAGCCAAGGGACATGAGACATAACCGCAGGCAAAATAAAGAAAGAAAAAAGAAAACAGGACGACAACAACGATGACTAACGGGAAATACACAAGCACATATACACAGGCATATGTATGTGTGTGAGTGTCCCCAAGCATGTTAGTACTGTTAGGTGTGCCTATTGAAAGAACTATTTTTGTTGTATGTATATACCCTGTAGCCCTAGGGCATTATAAAGCTATAAATCTGATGGCGTCATAGGCCCAAGTAGAAATTTTGTGAAATAAATAACATATATATTTCGTTATTGGTATTGATTATACACTTTTGTTTATTTACAAGTTTAGATTTAATATATACCCGTAACCGTATAAAGTTTAGATTTAATATATACCCGTATAGTTCAATAATAAAAACTAAATTTTAAAAATGTTTTCAATCTTCTAATTAAAAGCTTAACAAACCTCAAGATAACATAAAATCTGAATTTATCATCTTTACACTGAAGCTATTTTACATGAATTTTACCATTTAATGTATTAAGAAATATAAATTAAAAAAATACATATTCATTTATATGTGTATATCATTAAATAATTCATGTAATTTGTTTTTCAATTTTTAAAAAAATTTTGTTTTGTTTGATTATTTAAAATACTGCACTTCAATTTTATAAACTCTTAAAATATTAAATATTTACCATCATTTCATATGTAAAATTCGAAAAAGTTTTTTTAATTTTTTTTTTTTATATATCAGTTCCATTGAATTAAAAATGTAATTCTGGCATTTCTGACTAGGCTTGAATTTTCTATATAAAAATATAAAAGACATACGTTTTCATACATCTTATATATTTATAAATTTCAAATACATATTCAACAACAATGAACTTATTAAACTCAGTGCAGGGTATTTCGTAGTCACGCTTGCCTAGCTCTTTGCCTTGCAGTTTATTTTTCTATACATATGTATTTCCTTTTAAATATTTTTCTATTAAACATAAGCAGTCCAAATTGACATTTGGTCGCAGTGAACGACCCTCTTTAGAAGTTTAGCCGAAAGCTTGAGCAGAAATCAGTTTGAATTTTGCTATTTAAATTATTGATAAAAAAATGTGCACACGAGGAGAGCTCCTTCTCTATCTCGCTCTCTCTCTCCCTCTGACTGTCTCCTTCACGCCGTCTTTCTAACTCTAGCTTGCTCTGAGCGTGTTGTTTGTTCTAAGCATTCGAGATGCACTCATAAGCGCTGCCAACTGGAAGAGTTTGGATGCTGTCTGCTCTATTAATATGCAAATGGCGCATATAAGTATGCCACGAAATGCACGATAAATCTTTAAAATCAAAGGCGAGCCCATAACGGTGCATGACTGCACGAGTGTGTGTGTGCGTGTATTTGCTCTAGTGTGTGTGTGTAAATTGAAACGTCAGTCGTGGAGCCAGCAGCGGGCAACGGGAAGCTGCGAAGTGCATCTTGCGCAAAAACTTGGCAAATTCAAAGTGAAAGTTGAATAGAGGCATGTGTGCATGTGAGCATGTGCTTGCATGCGTGTGTGTGTATATGTTTGTGCAGTGCCATTTCTGTGCAGTGAGGCACTTGTGCGTGTGCAGCGATTGCTGCAACTTGACGCCATCTCAACAACTGCTATCTGCTGCTCTAGGGCTGTGTTTGTGCTCCCTAAACGGCTTTTTGGCGCAAAATTTATGCATGCCTGCTGCAAATTTTCAGTGTGTGTGTGTGTGTGTGTGTGTGCGTCTTTTGAGTGCACTTTGCCAATAATGCGCACAATTTAAGTTGAAGCAAACACGCCCAGTGCAATTGGAATTGCAGCCGCCTGCTGCTCGTTAGATCAGCGAGACATATTCAATTCGCATTCAAAACTTGGCCAGAAGTTCAGGTAATAGCAAAAAGGAAATATAATTTTTTTTTTTTTTTTTTTTTTGTTAACATAATTTATGGGCAGACGCTGAGCAAATCAAATATTTTCATAAATTGCATGCGTGGCAGACAGAGCCCGCACATATTTTATCCACAAAAACAAACTTAAATACACATGTGAGAACACTCTCTCACACAATCACAATTACAAACACACACACACTGACACCCACTCACACACAGTCGCGCAGGTAACACATTCATTTCCGGTTTTGAGCTCATGAATAAATGAATTTATATCGACTATGGATGGCAGTTGAACTGCAGCGCATACTTTGCAGCGCTTATCCTGGCATATCCTAGCTGCCTCCTTCTACTGCTCAGTTTCGCATTCTCTCTGGCTCTCTCGTTGCAGCTCTTGCGATTTTAGCTCGAAACTTGTTTGTGCCTCACGAATCGAATTGGATTTGAGTTTGGATATTCGATACGTAATGCTGCTTAGCACAGAGCCTCGAGCTCTGGCCATCGTCGTGCACAAATGCGTTTATAAACACAGCCAAATGGAGTCGAGTGGAGCCTTATTAGATGCCAGGCATCTGCCATTGAGCCAGGTTAAGGCTATGAATAAACAAGTGGGCTCGTGCCGCTTGCAGTCAAGTCCAACGATTTCCAGCTCTATGAAAGTGTGCTTTTATTCCTGCTAATTATTTGCCTATGCAAGCGGCTGGCAAAGCAAAAGCAAACATTTCATGTATCTTCTCAGCAATTCTAAGAAAATAATAATTTATATCAGCACTTTAGCTCAAAAATCCAACAAGTTTTGGCCAGAATAATTCTCTCTTAATTAAAGCCGGTTTAAACTAAAGAAAGCAAATTTGAAAGGAAGTTCACAATCTGATAGAAAGCAGCTAAAAGATGGATTTTCAACCTTTCCAATTAACACAGTAAAATATTTTTAATTTCAATCTGTAAATCAAATAAAAATAGCTCTCAAAAGGGCAACTAATTTGATTGAACTCGAGTTCAAGTGGCAAAGGGCAGACAGCTCTTAACTGATCCATTTAATATAATCTGAAATGGCCCACCTTAAAGCCACGACCACGACCATGAGCATAGCCACGCCCCCATTGTGGGCGTTAAATGGTACTGATAAAGTGCCACTCGTTGCAATTTCACCCGACTCAAAAAACTTTGCCAAGTTAATTTATGCACAATATCAAAAGCGCATTTCGAGAGGGCGATTGTGAAATGCCTCGAGAGTGTGAATGGGCTAGGGGTGGTATTAAGAGAGAGCATATATATATAGTATATTCAAATAATATATAGTATATAATGTATTTGCCAGCACTCTCATTCAATTGAGTGCTGTTCGCAGATAGCTAAACGGGACGGATTTTTTTTTTTTTTTTTTTTTTTGGGTTTTTGTTTGTGCTAACGCCGGCAATTTTGGTGATATGAAAATCAGCAGTTTTTGAATTCGCAAAGACTTCGCAGTCGCTATGCGCTTTTCTTTTGTGCATTTTGGCAACTGCTGACAGTCTAGACGAGTCGACATTCATTATCGTAAATTTCGAATTTTTATGGCAATTTAAAATTTGTTGAAATTAATGAAACATTTACTGCTTCCCTTTAAGGGAGCGACTCGTTGTACAACAAATTGTTCAGGAAATTTTTAAACTGTTGCACATCAATATGATAACGATGCACACCCACGCCCACACACACACACACACACACACAGCAACATTCACACACCCGCAAAAAACAATATTAATGTGTCGCATTATGCATACGCCGCGTACGCAGCAAACACAAAAAAAAGTCGGTTGTTTTTTATTCAACAAACGCGTTGGCATTTTAATATGTGCGTTAAAAAGTTTGTATCCTGGTGGCAGCGGGACGAATTCGTATGTGGTTTATAGGTTTTTAATAACACTTTTTATACGTCTGCCAGCCGCACAGCACAACAAATCCACGACTTAAATGCTTTACTTCGCTGCCCCACCCGCTGGCCGCTACCCCAAAGCAATAAGCCAAAGTATGTCAAGCATTTAATGGCCAGGCATATAAATCCAAAACACGGCATATTTACACAAAGATTAAGCAAGTTTTATTCTCATATAGAGGTTGATGTCAAACAAGTACAGCCCCAAGACCACCCAAAGATGTTCTCAAAAATAATTCCGTTGCATGTTTCAGCGTTGCAATGTGAGCAAAGTTTTCCAGCAGAATATTGTTTATGCCCAAAAGAAGGTAATGAAATAAACATGTTTAAAAACTAAGCTTTATACATACATAAATATATCATACCCAATGTTAGTTTGTGCTTTAAATATTATTTTTAATCTAAAATTTTTTAGAACTTTGAATATAAAAGAATTATTTTACAACTAACAAATCTATAAATACCAAATAAAATAAAATGAAAAGATATAGTTTGATAATATGAATGTATAATATATATAATTTTATAAGATGTTTTTTCTTATATCAAAAAAGTTATCATTCAGAAAAATAATTAAAGCTATATTATTTAATTTTTTTATATTTGTATTTTTTTTTTATATTTTTTATTTTTTTTTTTTTTTATTTTAATTTTAATTATTATCTATACAAAATTAATGACTTCAAGAAATTAAGTTCATCATTTGTTTCATTTCTTCTCTTGTAAAGTTTTCATTCAATTTCTAAAAAATATTATTAGTTTATTTTTTATATAAATTTGTTTGTTATTGTATTTTAGCTATTTATATTCGAATTGTGTCAATAATCCAAACATTCCAATTATTATTTCTGTTTGAGTTTTACATTTCTATCAAAGTTCCGTTTATTTACTTTTTAAAAATTTTTTTTTAATGTTTGTATTTAAGTATAAGAAAATGTTTTATAAGAACGTTTTCAATTCTTGGAATTTCGGCTTAAATATGTTTTTGTCAGCTTTGGCCCAGACTAACAAATAATAACTGACATTGCAGTTGACTAATGGCGAAAAGCATATGACAAACGAGCGAAAAAAATAAAAAAACTGCTGAAAATTTGTAAGAGTGTCTGTGTGTGTGTATGTGTGTGGCGCTGTAGTTGTGCTAATAGTTGTTGCTATTATTATTGTAGCTGTAGCTGTTACTGACTGGTTCATGCACTTTAATCAGCCTAAGTGCTGGCAAAGGAGAGAGTCAGAGTCAGAGTCAGAGCCAGAGCTGGGTAAAAAAGTAACGTGTAACACGGCGAAAGGGAAAAATTAAAAATGGTAAAACTTTGCTCGTTTGCTGCTCTGATGGTCGCTGGCTCTGCTGCGACTGCGACTGTGACTGTGACTGCGACAGTGGCTGCCATTTCGAATTGGTTATTACAGGGAATCGTCCATACACTTACACCCACAGACACACACACAGACACTCGGACATGCCCACGTCGGCCGTCTCTGTGTGAATGCAATGAGCAGACACGTGCTGCAGCTTTTCCGCATTTGTGTTGACTGTTTGCCTTTGCATTTGCACATATTGTTTGCCGGCTTGAAAAGCCGAAAATGAGAATTGAATCGCATCATTTTTTCAATGTAGCTCTTACTGATTCTCCGATGGTATTTGACATCCATGCAGAAGTGTTCATTTAGCCTAATCAGATTTTGCATAGAGAATTTGAAAAAGTGCTAGCAATCTGCTATGAGCATTGGCCTAAATGAATTCATTATTTTCATTGCAATGCATTATTTAAATTTCGCTTTAGTTTGTGTTTGGTTTCTTTTCATTGACTAAAACTTTCATAAAATTGTATGGTTAATGTAGAAAAAATGTTTAAAGCCAACCATATAACAAATATCATAAGAGAATTGAATTTTGACAATAGAGCTTTCATTGTTTGAGTTTTGCTGTAAATGATTGTTTCACATTTAAACATAAACTATATGTATTTGACTAGGCAGGTTGAAAATGTGGGCGAAAGTAAATCTTTTGTCTTAATTCCTTAAGTATATATTGACAGCTAATGCATAATACGTATTATGCGACTGTGTATGTATAGAAAGTAATTTAAATATTCTTATGTAACAGTATTTCAAAAAATCTAAATTCTTGTTAACTTTTAAAGATATATAATATGTAAGGACAATCGTATATAGCCATTAACAAAGTAAAACCAGATTCTTGTTAACTAAATCATGTTGGCATGTGTAATTTTCATAAACATCTCTTTCTCAAGGCAATTCACTCATAGAAACACACGCTTGTTAACATTACCTGGAGACAAATATTAATCAAAACTCGAAATGCTAAATATAATTTATTTCTTACAATTGAATGCATTCGCTTGAGAGCTTAAGGCCGCAGTCGATAATCAATGGAACAGATGATGAATGACGAGGCCAGAATGTCTAGCCCTGTCTAGATATGATTCTACACAATACAGATTTTTGTGTTTAAAACAAATGTGTGCGGTTCAGCGAGCATGCAGCAAATCAATAACATCAACAATGTCGCCCCAAAATCTATTAATACTCGTAAATATATTCGTATATGTATGTGTATGTCTGTTTGTATGTATTTGATGTGTTCATGTAGATACAGATACAAATGTATCTACAGCCACATGGCAGCGCCAGTAATTCATCTTCATCATTTTTGCATGCCATGCGTAAATCCGTTGCCACGCCCACGAATATTTTAGCATAGCTCAAGTGACAACAGCGTATCAAAAAAACAAAAAACAAAAAAAAAAACAACAAAAAAATGCATAATATATGAAAATCGTTAAAGCGAAATGAAAAGTAATAATCAGTAGCGCGAACCCCTGAAAAAATTGTATAGAATCAAGCAAGGCGAATAGCAAATAGGAGACTCTATGAAAACTGTGTCGGTTAGTGTGTGTGTAAGCTAAGCTGCTCTAATGCACTGTCAAGTGTTTCAACTACCAAGTCTGGCCAAAGTGTTGCCATGAGCCAAGCGCGCACTTTTCAACTTTTCGTTGCATACTTTTGTGGGCCACTTTAATTGCCCATTGACATTTAAATTTATGCGTGTGCGCTTATACATATACATATATATATATATGTATGTGTGTGTGCGTGTGTGTACTGCATGAAAAAGTGCCAACTAACTGGTCTGGTAGCTGTTCAGCGTTGCTCATAAGATTTTATGATTCTAATGCCGCTTGCCAATTTGAAAGTGGCGCAAGTTGATTATAAGCCATCAGAGCAACGGAGCAGCAGCAGAGAGGTTGGGTCACACGACTTTCGCATAAACTTTGTCAAGTCTAACCAATTATTTGGCCACACTTTTTGATGAGTTGCTTAGGCAACAGATTTCTGAAAGTTTCCCCATTATTACTATCATTATTTATAAATACATTTCCTATATTGTGTAATCTATTTTAGCTTTTGCTTTGATTTGCGCGGAGTGATATAAATATAATTATATCCTTGGTAAATTTAGTGTGAGACATTAGTGAAAAAAGGAAAAATTGCAAGAATTTAAACAGACTAAACTCATAATAAAAATAGTTGTAGAAGAAAAAATCGTTTGAAAATAAAAATATTGAAATTAAATATATTTAATAATACTACATTTATTTATTTATTTATTATTTTTGAATCAAATATATTTAAATAAAATTGAATGATATATTAGTGAACATTATTTAACTTTATATATATAGCAATGTCGAATGGCAAAACTTATTCGTAGAGTATTCAAATTGTAGCTGCTGAAAGGTTTTTACTTAGGTAATTTTTTCAGCGTCTTTATTTCGGGCTGACAGCAGCAAATTAGCATTAGTAATTTGTATGCATGTGTGTACAAATTGAGTGTTGCCTGGCAGAAATTTCATTTTCATTTTCATTTGGATTTTTTTATCTCTTTATTTTCATTGCTTTTTTCATGAAGTGCGAAAACTCATTTGGATCGCGCACTTTGACTAACCAAGTTATTTCTATGCATTTCAATTATTTGCAGTATTTTCTACTTATTTTTAATTTATTTTTTTTTTTTTTTTTTGGAGGCACAGTTCATTAAGCTGTTTAATTCAGGGGCGGACGTATGAAACACGCATACGCCATGTGCGCCGGCTGACAAAGGCATTGGTCTAAAAGCATTTCTGGCGCGCACATTTCTTAAATTGTTTTTTACCAAACACTTTATGCGGCTGTGGCATGCCCCAGAGAGCCGCCCACCGACTGGTGCAAGCGCTTTTGTGGCGTCTTATTTCTATGCGCACTCACACGATGTTTAGCTAACCCTTTACACATTCATTACGCGCGCGCTCTGAGGCGCTGGGCGTGTGCATATTTCGCGCTTATGTATAATCAGCGCTGTCTATGCGTGTGCGTGTGTGTGTGCTTCCTCTTTTTCCTTTCAATTCAGTGTATGTGTATGTGGGTAGCAAAGTTGGCAAAGTTTTGAGCGCTTTAAGCAGAGTGCCATAAAATTTAAATCAGCTGAAAGTGCTGTCTACATGCTGGCAAACGGGGCCAGCGCTAATTGATTGATGTGAGCACAGCAATTTCAAGGCAATTTCAAAGTTCAACAATGGTTCAACAATGGCTCAACATGGCCCTACAACCGACAACCGACAACCGACAGCCGAATGGAGACTGGAGACAGGAGACAGGCGACAGACGCAGACGTACAGGCCACACAAGATGGATGCAAAGGGCCAGCTGACAGCTGCAAAAGATAAACACAAGAGAGTTCCCTCCTCATCTCCTGCCTCCAGCTTCGTCTGTGCCTCCCTCTCTGACTCCACTTGCAATACCATCTCCATCAGCTTTAGCTCTTCAGCTGCAATCACTGCACTTTTTTGTATACCCTTGCAGTGGCTATTCTGAATTCACAAATCACAATGATTGTGATGTGCATTTTCGGAACGGGTCAGAGATTGTATTTATTTCGATCTGTGTCAAACCGTTAGTTAAAAAAGAAGGAAATGCATTTCAGTTGAGACCATTTAAGGTATATCTGTATATCTCCTCAGTGATTTATAAGTCTACGCCCGTCGATCTTCATTATGAAATGTGAGCTCAACTTTTATAATGGAGGCAACATTTCAGTTAGTCAATTTATTCGTATATTCTGTTTAAGAGTGAAGCAAATAGCTCAAATTAATTTCAGATGCATAAGTGTTTCGACTAGAACCATGTCTACATATACATAGTTAAACATTTAATTGAGTATTTTCGAGTACATATTTGCAGAGTATTTACATTTCGTTCATCGAATCCTTCTTTATTCTCCTACATAGCTGATTTCTTTTTTTAATTTTTTGTCATGTCAGCAACAGGAGCTGTAGATATAGCGGGTTCCTTAACTAGACGTTCCGCTCTCATAGAAAATGCAAAACAATTTTAAGGCTCTCTAACGATGTATGCGATACGTCGTTTGGCTATAGCCACAGCCACAGAGAGATAGATGGAAAGAGAGCGAATGAGAGGGTGAGAGAAAGGTAGGGAGAGTGAGAAGGAGACACTCGGTTCTGTGTGTCAGACAGTATTCGAGACGCGGCAAAGATGTGGCGACGCAGTGAACTCATTAAAAGTTTGTTTAGCTAAGTTGCAACAAAACGCTGCAGCTGCGACAAATGTTAAGCGTTGCATGTGCAATGCCTAAATAATATGCAGGTGGCAGCAATGCATTCACGATTTCGCGTCGCCTTTAGATAGCGTTTAATTAATTTAATGAGCTACCTTCTGCCAAGCGCTACGTATGCCATTCGCCATTTGCGATTTGCCATTTGCCATTTGCCATTTGCTGTTGTCTGCCTCCTGCTAATGACTTGCGCTTCACGCAGCCAAGCAGCCAAGCAGCCAAACGTGCAACGTGCAGCTCGTTACCATAACAGCCAGCCAGGTGGCAACATTTTGCCAATGAAGCCAACGGGCTGGCGCTTAGTTAATTATTGGCGTTTGCGGTGACCAGCGCAAAGCGTATTAATTTATGACACGCATACGCCATGCTGTACAATCTCACACACATAGCCGTTATGATACCTGCCAGCAGCAGCAGCAGCGGCATCAAATGGGGGAATTAACGGTGCTGCGGCTGAAAGCTGTTTCGGAGCGTTTTTTTTTTTTGTACTTGGTCCTTGTTGTGGTTGTCGGTCGGCGCTCTTGAACCATAATTTGCAATGAAATGTTGCAGCTCAGGTTAATTAATAAAAGGTTATGTTGTTGCATCATGATTTTCGGAATTTCACAAGCAAGCGCTATAAGCATAAATATCAAAGCTGCGAAACTCAAAGCTAAAATGCTGATGGTTTGCTTTACGCAGAAGTTCAGTTACCTGGCGCATTGCGCGGTTGCTGAACCAGCGCTCACACGACCACAAAACATCAGCTCACTTCATTTTGGGCGGCCATTAATTAATTATTTAGAGGAATTTTAATTAACATTTTATATTCTTGTTCAATTTGAGATTTCTTATTGTTTGCTTTTCCACTGACAGTATTTAAAATATTCGTTTTCTCAGCTTGTTGAGCTGATGTTCGTCTCTGTTCAAAATTCGCATCAATCAACATTATTTGAAATTTAATAAAATCCTGTACGAAAGAGATAGCAAAAATATATTCAAAATTGAGTTAATTTAATTTCCGACTTTATACGCTTTAAGCTTGATTTCATTTTATAAATGATTGTGATTTAAATGACCAAACATTGACGAAATATCTATATATTATGCTATATATACATATAGACAATATATATATATACATATATCCATTTTATATTATTTTCTTCACATATTGAAATAAATCAATCATTGCGTGAAATGTTTTATTTATATTTTAAATTATTTTAGTTTTATCTTTCCTCTGCACTCGCTTTTTACTTGAATATTGGATTTCGGTTTGAATATATATTTTCTCAACTTTTGTAGTGACCGAATTGGCGGCTGCTAATTAGGCTTGTGCGTTGGCATCGCATTCACTTATCTGCCGTCGCACATTTCCGCCGCCGCCCATAAAACGGAAAACCACTTGAAAAGAAGGCAACGCGGCCAAAAGGCACAGCAGCCCAGCAGCAACAGCAAAAGCAACAACAAAAGCAAGAGCAACAGCAAAAAGGAAAAGCAAGCCACAGCCGCAGCCGCAGCCACAACAAAAAGAAATGAATGCTGGCGAACAGGCAACAGACATGGGCAAGTTTTAGGCCAACGGACGTCGAGAATCAAAAGAAGAGGCAGACGAGTGTAGTATGTGTGTGTGTGTTGGTTGGCGTTGTGTGTGTGTGGCTGCTTTAAAAGCGAAGGCAAACATTAGCGAACACATATTTGCACTCAAATTGAATTGAATTGAATTTTAGGCATAATCTAATATCAACTGTGAACAACGAACTATTTGGCCAAAAATGGCGGCTAACGCCAACGGAAGTGCATGTGCGGCTGTGCTGAAATGGCCGACAATTTGGTCGAATTTGCTGCGTGGGGCAGCAAGATAAATCAATTAACGTGCCGCCGCACAGGGCACAAACAAAACAATTAATCAAGATACTGGTTTTTAGTTACATACGTACGCGGAAATGAGGTAATTGAAAAGCCATCGATTCAATGACAGCTTCGGGATCAATATGTGTGTGTGAGTGTGTGTGTCTGTGGGGTCAGCATCTGGCACATGTTCGCACGCGCAACTGACAACAATTTGTTAAAATTTAACGCTTTATTTACTGCTGACTGGCTGAATGCCTGAATGGCTGACTGGCTGCGACTGCTGGAGCAGAGGGGGGCAGGGGCCGGAACACGATTTCTTCCCAGTCTTCCCCACGGACTGCCTGGACACTGTGAAGTGTCCACGTTGAACGACAGTTTGACATCTCTAAATAAAGTTTGCAGTGTCTAGCTACGTGTGCCAACCAATACACACCACACACACATACACACACACACACACACACATCTTGACAATCTAATGGTGTTGAGGTTATTTATACAATACGCTCACTGCAATCACTCAAATATTCAACAGACTGCAGCCAATGACACGACTGGCTGACTGGCACGAAGTGCTGGGACATCTTAAAGCGTTTACCAGAGCTTAATTCAATTTAGGCGAGTGAGTGGCTGGAGACCAACAAATCTAATATTCAAATTATATTTTATTGCTTTAGATGCAGTTGGAAAAACAGACAGGAAGAATATAAATTACGTAAGGCTTTAAAAATGAAATATTACAACTTGCTTAGGGAGGGACATTAAAAAGAATACGAATTTATATATGAAAATATGGAATCTAGAATTATATACTCAGATAATATTTGTTTATTGAATCTAGATTCATATCCTCAATAAAACATGACAATAATTGTTTTTTTTTTTTTAACTTTTTAATTGTAAATTATATTTAAGTATAATTTAATATTATACTTATTAAATATGTATGAAATTTAGATTCGTTGCACTTTAATGAAATATTTAATTGGGAATGTTTTTTCAAACACAATTTTACGGTTACAGCTTAAAGGTGTTCAATTATAAAGCAAAGTGATAACATTTGTGCGTGCATTAAGCGTATTCCATAAAAGGAATTGATAGCACTATAAGCCAGCAGTACTCATTAAAAGTTCTACAACAAATTGCTCTCACTTGAAGTAAAATATAAGAGATTTAAGGAATGAAGCGAAGCAACTGCTGCAAATGTTTATATTAAAGAGCAACTTTTATAACCCAGAGCAACTGGCGAGCCGTGACCGCAGAGAAGGGTCATAACTCAGCGGTAAAGCGCATTATATGAGCCACCCGATACACATTCAGCTACACTCAGCTACTCAGCTGCTCAGTTGCTGAGTTACTCAGTTACTCGGGCACTCTGGCCATCAGATATTTGGCATTGCATTTAATTTGAACAGCACTCGAAATTAATGGGCAGTGAGCGCCGGTTGTATCAGGGCGAATGGATGGCGAGTTAACAGAGACAAATGTGAAAACAAACTGGAAGCACTCCAGCCCTTATTACATGTCCAATCCAATCCAGCGCAACTGGCCCAAAGGCAATTAAATAACGTGCGCGATTTGCAATAATTCGACAATAATTAACCAGCTTTTAGTGTAAACACAAACAGAGGCCATGCCCATCGGGATTCTGGTGCCCTGCAGCCCTTGAGGCGGGCCCTCGCTGCGTTTACGCAATGGCGTTAGCTGATTAGCGGCGCGGCGGGGTGAGGCGCGACGCGGTCAATGTTGCAATTTATCAAAGCTGCCACAAGTTTTTTCGCTTGTTGCAATTCACAATGTTGCACCCAAATTGCAACAAGGGAGGGGAAATGGAAATTCGCATTGCATATCGAATGCGCAGCTGAGCGCCGAAATGTTTGGGCCAAAGCGCTGAGCGCTGGGCGCAGAGCATCGGGAGCTGGCGAGTTGCAATAAATAAAACAAATGAGAGCAGCGCGCAGGTATTTACATAATTTCGATTATTTTTGCGAAGCTAGAGTACTGTCTAAGCTGACAGCAGTAACAACAACAACAACAATATTGGCCACATTGGCGACATCAATGTTTGCAGTATGGAAATTGCAGTTTGTCAGTTTGGCATTTTGGCGCGAAAATGTGTGTGCATGAAAATTGAGTTTCCAATGCTTATGCATATACGCACACACACTCAGACACATACATACATACATATAAATATATTTATTATGCTTGTCTCTGTTTGCATTTGCCAAATGCAATCTTAACAAGATTTCTGGTCGCTCTGCCTGCAATACATTAAATTGCAATTTTAATTTGCTTAGCACGCGCTAAGCTCGCTCTCTCTTTATCTTTCTCTATCTTTCCATCTCTCTCTCTCTCTCTCTCTCTCTCTCTGTCTCTCTGAATTCTCTTCGAGTGCTCAGCTCTTTAGCTTAGTCTGCCAGTCGCTCCGGTTTGCTGCCTGTGCACCACATGGCGTATGCGTTATAGAGTCGTATAGGCATACACAAACACACGGACAAACATATATGTATACAAACAGACATACATATGTACATATATGCATGCACTCACGCCTTGTCTGCAATTTTAATGTTGCTGCTGCTGTTGTTGGCTGTTATTGTATTTGTTATTCTTCTTCTTATTGTTGCTGTTGTTGTTATTGGCGGTGCGGCTGCTGTTGTTCCACCTGCAGCTGCGGCTCAGACAGTCGCCAGATACTTGAGCATTAAAAATTTAAATAAAATTGCAGAGAAACAGCGTGAAAAAAGGAAAATGGTATTGGCTTCTGTTTCATATATGCATCCATATACATATACGTAGACATATGTATACATACATATATGCTATATGAAAATGGATATTGGATAGCTGTACTGGGCTCTGCTCTGTTCTGCAGTACGTGTTTGGATTCTACTCAAAGTACTGTTACAAACAACAGTTCAATTGCTTACAACGATAAACATTTGAATATGCTTAAGAGCAGTTGGCTTTAAAGCCATTGCCTTCGATATTACGTATACGCAGTGATTACATTTTATTGTTAATGTGTTTCTAGCAAAATATGTTTGCCAATGGCCTTTATTAAACTAGTATATATAAAAATAATTCACTAAATATTTTTAAGACGAAGTCCAAACACATTATTTCCATCTGGTAAACAATTTTTTGTGACATCAATATATTAATATATTTAATAAAATCTTAATCAAATTCCTACTTAATTATTTAAGTATTTTGTGTGTATATAAAATATATTATTATTATTTTTTACTAATAAATACTTGATATATATAATTTATATAGGTTAAAATAATTTCATGATTTTTATTATCAATTTCAAGTTCAAATTTATATATTCTATTGTTTCTACAGCATGCTTTATACAAGTTGTGCTTTTACAAAGATTTTTATTCACTGCTAAAATTAACAGAAAATAAAAAAAAAAAATATCCGCGTACCTCCATTGTCAATCGCGGAGAGAGAAACGTGGGAGGATTCATGAAACTTGGTTTCTGGCCAATTTTTCGGCGCACAGCGACACACAGACATAAGCACGTTCATTCAGTTTTTAAATAACCAATCTGCATGTATTTAGCCAAACAAGAGAAAACAAAAAATACCCGAAAATTCAATCAAAGACGAAGATCTGCTAAATGGCAAAGCGAATCACGAGGGAAGTGCAGCCAAAGCAGGAAGAAAATATCCAATTGGTCGTTGCATAAATTTATCTAATTAATTGACATTTCGACAAATTACACTAAATACATATCTATATGGGGAATATTGTGCAACTATTGCAAATTTGTTGATCATTAGCGTAAAATGTGCAAGCCCCAAATACGATGGAAAAGAACGCGGCATGAGACAGTCGCAAGGAATTTGCAACGTCAAATGAAGTGAATATCAACGAACGACCTTCAACATGAAATGCGACGTAAAATAAATTTATCTCAATTATATATGTATATAAAAATACATGCATGTGTGTTGTCGGCACAAGTATGTGTGTGTGTGAGTGTATATGTAGATGTATATGTGCTACTGCTTTTCAGTTTGCGCTCATCTGCGCTGCTAGCTGGGAATAGCTTAAAGACAAGACGTGAAAAGTTGTGTATATATTTATATTATATATATATATATATATATATATATATATATATATATATATATGTGTGTGTGTGACTGTGTGTTTGTTTGTTTTACATTCACCTTGGAAGCACACAAAAATTAATAGAAAAATATAAATGATTTTCATATTTGTGCGGCAAACGCGTAAAAAATATGAAATATCTATCGCCCTACAGTAAATACTCGTTACATGAGAAATCGACTATTTTCATCTGTTAACTTTTAATTAAAGCTAAACAGGATTTAATTAACATAAATACGAGTCGAAGCGTGTGTGAGAATAGTTCAAAAATGATGAAGAAAATGGAGAATGATTAAGAATCGGTATGACGTGACCTCAAATGTGGTGTGAAGTCAAATTGTTCAAGCATGAATGATGACGAGCTTGTTAGATGTGGTTGCATATGCGGTGCGATGAATGTGGCATGGGACTCTGACAATTGGAGAACAAACCCAATTTGCATAAATACTGTGAGAATTTGACTTGAAGTGGGTAAATTGCAGTGGAAATACACACAACAATGAAATATACGCTTAAATAATGCTGAAAATATATTTGATTTCTCCCGTTTTATAAGCAATATAATGCTTGAGTTTGCCATCTACAATAGATAGACTTTACTGTGTCCCGAATATCTCTTAGCTACATATACGAATATTTGTGCGCAATACATGACGCCAACACACGAGGCGCTCGTTGGCCAGTATTTTTATGCATTTTTTGTCGGCTGCTGTCTGCGTGTTTTTAAATGTTTAAACAAAAAACAGTATGTACGAAAATATTGTGTATACTATAGCATCTAGCTCGGTGGCAATTTGTTTGAGTTGGCGCTGATATAGCAATTGAATACATAAATTGTGTATTTAGCAGACTAAACCAGCGATTCATAAAGTAAATATGAAGTACTGGCAGAGCTTTTAAATCATTTATAAAATTTGATTTATTTAAAGTATTTTATGTTTATTCATTTTTTAATGAATTTCCCTGCGTGGTTTGGCAATTTCCGCTCAAATATATACATACATTCATTTCTATTTCCGCTTCGTTTTTCATTTTTGAGCGGACCTAATTTAAGGAGAGCTTGGAAGAGCTTGCCGAGATTATTTGGCTAACGGACAGTGTCCCCAATCGGAAATTGAGAAATCAGCTTTCGCACCATTAGCACATAATTCAGCTGTGACAACAGCCTACACGCACTCTGTCCCACACACACACACACACACACACACACACACACAAAGGTGACAAATAAAAACTTTGCAATTTGCCAACACACACGCGCACACACCTACATACTCAGAAAAGGGTTCAGGTTCTTCATACCTGTAGCAAAAGTATTTCCGTTTGTTGTTATTTGCCAATTTGAGAAAACAGCCTGGGAAATCGAGCCGCCGCAGTGTAAAACCTTTTTTTTTTTGCCTGTGCCTGGCTTGTGGGCGTGACGCAGGCGTTGTGAGGTTGCCCAACAGTAAATCACGACACCCGTGTGCGGTCACACCCCTTCCCAGCGACAACAAAAAATAAAAATAACGCAAAAGCCAACGCAAACACACGTACCGCAGTCAAGATACCCTCTGCCAGCTGATGATTAGGGAGTATCAAGTAATATAAGCGGAAATGTGTTTTTGGTTGAGCGATATGACTATGACTATCATCATTAGAATCTTAAGGGAAATATGTACCTAAATCTAAAAGCTTGAAACATTTATCAAATATATTGAATAATTGTTATTAAAATGATTTAATTATATCACAATATTGTCTAGTTAGTGTTGCTTCGGCATCAACAGCATCTACTCTCTAGATTACAGCAAAAATATAATATTGCATGATGTATAGGGTATTTCTAGTCGTTAGTTAGTGCCTACAATGCTCATACTCGTCTGATTTTAACCCGTTGGCCCTTTCATTTTTCAAATTGCTTCGCGCTTACCATTTTTCAAGCTACACGCTTTTGCCTTTATTCAGCCTGACTTTTGTCTCACAATCTGTCTCTCCTCTACTTGCGCCTCTCTCTCTCTCTCTCTCCATCTCTCTCTTCTCCCTCTTTCCCGTCTCTTCCGTTTTCTGTTGTGCCGCTCATCCAACTACTTGACACTTCCGTTTCCGTTTGAGTCAGCCTGACATTGTCTTCGGTTTCTAAGCCAGTGTGAAATTTCAAAGCTGAGCCACTGTAGTTACACTTGCGCATACCGACGACCCCCTTTCCCCCTTTGAATTTACGTTTGACGTTTATCCTTCAGCGCCTTTTCGTTGCCAGCGCCCAAACTTTAATATGAATGCCAAAAAATGAGCGAAAAAAGCAAAGTGAATACCATTTGCTTTCAGTGTTTTATGCGTGAAATTTATTGTTTCTGACAATGAAAATGGCGGCGCAAACGTTTCCTGATCAGAGCCCTTCTTATCTATGGACCCTTTTCCTCTGCTCGTTTTTTGTTGTCTGCCGGCTCCATTGTCGTTTTTTATTGAAATTCATGTATTTTTAAAAGCCTTGGCCATTTGGTAGCTGAGCCGCATTGGCTGTAAATCGTTTAAGCATTTGTTCTGTATTTTGTCTTCTGTTTTGCTTTTGCTCGAATTATTTTCGTTTGATTTTTACAGATATTTCGATGTTGTTTGCTTTCGGCTTTTGACGTTTATCTGAGCATAAAAGTTAATGTTTTGCATCATGGCGCACATATGTTTATTGCATCGTAGACCTATATTAAAGCGTAGTTTGGAGGCGATATCTAAACTGCCAATGGGCCCGAAATGGAACAGCTGCTAATCTATAGATTTGCCTTGATTTGATTTGTCTATGTGCCGTTTGTTGCCTTGTTAGCTTCATATCAAGGGTTGCAATGAATGGATAGAAGTTTCCGTTATTCTTTTCAGCCGTCCGCAAAGAAAAAAGACCAAATTTAGCAAAGATATTTTCTTTTCAGTAATGTAGTTTTACTCTATAAGAATTTTGTTTGATTAAGAACTTAAATATTTCTTATCTTTTTTATGGACTGTCGATTTATTTTGTGACCTTGACGAGTAATCGGAAACCCCCCAACGAATATGAAGGAAAAGAGAAAGCACAGCTATTGTTTATTATTATTTCAAGTCAACTGTTTGGTGTCAAATAAGTTCGGAAGTTGCACTCGATATAATTATGTTAACCCAAAATCGATATAATTGAGTCTGGTAAATAAGAAAGTAAAATTTTTTATCCACATGGCTCTGGAATCTTAACTTTTTGGAAGATTTCGAGAAACGTCCGACTTCGACATATGCATTATGAACTAATGGCAAACTATGAATTGGAAAGCCCCAAGAGGCTCACCCTAATCAAAATATCAATAATTTTCGGCCTTAATTATTATGCCTGAAATCAGTGAATCAGTCTACTAAGTTGTTGTTCCTTAGACAGAATTATTTCGTTATTATGCTATTCAAATCTTTAAAATCATATGGAATACTATTAATATTTATGTAATTGTACATAAAGAGAAACAGTTATTATTAACTTTACGTACTTTGCCGATTGACCTTGATCTTCGCTTATCAGAGACAACAATCAGTCTGAGGCTTTAAATAGAATACGCATAATGCTGGGCTGTCCCAAGTTGAACAGATAAAATCCATACGCCGTAGATTCTATAAATTATTGTCCGCTATAAACTATTCGAGAAGTGTTGTAAAAGCTTTTTAATGCCCAATTTACAGCTGTTATCAGAGTCGTATACTTGCCGGCATATCAGCAGATAGGTGCACATGGGTACAACTATATACATACATACATGTATATGCATCATATATATAGTTAGATATTTTTAAGGTGAAACGCCAGACCTTATCTTATCATTTATCACTTGTCACTGATACACTGATATACATAGGCGTAGTGTTCTTGTTTTAATATCTCACTTCAACTATGCCACATATATGTATGTACGAGTATTATTCCTTCAATTAGTTGGTAACTAACGTATTTAGTTCAGTGACTTACCGCCTTCCGGCTCTGAGTCATCTATGTAGATCATTTTCCTCTGGCTGCGTCCCTTGGCGCTGGGTTCACGTAGACGAGTGCCCGTCTTGGCGGCTTGTACTTTACAATAAATATGTAGGTATATGTTGGTGTATGTAGGTATAGATATATTCAATATATATTTTCTATATATTTATGAGCGTTTTTTGTTTGCACACACTTCGAAGCTTTTTGCTGGTATCTATAATATTTCGTACAAATTTCTTTTTATAACACAAAACATTTCGTTTTTGCGTTGTGGCAAAAATAAATGATTTTTTCTTTTGACAGAACTTCACTTCACAGCGAGAGATTTTGTTGTTTTGATGTTATTTACGTTGTTATTTGTTGTTCTCGTTTATTTGTGGTTCTGCTACGCACTTAGACGAAATGACACAGGATTATTTGGGATACTTTATATTTCTGCCTGACTTGTTGATCGATACACGTTGCGTATGCGTAATATTAGCAAAATAATTGTAGCTAACTTTCTGGGTTATTTCTTTGAACTGCTTCGGGTTGTGGCTGTGGCTGTGGCTGGGGCTGAGGCTGCCTTTTGATTGCGTGCTATTGTGTCATCGTCATCGCGAGCGAGCGTTTAGCATCAAACTGTTTTTGGCCTGCGCCACATTATTTGATTTGGGGCTTCGCGTTGCCAATAATTTCTGTTCTTTTGTTGCTTTTCGCTTTTCGCTTTTCGCTTTTGCTTTTGCTTTTGGCTTTTTGCTTTTGGTTATTGCCTATGTGTGTTGCGCTCTTGGGCGCTCAATTATAAATGTGTTTTGCCTGATAGCTGGCAGCCTGGCAGGCAGCAGGGGCAGGCAATGCGAAGGGGCCGGTACGACTTGTCGCCGATCGACTCGACTCTGACTCGAGTCTCCGAGTTTCTCAGGCTAGCCCAGTGCCAGTGCCAGCGCCAGCACTCGCGAGCGTTTTTCTATTTATAAATAAATCACATATAAAAAAAATTGAAAAGGGAAAGATACAAATACACTAGTTGCTGCTGCTCTGTAGTTCTATCTGTATCTTTATCGGTATCTTTGCCTGTTTAGTTATAAAAATAAATTGCAAAACAATTTGTTTGCTGCTCGGTCTCTTTCTCTCTCCGTCTCTCTCTCTTTTTGCGGCTTCCATGTGGTAAGCGAATGAAAATGATTTTCCCTACTGCCGCTTAGCACATTTTTGTAGTGTGTAAACTTTTTATATATCGTTTTTTTCTTTGCCAAGTTTTTGCCCACCTAGTTGCCGTCTAGTTATGTGTTTATATATGCATCTCTATATATTTTCATGAATATTACCGGGTATTTGCTTCCTATTGTCCCGCCCAGTCGCCTCTAATCTCTCTGCTGCCAGTTTTTTCCGACTCGCAACTTGTTGCCATCGTCAGCTGCATTTTCGCTCTGGGCAGGTGTCACGTTTTTTCTCTCTTTATTCTTTCGGGAAGTAGCTTATATTATATTTTTGACCTTCGTTGAAATTTGGCTTATCAACTATAAATATTACTACTATTTTGATATTTCGATTGTTTTTGTTGTTATTTTACATTCTTGTGAAATTAAATGCATTAATAAAATTGGTAAAAGTTTTATTTTATTTTTTTTATATTTTTATCAAAACCTACGATGATGATAATTATCTATCAAAGATAATTAAAACTGTTATTTAGTGTACTTTTCCTAGTTTTTATGTCCATCATCTTAACTTTGAACTAGATTACAATCATGACTAGAGCAACATGCTATCCCAATGTGAGTTTGGATCTAGTCAGAGCAGTCTAGTAGTAGGACTGTAATAAGAAGCTACGAGACTCAGCTACCGAATTCCGCACATTCCTGAATCCGCTGGGGTTTAAGGTCTCTTTCTCTTTGTATTTGTAGATCAAGTGTGAATTATAAATATTTGAAAAGTTCTTCAGACATCAGCAGGCACATTATCTGGGCCGCATTAAATTAAATTACGCTTTTCTATATTTATATGGGTTAACATCATGGCCGATAAGAGCAAGCTCACACACCCCCCACACAATACCTGTGGGCTTGACTATCTTATCAGACGGAAGAATGCTTAATTGCCGGACGAGCGGCCAATAAATGCGTCATCATAGTAATGCAGATAAAGAAACCTAAGGAAACATGCAACAGCAGAGAGAGAGAGAGAGAGAGAGAGAAAAAGAGAGAGAGAAGTATAACAAGAGAAAAGATTGAGAGACAGGTGGAGTAAGCATTCGTAACTACAGATGGACTGCATTCTGGTTCTAATTGGGCCGCTTTGTTGCAGGCGTCCAACTTAAATTGCTTTAAAACGTAAACAACAATACGAACTAAGCCGACAGAGCATAGCATAGTCGACCGCTCGCCCGAAGCCGGGCCAATACAAAGAGAAGGAGAGAGTGAAAAAAAGAACACGTTGCGTATACGCCATGTGGTCGGACTTCAGCCCAGAGTGGACAGCAAAAGCAAATAAACACAACGCTGTCTGCCGACGTGTTTCGACGCGTTTGCGGCTGTGAACAGGAGTCGACTGGAGGGCACTGCTTTAAAGCCACGGCAGGAAGCGAGCAGAGATGAGGTGAGCCAGAGAAGGTCGCAGAGGGGTTGGCGTGGCACTAAGCCACGTTTTGATTTGCAAAAGGTCCGGCAAATGCAAGAGGCTTTGATGCACTCTCTAAAGTGACTTGGTCCAAGGCAAACGTTTTAGTCCAGCTCGAGCTTTGTTTTAAATAATGCAAATCCCTTAAATGCGCTAAACGGAGCGAACTTCAGCTCAGTCTCCACATAGAATGTTCCTTTTTTTTTTTATTTTTGTTTTTTTTGTGTGGCTGTCTTTCACTTAAAAATCGAATCGAAAATCGCGCACACGGCACGTTTTTGTTTTCCTGTTTTGCAGTATTTGTTGTTGGTGTATTTTGCTTCCGGCCGTTTAGCTAGGCGTTGTCCAAATGCTTTTCGTGATCAGAAAAACAACTTTTTGTTTGTTATTTAGTGTGCACGAAATCATTTAGCGAGTGCAAGCGCCTTGCATTCACAATTGTTTTGCTTGTTATTTACTTTTATACTTTTCTGTTGCTATTATTATTTTCTCCTCTTCTCCTCTCTTTTTTGCGTCGCTGTGTATTTTATTTGTTTTCTAAAAGTGTTTACATATCAATGCTGCACAGTTTTTTGCACATATTTTGATAGCATTTTTACACGGATTTTCGTTGTCGCTGCACTCCGCACGGCTGCTCATTGCACGCTGAACTGCTCGGAAAATATTTAGTTTTTCACAATTTCAATCAGGCTTTCGGGAGAACTTTTTTCGTATGTGTATTTCGGGCTGCCAACGCCTCGTGGCGCTATTTTCGTATTGTTCGTGCACATTTTTCGAAACAATTTTCGTTTCTGTTGTCCGTGCGTTTTTTGTATTTTGATGACCTGTAGGAGAAAATATAGGCTCGATTGAAATACGATTTATCTATAATTTTGAAATTCAAATGTGAAGCATATACTGGCGCAAAGTAATCTACGAATGTACCGGACATCTTCAGGTCGAGCACTTGTTGTAATAAACCTCATAGTCTATATATCCGTTATCTACGGATATCACTTTTATATCAAATTCCCGTCACTGGGTATTGATTCGTCGTTCATTTGCTACAATTACGTTTCTCACTTATTTTGTAATTTTGATGCGGCTCTGCGGAGTGGGGAAGGGAGAGTGCAGAGTGCAGACTGCGTGCTGTTGGCGCAACATAAAGCCAATGTGTTTACCGCGCCAAACTTCTTTGGAGCTAATTATAAACCGAATCTGTGGGCATTGCATGCAACACAGCAATGGACCATTAGCCCCAATTCTATGTGGGCGTGCGCTCCAGACGCCTTCCAGCATGTTGCTATACGTGCGACGTAGCAGGAAGCTCAATGTGTGCCACTAAGTTTATTCGCTCTAGAATTTTTAAACAAGTTTTTCGGCTCTACAGGTTGTCGATATTTCCATTATATTTATTTGAGTTTGCAAGTTAATAAAACATAATTCAAGACACATTTACAGTATATATAAATTTGATTGCCCATTATTAAAGGTCTAGCGTATTTGATATGCGTCTAATATTTTATAGACATCGGATTCTTCAGATGCCAGCGCGGTCCTGTGGCGCAATGGATAACGCGTCTGACTACGGATCAGAAGATTCCAGGTTCGACTCCTGGCAGGATCGATTTTTTATTTTTATTTTTTATTTTTATTCAAGTTATTTTTGAGCTATGAAGTAAAGCCTCTTCTTAGATTCTTAAAATAACAATTAGGAATTAAACAAAAAAAATCAATTTAAATTTCTTAAAGTCACCTATTAAATCATTATGCAATTGGTATTTTCGGTTCTCTGTTTTCTACACTTAAAACTGTATGCTCAGCAAACTTCGAAGTACTCTAATTCTCCAGTTGGCAAAATATAGTACTGCGCCCAACGTGGGGCTCGAACCCACGACCCTGAGATTAAGAGTCTCATGCTCTACCGACTGAGCTAGCCGGGCTGGTTGGCCGCAATCCGCTAAAAATATTATACTATATAAATAGGTGAGTCCACAATGATTTAATAATATCTTGAGTTGTATAACTTACCTATTTAATTATTGTAATTATTTTGTTTTCCTTAGTTTCTATATCTCTTCTGCAATTATCTCTCACTGACCTTGAAATACTCACACACACCCACACACACAGATAGACACAATATTAGTGAGACTCTTTCTCTAACCACATGGCGTCTTCCATGTTGGCCATCTACTCTAATTCATTCTGTTCGCCTTTCATCTCAGCGTGCGCTTTTCGGGCTGTTGTCTTAGCCGCAATTATTTTTTCTGGGTCATTAATGGAAAATATGCAAAGTATGCAGACAAATGGCAATATAAATTATTTAATTTCCACAAACATATTTTCGCCTGAATTTTATGCTATATGGAAATGTACACACACACACACACACACACACACACACAGAGAAACACACATACATCTTATATAAATATTTCATTCGGTGCTCTCTAAGGTCGTCGCCGAGTCGTTGACTGCAGCTGTGCTCGACTTTTGTTGTTGGTCTGGTTGGCGCCGCATTTTACGACAGTTCACGCACATAATAGCTTTGTATATAAAAAAAAATATATATGTATTTATATAGATCTATATATACGTATATATGTGTCAGTGATGTCGCTGGCTGCTGCTTTATTATTAAAATTAGTGGCATTTGGCCTTTTGCAGCGCGTTGACAGCCAGAAATCAATGTTAACGTGGCCCGAAGCGCTACAAATTTATGAGTCTCGTCGGCCTTGTCGCTTGAACTTGTGTCAAAGTGGCACAATGACAAAGATGCGCAATCACAGTGGCCAGTAAATGCAACAGCAGGCTATAGCCACGGGCAGCAACAGTCTGTCCCAAAGTGACCAACAAGGAGATTTCAATTGATACCCTGTAGAGCAGCACAGCATGAATGGAATATGCGGTGTGGTTAAGAAAATAAGCTAAGAATATGGCTATATGTGATATGGACTAAGAGCTAATGCTCTGTCTTTTGAGCATAATTTCGTTCTAGATGGTTGGCATGAAGGTTAGTTATGATGGTGTGATTGGCTTTCTTGTCACACTTCGATAAATATGTAAGTGTTCAGGCATTATTTTTACATTACATCTTCTATCTATATATATAAAAGAGAGTTGTGTAAAAGTGTCCAAGCACTTATAACTCGAGATCTGCTGGACCAATTTTCATGGTTTTTGATTTGTTGGATTTGTCTCCGCAACGAGTTTAGTATAGGGTCTTAAAAATACTGAAAAAATTTGCCGAATACTTGAAAAACGCGGTTTTTTCCCCAAAGGTTCAAATTTTTTTTATACCCAGTAGGCTTGGTAACAGTGACAGTTTTGACAATAGTGTAGAAGTAAATAAACAAATGTAGTCAGTCAGTCTACGGCACAGCCTCGAGCAGGCCAGACTATTCAACAAAAAAAAAAAAAAAAGACTATTCAACAAAAAAAATTTTTTTTCCTAATCAAAAAGAAAAATATTTCAAATCAAAAATCTGCAAAAATTAAAAAAAAAAAAAATCAAAAGATTAAAACCTGACTGTTCAAAAAATAAATAAAAAATTTAAAATTCGAAATTCAAAAAAAAAAAAAAAAAGTTAATTATTAAAAAGTGTATTTTTGGCTTTTTATATTTTTGGACTTTTAAACATTCTAAATATTTCAAATCAAAAATCTGAAAAAATTAAAAAAAAAAATCAAAAGATTAAAACCTGACTAATCAAAAATAAATAAAAAATTAAAAATTCGAAATTAAAAAAAAAAAGTTAATTATTAAAAAGTGTATTTTTGGCTTTTTATATTTTTGGACTTTTACAAAAGCTAAATATCTCGAAAGTTCAGGTATTTGTTTGTCTCAAACATAAATTTGTGTAAATTATTTATATTTATATTTCTCGATTGATTTATATGGTTTTGTGCGAGGGCAGTATTACTATTAATAAAAATGCCGCGTCCTAGAAGATCTAATCTTTCCCGGCGGACCCATAATGCAATTAGGCAACGGAATAGCGCGAGTCAATTATCTGACGAAGAGCGAGAAATCGCCCGAGAAAGGCTCCGCGTTAGTACCCAGGGAAGAAGGGCCTTAATTCGTGCTTCTCAAAGAGAGGCAGCCCGTGAAATGGCAATAAGAAATGGTTCAAGGATTGATTTGAATCGAGCAGCGTTTCGATATGATTGCACCATTGATTACAGCTTGAATCGTTTAGTTTGCATTGGTCCAATGGACGTTGTTTGCCAGCATTGTGGCGCATTGAAGTTTGCTGGTGAAACGCCCGGTTTGTGCTGCCTTAGTGGTAAAGTGACATTGCCATTAGTGGTCTCGCCACCAGAGCATTGCGTTCCCTGCTTTACGGCGAAACACTAGAATCACGACATTTTCTAACGAGCACTCAAAAATACAATGCCTGTTTTCAAATGACTTCATTTGGGGCGGAAATTATTGGTAACGGATATAATCCGACATTTAAGGTAATTTACGTTAAAAATGTTATTTTCTATGACTGTCAAAATAAAAAAAAAAAAAAATTTTGGAATAATGTAGTTTGTTAGATTTATGTAAAAAGTGTTTGTAAATCTAACTATAACTATGGCTTTGAATTTAAAGATTCAAGGCCAGATTTGCCATCGCATTGGATCATTGCAACCTATTGAAGATGCACAGCAAAAATTCTTGCAAATATACTTCATGGGCAATATGGAAGAACAACTTGACCGGCGTCAAGAAATGAACACAGCTATGAAAAGAGCAATTCTCCAAGATTTGCATGCTTAGAAATTTAAACCAACCAAAACTGTGCAATGGAACGCGTTTGGTGATAAGAAAACTGATGAGCAATGTGATTCACGCGTCGATACTCAAAGGAAAATTTAAAGATGAGGAAGTTCTTATTCCTAGGATTCCGATGATCTCAAAAGATATGCCCTTTGAATTTATTTGAATTCTCGCTTCGTCTTGCCTTCGCCATGACGATCAACAAGTCACAGGGCCAATCTTTGACTATTTGTGGCCTCAATCTAGAAAATGTGTGTTTTTCTCATGGTCAATTGAACGTGGCAAGCTCACGTGTTGGCAAACCATCCGCATTATTTGTTCTTGCACCTGACCAAAAAACGAAGAATGTCCTTTACAAGGCGCTTGAATGAAAATCCGATTAATAAATTAATCAGAGTGTATCCCAACCTGAACAACATAGCTTTCAACAATTTTTTACCGAGAAATAATATAGAGGGCAATGCAACGTTTGCCGGGCCAGCTATCTTTGACTATTTGTGGCCTCAATCTAGAAAATGTGTGTTTTTCTCATGGTCAATTGAACGTGGCAAGCTCACGTGTTGGCAAACCATCCGCATTATTTGTTCTTGCACCTGACCAAAAAACGAAGAATGTCCTTTACAAGGCGCTTGAATGAAAATCCGATTAATAAATTAATCAGAGTGTATCCCAACCTGAACAACATAGCTTTCAACAATTTTTTACCTAGAAATAATATAGAGGGCAATGCAACGTTTGCCGGGCCAGCTAGTATTGAAATATTGCAAAGAAAGCTTCAATATTTTTATTTATTTATTTATTTTTTTTTTTTATTTAGTATAAGTACTTTTATAGGGAAGTTAAACCTTATCATGCAGTATGAGGATTTTAATCGAGGGTGGCTTACATTCGTCCAATTGTCTTTGCCGTTTAAGCCTCGTTAAAGGTCTGGTTGCGAGTGGGCCTTGTGAGCAGGCTGTATCTCTGTATCTGCTTGTATGCTTTAATAACTTTACGATTTTGATTTAATTAGTATTTCATATACATATATGTGTCAAATTTTTAATATAGGCAAGAATAGATGGAGCAGTATTTTGTATTGAAATATATGCGCAATTCGTGCAATTTTAAATTTTTTTTGTATTTTCCAAATGGGAATTATAACACATTAATATGGTAGGAATAGCAAAATCCAAATATACTTACTCGAATTTATTTATTTAAACATTTTTCGTTATAAGTGCTTGATGGACAAGTTGGTTTCCATCATGCCACTTTAGTATTTATTGCCAGCTTCATTCGCTGCTGCTGCTGTTGATGTGGACGTGGATGTATATGTTGTTGTTAATGTGGATTCGATGTTTTTTTTTTTTTTTTTTTTTTTTTTGTTCTTTACGTGGCCTACTTCCGGCGGCTCTTGTTTACGTCTAATTGGGCTGGGTACGTAAACAAATGTTCAGGTAAGTATTTATAGGTGCTTTGGGTGTATTGAGTTGGATTGGTGCTGTGGCTGCGTCAACGGCTAAAGAATTTCGCTTGATTTGCGCTGCAGATAAATAAATTTAATTGACATTTATGCCAGGCAGCTGACTGCTCGTTTATCATACAGATACGAGAGAGCAAACATACATTTTAATAAAATGTATATAAAATTCAAATTATTGCCAGACGGACGGACGGACGGACAGACAGACGGCCGGACCTACGGACTGGTTTATGTATTTTGTGGTTCTTTCGCATTTCTGATCTGAGCCGAAGAACTTTTGTGGTTAACCGCAAAAACAATTTAATTTGATTGCCTTTTAAGTCCTTGGAGTATTATTCGGCTGTGGTGAGCACCATCCGCACGCCTGCCCTAATCCTTTTCGCAAAAGTTTCATGTCTTGGCACGTATTTCCGGCACGCCCACACCTGAGAACTCAGTTGCCGCTACTGCTGCTGCTGCTACTGCTGCTGCTGTCATGAATTGCAGAAAATTTATTTTACCACAAGGACTAGCTGCTGTTGCTGTTGCTGTTGCTGTTGTGGATGCTGTGTGGCCAACACGGATTTATGCCGAAAACAAACAAGTTTGCTTGTGTATTTCGATAAAACTTAAAGTCAGGCAATTCATTTATTGATCAATTTAAACATTCCCTTCAACCGAAAGGTCACTGCGATGAATCGATGAATCGGCATGCCAGAGTGTTTCACACACGCGCACATCTTCTGTGCACAAAGGCGAGCAAAATAAATATTTATGAATTGCGCAAATGCCAACGCAAATGGCCAGTCCAAAGTTGATGACGTTACCCCTACACACCCACACACAAAACGCACCTACACATACACACACACACACACACACACACACACGTGCACACATGCACATATGCACGCCTACACGCACAGTGACAGATAGCGAGAGCGAGCAAAAGAGCAAATAAATTTAACCGCTGCGCCCAAAAGTATGCAATGCCAAAATGTGCTGCATCAAGAGATCCAAGGCTTGGAAAATGTGTTGCATACTTTTAGCTGCAAATTGAAATTACTTTCCAAATGCAATCGCATCTACGAAAGCTGCTCAACGGCTGCAGCTTAATCAATATGACCATTTCAAAAGCTGTAAAATAAATAGATATAGTCAAATGCAGTAAAATCGTTTACATACATTTAAATTAAATATTTAACGTTCATTTACAAGCCAGGCAGAGAGTCAGAGAGGAAGAGAGTGCAAGCGAGAGAGTTAAAAATCTAAATGAAATTTGGCAACACACAAAATAAATTGCCTTTGTGCTGTATATCACTCACTTCGGCAAACTCTCTTGGCTAACCCAATTTAATTAAGTTTATTAAGAATGATTTAAGAGCTTGTTTGTAATTGACCGAATAAGCTGTAGTGATTGAAGTTTAAAATTTATGCCGTATTTTCGTGCGAAACGAAACGACTGCAGGCTGCAGATATAATTGAATTTCGTTCAGATGAACGAATATTAAGAAATAAAAAAAGTCTCAGTTGCAAAGAAAATAATTCCGGTTGAAAGGCTCCTTGAGAATGTGACCGTTGCACCCTGCGGAGCTCCGTGTCCACAATTAAGCGCGTGCTTACGCAATGTAATGCAGAGCAAACCAGAAAAAAATGTATGTAAATATACACATATATATTAAAAAACTGTATAAAATAAAATTGATGGCAAATGTTGCGCAGCAGCCATAAATTGAAAGCCAGACAAACAAAAGCTGAAGCGCCAAGGGAGCTCAGATGCCCTGCACAGGTGCCGGCAAAATCTCATCAAAAACGCAAAACCAAGAAAAATATTGAATGCAATTTTATTTGCCGCACGCATATGCAGCAGCATGTGGAGCACAGCTCAGCAGCAAGCTGCAACCGTATAGCGCTTCTTTTCGAGCTACTGCCTCATGGCAACTGAGACTGAAAGAAATATATCATGTTGGTGCGCGTGTGTGTGTGTGCAGAACTATGCTACTTAGCGTCTGTTTGCATAGGTGAGCGACTGCTTATAAGTTGGCTGTCACACATACGCACACGCTCGCCCAAAAAGAAATCGTATTTCCTGCTGCACACAATGCAGCTGAGCGTAAGGTGCAACCGCTCGCCGCACATTGTCATTGCAATGCGCTTGCCACTGCCACGCCCACCGCTCCTCTGGCTGTTGTTGTTGTCAATTCAGAGCGTGCTGATGTTCGCAGTTCTCTGCAAAAAGACTCACGCAGCCATGGGTCTACCAGCTAACAACATGTCCCTAGCCAACCAAGCCACCCGATCACCCGACCACCTGGCTACCAGAGCCACCTGGTGGCTCCACCTGTCTACTCGTGTGTGCCTCTAAATGAGTTTACGTGCTGTTATGTGTGCGTTGCCACCCGTTGCACCCTCAGCAGATCCTGTTGCCAGCTCTGGCTCCTCTGCTGTTTCTTTGTTTGTTTGACTTTCTCCTCTCCGCATCGGCTGCAGGATGAGTTCCTGTCCTTGCCTCAATTGTTGTCTGTTGTCTGTTGACTGGTTGGTTACCTGCCTCGCTCGGCGTCTGTGCTGCTTGTCTCTCTCATCAAAATCCAGTTTAAGATTTTTGATTTAATTTTGTTTGCTTGTCGGTTTCCTGATGCACGTACCATGCGCTTCAGGTTGGCTCTCGGCATTCGGCATCGTTCCGTGCAGTTGTTGCCCCAAACGAATTTATGTGAGACAATCAAAAGGTTGCCTTTGACACACACGCACATACGCACACACGCACACAAACACATTCACAAACTTGGTATGAAGTGCTTATCAAGTAGTAAATATGAAATGCTAATTTCAGATGATGCTGAGCATTCTCTTCGGAAATGCCATCACACGCTGCTTAGCTTGTTTAGCCGGCTTCATGAGTAAATCTGTGATTAGTAAATAACTTGGATTATTCTACTCGAACACCTAACTTTAAGAATTATTTGCACTTTTTCTAAGAATATATAGCTGCTTTGACTTTTGTCACTTGTCAAAGCAAGTCCTTTATATAACAATGGAAGCCCTTTCACTTCTCTTTGTCAGCGTCTATTAGTGGCTAACCAAAGCACACGCAAAATGTTTACACTTCACTGTCGCTTATTTAAAATCAAATTAAATTCACCTCAATTCACAGCAGAAATAGTGAGTGAAACAGAAAAGAAAAAAATCAGCAATAAACAACACCAACAAGAATTGTAAATGAAATCAGAGCAAATTAGTTGTAATTGAATTGTTGCCTACTTTGCATGCGTTTTGCTCTAATCGCCTTAAAGCGAGCAGCAGGGGCAGAGCCAGAGCCAAAGGCAACAAGAACTTGTTGATTACCGACGACCCAGACAGGTGATCAACAACAACAACAATAACAACAACAACAATAACAACTACAACAAAAGCAGCAACAGCAATAATAGTTGGAATGGAATGTCGAGTTCAAGTACACGGACTGGTCAAAGGCGGTTCTGTGGCCCTTGTAGTGCACGCCTCATATCGTATTTGTAGCTTCTGCATGTATTTGCCACGCCGACAAAACGGCCAAACGAATACAAATATTTGACGTTTTAGTCTAATTAAATTAGCTCAAACCCAGCGCTGGCCCTCGGGAAATCGGTATAAATTTCTGCGTTCCGGCCAAGTGGCCAAACGCAGTTCAAAATTCGCTAAAGCCGGCGCGTAACGCAACACAGTGTGCCACAGTGCGGCTAGCAGAGCGCTACCATGTGTATTTGTAACTGTGAAAAATAAAACATAAAAGAAACAAAAATTAAATAATATTATACATGCAATTGCTATGCACGTGAGGAATATAAAAAACTGCTATGCGTCTTAACGTGTGCAATACAAAAGTTAAGCCACAATATTTTTACCTCTAAGCCACATGAAATTCCATTGTCCATTGTGCGGTCGCGCTGAACAATTGCACACGTTTTTATGCGCCAGAATGCAAGAAGTAAGTGGCTTAAGAGTCCGAGCGACCAAGTGAATTATGTACGACAGAGCAGGGGCAGCGGGAGGCACACATAGAAGGACACTGAGCGCAATAGCAACAGAATTGAAAAAAATCGCCGAACAAAGCTGTTGCCGGTCATTGTCTGTACACACACATCAGTGTGCTAGTATGTGCGTGTAAGTGAGAGTGTGGTGCATATTTAAATTGAGTACTAACAAAGCCTGCGAACGAGGCAAAAACAAAAACTGCTGAAGCTTAAGTTAAAAAAACTCCAAGCATAAACATGAAAATATTTTTAAAACAGGTATTAAAAGCCCCAGAAAGTAGACATGCCCCCGACCATTAGAAACTATCAATTTCATGAATTTAACATCCTCCAATTATTGCTTAGATATATAAAACAGTTCTTAAACATTAAATTTCACTTTGTAGTACCCGAGAATAACATTAAATATTGCTAGATATTCATACGACAAATTCCAAAATTCCTACACTCAGTAGGCTAAAATTTTGGTGGGCTTTAGTTATTGAAAACGTTAGAAAAACAAGAATTACTCAAAAGAGTTTTGTGTGCACGTCGAATGATAAGAGCATTTAGCCACTGACCTAGCTGAGCTCAATGAACTTGGAGTGACTAAGTGGTTATAGAGCATCCCGAAAAAACGTATGCACCCGACAAAGCTGTTATCTCAGCATACTCTTAGCATATATCATTCCCAAGAATTTGGGATTAAATAAAAGTGACTCGATAAATTATTATACTGGTCTTCATTGCAATAATTGTAATAGACCATTCTTAGTTGTCGATGTCAGAGCAATCTTAGTTTCGCTTCCTACTAAGCGAACACACCCACACAGCCGAGCCATCAGCTGACGCTGCGTATACGCTGTATATCAGCTGTGTTTGCAGATAAAAATGAATTTATGATGGCAGTTTTATGTGCTTCCTTGTCGGCAAAAGGAAAGAATTAAATGAACTATATGCATGTTAAGTGACAAAAAAGTGCGCCAGGCGCACTTATAATTCTATTAGCTTAATTAAACAATGCAATTGTTGGCTTTTGTCCGGCAGCTCCGCAGCTTCGCACATACCTCCTGCTGTTCGCTTCCAGCGGAAGTGCATTTTTTTCAAGGGAGGACATTTAAATTTGCATTGGCTGGATATTTTTTGCTTTTTGTTTTTTTTTTTTTTTGTGCCACTGTGAAAGCCCTTCAAAGGCAAACGCTCTTAAAAAATATGCATAAATTGCAAAGTTTGTTTTAAATAAATATTTATGCATTGATTGGACAATTGCGAAAATCAACATGTTAATTAATTGAAGTAAGAGATTTCATATTTTGATGTGCGAGTTAAGCTGCGACGCGAGCTACAACTAAAAACAATATTTCGTTTATGAATTAAGTTATTTGTGAAATAAAACACTTGTTGGCCAGCGGGCGTGTGTAAACAAATGCAGTTATAAACAAATGCAACTGCACAGCTAAAGAAAAACACAAACACAAAAATCAAATTGAATTGCGAAACAAGCTGCGTGTAAAATGCAAATGTAAAATTCGAAATTGAAAATTTGTAAGACAAAAAAATGTGTGAAAGTTTTACTTGTGATTTTTGAATAAAACAATACATATGATACTGAGAAAAAGAAAGATATCAAAATGAACAAGAAATAACAAAAAAATTAAAATATCACAAAAATATGTGAAGTTTAAAACTAACAGCTTGACATTTCTATACGGAAAACAATTAAAAAATATAAAAAATTTAAACACAGAAATTATAAATAACCAAAAATTAAAAAAAAATTTAATAATTATAATAATAATAATATTAATAATAACGTTATAAATAAATAAGCTAATAATCATATATAAATATATATCATATATATATATGCTTAAAATAATAAATATCTTAAATATGTATTAAGAAAATTATTTTTAATATTTTCCATGTGACTACTTCTCCCTTCCAATTATATTTAATTCCTCTACAGTAACTCCATCAATTTACTTGCAGTTGAAAATTGCTCAAAAATTAAATACATAAAATTGTCGAAGAACTTAAAACAGCTTAGCTGAGTTCAGGCAAAAACTGAATAAAATAAAAATAAATTAAAATTATAAACAGCTTAACGGACACTGACCAAATACCATAAACCATGACAAAAACCAGCTGCATACCCACACACGCACACATATACAGATGAGTGCTACATGAAGTTCTGGAAACAAGAGTGATCAAAAAAAGTGAAAATAACTTCACTACAAAGTTGCAGCCAGAGGGGCTTAGTGTTTGCGAGTTTTTGGTTTGGCTTTTGGGCTGTGAACGCGTGAGTGTATGAGTGTGCGTGTGTGTGTGAGTGTGAGTGTATCACTGTGAATGAGTGTGAGTGTGCTTAAGCCCATGCGTTGACAAGCAGCTGCAAAAAGAGAAACCTGCAATAAATGAGCTTAGAACTTTTCTCAAGCAACACAGAGACAAATAAAATACAAGTCGCTTCTTGTTAAGTGAATTACGCCCTCACACATCCATACATACATATATAGAAAGATATCATAAAACAGTGATAAACATGGGTCGCAAGAAGAGGCAACCGATGGGCGTAAGTATTCAATAGTAGTTGCTCGAATATTGCAAGTATCAAGCAGCTGCCAGCTTCTATTTGCATATTACGCATACGCCGCATTGCACGCGTATCAGCTAGTGACTGCTGCCGGCTCCTGGTGGCTGCTGCTGCTACCGGCTACCGGCACTTAGTTTAAACGCTCCAAAAGGCACATTTCATTTCCATGCCATTTAAGTGGTGCGAATAAAGCAACCGCTCAGCCAGGCAACCAGCCATCCAACACTTTGTACTTAATTTCCCTATATGTTTACGTTTATGTTCTTCTCTTATTTTTATTTATTTACACCTGCGTGTACTTTCACATACTGACTCTGTATTTTTTTTTTTGCATTTTTTTTTTCGTGGCTCAGTTGCCGCCCGGGGGCATCCCTAAAACTGTGGGCGGCTGTTGTGTGCCGCTGGGATTACCGCAACCTTTGCTGCTTGAGGAGAAGAAATTCTTGTTGGCTGTCGAGCGTGGCGATATACCAAATGTTCGCAGGTGAGTACCGTGCCGTGCCGCGCAGTGACGTTGCGCTTCTTCTTCCACCTTTTTTTTTACAGTGCTACCAAATTTGCGCCTGTTTTTTAAATGTTGTGTCAGGGGACGCGCAGGTGTCGATGGGTCGTATCCGTATCCGCGTTTCGTATCCCTCGACGCGATATGCGATATACGGGAAACGTATAAATCCTATCACCACGAAGGCGTGTGTGTCTGTATGTCAGTCGCATGTGTATGTGTGTATGTGTCTGTGTGTGTCTGGCTGTGTGTTTTGGGTGGTTTCAATTATTTGCATAGCTGCCTGTTTGTTTGCCCTGGGGCATATCTTGCGTGCCACTTAATAAGCAATATGCGGAAACGAGTCCTGTTTGCCATTTCATGCCATTTAAAATCGCATTTTAATAAATTTACAATTAATTTCGTTCTATATTTAAGAGCGCAGACACCATGTTGAGTGGCCAGAGCATTTAAAGTGCCATGCAATAATATCTAATTACATATTTATCAAATTTCCAATGAGGTTAAATGAAATTTCATTTATATTTCATTTGATTGGATGTGTTGAGTTCCAAGGGCTTTTGCTTCAATAAAAAATAAAAAATAAATCTTATATTGCTCGAATTGTAATATAATCTATCTAAGTTTATTTATGCTTATAACTATTAAATTGGATAACTCAATAAATAGCTCGACAGATTTATTAGTTATATGATTGCAGGAATTATGGCTTTTACGTCAATGGGTTATACGTTTAAGGGTTGTTTCGTTGCTATATTAATAACTAAACCCAACAAAGCTCACTCACTCTCAATATGTCTACTATTCTATATATTTGATTTGTATATTTTTACAAAATTAGAGTAAATTTGTTTTTTTTTTTTTTTGCTTGTATTAAACTTTTGGACCGATTTTAAATTTATTTACCAGTACAATTCTGCAGAATATAAGTGATATAATAGGCTACGAAATCTGTACAGACGATTAACAACTCTACACGTGGAAAAATAATATCATTATATGCTTTAGTTAAAAAAAAATTTGTTTTGTACATTGGGTTTTCAATTTTGTATATTATATTTTGTTTAGTATATTTGTTAGTCTTACAAAAATTAGAAAAAATAAAAATAAAAATTAAATAATCAACAAAAATAGAATACAATAAAATAAATAAATAGTAATATAAATCGAAACTCTTAAATATAATATGTACAATCCAGAGATTAATCTTAATGTATTTTTCTGCTAATTCCCAATATTATACAATCAATTCACGTGTAAGGCCGGTTTGGGCTCTTGTTTTAATTTTCTGTCTTAGGTAGGCGGACAGACTGACAGAACATCAAAACCAACAATCATATCAGATTTGAATAGGCAATTGCAGATACAGACTGAAAGAACTCTAGTCTTTAAACTGCAGAGGTGTCCAAACTCAAAAAGCTTAGAAGAAAGAATTAATCAGGATTGTAGCTTAAACAATTACTAATTATTGATTTATTTACATTTTTTATTATTTGTCAACGTCTTTACTCCTCAAATTTAAAGAAATAAAAATAATACAATAGAAAATATTATACCATATTTGGTTCATCAACCATAGACCCAAGAACCAAAAGCCACTGCTCGGTTATATAACCATTTATGAACAATCATCAATCGTTTTAAACATGAAAGAGTACAAGCATTAAACACATTAGATCCTGTGTGTGCTCTGTGTTAAATATGAAATCATAAAAGTGTAAAAACATCGAGTCATTTGGGAGGGGGCAACAGACTCTCAACGTGTAGTGTAGTGTAGAGCACGGTGTTGATATGGTTGTAGCGGTGTCTTGTTGATGCTGTTGTCGTTGTTTTTCTTCTGAGGCGGTTTGCTGTTGCCTAATTGTTTTTTTCGTTACTTGTTCTAGGTGCTGGTGCTCCAGCTGCTGCTGCTGATGTAGTTGATGTGGTTTTTCTTTTTTCTTGTTTTTTTTACATTTTTAAATTAATAAAACGATAGGGATTGTAGCTCTTCATCTCGTCCAAGGTGTAACGGTAGTGTGCCTTGGAGGGCTCCTCTTCGGAGCCAATCGAGTCATCCTCCTCCTCGCGCTGCACTCGAATGCCCTTCAGTTGGCAAGCGCGACGATAGAGCTCCTCCTCGCGATCCTTGTAGAACTGCCAGGAGATGCGGCTGAACGCGGGCATTTGATTGAAGTCTTGCCCAGCTCCATTCGGTGGAACGGCAAACCAATTTGCGCCACCTAATTTGACTGTTTGCGTTTCTAATTGATGGATGGGTGGGTGGATATAAATGGATGGATGTATGGACACACCCGTTTGTTTATTTAACAGTCGGCTGTGGGGTATTCGGCACTCACCCTTGTTCTTCTGTGCCATTTTAATGACCAAGCCTTGATCCTTAGTAGCGTCCATACTAATTGTTATTATATTTTTTTGTTTCTTATTGATTTGGAATAGGTTTACAAATAATTTAAGTGCCAAAACAGTTTGTTTTATTCGGCGTTCTATTCAATATATATTTCGTTTTTCTTTGAATTTTTTACAACAATTTATGTTGACGAACAATTGTAAAATGAATATTCGAGATATGTGCTGCAAGGTAACTAAACTGAAATTTTGACAGCTGCAAGTCAAAGGTAACTACGTTGACTGTTGTGTTAATCGAACAGTGTTGCAAAATGCACCATTCGAGTAGCTCACTTCAGCTTACCAACACTGTAGACCGATACCAGGAATTTGTTTTGAAATTGAAATTCTTTATGATTTGATTTTACAAGCTTTTCCATATTAAATTTGACTCTACTTACAGCCCCAACTAGTTGCCTTTTGTAAAACAAAAAACAAATACTGAGTGCCCAAAAAATTTTGAGTGCTTTTATGGCACTCGATTGATGGGCAAACTTTTCGCTGAAGTCGCATATAATTAAAAACTTTAGGAGCCGAAGAATAACGCAAGGGCAAAAGTTATTCCCGGCCGCTTCTGTTTTCCAATAATTTGCTTATTTTTTCTTCTCTTAGCCAATTGATTTTAATTATTTGCCACGCCCACTTGTGGGGCACCTTTCTTTAGGATATTGCAAAAGGCGTTGCGGCAGCAGCACATCAACATCAACTGCATGGACCCGCTGGGCCGGCGAGCCCTCACCCTGGCCATCGACAACGAGAATCTGGAGATGGTGGAGCTGCTGGTTATCATGGGCGTGGAGACAAAGGATGCCCTACTGCATGCCATCAATGCAGAGTTCGTTGAGGCCGTTGAGCTGCTGCTCGAGCACGAGGAGCTCATTTTCAAGGAGGGCGAACTCTACGTAAGTAATACGACTGACGACTGACGACTGACGATGGCGACCGACTCCAGCTTCACACTTTTCTTATCATGGCCATACATAGCCTGGTGCTGCACTCAGCTAATTTGTGGCACACATCGAGTGGTTCTGCTTTCAGTAGCTGCTCGAATCTGAAGCTAACACGATTTTAATCAGTTTTGTGTGGCCTCGTTAGGCACGTACATGACAGACGCTCAAGTGATTGGGAGTGTGCGATAAGCGAGCCAATGCTTCCGCCTCCGACTGTTCCTATATGCCACACACAGTATGCCCGATAATCCCGCCTGTGTGCCTGCTTATCTACATTATACACTTTCATTGGCTGGCATAACTTTCTTGTTCTATATATCACATATGTATGACTCTGCTGTAAACTATTCGTATCATATATATTTTAAAATAACAGTTTAAAGCTCATCTACTAATTTAAAGCTAACTTTGATTACTTCTCATATAACTTGTATTGTGTTCAATTTAAAGGATCATGTAAAATCTTTTACGTTCGCTCATTATACTAAATATATTTTTGTTTATTTATTTGTGTGGTTTTTATATATTTTGTTTTCCACTAGGCTAAGTTCGTTTTGTATGAGATATACTTTGAGCTTTTAATTTGTTTAAGTGATATTAAAAAATATATATGTATATATCATGTATTTCGAATATCTTTCAAATTCTAATTTCAATGAAAATGTACAATAGAAAATTGAGCTGCTGTAAATTGATTTAAGTTCATGCTTCAATGAGTTCGAAGAGTTGGATGATTTATTAGCAACTCCTAGGTTACCCTATGTAGGATCATTTTCATCTGCCAAGCCCTTAAGCGTATTTAATCTTCGGCTATGACTATTTAGTATTCTTCTCCTGTTGAAAATAAAGTTGTATGAGTGTGGGCACGCTTCTTCCTAGTCTTCTGCCCCACTCACACACACAGACACACACACATATATATACATATTTATGCACATATGAGCGCACGCTTCATTAAGCAGCCATTGGACGCAATCGAAGCGTGAAAATTACAATTGTAACTCATATGCAATAAAACGTTTAATGAAGCCAAAATATCAACTCGAAAACTGAGTGACTTCTTGAGTTGGCGCAACTTAACCTTAACTGTAATGTGAATAACTTTCGCAGAGCTGGCAGAAGGTGGACATCAACACGGCCATGTTTCCGCCGGATATAACGCCGCTGATGCTGGCGGCGCACAAGAATAACTTTGAGATATTGCGAATACTGCTGGATCGAGGGGCCGCCGTGCCAGTGCCCCACGACATACGGTAAGTTGGCCCCGCCTCTCGCGAGTTGCCATTAACCTTGGCTCGTTTAGCTGCGGCTGCGAGGAATGCGTGCGTCTCATGGCCGAGGATTCGTTGCGGCATTCGCTGTCGCGCGTGAATATCTATCGTGCGCTCTGCAGTCCATCGCTCATTTGCCTCACCTCGAGCGATCCCATCTTGACAGCCTTTCAGCTATCCTGGGAGCTGCGCAACCTGGCTTTGACCGAGCAGGAGTGCAAGCTGGAGTACATGGACCTAAGACGTCAGTGCCAGAAGTTTGCCTGCTGCCTGCTGGATCAAACACGTTCTTCCAATGAGCTGGCAATTATACTAAACTATGATCCCTCTATATCCAGCTATGAGCCGGGAGATCGGATGAGTCTCACGCGCCTTGTGCAGGCCATATCCTACAAGCAGAAAAAGGTAAAAAAAATAATTCGATAATCAATGTGAGATGCAATATTTAACGATCAAAGTCTTTATTGTTACATATTCTATTAGAGAGATCATTCTTATATCTGACTGATTTTATATTCGAAAATACATATCGCATAGCAATTGTATTTCTCCTATGTCCCTCTAGAGTGTCCAATTAAACTTTTAGTATTTATATTTGTGCATATGAATTTTATATTAATTGTATACAAATTAATTATAAACCCGAACGAGGTCCTTGCCTTGTTTAAAAAAATAAGACTTTAATTGTGAAAGTGTGCCTACATAGTGATTCTATATGAATCTATTAGGCACATTTAAGAACGCAGGTCAGTTCGGGTGAAAGGTATTTCCCAGTCGGACACCCAGGCTGAATTCTTACTGGTTTTAATCTGAGCTTTGGCTGTTCACATGCTCAACAATCTGAGATAATGCACAGTTGCCAGTAAGCCGCTTTGTATCTTACATAGTCTATTGTATCTCGAGGAAGCTATTGAATCGCAAAGATACCTTTGCAGCGCAGAGGCGCCATTGTGTGCTGCGGCTACTTTTGTATCTGAAAGACGTACTTTGTTTTTAATAGCTGCATGTCCATGCCGTTTCAACATTTTGTTTGCAGTTTGTGGCCCATTCGAACATCCAACAATTGCTGTCATCGATTTGGTACGATGGACTGCCCGGGTTCAGGCGCAAAGGCATCGTCGACAGATTCATCTGCATAGCGCAGGTGGCTCTGCTGTTTCCGCTCTACTGCTGCATCTATATGTTTGCGCCGAACTGTCGCACGGGCCGATTGATGCGAAAACCGTTTATGAAATTCCTCATTCATGCGTCTTCCTACGTGTTCTTTTTGTGTGAGTATGGGGCGGGGCAAGCGCCAATCGGGGTCGTGGGTCAAGTGAACCGTTTATGCTGTAATAACAGGAGCAGAGTCGGAGCCAGAGCCAGAGCCAGAGCTCATATCCTGACTGTTTACCTTGCAGTTATCCTCATATTGGTATCTCAGCGGGCGGACGACGATTTTGTGCGGCTCTTCGGCACGGCTCGCATGAAGGCTGAGCTGGCTGAGCAGGAGCAGCGGCAGCGAGGCCAGGCGCCCAGCAAACTGGAGCTGCTTGTGGTGCTGTATGTGATTGGATTCATGTGGGAGGAGATCCAGGAGATTTTCGCCGTGGGCATGCAGAACTATTTGCGTAACATGTGGAACTTTATTGATTTTCTGCGCAACAGCCTCTACGTGAGTGTCATGTGCTTGCGGTAAGTTCACGTACAACTGTGAACGTCAGCCAACAGCTAACTATTCGTAATGCACCCGCAGCGCCTTCGCCTACATTCAGCAGGCGACGGAAATCGCGCGAGATCCGCAGATGGCCTACATTCCGCGAGAGAAGTGGCACGACTTTGACCCACAGCTGATTGCCGAGGGTCTGTTCGCGGCGGCGAATGTCTTTTCCGCCCTCAAGCTGGTGCACTTGTTCAGCATCAATCCGCACTTGGGCCCGCTGCAAATATCGCTGGGGCGCATGGTCATTGACATCGTCAAGTTCTTCTTCATCTACACGCTGGTGCTGTTCGCCTTCGCCTGTGGACTGAATCAGCTGCTCTGGTACTTCGCGGCGCTGGAGAAGAGCAAGTGCTATGTGCTGCCCGACGGCGAGGCGGACTGGGCCTCGCACGGCGACTCCTGCATGAAGTGGCGACGCTTTGGCAAGTCAGTCCAGTCATTCAGTTAATTAGAGGGCGTATGTAATCCTAACCGGTCCTGCCTTGCAGCCTCTTCGAGTCATCGCAGTCGCTGTTCTGGGCCAGCTTCGGCATGGTCGGCCTGGACGACTTCGAGCTGACCGGCATCAAGTCCTACACCCGGTTTTGGGGCCTACTCATGTTCGGCTCGTACAGCGTCATCAATGTGATTGTTTTGCTGAATCTGCTCATCGCAATGATGTCCAATTCGTACGCCATGATTGATGTGAGTCGCCGAAGTGGGAGCTCCACTGGCCAGTGGCTTCATTAATGACTTTGATTGCGTGATTTGCAGGAGCACTCGGACACCGAGTGGAAGTTCGCACGCACCAAGCTCTGGATGAGCTACTTCGAGGACAGCGCGACGCTGCCGCCGCCGTTTAATGTGCTGCCCTCGGTTAAGTGGCTCATTAGGGTGTTCAGGAAGTCCAGCAAGGCCATCGATCGACAGCGCTCCAAGGTGAGCACCACTTAACGACGCCCCACCCAAACTGTTTTCACTCAAACTGTTTTACTCCCGATTCCCGCAGAAACGGCAGGAGCAGGAGCAGTACAGCAAATACGACAACATCATGCGCTCCCTGGTCTGGCGGTATATCTCGGCCATGCATCGTAAGTTTGAGAACAATCCGGTCACTGAGGACGACATCAACGAGGTCAAGAGCGAGATAAGCACGATGCGCTATGAAATGCTGGAGATATTTGAGAACAGCGGCATGGACGTGTCCTCAGCCAATAAGAAGGAGAAGCGTAAGTGCGCACAGTCGACTACTTGACCCAAATATAGGACAGATATATGTGTATAATATATACCCAACGCAGATCCGCGACCTCGTCGCATGAAAGTCTGGGAGCGACGGCTCATGAAGGGCTTCCAGGTGGCACCGGTGCAGGCCAGCAGCGAACCGGAGCTGCTCGGCAACGTGAACGGCGAGGGCGAGATGCGTGAGGTCAAGGTCGAGTCGGTGCCCTCGAGGCCGGCCAAGGAGACGGCGCGCGAGCGCTTCCAGCGGGTGGCGCGCACCGTGCTGCTGCAGTCAAGCACACACAAGTGGAATGTGGTGCTGCAAGGCACGCTGCAGAACTCGCAGATTGGTCGCAGCACCAGGCATCAGCGCAAGAGTCTGCACAATCTGGGCAAAGCCATCGAGGAGGCCAGAAAGTGAGTGGCTCTGCAGTAAATCTAATAGATGATTCTAAATAATGATAAATGCTCTCCAGGCTCATTCTGCTCAACCCGAACTGCGCGTCGGGCCGTGAGTCACCCATTCGCATTGAGTTCGAGGACGAGAAGACCAGCACGCTGTTGGAACTGCTCAATCAGATCAGCGAGGAGATCAACCACCCTCGGCTATCAAGCAAGCCCTGCTGGCGTCCCCCCCTGAGCACTGTGTCACCACGTGCGATGGCCGCCAGCAATGATTGGTCCAGATCCCACACGGCGCCGGAGCTGCAGTTGAATCGGAAGTCGGCGCCTCAGTCTCAGCCACAGCAACAGCCTCAGCCACAGCCTCAGCCTCAGGCGGCACCAAGTCGTGTCGGCTATCGCACACGCGAGCTACCGCTTTGTCCAAGTAAGCTGGTCACGGCCTCTGCACCCACCGCCAAAAAGACGGCACCACCTGCCCCACACGTCCTACCGCCAGCAGCTAAAGCTCCAGCAACAGTTAATAGCGGCAACAGGGCCAGAGCGACGATGCCCTTCTCTGTGGAGCTTGGTCTAGGCAGAGGAAGCTTACATCGCGTGCAGCCCAGCCATTCTAATGCCTTCGATATACATGTCGTCGACTTGGATGAGCGCAGCCCAAGTAGCACTGCACTCGATAAGGACAACATGTCCGATGTCAGCTCCGTGCTAAGCGTGAGTCCCAAGCGGCCAAATCCTTAAATGCGTCGTTTGCGTGGCCCCTTGTGATAAGTCTCTGCCCCAGCCCGAAGCAGACTCCGTCTTTAGTGCTACTTACGGCGTATGCCAAGCCAGCAAATAACATACGTATATACTATAAATGATACAAAAATTATATACATTCGCAAAATATAAGTCAAATGTCTTTAATATTTTTTATTCTTTGTTTCATATCATCTTTATTTTTGCATTCATTATAAATTTGAATATGTTTATTCACACGTAATTCCCATGAACAAATGAGGACAATTTGAAGAGAAGTGTAACTAACAACACCCTGTACAAAATGAGAACGCTAAAGATGTGGAAGATCTAAAAATGACTATACCTATAAAATATTAGACTTAATTCCTTTAAGAGAAATAAATTCATATTTAACAAGATTATTTAAACTACTGCTAGACAATTTTAATGGAAATTTTATTTAAAAAAAAAAAAAAAAAAAAAAAAAAAAAAAAAAAAAAAATATATATATATATATATATATATATATATATATATATATATATATATATATATATATATATATATATATATATATTTAAATATGTTTTTTAATGTTATTTAAAAATATTAATATTATTTACTATTATTAGGGCAATTAGGATTCATTCATATCAATAGAATTATTTATATTGAGTTTAAGAATCACAGAAAATCTCAAAACATTGCATACATTAACATTAATGTCGAAGCTCATAATTGTTTGTTGAAACTCAAAATATATCTTAAAATATCTTAAAATAAATTTTATACACTTAGAAGTAAATCTTTAAAAGAAGATATAAAATAAATACAATTAAAGTTGCCGGCAGATCCGATTAAATCTATAATATTAAAAGTGGTATATTATAACTTTATCTAGACAATTTTAATTAAAATTATATTGCAAATAAAATATTTAAATATGTTTTTTGTAAAAAAAATATATATATACATATATATATATATATATATATATATATATATTTTTTTTTTTTTTTAACTTTCTTTTTCTGATGAATTCACATCAATAGATTATGCAGATATATGACTAAATAGGGCCATGCTCCTTTAAATTTCGCATACAAACTGCGCCTTGAACTGTGCATGCCTGACTTACAAGTACTACACTTGGCTAATAGGCTCGCCAATATAGCCATTTACATATAATCGCATGGCCTGGACGATGGCAATAGACACGCGAATGCGAACTCATGCCGAGGGGCGACCCTTCCGGCTGGTTGATTTTTTATACCATCTGCGCCCGGCTGGCAAGGCAAAACGTGCGTAAATTCTTAAGCTGCCAGCATTAAACGCAATAAAGACAGAACAACATAAACAAGTCGCCCGGAGAGCTAAACACCGCTTTTAGCCGCCGGCCATTGAGCAAAATGAAGCGAAACAAGGAGACGAGGAGTTGGGCAGGAAAATTACAAATTCAATTTGATGTCATATCAATTGATTTTGCGATACATCTTGTTGCCTTTGTTGCTGACAAGCTGCAAACACAGTTCAGCTCAGTGGTAGGGGTATTCCCCATACACACGCATATATATATATATATGTACGTTTATTTTTTGGCTGGGTTTTTCCCTGTGCCTGGCATTTGATTTTGATGACGCGTGGCACTTTTGAAATTTATGCGCTACTCTAAACACACTTTGTATGCGCCCAATGCCACGGCAAACATGACGAAGAGTCCAAGTGGATGCCACAAAATATGTGCTTGTGCGTGTATGTGTGTCTGTATGTTCTGCATGAAATTTGAAGCTTTTAGCTGATTCGCTCTGTCAGTAGGGGATAAACGCAGGTATTTTGAGCACGCGCCGAGAAACAAGAAATAAATAAAAAAAAAATAAAATAAATAAAACAAGAAAATGAAGCCAGATAGGTAAGTTCCTGGAATAAATTAAGACAAATAAGAGTTCCTTTACACGCACTAATGTAAACTTATAAAACATTAGAATATAATTTTAAACGGCAGGCTATGACTACTTTCTAAACTTGAAATAAATAAAAAAAAAAGTAAGCAGCACATTCACAAACACACACACGCACACGCATAAGGGTGCAATCAGTGTTGCCAGTTTAGCCTATTTCAGACTAGAGCTCGCCTATTGATAATACATCCATTGAAAATAAGCATGGGATGGAATATCAAGAAATTGAGCCAGTCTATGCATAAGTCCTACTCCTTAAGATAACTTAAGAGAAAAATCTGCTATCTATGCCATCTAATATTTATAAATATTAATAATATAAATAAGCTAGCTTAGAATATCAGGCATGTACATACATACATATATGTATACATTCTTGAGCAGCGTAATGAGGTAATCCGATTTAGCGATGCGCGTTTGTTTGGCTATATATTTGTTCGTATGTCAGTCTGTATATCCGTCTCTCTGTCTGTCTCTCTGTTTTATCTCAGAGTCGGTCAATGTGTCTGCAGAACTGCAAAAGATCGTTTAAGTTTTTTATATTTATGTATCATTCCTCAGTTGGTATTCATATTTGCGTGAGACTAAGTTAGAATGCTTGTAGCAGCACAGAGTCACTTAAAGCTCGACTGCAACGACCTCTACCTGACGTCAGACTCAACATATAAAGGGCAGGCCTATATAAAGGGCAGCAGATGCAGCATTTCTTCAGTCGCCCAGGCCTGGTTGGTCAGTCGTGCAGTGCAGTAAAGTGAAGTGTGTGATCGTTCAGCTAAGCATTCAAGACGTGGAGGAAATACGTAGACTAAATACTTAAAGAAAATACTTAGAGGTAATTCGTAAAGAAAATACTTAAAGTAAATAGGTAAAAGAAAGAAATAAATAATCGCCGACCTTATAAAGAATATATATATGTGGTTTGCTATGACTTCTGGCTGATTTCCCGATTCAACGGGTTCAGGGTATATACATACATTTATATATATTATTATTATTATGCACCTCAAAATAAGAAAAAAAATTAAAAAAAAAAATTAAAAATTATTTTCATAAAATTTTTCCCACATACAATTTCATCTATAATATCCGCACTGATTGAAAAAGTAAAATTAATAAACAAAAAGAAAAAAAAAAAACATGTAAGTATTAGAGTTGTTTACCTTGACTATTTGCATGTGAAGCTTTAAGGATTCGGCCTGCCAACATCATTCCAGTGTTTCAATTCACAATAAAACAGTCACAGCTGGCATTCACAATATGATAGATACTTCTGGCAGTCAAACAATGTCCCAATGTCCAGCCTGTTGGCACTTACGCAATTTGCCCTCAGTGTCTACCCAAAAGCATATTTCATTGCCAATTGCGTTGAAGGCAGTATGAGGCTAGGCAACGAGGCGGCCATAAATATGCTACACGAATATGTCATAAACTATTAGCAGTCATGTCCTTTCGTATGGCAGCACTGACAAACAATCTTTACACTACACACACTCACACGCCCACACACAGCTTGACACTCGTTGTCAACTAGAGAAATTGAGGACATCCATGCATGCCACTCACGTACCCAGAAATCTATCAAATTACCGAATATAATGATCATCATCGTCGTCATATGGTAATGATGAGCCTGAAAAAAGTGGCCAGCGCTTGCATTGAAAATATTTCATAAATTTGCAAAAGTTGGTTTTATTTACACGTTTCTGTTTTACGAGTAGAGCAGACGAGAGACTCACGTGCCGCTGTCTGTTTATATGTATTTAGACTATGTATTATACAGCTGATTAAGCATGCATTAGCATATATTGAATACATTTAGCACTAACAACTATGTCTAATAGGAGCGTGTCCTGGTCACACATACACATATACACAACATGGGAGATGGCGCAGCTGGATCAATCGCTGGTTAGCTTCAGTCGCACGGCGATGCGTTTGCACTTCCACATGAGCTGAGTCTCCAGTATGCTGAAGGACATGGCCACCAGAACGAGGCCCAGCAGCAGATAGGCACAGCAGGCGTACAGCTGCAGCTCGGGTCCATTAAAGGTGCGCGCCGGCACAAAGTCGCCGTAGCCAATTGTCGAGAGCGTGACAAAGCAGAAGTACGCGCCATCCACCAGTGACCAGTTCTCCCACAGCGCAAAGATAACGGTGCCCACGCATATATAGCACATCAGTATAAAGAGCACCAGGCTAATGGGCACCTGTCGCTGCGACTCCTCATTATAATCATCATCATCGTCATCGTCCTCCAAGTGCTGCTGCTGGAGCTGGAGCTGGTGCTGGTGCTCCACGCACTCGTGGGAGCCATTGCGACGGCTGTGCTTAAGCTTCTTCAACACGAACTGCTCGCTGCCGTGCTGCATGTACTCCTCGTCCTCGGAGGTCTCCGTGTTGGCGGTGGCATCGTAAAGCGCAGTCGCGTGCTTCTGGCAGCGGCGCGTCAGCATCAGAGTCTTGCGATTCAGCGGCTGCAGCGTGTGGCGGTTGAGGCTGGCCGCCGTCGCATTTAGCAGGCCGCGCGCCTGATAGCCGGCGCCCGGCTTCTCCGCCAGCGGCAGCTCGTGGGGCAGAGTCAACGCGCCGCAGCCGGAACTCGCTATCAACGGCACACGAGACGGTGTGCCATGCGGGCAATTGCTGTGAAAGAGAGGATATAAAAGACGTACGTAAGTGTGGTAGCCATGGCTTTAATAAATATTTACGCGGCACTTGGTTATAAAACGGCGTCAATTAAAGCAGCCAAAACACCAAAAACAAACAGATACAGGCTATAAAAAGAATAATACCCAGGCACGTTCGCCATGCGGTCAGTGGCCAATCAATAAGCCATAAAAACAACCAGTTGGCGTGTTATATGTGGCGTATGCGTTCTGTTATATTGCGCATACGCCTAGTTGGCCAAGTGATTTAGCTACTAGACGACTTTAAGCAAGATTTAATTGGATTGCGAAAGGGCATGAATGTATTCATGAACCAGTGGGCGGCACAGTAGGCGTGGCTGTTACCCAAAATGTGCCGCGACCCAAACGGTTATTGATAATAATTGCTTTCGGTCAGCTATTAGCCTTAAGGCTTAGTCTAATCTTTGAACTTGCTTTAACCTATAAGCTGACTAACATCAAACAAAATAAGAATACAGCTATTTTTAGAGGCCCTGCTTTTAAATTGTTTATTTTTCATCCGTTATTTATCTGCCTTAAAGGTATGAGCTTAACTCATTGCTTTTTCCATAGAATCATTTGTATCATGAAATCAAAGCTGGCCAAGAACGTTATTTTGACTGAGACCAAAATTGATGTCATAGCATGTAAAACATTTGATTGATTATACCATAAACAGTTTCCCAATTAGCTGAAAACCCAAATAAATATCAAAGTGACAACTAAAATTGAATAAAAATAGAATCAAGAGGTATATAAAGAGAGATATGTATATTTACTTCAATCTAAATCAATTGAATTTTCATCAAATATCCTCAAGATGGCCCAGTCCAACAGCATGCCTGATGACAAGTTTCTGTGGGATGTATTTCAGCGCATTGATAAGAACAAGAGCGGTTTTATTTCCGCCGATGAACTGCAGGTGGCGCTTTCGAATGGCACTTGGTCGGCCTTCAATCCAGAAACAGTGCGACTGATTATTGGCATGTTCGATCACGAGTACCGAGGCACAGTTTCCTTTCGGGACTTTGGAGCATTGTGGAAGTACGTGACCGATTGGCAAAATTGTTTTCGCTCATTTGATACCGACAATTCAGGCTATATCGATAGGAAAGAACTGAAAAGTGCGCTCAGCACATTTGGATATCGTCTAACAGATCCCCTAATCGAAATCCTACTACACAAATTCGATCGCTCCGGCCGGGGAAATATTCTATTTGACGACTTCATACAATGTTGCATTGTGCTGCACACGCTGACAACTTTGTTCAAGTCACACGATACTGATATGAAGGGTGTCATTACCGTAAACTATGAACAGTTTCTCCGAATGGTATTGGCACTTAAAATATGACAGGGGTATATGTGCTCAACTGAGGAGTTAAAATTGTTCGAGCTGACTAGTGGAGCTGGCCTACTTTTCGGCAGGTCTTTATCGGAGTCTTAAATGAGAGATGCTCAGGTACAGACTTGAATAAATTTGAAAACGCCTCAAATACAAAATTTCATTCAATTGGCAGGCCTTTTATGAAGGAAGCAATGAAGTCGAAAACCATATAAAAATTAAATATTTGCATTAATTCGAGTGGCTAAAAACTTTATAAATATACTTCGAGCTGAGCTTGGCCAAATAAATAAATATAATATGATGATAGCGATCGTAAGCTAAGCAAATGACCGCCACTTATAAAGAATGTAGCTATATCTAAGAGTATAAGAGCTCAAAGACTAATTCAAATGCACATTGCAGCTGGCGGGGGGAAAGTCCACTTGAGCTGCACTCGAGTGCGGCTGACAAGTGTGCTTGGTCAAATCAATTTGCGGTACGTTTATTGAACTTGTCTGTGGCAATGAGCAGCAGTGGCAGCTGGACTGGCCGAGGCTTGTTCAGTCTGGTCGAGCCTGGCCGGATGTCAGCCACTTCGACTTGCACTTAATGTGCGATTGGCCGGCAGCTTGGTAAACTACAAGCAACAGAACACTCGAGAGCGAAGTGGAGATAGATAGAGAGAGAGAGGGAAAAAGGAAGAATGAAAGAAAAAACCAAGGCCTTTAGGCTAGTCAACTGTTTTGATTTAGGACGCCCGGTGCTGCCATGTCGACAAGTGAGTTAGACTTAAAGCTCATATTTTCTGTAAACTTAAGCATCGGAGCAACCAAGAGGATAGCTAAGGGAGAAGCCGCACAGTAGATTGAGGTTGAGCCACACAATTCGCATGAAATTAATTGACCTGATTCAGTTCGCAGCTCGGCTTACAATTAATTACGCGCACACACACACATACATCCATAGACAAACACTCGAAAAACACGCACACACACACTCGCAGTTGAAATTGAAGAAGGATGCGAAGTACGCGCCGCCTACCGCCTACCGCCAGATGGCGCCAGAGGCGCGTGCACAGGTTCACTGTCAAAATTAATTACCATCTGCTGGATTTTATTAAATAAAATGCTCAAAATGTATCTCAGTGAAAAAGAAAAATAAATAAGAGAAAAACCCGGCTACGAACGCAACGAAAACCGTGAAATTCGGGCAGGGCCACTGACGCCGCCGCAAATGTTTGGCTTGGCTGCCAAGTGTCCGGTGCAATATGCAAGCGGAAACCTTGAAGTGTTGATTTAAAGCATCGTCGACGTCATCAGCATCTTTTTTTTTTGTTTTTTGTTTGTACAGCTACTCTGCAGTGACAAAAATTGAAAGGGAAACTCTTGAAAGCTCTTAACTCTATATAGAAATTGTGAAATCTAAGCTAAGACCAATTTGGATTTGAAAGATTTCAAAGCTTTTAGCACTTATAAATAAAAGTATTTCCAGTTATTATGCTTTGAGATGAGTTTTAAAAATCTTTTTGAATACTTTTTAAAGTAAAAAAACTGCCGAGTTTAAACTAAATTGTTAGGAAATTTGCTTTGAAATATAATTTCAAAAAAAGAATTAAATACATGCTACTTTAAAATTTATTTTCAGTGAGCGTCTGTGACATAATAGAAGTATATACATAAATATATTTAAATGAAATATTCTTGATGAAGTAAATTAAAATTATTTGAATATAATTTGAAATACGGACGAAACGCTTTACCGACCGCAAATACGACTCGTAGCAGAGCTCTATTGTAACTGTCGTTGCCAACTGTCTAACTATGTATAACTGGATTGTGGTAAAGGCTGCAGCCATTAGGGTCTACCGCCAACGTCAACTGACCAATTGAAGCGTCTCTACTCAACAAGACCAACAACACGCCGCACAGCCTCATTTGCAAAGGCAAGTTCGCCTCTTGAATGGCATAAGCACACACACACACACGTACATACCTGGAACGTTCTCGCTCCAGCTCATCTTCGTCCTCCATAATGTCCACATTGCCAGCTGAGCTCAGCAGCGCCGACAATGTTGCTGCTGCTGTAGTTGTTGCTGTCGTTGAAGTTGCTGTTGCTGCTGTTGCAGGAGATGTTGTTGCTGTTGCCGCTGCTGCTGTTGCACTGACTCCAACGCCACAGACACCTGCGGCCATAAAACTGTTATCGGCCATTGTTGCATTTGCTGCTGCTGTTGGCTTAATGCCGCCTGACAGCTGCGGGCTGCTTGTTGCTGCCGTGTAGGTTAACAATGCAGCGCCTGTTGCTGTTGCTGCTGTTGCTGTTGCTGTTGATGTTGCTGCTGCTGTTGTTGCAGCGGCTGCTCCAGATAATGCATGCGGCAATAAATCATGCCTGCAGGATAAATCACTCGATCCCCCACACAACAGCGCATTGATTTCTGGTGCCAGCGGCTGCGTCACAAATTTGGCTCGTCGCACGGCTGCAATGAGCGGAGCAAGAAGACGGTGCAGAAAAGTCAGTGGAATTAACAATGTGTTGATTAAATAATACTTTTCGAAGCACACACTTTTTGCTTGGCCAAAACAGAATACAATGCAACAAAACTGCTAACGAACGACAGAGGGAAGCCAAAAAAATAGGAATAAAATAAAATGGGGCAAAACTTTTTACGAACTTTCATCAACTGCATTTGTGTGACCCCTCCACACACTATGTGTATATAGGCATGCCCATAAACATATATATTTATATACATACTATAACATGTTGTACTTAGTTAGTAAAATTATTTGTTTTCGCTCGAAAAGTTGAGCAGCATTTTGTAGCGGCTGGTTTCGAATTTGCACAGTAAAAGTTTTGGCCATTGGCAGACGATGAGAGGAGGGCGCTGCAACAGCTGGCGAGCACTGTGGGCAGGGTTGCCAGATTTATCCCTGTATTTACCGAAAATATTAAATAATCCTGCTCAAATCAAATATGGTGCCTAACTCATTTTACATTATTAGGTCCATTTGAATAATACCATCGGACTAGCATATCTTTGTTTATGTGATCATAGAGCTCCACAGATTATAAAGAATTTAATGACTATGTAATAAATATATAAGCTGTTGTTAACAATAACCTATTCATATTCAATTGATACAAAATTAAACATTTTGATTTTAGCTAAGGGTAACTTTCATGTTATATCGCTCTCTAATTCTATGCCAGGTAATTTAAATTAAATTAAAATATTTATTAAACTAAAAGCCTTTCTCTACATATTGCGAGATAGAGAGAGAGAGATAGAGGATATATATATATATATATATATATATATATATATATATATATATATATATATATATATATATAGAGAGAGAGAGAAAGAGAGATGAAAAATTTACATTTTTCCTAATATAATAATTTGGTATTAAATGTTAAAATATGTGTGTGTGTTTTTTTTTTATATATATTTTTGAAATCAATAAATAACAAAAGACGCGCATTACAAAGTCTTTTTAAATAAAAAATGCCATATTTTTTCATTAATAATAAACACTTTTTTACAAATTTTAGTAAACGTATTTAATAAATATATTTTATTAATTATATATTTTAATAATGGTAAGAAATACTTAACAGCAGAAATAAATGAATTTGAATTTAAAGACAAATTTATTTAAATTTAATTTTTTCAAACATATTTAAATATCAGCTCAACTTCACAGTTTTCTGCCACGTACATTTTTCATATCTCATATCAGCAGAAAATGGCAGGAATAAGGAAGCCAAAGCCCGGAAGGAAGTGACTGTAATGGCATCTTTCACTTAGCCCCGGCGCAACTGTTCACAGAACTCGCGTGGAACGCGTTGGGCTGTGGTCAGCGCAGGACATGGCCAATTTCAAAATATTTACTTAAAGTTGGCTGCAATACACACACATGCAGACACACATATACATACACATTTATTAGAGTGTTGAATGCATTTCGTACATGGCTGGGTGCAATGTGGCTCGCAGTTTGTTGCAACTTTTTGTGGAACGTTAATGGCGTGGTCAACCGCCGAGGCAGCAGAGGGGCAGAGGGGCTGAGAGTTCAGCCTGAGCGTGACGAGACAGATAGATAGAGAGAGAGAAAGGGGGGGGGAAGAGGGAGAGAGAGAGAGTGTAGCAGGACAATGACCACGCTTTGAGTGTCGCCGTCCTTTGTGCGCTATTTGGCACAGCTGAAATAATTAAGGTGCATATTGCAATGGCGATGGATGCGAGCGTATTGATATATTGACTGCAATTTGTGACAGCTAGCATAAAGGAATGGGAAAGAGCAGGAGGCGAGGACACATTGCTTGTGTAAATCTGTCACGTGCTCTCAGCAGAAAGTAAAATAAGTTTAATGAGTTTTGCATGCAGCTGACACGCAGCAATAAAGCGTGATACAGGAGCGGGCTAACAGGCAAGAGGGCGTGCTGTCTGTCCGTATACGGTCCGCTGACATCTTGCGTCGTAGTGGCATGCGGCATGCGGCATGTGGCAAGTGCCAAGTGCCAAGTGCCAAGTCATCATTATCGTCAATAAAAGCTGTCGCACATGTCTCGCCTTGACTGGAGTGCATGTTGCTCGTGTTGTTCTTGTTGTCCTTGTCATGTCCTTGCCGAGACGAGCTGTTGAAAACTTTTAATGCGCCGTCCCCACTATAAAGTACAGGCAAAAGTCGCTAAGAGCGCTAGCTTAACTCTGTCATTTTAGCACGCTCTCCTCTCAGCTCTCTGCCCATTGTGCTGCGGCTCTCAACAACGATGATTGTAATGATAATTTGCTGCTGACAGCAAATTGTTAAAATAATTATATGCGCAAATGAGCTGAGAGCCGCACACGTTGTACCACGCGGCGTATGATTGATGAATATCATTTTCATTTGCGGCCTTCTCATGCATCCAATTCAAAGCTCCTCAATCACAGATGCACACACATCTCTGTGGTCTACCCCTGTAGCTGTTGAGCTGATGAGTTAATGATAGATTTCTGCTCATATAGACATGAAATTAACGCTTCTTCATTGCACATATTAAACAGATTGCCTTGTGAAAATGATATTAATAATAGTATTCAGAATTAAACAAACGTTCTTCTTTGACTTTCACTATAATGAAATTAAATATTATCTGAATGATGTTTGATGCTTTAAAATCTGATCTATCGGTTGGTGATGATATATTATAATTGTTAAAATATCCTGAGACTTTGTAACATTTTCTATTCCTTTAATAAAATATTATTTATTTTGAGTTTATTTCTAAGTGGAATGTTCTAAGCATCAAAATATATATTTTTTAGAAGCTGCTTATGTAGTTTACTATATTTTATTTGGGCTACTAACTTGGGTGAGCTTGGCCCAAATTGTATATTCCTTTATAAATACAGTATATTGTATACATAAAGACCTGGGCAATAGGGATAATCTGTATATTTCGCAGATATCATGTTCACGCCCATTAGAAGAATTACAGGACTGATTTTATAATAGAAAATATTCTTATTCGTATAAATTTTCATCTTTTATTTGTATCTATTATTATATTTTGCGTACTTTAAATTGAATAATAAAGGTTATTGAAAAATATGTATTTAATAAATTTATTTATTAGAGTTTCATATAATAAAATAACTATATGTAGTAAAATGAAATGGTAATTGTTATATAAAGCAAAACAAAATTCTTAAAAAATATACGATTTAATGTAAATAATATATAAAGAAAATATAAATATATACTTAAACTTTAGCTAGTGATAGATTTAATTCCAGCACTACTTTCTCATTCCATAATTTAAACCTGCTTGAAAGGCAAGACACAATTGCAATACCCAGTCTTTCACGTTGAACGATATAGACATTATAATAACTCTCAACGGTATTTACCGTTTAAGTATCGTTTTTCTTTCTGCTTAAGCAGCTATAAATGTTCATAACACCATTTGGGATAAGTTGCAGCTTATCTCTGCATAATCCGTGTACTCACCATGCATATTAGCTGTCTGATAGGCAGGTGGGGGAGGCAGTGTGATGGTCTCCAGTGTGGATGTTGCTGCCGTCAGGTCGACTGCCGTTGCCGTCGTCGTACCCGTTGCCGTTCCCGTTGCCGTTGCCGTTGCTACTGGTGCAGCATCCAGAGTGCTCAGCAATCGATGCTGTTGCTTGGCAGCGGGCTGCAAGTGTATCGTATGATACTTGACCAACGGCTGGGCGCAGTTGCTTGTGCTGCCCGTGGCAGACGCGAATGGAAAGTAAATTGTGGCCGTGGCTGGAGCATAGCAATTCGGAGGGCCTCCTGCTGCCAGGGGCATTGTGGGTGCAGCAGTAAAACGCAGCATGCTGCTCGGCACGGCGACAAAATTTGGAGGCTGCTGCTGCTGCTGCTGTTGCTGGTGTTGTCGTGGCAATGTTGTTGTCGATAATTGCTGCTGCTGTTGCTGCTGTGATGCGTTAATGTATTGCTGATGCTGCTGCTGGTGCTGCTGCTGTTGTTGCTGCTGCTGTTGTTGTGGCAACGCTGCATATTTCAGCAACGCATTGCCACTCGTTGTTGTTGTCATTAGCATGACATCAGGCTGCTGCTGTTGCTGCTGGTAAAATTGCTGCTGCTGCTGCTGCTGCTGCTGCTGATTCAACTTGCTTGGCATCGCATTGCGTAACAATTGACAGGCATCTGCTGACCGCAGGATAATGGCGCGAGTGCAGTCGGAAAAGAGGACATATGAATGTTGATTAACGATTTGCCAATTGTTATGCTGACAATTCAATTCATAACTACTGCCCCTCCCCCCCTCTCCTCCTCTACCAACCGCTTTGTTCCTTTGTCACCTACCTTCGCCTTGTTCCAGCGACAACTTGCGCTTCATTGTTGTCGCAATCTCCGACGTCGTCCCTCTCCTTTGGCCACACTCATAGCGCTCGCAGAGGCTCGTTTCACTGCTGCAGCCTTTACAGCTCGCCTGTAATTAAGCGGGATAATTTTATTAATGCCGCACAGCCGCATTGTCATGTGAAGATATGAATAATTGTAATTGCAGTTCATATATACGTATACATGAGTTGGTAATTCAAATTGAATACCTTTATGCACTTATTTAAATTTAAGATGAATCTCCTCAATTTGAATTTGTTGTCACAAATATTTGCATTGAGCTTTCCTTATCTGTTGTCAACACAATGCGCAAGTTCTGTGTCTGATAGGTGGTTAAGTTCATGCTATCCGAATTAGGAATTGGCAAACATGATGGTTGACAGACTTTGGGACAGTCAGATAAGGTAGTTTGATAAATATCCTTTGCTTGTAAAACATGAAAAGTATAATTGAAGGATTCAAGCAACGAATCTCTTTGTCATTTGCGTGATTAAATGCCGACACGAAAGCCGCTCATCTCGTTTCTAATTAAGCCAAAAGGCAGCCAGACAGACCGATTCGGGGACCGCAACACAATTAACTTTAACAAGCTGCACAACACTTGGGATTTGCACCTTTATTTGGCTACCTTTAACAAACGTCGGGCGCTGCTATAAAATCTCAATGAAATTGTAATTGACACATTTGAAAAGCTAGCAGCTCTATACCCACTCATTCATACTCTCAAAATGATATCCTTGCTCTAATCTTTGTTGCGGTCCTCGCTCAACGTTGCGCGCTGTTATGCGAAGCGTTGTCATGTTGCTATCGTGTTAGTTGCGGTTCTGTGGCAGCATGATGAGATGCTGACGCAACCACACACACACACACACACACACACTTGCATAACTCAAATGATTTGCCAGTGTGAGCTTGCGGCTGGCCAAAAAACCATTTACAGTGTGCGTCATGATAATTGCAAGGGCAACAGCCAGGACGAAGGATAACGAGCTGGGCAAAGACGAAGAAGAATGCCAAATGCCAAAATGCCAAAGGCCAAATGCCAAATGCGAACGGTCAACATGCTGATAATAAGTCAAGCGATGAACGCATATGGCCCTTGCGTTAACCGCAGGGCTTATCAATTGCCAGCGCCTCAAAGGACACGGAAAGGCTTCCTGTTAAAGCAGCAGCAGTCGTAGCAGCTGTGATTTGCTTAGATTGAATTAAGCCCTAATGAGTCGTTAAATGAGAGTTATGTGCAAAAGGTTTCCAGCTCAGGAATCCTTTTTCCACACTCTCGATGCGATTCAGCCAACCTCAGCTTTCGCACTCTATGCAAATTACCTTTCGTCGGCAGCAAATGCGAAAAACTTGTTGAACAACTACCCAACACATTCAACCAAACACGTCTCGGCCTAAGAGCAGTGAGAGTTGAGACTCGTAAAGTGCATAGCGAGCAGCATTTTTTATTGCCACGTGCTGCATGCGGCAACAATGCGTCATCATGCTGGAAAAATTTATGCTTTTCCCATCGAACTACAACGCAAAAAAAAAATTGCTTGAAAAAGCATAGCTCCATTTTTCCATTATATATATTTAAGGTAGAAGAGAAAAAATTGCAAAATAAAATGTTAAATTCAACGGAAATTAAATTTTTATAAATTGCCGTATAACACATAACATCAGTCGGATTACGTAACTATATCAAAATAAATTTTAAATGGTTCCTTGAATTTAAATTCATAATGAAGTAAGTAGTGATCAGAACTAAAATTTATAAAGTCATTAAAGCCCATTAAATTACAATTTGGCATAAAAAGACTAGAGAAGTTGATAACATGAAAATGAAAATTGGAAATAAATTTGAGAACGAAATGAAAGTTAAATCTAAATGAAATAGCGTAAAACTCATAAACTAATTGACATTTTGTAAGCATATCAAAATAAATTGTAAATGGTTTTTTGAATTTAAGCTCTTAGTTAAATAAATAGTTAATATATATTTGAGACTTAAAAAGCTTTTAGTGCCTATTAAATTTGTAAGTAATGTTGAAAGTATGATCAGAAAAACGCAATTCAATTTGCTTATAAAGAGTAAAAGAGTCAATAATATGAACCCACTGTAATTTGTACTTTGAAAATTAAATGATAATAAATTAGCGTACAACTCATAATAAAATAAAAGATTTATTAAATTATTACAATTACGAATAACAATCATGATTTAAATATTTGATATTGCATTTAGATTCATGAATAAGTAAATGGTTAAAAAAGAAATTAATAAATGAACAGATAATAATGCATTCAAACGTATTCAAGAACTTAAAAGACGATTACATGAAAGGTTTTAGTGAAAATTGTTACAGTAAAGTATTTTGTATAATAGAAAAGTCTATTTGAAACTTTGCATTCGCCGCCCGTTATATTTGGAAAGTTTTTAATAAATGAATTGCTTGATAATGTCCTAAAGTGGGTAGTCAATTAGTTTTCCATTTCTTGAAGCATTCGAGTTATATGTGAGTTTCGGAATTGCCCCAACCCCTCCACAGGAAACACAAGCAAACAGTTTCCACCACTTTCCCGCAGCGGCTCATAAAAAAATCAATTACACTTCGCATTGTGCAGCGGAAAATGAAAAGTTATTGCACGCTTTTAGCCTGGCCAGCGTAATTTGCAGGTCCGAGCCGGGCAAAACTTTGCGCTGGAGCATTTTTAAAGTGAACGCAAACTCATTTAATTTACTTAGCTTGGCACTTTACGTGGCCTTTAACCAGGAGGGGCGCAAGTCAAATTGCAACTGGCGTCAAAGTTTCGACCATGCTCAAATTGTCAGCCTTTAATGCTGACGAAGTTCGCAACTTGGCCGCGGCCAAAGTTTCTATTCATTGAATCCAGTGCTCTGTCCGCACTGCACCGCACTGCACTGCACTCTAAAGTAAATGTTAATGTTTATGTTAATGAATTTCAACCAAAAGCCAAATTAAATAGTAATATTTTAAATGACAAACAAACTGCTGCAGTCCACTCAGCCCAGTGCCGACCGCAGTTCAGTTATTTGGTCACGCACCGTATGTTGTTGTTTTTCTGGAGAGTCACTCTGTTTGTTTTTTATATCTTCCAATTAAACAGAAATTTCTGCAACCATAACCAAACAAACGTGCAAAAATGAGTGGCATAAATAAAACAAGCTCCGATAGTCTGGTGGTAAATCAACTCTGCAAATGTCCACATGAGCTGAGAGCTGTGTGTGATTGATGTGCTAGCAAATACTCTATATGAATGTGCAGATATATACATACTATGAAATTATGAAGTATTATAAAAATGGACGGGTATGTAGGTGGGTAAGGTAAATAATTATATACAGATATATATAAGCGTAATCATTCATAATAGATCAAATGTTATAATAAATATAAGTGAAAGGTTGCCTACAAATATATTTTATTAACATCAGATAGAAAGCCCTTGCCAATCTTGACTTCATAATATTTTTACTATACTAACTAGCCTTTTAGCGTTATACCTTATATTGCTCGATAAAATATAAACGAAACTGTCGAAACACACTATTGTTATCGAATATTTATAACCATAGCTGATTGTGCAATCCTGATGACCAATTCTGGCTGAATGAATTAATTTGTTTATTCCTATAATTTCAGTCACCGATTTCTGCAGAATTAATCGATTTCAGATGTTGACAGAGAGAATGTGAAAAATACGTTTCAGCCATAAGAAATACGAATTTTCCTTTATCTATAAATCTATCAGATATATGTTTACTGAACACTGTTTAATTTATCTATAATTTGTTTATATAAATTTTTATATGTTTGTAAAATTATATATTATGAAAATTTAAATAATCTCAAGAGGTATTATTCTTATTCGAGCTTTATCATTATCTATAGTAATATGATAATTTATGGGTGGTAGGCGCACATTGAATCAATTAATGAAGTAAGCTTTTAGTGGGGCTATCTGAATGCAATGAAAACATAGCAGAAACGCAATGAAAATAATTGTACTTAATATGTGGAGGTAGTGAAATGCATAAATGCATATTTTTAATGAGTGCAAAAGTTCTTCTTCTTCATGGAAATATAAACAGGCTCAAGGCTCTAACTAAATAAGTCTCCAACACATAAAAAGTAAGCCATAATATTGCTACCGAATTGATAAACTTGCTCTAAACGAACATATCTCTCTCTCTCTCTCTCTCTACAGCTTGTGGGCACCTCGTACATCATATGAAGAGGAAACACACTCAGAAAGTAAAGCGGGATTCATAGCTCAGAGTTTAATAAAAATGTCAGTGAGAGTCGTGGACGGTAAACAAATGACTTACAAAAGTTGTGCACGAATGCACAAAACATGCAAACAGAAGGCCGAAGGCCGAAGGGACCGTCACCCTCCGATTTTAGGCGGGTCTACAAATTATATATGTATATGGCGTGCGGAGTGAACGCGACAGCCAACTTTTTTGTTATCACAGCAAATAAAAAAACGTAGCCTGATTTGCCAACACACACACACACACACACACACACACACACACACACACAATAATAAAAATAAAGGAAAAAAAAAGGGGAGCAGCAAGCAATCTGGACAGTTCGCAATCTGTGGCACGATCCCAATTTTTGCGCAAATCAATTACAAACTTTCAGTTTGCTGCTGAAAGCAGAGAAAAAAACGACGTATCAAGTCCGGCTGCAAACCCAAAAATGGGTCTAGAAACTTAAAAGGTTTCTGTTGTCTTAATTAAAAATATGTTTTGCCCTATCGAAATTCAAATCCATACTGAAACCTAAGTGCACAAGTCCAATGCTAAAGTGCTGGGCAACTGGAACGCTGGAAGCTTTAAAATAAACAATTAACAGTTAGGTGAATTTTCAATAAGAGCTCGGAATATTTTATAAACATTTTTATAGCCAATTAAATGTTCAATTAAAAAATAAATTATATAAACTAGAAAGTTTGTAAATAAAATTAAGGACTTCCAGTAAATAAGCTGCCATCGAACTTTATCGCATTTCAACATAATCTTGCTATTATTATAAACTGCATACAAAATACAGCTTCAATAGTTGCAGCTCAAAGTTACTTTCGCATTTTAACAACTGACTGCGAAAATCTTTAAAAATAAACTACATGCACAATGCAAGAAAAGCCAACATTTTTCACGTAGCTTTAGTTACAGCAGACGGAGAAAAGTTTAAGCGCAAAAATGTGAGCAGCCAGCGAAAGTTTTTGGCCAACAAAAGCACTTCCTTTAGCCAGTGGCCGAGGCTGTGGCCATCAGCGGCTACTCAACAATGGAGGGATGCGCAGCATTTCCGGGAGAGGGCGGAACTTTATACAGCAAACACTTAAGCCACGATTTTGAGACACACAGTTCACGGTGTTATTGCAGCTGTGCGAGAACTTTGACAGGCGTGCCAATCGAATTAAGATCCATAAAAAAGTCAACACGATAAAGTTGCTGTAACTCGAGCTTTTGCTGGGCAGCATTTGGCCCGGGCAGCTGTTGCATCAGCAATCGAACAATATCAATCATACGCACTGTTTGACTTACCCCATTTCCAGCGCCGTGGCGTCGCTTTGTCAGTGTGCCCGTCGTCGTCGTCGTTGAAAGCGCTGCGTTCTTTTCCCCTCCGGAGCCCCGGCTGCGCTGCAGCTGACAGCAGAGCCGCATGTAGGTGCACTGCAGCGCCTCAGCGAGCAGCGCTCCCAAGCTCGACAAACACATCAGCATCAAAGGGACCCCGATGAGCGCATAGAAGATGGTCGCCAGCTTGCCAGCTGCTGTGCGCGGCGTCAGGCTGCCATGGCCTATAGAAGGGAAGTAAACAGATTTGCGTTAATATAATCAGTTTCATATTCTATTACCCATAAATCAGAAGCAGAAATAAAAATATGCCTTTAATCATTGATAATATAATAATAGCATGTTAAGCTGAAGCATATGATATTTATTGCACTTATATAAAACATTCGAAATAATATTTTCTCAGCATTTTTAGGTTAGCAAACTTATTAAATTAAAAAAAAAAAATTAATTAATAAATATTTTAATATTAATTAAATTATTATTTGTTAATTATATAATTAGCTATATAGTAGAATAGGTCTCTGAAATTTTCAAAGTCACGAACTGACTCTCTTTAAGTTTCTATGTATAAATATTAATATAATTCAAAATATTATTTTCAGCATTTTCTAATATTTTAAAATCATTCCTTCCCTGATTATCCAATTGTTAGTTGTTATTAATGGGCTACTTTTAAAATATTCAAAAGTATTAGGTTTTGTCCAGAAATCGATTTAATCCATTGTTTTTATACCCTGAACCCATTGAAAATGGGAAATCAGGGTATAATGGTTTTGTGAAAAAGTATGTAACGGGCAGAAGGAGGCGTGGCAGACCCCACAAAGTATATATATTCTTGATCAGCGTGACGAGCTGAGTCGATATAGCCCTGTCCGTCTGTCCGTCCGTCCGTCCGTCCGTCCGTCCGTCCGTCCGTCCGTCCGTCCGTCCGTCCGTCCGTCCGTCCGTCCGTCCGTCCGTATGAGTGCGTCGATCTCAGAAGTTATAAGAGCTAGAGAGCTGAAATTTGGCATGCATACTCGTGTGTACCATACGCAGTACGAGTTTACTTTATTTTTTCGATAAATCGTCCGATAACTTTTTTATCGAGAATAATCGAAAAATTGATTTTGTTTTTTTAGCCTAACTTGAACATTTTTAGACCTGGAGTCTTCAAATTTGTGTTGTATATAAAGTTAATCGATACAAAGATTTTGTAATTTACAGATTTTGGATACCACGCCCCCTTCTCCCCCAATTTGTAAAAAACGCATTTCAAGTACTAGAGACTTGTGCTTTGGAATGTACACACATATTTACTATATGATTACACTCTGAAAGTTTCATTAAGATCATATGTTTACAAAAGAAATTATTCGACAAATAAATTCTCATAATATTGCCCACACTGCAGCGCAGCCCAAGCGCAGTCGCTGCTTACTGCGCAGTTAGCAGAGCGCAGGCTTATGCGTGCGTGTGGATGCATCTGTATGTATGTGTGCATAAAAGAAGTGCAGAATGATTAGAATATCAGATTAGAGGGTTCAGGGTATCTCCTAGTCGAGCAGTCTCGACTAGAGCTTTCTTACTTGTTATTTATTCTCCGCTGAAGTCCACCCAAAAAGTTTAATTTAAATTTAAATACCCAATTGATTCTTGCAACGGCCTGCTCGAGCAAATTAATCCTATTATGGCCGTATCCTTAATCATATTTCCGCCAAAATTAAGTTTTGTATACGATGCACTTTGTTAAAGAAAAACACTTAAGCTGCTCTTAATTTGCTGGAGTATTTGCAGCTGCTGCTGAGGGAGAGCTTAACTATCAGCCGAATAACACTTCATATTACTATATACGTGTATGCATGAGTGTGTATAGAGGGAAGTAGAGTTCTGTTGGCACAGTAAGCAGTGAGCACAGACAAGAGAAGAGGCCTTAACCATATGCAAATATTTTGGCAGGGCCCACTGGGCGTATACATAATATGTATGTTGTCTTGCCTATGGCTGGCGTCGATGTTGCTATTGCTGATGGCCCCACTGCAATGTAAATATTAGCAGTTATTACAGCCCACTGCGATAAATTCAAAATACCCCGAAGATGATTGTAAATGCGAAGCAAACAGAGTGCCTCGAAATAAACAGCAAACAGCTAAGCCGGCGACTTCAAAGGTGGCTCTAAAATGTTGCTTTGCTACTTACCAATTGTTGTTATCACAGTCACCGAGTAGAGCAGCGCCTCGCTAAACGTCCAGCTCTGCGTGTCGCCAGCGTCGTAGCCAAAGTGGCCCAGTGCACTGGCACTGGCGCTCGCCCCAGGTCCCGCCATGGCGCCAGCTGCCCCGCCGGGACGCGTGGCAGCCACGATGGAGCCCTCGAAGCGACGCAGCTGCTCGTGCACCAGCATCGTCCAATTGCGCTCATACAGCACGTTGAGTTTCTCTGCAACGGGACATAACAATTAAAGCATAAATAATTGGGTCAAATGCATTTGACGCTCCCCCAGTCTGGCGATTGGCCAGTGGCACTCGGAAAAACCCTTGGATGCAACCTTTGCAATTATGCAATTTCGTGCAATGTACACTGATAACCTTTAAGCTCGAGCAGCGCAGCCTTTGCGTCTACCAAGTGTCGCCCAGCAACGCCAGCCACACCAGCCACGCCTCCGCTTGGCTGCCGCCTGCTTTCGATTTTGCTTGGCTTGTCTTGCGGGCGCTGCTCGCATTTGATTTTGATTTTGCCTCCACAGCAAATTGCAGAGGTTGCTGGCTGCCGCAGCTTGTTAACAACAACAATCGTTAACAACGCCCACTTGACGCCATTTGGCCTTGGCTATGGCCCCACTGCCGCCCCGGAGGCATCATTCAGACCCACCAGCGACTGCATCCATTTCAGCTAGAAATGAAACACTCAATACTCTGGGTCCTTGTATTGGCAGCTAGAGATCCTTGCCAGATGTAAATACCACAGCAAATGTGCTTCGTGTTCAAGTCGAATTCCTCCACAAACAGACATAGATATACATATACACATGTATATGTGCATATATACTCATTTTAATAGCAAATGAATGCGCAAGTGCTCTCAGCCTTTGGTTTCATACTGAAAGAAGTCTGGAAGCACTTTACGTGACTATTTGTGTAATATAAGTTGTTGCTATGCTGCCTTTGGGTTGCCAAGTGGAAGCCGCAGGAGTCGGTTGGCCTTCAGCTTTATTTAATGTAAGCCAAATACGTCGATAGCTAATTTAAGCACTTCAGATAAGTTGCAGATAAATTTATTTGAATTAACGCTGAATGCCAAAAGGAATAAAATCCTGATTTCTATCTAATGGTTCATGTCTAACATTTTCTATTCACACTTTAAAAATATTTTTATTTAACTATTCCTGTATATCTGCTCATATTTTAAATATAAATTAAATTGGATCCAAATGGGAAAAATATATCATTTTACGGACACTAAATTTGTATAACACTTGAGCACCTTGAGATCCGAAACTAATCTAATCTGCAAGTAAAACAAGAAGAAGAAATGTTTCCAAGCATGAAATTCCATTTAATTTTCTATTAAAAGTGCTTCACGCGGCCTTCACTTAAATATTTACATACTAAGATAGACTATCAAATAATGAGTATCTGCTATAATACCCCTCTAGACAGTTGATTTAATCTCGTCATGAGAATTATTAATTAAATATGCCCCTAAGTGTTTAAAGTCTTCGTACCCCAAAATTCCGGGATTTGTCAAAGGAATTGCGATGAGTGAAATGCAAAGTTTGAGTCAAGCTCGGCATCATTAAATGCATAGTCTTGTATATTAATCATACGCCAGGTGCGCGACTCCAAAAAGCAAAATGCGCGTAAATTAATTAGTTTATTTATGATGCGAAATTTTCATTAAATCAACATAAGCACACGCCAATGCACGTGCCAGCGAGACAGACAACAAGCGAGAGGGAGAGTGGAGAGTGAAAGGGAGTGAGACAGTCTGCCACAGAGATGGGCACGGTATGCAAATAATATATTTTTTTGAACATAGAATTATTACAGGGTCTTTTTTTTTTTTTTTTGGTAGAGAAAAAAGCGTGCTATTAAATTTTTGAAATGAAAAAAAAAAAAGGGAATACTATGTATATTAAATCAACAGAAATATCTCAGCTCTTAATTAGTTGTCAAATATGTCAAAAAATATTTATTTGTATGTTATGAGATTGTTGATTGTTTTTTGGTATGCGTTAGACATTATATGGATAATGTATTTAACATTTATAAATGTAGAATAAGAATTCAGAATTTTGTGGAGTCATGTTTATAGAGATTAAGGCAACAGTTTAGCTAAAAACATTTTATAAATTCCATATGACATTTTCTAAGGTTTAACTGCCTTTAAAACTCAAATTTCCTATAAGCAATTCCAAAAAGATATGACGAACTGAACCTCACTTAAGAATATGAATATATATTTTAATACATCTCTCATATTAAAATCATGTTTATGCCCTTTAAGCTACCAATTTGGCCCACGGTATCAACGCAATAATTTGGTTAAGGAAAATACTGAAAATAAAAATCAAATGCTTTTGCAGTTTATGGAGATTTCCGTGCAAATTGAGAGCCAACGGCAGTTGCAATCTAGGTAACAAAGTAATTAATTTCCAATAAATCACGTCAACTAGTCGCAGCAGTAGTTAGATCCCCCACACAAACACACCCACACCCACATACATATGTATATTCCATGCCCTCTAAATAGTTTGCAAGCTTTGCGTAAAATTTGTGAAAATTGTTTTCTCAATGTAACCAAATATTTGGCTTTGCAAATATTTTGTTATTATTCAATTTGGCGCAAATTCAGAGGCTAACTGAAAGTTAATTCCAATTAAAATATTGATATTTGTTTAGCATTAATTGCCATTAGCAGAGAGACCTTAAAGTCGCTCTAAATGCATATGTATGTAGATATGTATAGTTGTATATTCCAAACAAATCAAGCGTTAAATACAACACAAAACAATTTTCGGTTCATATTTATGGGCAATGCGGCAAATAATTCACGCTTGATTTATGCGTATGCGGCAAATAAACAGTTTAACAAATTTTGCTGGCTCGCTCACCCGTTATGATCCACAGCTCGCGCAGACAATCCTCCCGGCTCTTGGCAATGGCCGCCGACTTGCTCAGGTCCTGCGGTGCCTCCAGCAGTGGGAAGATGAGTGCACCCAGCACCGAATACCCTGTAACCAGTAGAACGAGGCCGGGCGCAGAGAGCAGCAGCTTAAGCAGCTGACCCAAGCAGCGTTCAGAGGTGTGGCGTTTGACCAGAACACTGGACTTCACGCCGCCAGCCTCCTGACTGAGCTGCGGCTCGTCCAGCTCCTGCCGCTCCTGTTCCAGTTCCTGTTGCTCGTCCTCATTGTCGTCGCTTTGATTGCTCTTAAACGCCTGCTCAACGTCACACATGATCGCAATTTGTTTGGCATTTGCAATTGTTGTTGCAACATTTAGTTGACGTCTGCTCCTTGTTGTTGCTGTTGTTGTCGCTGCTGTTGGCTGTCAGTGTTATTGGGCGTGCACTTCCGTTTCCGCCTCAACTTATGATTCATGCTGTGCTGCTGCTTGTCAGCCATCCGTTTACTAATTACAACAACGTTTTCTCATCATTCCTTTGTTTTTCCTCTAAGTCTCTTTCGCTTTTCGTCCCCCTTTGCTGGCAGCTGTTAGCGTATTATGTTTTAAGCTGCTGTTGACTTGTTTCCAGTTGTTGTTCTTGCTGTTGTTCTGCTTGTTGCTGTTGTTGTTGTTGTTTTTGTTGCAGCAGTTGCTTCTGTTGCTGACATCGCATTTTGCATTGTTCCCGGTCTGTGCTCTTCAATCCGTGCACTTGGTTTGTACTTTTAAAGTTGTTGTCCCAGTTTATTACCCCAGCTTTGCCAGCGCCACGCCCTGCTCCGCCCAGCCGTCTGTCGCCTGCAATTGAAAACAAATGTTGTATTGTAATTGTTGTTGCTGCTGTTGCTTGTGTTGCTGCCGCTTCTACTGCTGCTGCTGCTGCTGCTGTCGCAGCTAGTGAAGTGCACTCGGGCACAGGTTAAGCACACCCCTCGGGGCTGACAAAGTGAAAATGCACTAAATTTGACACTTAACTTAATCTAATTAACAACTCTCAAATGCCACTGCATTATGTGACAGCCAAGACATTTAGTCGCGAGCAAACTTCAGCTCCAGGTCTCCAGTGTGCCATTAAAATATGTTTAAATGTTAAGTAATTGCGGGTTAATTAGTGTAAAATTTAATTTCAAATCAGCCGAATACATGCTAGAATGGACAATAAAGAATTTCATTTAGTAACAAGCAAATAAAGCTAAATGACGAGTTGAATCGGCATCTGAAATAGGAGGAGCTCTGTCATACCGAGATGCGAAGAGTCATGTAAAGTCAATAGCAGCAGGAAATAGCTCAAGAGTGGTGCAAGAACATTAGCCAAATATCAGATTCATATGCAGTACGTTGAGAATCTTCAAACGAGTTTTCTTTTTACCGTTGCCTTAGCAATTTAATTTGTTAATAAAAAGCCAAAGTCAAGTTGCAGACAATCCCAACACTAAATTGGAATAATTTATCGCTAAATTTATAAATTAATCGTATCACTCTCTATTATTATGTCTCGTTCTAATTTCTAAGCAAAACATTCACTTAACAAGAATAGGTTAAAGAAACTTCATTGATTTTCAAGTAATTACAAATATCGTACACATCTCATATACATTGCCAAAAATCAAATTCAATTATAAGTAAACTAAGCTAAATGAAGAAATCTGAAGCGCTAGTCTTTCTCACTAATCCTAATCTGTGTACAGTTGATTTCATCTGCATTTCACATTTATTTATGCCAATTTACCCAACAATTTCTACAGAAATTCATCATATTTAAAATAATCTTTATGGGCGCAGCTAAACTCTTCCGCTTCCCTAATTTCCAATCAAGATGAGCTTTTCTTGTCGTGCTTTTCACACTTACATAATCTATATATTTTATATATATATGTGTGTGTTATTTGGTTCATTTAGTCGGGGTCATTAAGATTACAGCGCGTTTACAATGGGCCAGACATTATCGATAAAGCCCATTAAAGAGTGACATAAAAGCGATAACAATGCCAGCTCATGTAATACAAATTGAAGTGAAATAACAAACGCAAAGGGCGATAGCTGTATCAGACCAACACACACACACGCATACACACGTACATAGAAAAGCACACTAATCATTATTGACGCTGCGGCTCGTCGAATAATGCGCTTAGAGTGCTTCGATGGAATCAATTAAAGCTAAGCAGAAATTGTACTAGGGAGAAGCATCCCAGTAGCGATTAGCTAGTTCCTTCTGCAACTATTGAGGTGTGACGTCTGCATCATCGATGAGCCTGGCAGAGTGCGGGCCTTAAGTCGACGTGATTTATACAGTTGGCCGAAAGGCAGCTGGCTCAAGTAATTTCGGTTAATTGGAATACAAAATGGGCCGGCGTCTGCTCAAGCTCGAAGCACTTGTCGCTTTGACAAAGGCCACTTTTTTCCTCTTCACATTTGCTTCTTGGGCTTTTTTATGAGCGAGCGCGCATAATTAAATTTGCGGCTAACGTGGCGAAGGCGCAAGTCGAGTCGGGGTCTGGCTAAGAGGGCTAATGCAAAATTAATGTCAATCGCTTTTGGCTATCGTCAGCATTGACTTGGCCAGGCCCCTGCGTCCCACTTGTAACTGTCGCTCGGCTGGCACTTGAACCTTTGCTCGAGCACGCATCAAGCAAGCTAAATGGGAAGAGCCCTTGAGGCGCCAGCCAAAAGGCAACGCGTCTGGCGGAAGTTATCCCTTTTAGTCAGATTGAAATCAGCTTAGCTCCGGCGCTTAATTGAAATGTTTGCATTTCACTTTAATTAAAGTGTTTTTCGCTCCAGACCAAGAGTCACAAAAAGAAACAGAAAACCTTTTTAGCACGCACAGGACACACTGTTGCCAGAGAGGTGCGGGACGAAAGGAGTTTCTTTGATTTCAATGGCATTTTTCTTACGTTTTTCATCTTTCATTTCAGTGTGCGCTGTTTTTCGCACGTCATTTTATGAAGTTTGCCGTTAAAGTTTTGTAGTAGTTAAATGAAAACAACTCGGTTGGCTCCTTTGCCAGGGCCCGCATTCACAGCCGGGGCACTCTGCTCGCCTTTTAATGCATTTTCTTTGTGCGTGCGCTTTTCTTGCGCCCAGCGTCTGCCCTATTATGCAATAATAATTATTATTATTTATAAATGCAATGACAACAAACGCAGTTTAATTACAATTTTCTTCTGCTCGCTCATTTTCTCTTCTCTACCAACTCATCAAATGCAGCAACAGCAACAGCAGCAGCAGCAGCAGCAGCAGGAGGAGGATCCAGTAAACGACGTCCGATGTGACGCTAATGGCGCTAGCCTCATTTCTCGCCAGCTCTGGAGCTGTTCTTAAATCCAATTTTCCTTCATAATTCTATAACACGCCCTAGCAGTAAGCCCTGGTCCCCATTGGTCGCATCCTTTTCGCCATCCGCCTTCCGCCTTCCGCCCACTGATCCCTGACCCCTAATCCCTGGCACCGTTGTCCACGTCGCCATCATGGTCGTTGCCTATTCCCAATTTAATTGCATCGCTGACATTTAGCACCAGCATAGGAAGCAAACAAACAAAAAACAAACTACCAACGAGCAGCGCCAGCTTAAATAGGATTTTGGTTTTTGGTCCCACGGCTCTTTGCCACGTTAAACTAAGCCGCGTCTCTGCCAGTCACTTGTTTAATTGAACTTGACTCACGGCATGCCACCCGTGCAGTGCTGCACTCGAACTGTGAAACAGTCGAGCAGCCGCGTCTAAACTATACACAATACGCGCATTCCCAATTCATTGGCGCCCGGTGGCAGCCAAAGTGCAAGCCAAATGTCATTCAATTGAAAGGATTTAACTCAAAGTTCAGCTGCACTTCGCAGCTTTTCTCCTCCTCGGGGATTCGCTCGTCCCTTGGCTGACTGGCTGCTTTTGTTGCTGCTGGGTTTTATTTTCTGTGGACTCGATTGCTCTTTGATGTAATTACATTAATGACAACAGAATGAACGCAGCATAGAGAGCAGCAACAGAAGTGTGAGAGCGAGCATGTTTGACTAGGATATACCCGGTTGTGAGAGACTTAATGGAGATGTCATTGAATGAAAGGCAACGCATATACAATCGTATTATGATTGGAAGATGTAGAAGGCGTCACGCTGAAGGATATGAAGATTTGATAGAATAAATGTGTGATGATTAGTAGGAGTAAAGAGAAGGAAAAGACGAATTTTAGCAATTAGAGTGACAGCAATCGTTATAAAAATCACATAACAAGCCATAATTTTAAACAATAAGACGAATTATTTCAAATGCGATTACTTATGATTTATGCGTCAAGAGAAGGGATAATTAATCTTCGATTGGTCAAGTGCTAATAGGCCACACAGTTCATAAATTCTAGATAGATGGAAATGAAAGGCAATTAGATGCAAATGCCTTAAAAGTTAAATGAATTGTAAAATTTTATGTGGCAGACAATCGAAGAACAAGCTGAAAACTCGTTTCGGCTGTGCGTTAGGAAACAACAAGCCAACGCCAGACTAATAAGCAACATTTATTTGCAAATTTCTCACCTACCCATGGACTGAGGGATAATTTTGTGCAGTCGAGTGTCTATAATGAAAATTGAATGCGAAAAGGCGAGCGCTGGGCAGCAAGGACCTGCCAGGATATACGCCAACGGGCAGGAAGCAGGCAGTGGGCAGTGGGCAGCGGGCAGCGGGCAGCAGTCAGCGAAGCGTGTCCGAACTTTTTACACATTAGCCAGCTGGTGGCGAGTGCAGTGCAGTGCAGAGGTGTAATTCGGATACGAACAACAAGGGAAGCTAAAACAATACCTAATAAGTATGGAATTGAGCGCAGCGGAAGGAAAACACTTGAGAGCCCAGCTCGGCCATAATTTATAATAAAAAGGACGGCAGCGGTGCAAGTGGCGAAAGAATAGCCCAGGATAATGACCATGTTAATGCAATACAAAAGTGCACTGAAAGGAAATGAGCAAGATAAGTAACATGGGTCCGACCCCCAAAGAGCTGACCAAAAATTTCGCCATTTTAGCCCCACAAAACTTTGTGGCGCAAAACAAACGATGCCCGGTCTCAGGCCATGCTCATTAAACGCGCTCAACTCGACTGCAACTGACTTAATTATGCGCCCAAGTCTTGGCTGGTAAGCCAGAGGAGGAAAAGTATTAAGATAAGAACTATCCGGGGAGATGGAGCAGCGAAACAAAATACTCTTCATGAAGAGGCTGATGAAATATATATTGAAATGGAAAATGATATTTAATACATATCTTAAGCCACTTGAGAACAATCTTTTGCACAGGTAGTTTAACGACTGCCAAAGACAAACATTTGTAACGCAAAAATATCGAATCATGGCTTTGCCTCATCCATAACTTAGTCAGGATGCCCTACAGCATGCAGAGTATACGCAGCACAATCAGCGCTGAAACTTACAAGACATCGCTTTGCCGAAGCTGATTAGTTTTTGGAGTGCCTCAAGTGCAAGTCAAGCACTCGCGCAGTCAGTCGGACGAGCGGGCATTAGGTAGTCAGTCAGTCAGTTTGTTAGTCAGCTTGTCAGTTGGCCGAGCTGTTGGTCGAGCGTGTAAACTTTTGCCAAACAGCCGGCAGACAACAACCAAAACAACAACAACAACAGCAACAGCATTTTCTTAGCCGTTTTCTTTGCAACAAAAACTCATTAAAAATGGCGCAAATGCAGCTACCACGTAAATATGCAAAGAAAAAGCTAAATTTGAAGACCAAGAAGTGGAAGAAAAAGAAGTGAACAACAAGCGAGCCAAGCTAAACTTAACTAAATGCAAAGTGCACAATAATTAGCGGCAACACTTTGAAGACGCTTATAATGATGGGCTACCTTTGTGCCGGAAGAAGAGCCGTGATTAATGCAGGATTGCAAAGAGAAAATTAGTAAAGGCGTAAATAATTAATCTGTATATTCAAACTGCATTTAAATAAATATAAAGGAAAATCTATACAAAAAAGTCAACAAATTTTAATGCTGAGACTTTAAAAATGTCAAGAAAATTCATTATATTAGTAAATCTATTAAATGAGAAATCACTTAAATGAAATAATACTTTCTCTTTATTCCAATCCTGTGTCTTATTTTTTCTTCTCTTTCGTTCTGTGCTATTTTTTGGCTTCCACTCTTCTAACATTCATGGTTATGACTCATCTCGTCTCTGTTTCTTTTTCTTTTCCTTTTCACATCTTTCACTGTTCCAGCTTTCTACTCTCCTCTTATACTACTGATAACTGCATTAAATGTTCTATCATCTCTCTTTAGTTCTTCAATAGCCTTGCCTTCTTCCCTCTTTTCTATTGTTCAACTTTCCTTTTACCTCTTTGCTAGATCACTATGCACTATTCCATTCCTGATATATTCTCATTTCCTATATTTTTACAAAATATATCTCATCAGCATTAAATATGCTTTTGTTTCTTTAGTCTAAAATAAAAATTTGTATAATCAACTGAATATCCCACTTTGGCCTTTGCACATAAATGACACACTTTTGTGGCTAAATTTTATAAATTTGAAACTGCCTCTGGCATATTTCGTTGAACATTTCCAGTTGAATGGTGGACAGACAGAGACACACACACACAGAATGGGAAGGACAGGGAGAGGGGGAGGGGCAGAGCCGGTTGGTTGGCTGTAGCCGTCTGCCTCTGGCAGTTCAACTTAAACTTGTTAGCTCTCGTAATTAAATTGTTAAACATCAGTTGGACTTTAATTGACTACCGGTGTAGCCGTTAAGCAAATGGCTGTCAGACAGACAGTCTGCCAGGACTCGGGCAGGACTCGCATACCAATGGCGACCTTCCCGTTAGCCAGCTCAGCAATATTGCTTAAGTGGCAATTTAGTGTCAATTTGCTTTTGTCTTAGCACTTTTTTTTTTTCTTTTTTCTGTTTTCTTTTCTGATATACAAATTTAATGCTAATTAAGCCCAAGGCATTTTATATACACAAAAAGCACAAATACTGGCCGATGTCTGCAATTATTTCAGTGTGAATGTGTGAGCAAATGTTTGCCTTTAATCGTTTACAGCAAAAAGTTGTTAACCCTAACAAAAAGAAAAAAACAACAACAACAACAAAAGGGAAAAAATTTTAATCAAATAAAATCGAATTGTTGGCCAATTGAGCGCCGCAGCGAGATGAAACGCATAAAATGCAGAATGTGGGAGTGGCACAAGAATTTGCATAACTGCGCGCGAGTGTGTGTGTGTGTATGTGTGCCTTTGATAATGCCATTTTAAATGCACTTTATGCGCTCTTTGTCTCAGCTCAGTGCCATTGACAACATGCAGCTTTAGCGCGGCTAATCCCCATGAAATATAAACTGCACCGATTTGCATATATAGAACAATCGGGCATTAAATGCGATAAGAGCAAAGCAAAAGCTCACTTGCTCTCATAGATATGACGACCTAGCTAAATTCTGAACCAATTTTCAATTTCTGAACACACGTGCTGAATTTAACTATCTTTAAATATGACTTAAAATCTTAAAATAATTGCTAAATAAATATTACAAATTTCAATATATTTAAAGGCATTTCAGAGAGTGAAATGTTTTAATTTACTTATTTTTTTCTGTTTATTCTTAATTAATTACTTTTGTGTAGTTCTTCAGACTTAATTTAATTGAATTAATTCAATTTACTTATCTTAACTGAATTGATTTTTTATTGTTTATTACAAATCCAAATATTTCTTCATTATTTATTGGCCAGTCATTGGTTATTGTATTTATTGTTGCTATTGCTGTTGCTATTGCCTTCGATGCAGCTGGTCTGTTTTCTGTTTTCGTTGGCTAATTGCTCGGTCGCAGGATAGCCCAAAATTAATTAGTCACGTGAGGGCAAGACGTGTCACCGTCTGCCGCCTCGGTTAACGTTTGGTCGCGTTTGTTATTGATGATATTTCGGTTAGCATTTAATTTGATGCACGAGTGCCTTGTGATAGCCAATGCTAATGATTGAGTGTTAATGGAGTAAACGTGGCCGAAAAGGAATCAAAGCCGCTCGGAAAACATGCCTGTACATGTTTAATAACGGGGCGGATCAGCTGACCCCGTTGAAATCGGTGTGGGTGCGGGTGGGGCAGGTAATGTGCAGGTGGGCGCTCGGGTCGTTCAGCAGCAAACACAGCGCGTGTCAATGCGTTGCCTGCTAAGGAGCACCAAATAGCAGCAGCAACAACAAAAGCAACAACAACAAAAGCGAGCGGCATAACCAACATGTTTGCAGAGTTGGGTAAGGCCTGGGCACAGATGCAAACATTGAGATATGCAACGAAAAGCACACACCCATACAATAACAAGCTGGCAAGTGTGTCATGGACATTGCTCAGTATGCATTATACATGTGTGTGTGTGTGTTTGGGTGTGTGTGGGTACAGCACACTAACACGTGTTTCAACGGCTGCTGGCTGGTAGTTGATGCTGTGACTGTGTCTGTGACTGTGGCCGTTGCCATAAAAAAAGGCACATGCTAAAATGGCAATACGAAGGACAAACAAACACACTAAATACACAGATACTCATCCCATACGAACACACACACACATCTACGTATGCGCTGTAATTGTGCTTGAAAAGTCTGACAACACGTATTTATGCAAGATTGCAATTATGATATAAAATACTTGTTGGGCTCGAACTGCTCGAAGAAATGTATTCAAAAAAGAGAGAAAGAGAGAGAGAGAGCGATAGTGAGAGTGAGACGAAAGAAATGATTATGCTGCCGCATTGTGTGCTCAATGCTCGAGTGCATTAAAGCTGAATTGTGGCCAACCAGCGTACTTGAATATTTATGTTAATGTGCCAGCAGCTGAGAGCCAAGGTCGCAAAATATTTGAAAAGCTGCACAGAAGCAAACAAATTTAGGATGGGAATATACAATCTATAAGAGAGGGCCTGTCTGGATAATCTTCGAGAATTAATTGTAACACTTTATTTTCATTTTAAAATGTATCAAGTTTAAAGCAGGAAAGACACTTGCTCAAATGATACTCAATTGAAAATCATGACAGTTGGGATAAACTAGTATCGGAAAAAGAGATGTAAGAAGAGCTGTCATATATTGTATTTTGAATGAAATAGATTATATCAAGTCAAGTCAGCATATAGTGTTATATCTTATAAAATGCTTAAATCGAATTCGTTATTTCAATTAATTTTTATCAAGTCTTTTTCCTTTTACTAATTATGTTTCTTTCATTCTTCCTTACCTTCACTTTCTCTCTCACAATTTGCGTATTATAAACCAATTTAACTGTAGTTTCTCCAACTCCACTTTAATGTTGCAAATCACAAGTTTCTTAAATTGCCAATGCCAATTAACGCATTGAACTTTGCTTGACCATTTGACATAACCTAAATGCGCTTGTGGGCGTTGAATGTCCTTTTGTTGTCAGCCTTCCTGCGGCGCTGGCAAAACTGTCATACCGTTAATTGGGTTTGACACTAATGAGCGTGCAATCGTTACATAATTGATTTATAAATGCACCAGTCTACCCATCCGTTCATCGCTGTATCTCTATCTCTTACTCTCTCTATGTCTGCCTCTCTCTCACACCCTGCTCGATTGAGTTGAGCACTTGAGTTTATGGCGTTGTCGCTATTCCGCGTTAATTGGGTCAGTCAAACAATGGCCAAGAGGGAAGCTTCAAACGCCCCAAAATATTTGAAGGCTTATGCCGCTGCTGCTGTTGCTGCTGCTGCATTCGCCAGGACACAATTCAAGCCGCTTGACAGGATAAAATTTGCAGTGGAAAAGGAGGAGAGGCGCACATACGCCCGTGTAAGCCCATAAAAATCGCTCCGTAATGTTTGCGGGCATAGACAGCATAATTATAAGCAGCATCATCATAATTATCACATGGCCGATGATCATCGCAATAATCAGCATCATTTTTGTCCTGTGGGCGGGCCGCTTGCCACAAGCGCTAATTCCACACAAATTGTAATTAATTTGAATTAATTATGTTCTACTTCCACATGCCAAAAGCAAACACAGGCACACATACATGTCTGTGGGCGAGGCGAATGAGACATATTTTTTGTTTTAAGCATACTAAAGCATAAGCACACACACAACCACAAATACACCGCAGAACGGCGGGATAAAGAACGGATTTTGGCTGGGTTCCGCCAGCAGCTGGCAAAGTTTTCGTCCTTTTTCGCTGTCTACTTTGGCGCGTCGCATACAATTCAGCGAAAATATCTTTAGAAGTTGTATAAAAATAAAGTACTGTTACAGTTTCATTCAAGCGTTAGAAACACAGGCAAAAGTTAAGGGACTTTTTAGAAATTTAAAATTATTAGTTTTTATTTTTATTTATATCTTTAAATCGTTATGGCAGCAGACCACGTTTAAAATATTTGATTGACTTATTCAACAACATGTAACCTTTTTGGAGAGCATATCATTCGTACGAAAACTAACTTCTATATCACCTGAAACGGACGCAATACGAGTAGATTATGTCACGATCCTACTGTCCGGCAAACACTTTAAGCTCGTTTGGATTTATATATTTAAAAAAATTTTCATTTAAATCCCCGTAGTAGTAGGCTGCGCTCAACTGAATTCTAGCTGATGCCCGAGTAACATTGATCTTCATTTAGTTTGAAAAATTACACAATTGGCTACAGAACTTATAAAAATATAATTTTGGCTCTCTACGACTAAATTACGCTTTCGGCTTGCATAACCTTTGAATTACTGAGAGATAACAGCAAACACGATGCATGTACTGGTCATAACGCCGAATGGCAAGACAATGAAGGTAGACGTCGGAGAGGACGTCGATCCCGCTGATATGAATCTTGAGGGAATCGTGCCGCTAGACGAGGCCAAGGACAAGTACCCAACCACCTCGGAGCAGGCACAGATCCACCGGCAGTTGGACTTCATTGATAAACTGACCGAGCTCGAAAGCAGCGAGACCAAGCATTACTGCAAAAAATCGTAGCTGGTCAACGGCACTACCGACTGCTTTCAAATGGTATTAGAGCTGCATGAAGCGGGAAACTTGTTCTTTCAAGTTTTTTAACTATATATTGGAAAGAAGGCAAAATTGAATTGTTTGAAGTTATGATTGCGACGTAAGTGATAAGGAGAAATAAAATGCTCACGCTCACATATATAAATTCATAAGCAGAACCGGAGTTATATTTTGGCAACTGTGCGTCGTCCGACAAAAGTGCAAGTGGCACTAGCTCCGTACAAAACTCGTTTCATTTTATGTAACTTTTATATACAACAAAGTGCACTCAAACTCATTCGAATGCATAAACTTAATAAAATATTCCCTTTTATTGAAAAACATCAACTTTATTATATGTGGGTGTACTTTTTTTGTGGGTGCAGCCCATTTTGGTTTCGCTGATAACGAAATGTTTACTATATGTTAATAAGTAAATACGTTTAAGAATATTTATGCAAAATATTTATGATAAAAATCTATAATGTGACTTCCTGTGTATAAGAATACATCATACCAACTTGCCTCTACCTTACCCAATGAGCGAAGAGACTTAAAAGTTACAACTTTAGCAACTATCATACTCTTTTTATACTCAGTATAAGGCGAAAGAGGGACGCAGGAAAGAGTCTTGATGAAAATTTCCAATCTGTCACAATTAAGGCAAATAGGCCTTACGTTTGCTTAGAGTCTGGTTAGGCTTGATCTAGCTATTTGTGTCCATAGGCCGAAGCGAAATAAATAGTATTCTATGGACGAAAGAGTGTAGATAGATGTGGGTAGCGGGGAGCAGGATGTAATTAGATGTGCAGTCAACTCTAGCAATTGCCTGAATTGCATGCCTATAATACGTAATATCAATTACAATATAAATACAAATATCTCTTTGAGTATGAGCCAGCCACAATAAATAAACAAATACTGACAACTCTTTGGATATGAGTCAGCAAACAGATATTCTTGCATATGCAAGCAAAGTTGCTTGAATTTTAAAATGTTTGTTTGTTCATGGAAGCGACTAGGCAAATGCAACGGTACGAAAATTTAAATGATTATGATTATATATGAACTTCCGCATGCTTAGGCAAGAGCATATTTGTATAGCATAATTCTTGAATGTGGCAAAACTCTAATTTACACATTGACACTGACAAATCGCAATATCATGCCTATAATTAGGAGTTCGTAGCATAAGCTCTTTAAAGCGAGAGTTTTCGTATTGCCTTAAAAGAAATTAAGCCACAATTAAAGAAATTCAGTTTGAATGAAAAGCCAAGAGACAGTAAATCCCACTTTGGTTAGGGTATTAGAAAGTAAGTCAGTGAATGCGAGCATGGTCGTATGACACGTTTGCTCTAATCTTTAAGCAAAGAAGACGAATCCAAAGTATTTAGGCAACACGTGCTAAGGAAATTAATATCACAAATGCCGAGTCTAGCTTGAGGTGGTGCAAAAGCCGCCAGAGAACTACCCAAGCCACAGCGACAAGTGAATGACATTGTCTGGCACGAGTGGAAATGTTGACAGCAAAAATTTAACGCTTAAAATGCCAAACACACAAATATTTTGACATTCAAAACACAGAGTGAGGCGCACACACACACATGCACAACCGAGAGGTTGCTGTTGTTCTATGTTGGCTTTTCTTTTTGCGTGGCAAATTTTCCATGAAAATTGCATGAATTGCAGATTTTTATACGCACGAAATGCGCTGCGCTTGGCATGCGACTGGAGTCAACTCTAGTTGAGTTGAGCTCTCTTTGTGGTTGTTGTTGTTTTTGTTGTTGCTGCTGCCGTTAGTGCTGCGTGTGCTTCAGTCATTTTTATGGCACCGCCGGCGGCACTTGGTGCAAAAATAGAACAAAACAAAACAAAACAGCAGCAACAACAACAACTACAACAGCAACGAGCACAGCGTGCCTTACATTGTTATAGAATTTGGCTTTAACAGTCGCTTACGGGGCACCTAACAATGACTTAATATATTGCAGTTGCGATATGTGCAATGTGGCGTATGCGTGATGTTCCTTGGCCACAGCATGCAGCCAAAAAGCTGGCAATGTCAACAGCAGCAGCAACAGCTCAATTATGTGTAGTTGTCGAGCACGGGGCGTATGATTAATGCAGTATATATTCAAATGCCAGCCGAAAAGTATGCAACAGTAAACGGCTAACAATCCAACACTTGTGGCACACCCACACACACGCACACAGACATGTGTTGCTGCCACAATTGCGACTGCATGGCTAATGCAATATATCTGTAGCTGGGCCCAGACAAATTGCTTAGGTGAACTCTGACCCCCAAACGTAGTTCGGCCCAAGCCGAGGTAGTCAGAGCGATTACTCGAGTTGAAACTAATTTGTCAGACGAAAACTTTTACAATCAGCCTGAACTTAGTTTATCTTGGCTTTGTTTTAAATAAGATAAGATGTATGCTACCTCTAAGCTGTCCAATTTAATTAACTCGATATGAGTGTCGAGATCTGTTCTCGAGATAGCAAAGCAACTAGAACTTGTTTGCCCAGCGCTTGGATTAACTTGATTTTCCAATTAATTATGGTCATTTTGCTTTTTTTCGATGAAATGAGCTAGAAATAGCCGTGGACGACTCCATAGGCAATGCGTATTCTCAATCAGATATGGTGTTTATCTATAATATTAAGGCAATTCCTTATAGAAGTACCATTTAATTGTTTCGTCATGCAGCATGTTAGTTAAAGAGAGTATGCTTCATATAGAAAGCAATGTCGTAATGATGAAATAGTTATATTGTATTATAAATCTAAAATTTTGGTTTTATTATAGATAATAAATCAAATAATATATACATAAACAAAAAAAAAAAAAAAAACAAAAAAAAAATACACATAAAATTTAACAAATATATACATAAGTAATATTGTTATTATTATTTATATTATAATTATATAAATTAAATACAAATTACAATTATATTTATTTTCATTTAATATTAATTGTATTTCATTTTATTTCTATATATTTTTCTGTATTTAAATTAAATTCATTGTTGAACAATTCTCTCATCTAATACGCTTAGAACAACACCCCACGGAGGCATTTATTGTGCCATAGTGAAAACTAAATCAAATTCAGCGAGCATTTTAGAATTTCAAGCATCCATTCGTAATGTTTTTACGCTGCATAAATCAAGAGTGACAACAAGCTGCCACCTGACAAACGCGGCGTATACGCAATCTGCCAGACCGCCTGCTGACCGGAAAATCTTTAACCATCTGTTTTCGCAGCTGCTCTCTGACATTTGTCTCTTTTGTTTTTAATGTCCAAACGCTATAAAATTTAATGTACTATCGAAACACACAAACTCAACAACAACAACAATTGGGTCCGGCAGGACGACAGGATTGCGGTGGCAGCCTCTAGCTTTTACCTTAAGATGTTTGTCTCTGACTCGGGACATTTGGCAGTCGCCAGCCGGAGGTCGCCAGTCGGTGGTAGTTAAACAGTTGTCATTTCGATTTGTTTAGCCATGATTTATGCCCAACTGGCGCTTGATAAATGACTGCACGCATTTCTAAGTGGCTTCTACTTGGAGCTGAACCGAAGAAGCCTTCCCGGAGTTCGGCTAGGGCATAAATTCGCAGTTGGCTGCATGTCTAAATTAGCATTGAGGTAATTGTGGATATTTTGAGTGTGCGTTAAATATGTAATGGGTTATTGCGGCAATAAAGCAGATAACTTAATTACATGATCTTTGCGTAGCCGAATAAATAAGCTTAAACCACAAATGGGCCTCGTCATACATACATACGTATGCGCCTTGTTCTTTCATAAAGATCTTTCTCAACATAGCACAAATATTTAAGAAACATAAGAAATGTCTTCTTAAACAAATCATTCTTATTTTATTCATTCAATTTGTGGATTTCAGATATTTTGGTATAAACTGATTTAATTGTAGCAAATTGATTTTAAAAACGTTTCTCATTTTTTTTTTTTTTTTTTATAAAGAAATTTTATTTCAATTTACTATTGATATGCAAAAGTAACTTAAATTCAAATTTAATATAAATGGATTTTATAAATAGTATTAAACAATTTTTTGAAGATATGCTTGAATTTATAAATATTGTATTATTTCACAATATTTAGCTTTTATATAAAATCCCTAAAATTCCATAAATGTAGGCTAAGTAGGAGTTAACTGATTACATTCTAGATATATATATATCTATATAATAGCGTGTATATACTGTCTTTTGAGCAAATGCAGACACCGACGACCGATAAGAATCCATATCACAAGCTACATTCGCATGATAATGCAAGTGTTTATATGATTCGTTTAACAACTTCTATATAATTGTCTTATATGTATGCATATAATATATGCTATATAATTATAGTAACAACAATCGCATAAAATCTGCAAATCTGCAATGCTGAACATGCGTACAAAATGTGGCTACAACCACATAAAAAGGTGAGAGCCACGAGTGTGTTTGTGGTAAGGCAACTCAAATTTTAATTGGATGCGAATGGCCAGGAACTACTAAACAGTATTCAAACAATGAAGTTTTGTTTTAAGCACAATTTGCTTTTTGGGCCATTAACTCGAAATTGACCGCAACAGAAAATATTTCATTATTTGCTGAGAGCAACGTTGCATTATACATTGATTACGAGTTAAACCATTCAATTGAATTGAAAGTCTATATATGTATATATATAAATACATATGTATGTATATATCAATGCTTGAGAGCATACTAAATTGCATTTATCGCGCCCGCATCAATAAATTATTTTTATTGTGCATTCACTTTTTTCTCCCTTATTTATTCTTGATTTCATTTTCATTTTTCCTCTTTTCATTTTTGCCATTTAGTGTGCAATTAATTTACATTAATATTGAAGAGTTTATCTACATTTTTATCACTTGCGCTTGGCTATGAATAATGTTGAACATAAATAAAAAGATCGCAGTCAATGCCAAAAGGTTTGGACAATTTACATATGCAGTTGAGTTAATTGATAAGTTAATTAGCCATGGCTAGCGAGCAGCAAAAATTAATCCTTTGTTGAACATGTAATTAAATATGTGGTTTTTTTTTTTTTTGGTAAATTTTTATTGTTTTTATTTGGATGTGGTTAGCTCTTTTTCAATGCAGTGGAAATTTTGCTTAATAATATTTTTTTATATCAGGCCAATTATTAATCTAATTGCATTGTCTAGACGTTGCCCGAAATCAACAATACAATAATATAGCCATTTCCGCGTAAAAACGTCAAGATAATGTGTAGATAGTTTTGTTGACTTTTTATACATTAACTTTCGTTCAATAAGTATATAAAATAACAACGAAAGAAAATTTTTTAAATGAATCGACGGTGTGCCCTTGCATAAGAAAATGCTCAAACTATTTAAGAAGTGTAGAAAAACAAGTAAGAAAGCTCCAGTCGAGACTGCTCGACTAGGAGATACCCTGAACCCTCCAAGCTGATATTCTAATCATTCTGCACTTCTTTTATGCACACATACATACACATGCATCCACACGCACGCATAAGCCTGCGTTCTGCTAACTGCGCTGTAAGCAGCGACTGCGCTTGGGCTGCGCTGCAGTGTGGGCAATATTATGAGAATTTATTTGTTGAATAATTTCTTTTGTAGACATACGATCTTAATGAGCGTAATCATATGGTGAATATGTGTGTACATTGCAAAGCCCAAGTCTCTAGTACTTGAAATGCGTTTTTTACAAATTGGGGGAGAAGGGGGCGTGGTATCCAAAATCTGTAAATTACAAAATCTTTATATCGATTAACTTTATATACAACGCAAGTTTGAAGACTCCAGGTCTAAAAATGTTCAAATTAGGCTAAAAACACAAAATCAATTGTTCGATTATTCTCGATAAAAAAGTGAACGGTTGATTTATCAAAAAATAAAGCAAATCCGTACTGCGTATGGTACACACGAGTATGCATGCCAAATTTCAGCTCTCTAGCTCTTATAACTTCTGAGATCGACGCAGTCATACGGACGGACGGACGGACGGACGGACGGACGGACGGACGGACGGACGGACGGACGGACAGACGGACGGACAGACGGACAGGGCTATATCGACTCAGCTCGTCACGCTGATCAAGAATATATATACTTTGTGGGGTCTGCCACGCCTCCTTCTGCCCGTTACATACTTTTTCACAAAACCATTATACCCAGATTTCCCATTTTCAATGGGTTCAGGGTATAAAAACGGATCCCCTTGTCGTTTCAAATTAAATAATATATTAAAAATAAATGGTAATGGAATAAATAGAGGTAATGAATAATATTTGTTTTGAATTTTGAAAGTTCGATGTATTAAGATCTCATATTCTGTCTGGAATAAATTAATTAGGTAATCATAAATGAACTAAAAATATTGGTATTTTTACTAAAATATAATTATTATAATAAAAAATTAAAATTTATAGTCCCTGTTTCATTTATTAAATAACAAGTAAGAAAGCTCCAGTCGAGACTGCTCGACTAGGAGATACCCTGAACCCTCTAATCTGATATTCTAATCATTATGCACTTCTTTTATGCACACATACATACACAAGCATCCACACGCACGCATAAGCCTGCGCTCTGCTAACTGCGCTGTAAGCAGCGACTGCGCTTGGGCTGCGCTGCAGTGTGGGCAATATTATGAGAATTTATTTGTCGAATAATTTTTTTGTAAACATATGATCTTAATGAAACTTTCAGAGTGTAATCATATGGTAAATATGTGTGTACATTCCAAAGCACAAGTCTCTACTACTTGAAATGCGTTTTTTACAAATTGGGGGAGAAGGGGGCGTGGTATCCAAAATCTGTAAATTACAAAATCTTTGTATCGATTAACTTTATATACAACACAAATTTGAAGACTCCAGGTCTAAAAATGTTCAAATTAGGCTAAAAACACAAAATCAATTGTTCGATTATTCTCGATAAAAAAGTGAACGGTTGATTTATCAAAAAATAAAGCAAATCCGTACTGCGTATGGTACACACGAGTATGCATGCCAAATTTCAGCTCTCTAGCTCTTATAACTTCTGAGATCGACGCACACATACGGACGGACGGACGGACAGACGGTCAGGGCTATATCGACTCAGCTCGTCGCGCTGATCAAGAATATATATACACTGTGGGGTCTGCCATGCCTCCTTTTGGCCGTTACATACATTTTCACAAAACCATTATACCCCGATTTCCCATTTTCAATGGGTTCAGGGTATAAAAAAACATTATCAAAACAAAATAAAACTCCAAAGATAAAAGACGGAAAGAAGCAACAACAGTTGAAATATAAACGATTCCTGAATTATATGATTCCCTATATGAATATCTAAAATCAAATAAATTCAAACAGATCTCAAACAAAATATTTCGCCCAGTATAAATCGATTATTAATTACTTTAATATTCGACGTGGATCACGTCTTTAGCATTACCAAATCAAGCGTCAGACAAAACCTATGGAAAAGTTTTGACCTATTTGCGTTCTCAATACAGGTATTTTGTTTTTAGCTTTTATTTTTATTTTTTTTTTTTTATTTATTTATTTACTTTTATTATTAATTTTCTTTTAACCTTGCTTACCTTAGTCAAGTCAAGTTGTGAGCAATTTCTTCCGTTATACGCTGTCACAGTTGTCGTCAGCGTCGCAATTGCTGCCGGCGTCGCTGCCAGCGTGGCGAAGTCTTGCCGTCGCGACGTTACAGACAGCGCTTCTATATGGCCCAGAGACTCCGTTCAGTGATCACTGGGCCTTTGTCGAGTGCAGTTCGCTGTTTTCAAATCGAGCTAAAAGCAACCCCTGGAAATAAATTAAATAATATAAAACTGATCAGACGTGTGTGTTTGGGGGTTAATTGCAATTAATTATGCGTTCGGGCTTATATAATTTAAATAATTGAGCAGTTGGTAATATGCGCGAGACCAAAATTATGATAGATTGTTTGCCACATGCTTAAATCGCGTTATACAGTCGCGGCTCAAAGCCAAATTGGTAAACGAATTGTCGCGTGATTAACGTGCCGCTCACAAACACCCAAATCTGGCTTATGGAATACAATTTGACTGCAAATAAAAAGTAAATAAATAAATAATTTACAAAATGTGTTGATAATTTCCCTCATCTATAGGCTGGGCGCCGGCAACAGTTGGTTTGTACATAGTTGAGGCTTAATCATTAAGCAAATAGTACAACGTAGAGAGAATTAAACAGAATGCCAGTCGCGTGAATAATAAAAATATAAAAATAAAAAATGAAAAACAAAGTAAAGCAAGCGAAAACTGATAAACAAAACAGAGAGGAAATTAACTGGTTTGCGTCTGAATCCAACTGTTAAAACGAGCAGAAATTTCGCTCGTTAAAGAGACTTTTATTCGGCGTGTATAATAAACCCAATGAATACGCCCGTTTTATGGGTCAAGGCTTGAAAAAGCCGCCATTCTGGCTTTTATGCAACGTCAGTTTATAACTAGTGCTATATTTGTTAGAGTTCCCTTTACGCAGCGAAAGCTCTGTGTTCCGATGTCTCAGATAACTAAAACTTTATTAGGCTTCTACTTTGTTTATTGTATGTGAACATAAAAATCTAGCTTTATCTGGCCATGTATCTTGTCTACCATTCGGCTAGTACAAACCAACGCAATAACAAATCTATAGCTGGCCGAACGTGTTCAAATAGATAATAATATAAACTATATTGGAACCAAACAATAACAAATCATTTGCGTGTCTCATTTAAAATATAGATACAAATAGATCATCGAAATATCTGTTCGCATAGTCATTCAAATTCTTCAGTTAGAAATGGAATTATACGTGCTCTTGGGTCGTCAAATACTGACCCACTTTAAGGTGGATTCCCCACTGCAATTACGAGCGGCACGTCTCGCGTTCCTCGTTCCAACTTTGAACGCTGACATTTCGCAGCGAGGGCAACGGCTCTATGTACCTTCACTTTTCATTAGCTACGAGAACAACAATGCAGTAAGAGCAGCAAAAGCAACGACAACAAACAGATAAACAACAATTGCAACAGCAACAATAACTTTGACGACACGCAGCTGCAACGCGCTTCGCTTTGCGCATGCGCAAATGCAATGCAATGTTGCAATAACAACAACAACATACACAACAAAAACAACAGCAGTAACAACAGCAGAAAAGATAATATGAAAATTTGTTGCAAAAATCAACAGAGAAAACTATTTTAGGAGTATGTGATTGACGCTAATACCCTTTCAAGCATTTTCATATATGTATATGATATACATATACCTTTCAATAAGTATATATTATTCAAATCTCTGATATTCTATGTAAAATGTCATATGTGGTTATTATACATATGTTGAGTGTCGCAATAACCGGATTCTACTGTATATATATATAGCCAATTTGTACCAATTGATTACTAGAAACAGCAGTTATTATAATATTTTCAATATAAATTTAAAGTAAGGTTTTTTTTCATGTGCTGAAAAAATCCGCATTATCTTTCTCTCACCTTCCTTTTTTCTGATATACTAATGCTATTGCATTAAATCACACGCCCAAGCAGAATGTTAAAAAGAAAAACGCATATCTCCTTTTTTGCCTATCAATCATGATAGCCCATGCAACAATATAGCAATAGCAATGCAATTAATGGCATATAAATGAGCTCTATGATTGAAAATATGTTCACTAGACATATCAACTACAAACTTCAATATGAAACTGATAATAAGCCATATACATGTGTACCTTATCAGCTTCATGAACGTTGTCTATGATAATTCAAAGAAAATGCGATCTTTGCAGTTGAGCATAAACGAGTGCGTGATACTTCTTTGCGTCTGTAAAACTTCAATTTCTGTTTAAAAAAAATTGCAAATATGTAAATTGCTTTACAGACCATATAGCTCATAGATTGATATGTAGATCATCTAATCAATAATTAACCAGAAAAAGCTTTTAAATATGATTTATTAATGTTTCCAAGTACATGGATTTTATAATCCCATCGTAGTTAACGACGTCCAATAGATCAGATGACGAGCAAATATCTTAAATTTCAAGACAATTATACAAAACAAGACTTCAATTATTCGTGAATGTGCAATTTTGTATTTATAAATATCTCATCTAAGAGATAAAGAGCTCTTCAAGTACTTTTTATACTTGTGAAATTAACAACCCACCGTTAATTGCTGAATTCTATTCACAAACATTGTCAAATCGTAAATTATTGCTTACAAGAGTTATGATGGGTTTTGCTAAGCAATAACATTGTAAGAAACTGGGAAAAGCACGCAATAAACGATTATGTCTGGCTCTTGTAAATGGATGACTAAGAACTTCCTATGAATTTCCCATTTGCTATAAGTGGATTGTCTAATTAATTTATAACCTGCCGTTTAGATTAATAAACACTTAAAAAAAAAAATAAAATATGTATTCATTTCAAACAGTTGCCAACACAGACTGATCTGTCTTTTAAAGCCCAATTGTTCATACAATTTATTATTTTCTTTTTATAATATCAATATTTAATATTAATAAAAAACAAAAAAAAAAAAACGGAAAACAGGAAATGCAAAAGACCTATCAGATTACAGATATTTAATATGTCGGTCTGCACTTAACATTGCAAACTTTAAAACCATATCCCAACCTATGGTAATTAGACACCCCAGTTATCCATTGCAAAATGAATGACATTCATATAATGCTCGGGAATCCCGTAGGTCTAAGAAAGTGAAATGTAAACAAAAGTCAAATCGAAGTTAACTGAAAACAGAGGCAAATGCTACACGATCTGAAACCCGCTTGAGAAACTCGTTTGGCCCTACAAACAAGAAGCTGGCAGCAAAATGTTGGATTTGTATTGGTTATATGCAGTTTTCTTATACCCTGTATTTGCTGAAATTTAGTGAAAATGGATAAGATGATTTTATGAGGTGTTACAATTAAGAACAGATTAAAATGGAAAACAATATAAAGTTTTTATACCATACACACTTAGATGATGAGAATTCTTATTACAAATCATTAATATATGCTTTCTGTTTATTAAAAAAATAAAAATAAAAAAAAAAATTGAATTAAATCCATTTTTTTTTTTTATTTTGTGTTTCTTATTATTATTTTTTACTTATTTTTTTTTTATTATTTTATTTTATTTTTTTTTATTTATTTATTTATTTATTTATTTTTTTTTTTTTTTTTTTGCTTTTTTGTAAAATGTCATCCAAGCTAAATATATCGGATCGGATTCAATTATTTACGAATGCAACCTTATTCGTTCATTCATATGCATAAATGCATATTACAGGGCATCTCTTAGTCGCTGACTCAAAGCCACTCTTACTAGTTGTTTCTCGTGCTGAATAAATGCCGCAAATTGTTATATAATCGATGCTTGAGTCAGTGGGTCACTGACTTAGCTGCATTTGTATTTGTTGCTTGTCTTTGTTGGGTCTGCAAACCGGTTGTCCGCTTCACTTGCCGCGTAGTTGGCGGTTTTTAATTAGTATTGAGCCACAAAACTTGACCATAAGAGTTAACCTTCAGCTGGGGCGCATTTTGATTGATTTTACAGCTGCAATAACAGCAACAGCCACAACAACAACAACGACGATGGAGCAGCAAAGCAATAATAACAACATCAACAACAACAACAACAACAGCAACAATGGCTACCTCAATCCCGCCTATGTGGGCTCATCGAATGCCTCCACCATTTCCATACCAGGTGCCTATAAAGCCCAAGCGGAGGGCCCAGCGCCATCGAAAGACCCCAATAATGGGCACAAAGCGAGCGAGGCCCAGGAACCACCCGCTCCAGCGGATGCGGAGCAAGCCAAGCATCGTGATGGCTGGAATAATGATATTGAGTTTCTCATGTCCTGCATTGCGCTGAGCGTGGGCCTGGGAAACGTTTGGCGTTTCCCCTTCATTGCCCTGGAAAATGGGGGTGGCGCATTCCTGATACCCTACCTCATCGTGCTCATACTGGTGGGCAAGCCCGTCTACTATTTGGAAATGCTGCTGGGACAGTTTTCGAGTCGCGGCAGCGTCAAGGTCTACGATTTTGTGCCTATACTAAGAGGTGAGTATTCATTAGTGTGTGTGTGTGTGTATCTGTAATAACAACTCCCACTCAGGCATCGGCTACGGCCAGGTGCTGGCCACAGGCATTGTGACGACCTACTATGCCACCCTAATGGCGCTCACGCTGCGCTACTTTGTGGAATCATTTTATCCCACATTGCCGTGGAGCTACTGCCGCGACGAATGGGCTCCCAGTTGTCTGGACTCGGCGCCGCAGCAGGGCAGCCTAGTGGGCGGCAATCAGTCAGCGGTGCGCACCACCTCAGCCGAGTTTTATTTTACGTGAGTAAATCGGTTTGCAAATGTGCAATATCAATGCATCTCCTCTATCTGCTCCCCCAGCAACATCATTCTGCGCGAGAAGTCAAGCATTGACGACGGCATCGGCTATCCCAGCTGGAGCTTGTCGCTGACTCTGGCTGTCGCTTGGCTCATTATAGCCGGCATTATGTTCCGCGGCATCAAGAGCTCCGGCAAGGCGTCCTACTTCCTGGCGCTGTTCCCCTATGTCGTTATGCTCATATTGCTGGTGCGTGCCCTGACTCTGCCGGGAGCCACTGATGGCGTCCTCTACTTCTTGAAGCCGCAGTGGCACAAACTGCTCGAGCCCCAAGTGTGGTATGCAGCTGTCACCCAGGTGTTCTTCTCGCTGGCTATTTGCTTCGGCAACATTATCATGTACTCGTCCTACAATCGGTTTGGCCACAATATATATAGGTGAGCTGATTAGCTGATTTTAATCCATCAAGCATTTCCCATAACTAAAAATCAATTTCGCAGAGATGCCAACATTGTGACCACATTGGACACGTTCACGTCGCTGCTGTCCGGCATCATCATCTTTGGCATCCTGGGCAATCTGGCCTATGAGAACAACACAACCGACATATCTAGTGTGGTGAATGGCGGGCCGGGCTTGGCTTTCATATCCTATCCGGATGCCATAGCCAAGTTTAAGGTGCTGCCGCAGGTGTTCTCAGTGCTGTTCTTCCTCATGCTCTTCGTGCTCGGCATTGGAAGCAATGTGGGCATGGTCTCTTGCCTGACGACCGTGCTGAAGGAGCAGTTCACGCAGCTCAAGCAGTGGCACATTGTGGTCTTCATATCGACTATAGGGTATCTGCTGGGTCTGCTCTACATAACGCCCGGCGGCCAGTTTGTGCTGAATCTGCTGGACTTCTTTGGTGCAACTTTTGTGGCCCTGGTCCTGGCCATCTTTGAGCTGGTTGCCATTGGCTGGGTGTACGGTGTAAAGCGCGTCTGTCGCGATGTCGAGTTTATGTTGGGCATCAAGACGTCCATCTATTATCGCATCTGCTGGGCGGTGATAACGCCGCTGCTAATGCTCGCCATATTGGTCTACATGCTGGTCCTGTATGAGCCACTGAAGTACAAAGACTACACCTATCAGTCGGGCGTTTATGGTAAGCCGCACTCTAATCCCAATTAGATCCGCAGCTAATTTAATTTTGTACCCACAGTCTTTGGCTGGTGTCTGAGCGCCTTCGGCGTGGGTCAACTGGTCATTTGGGCGGTGCCCGCGGTGCGACGGCAGCCCGTGGAGCTGGGACTTTGGGTGCGCATACGCAAAGCCTTTGAGCCACTGCCCAACTGGGGGCCAGCCGACCCCAAGACCCTCAGGCGCTACCAGCTGCATGTGGAGCAGGCGAATGTTAGCTCGATGTTCCAGCGCAGCGGTATCTGGCACAAAATCTATGACAATATCTTTGGTTAGTAATAAAAATCTGCTGTAGGGGAGTTACTCGTTTTATGTGTGGCAATCCGAAACACTATGCGCTCTATATAAAGCTCCACATATGCACACACATATATGGCGCAACCCTTTCATAATAAAATCCAGGCTTAAGTGCCAAACGTAGTCGCAGCACCAGTTGGCCTCCAGCGAGTCCTCTAAGACAGTGGCATTGCGCTAGAGATGGGCTAACCCGAATGGACCAGCCCGCAGAGCAGCACGATAACACGCGTAATACTTAACGAATTTATTGTTAAACACTAGAAAAATAAATAAATTAACTTTTAAATTTTAAATTTCAATTTCGAAATTGATAACAGATTTAGCAGGCGGACTCGAAGGGATGAAGCAACAACTTATTAATTTGAATTCCATTCAAAGTAAGCATAGATGAATTCATTAACAAATTGAACAGATAAACCAAATTTATTTTTATGTGTTGAGATACCGTTCTTCGGCTCATTCTACGACTAACTGATCGACATATCGAAGCTTGAGACCAGGGCGCGACCTATCGATAACTTACAGGGGTACAGAAAAAATATTTAAATTTGAAATGATTTGATTCACAACAACTAGCAAAGGTGATATGGAAACAAAGATCAAATTTATAAACTTTTTCATTATAATCACTATACATATTTACATGCTCCAAAACCACATTCTATATAGTTTTGCATTATCATTCCCTACAGCTTTATTGTGTAAACTAAATAGCGCTCAACATCGGCAATTAATCTTCATTTATATTTTAATCACTTTAAATTAAATACGACATGCGGCTAGAAAATTAACTCAGCTTAATATACAAACAGTGTTGAAAGACCGCAATAATTAAAATATATATTCTCATAAACTAAGATTTTGCTTACTCTCGGTAGTCCGAAGTCGTGTTATTTGGTGATTTGAAAGGCCTCTAAGACGAATTCCATAGCTTTGCTATGGCTCTCCAAGATATTTATGGTACTCGAAGATATATATATCTATCAGAATTACAGGTCCGTTATTGTGTATATTTACCTCTTAGCCTCTCAACATAAACATGTTTAAACATCATTTTAATATTTTCAAGTATTAAACTGACAACTTCCTTAAATTTTGTCAGATATTTAATATTCTGAGTATATAAAGCGTCGCTCATCAACAAGTAAAACAAATGAAAGGAAGCCAACGCTTCTAAGTAAGCTAAGCAAATTCCTCTAATTTGAAACTAATAAGCTTTGTGTATAAGCTAAGCCGCAACACTCTGACAGCTCCAACACTTCCACATACTTCAACAAAAAGTTATCTTTCTCCCACTTTTAGCTCCACGTCAACTCTCGTGACTTTCGTGTTTGTTCACGAGCTCCGCCGCAGCGTGTGTGGCAAATGCAGAGCCAAAGCGCAAACAGGCGCAACTATAAAAGACAAGACAATTGCAGCCAGCGGCGCTTTACACACACTCACACACACACACGCACTGATTATGCCGTAAAGGGTAAAAAGTTCTGATTTTATGATTGAGGCAAAAAGTTGCAAGTAGAAAATTGTCCCGAGCACACATAACGCATGTGTATTAGCGCACGCGAGCGTCTGTGTCTGTGTGTGGGTGCTGTAAAACACTTCCACTTCCGTTTCCGCGTAACAGCAGGCGCAAAGTATTCAAGTAATTTGTAAGTAAAGAGCCAGCTCCTATCCCTCTTGCCTTCCCCCTCTATCACTCAGTTTCTCGCACGCCTGCTGTGCAGATAAGCATAAATGGCGTATTGTTGTTTTGTTTGTTGTTGTTGCCGCTGGCAGCGAAATGACAAACGAGACGCCTATAAGCATGCAATATAAGAATACAAGTGAAAAAAGCTTTAAAAAACAACAAAACGAAAATATGTACACATATACACATATATATATAACAAATAGTAGCGTAATAAATCACGTGACTCGCAAGTAAAACACATACACCCAAGCATCTGCATTCATTAGCCCAAACATATCGGCAGGTTGACAGGGCTCAAAGATAAACAGAGGTGAATCTGGTACTGACGAGCTGAAGCTTGTCACTTATTTTGATACAGAGTATATCTGCTCGTTTCGAAATCGTCTCAAAAGGCAGGGGTTTCACTTCTAATTAATTAAATAAAATCTGCTGCAAAAGTATAAAATTTATGTTCAGATTCTTCAAATCATAATAACAATATTAATAATAAATAAAATAATAAAAATAAAATACATTTTACATATTTCGGTGTTCAGAAAAGAATTGCAGTTTAATGAAAAAAATCTACTAACACCTAACACATGTGTCTAGTTAACTATTTTTTTTTTTTTTTATATTTATTTTGTTTTTGGATTTTTTTTTTTAATTTAATTATTTTTTAATTTATATTTAATTTAATTTTTTAACAGAAACATTTATTTTAAATTAAATATTAACAAATATAATAATTATAAAATAATCAAAATAATATTACTTTTAGATATTTTTTATTGAAAACAGCATTTTTGTTAGATTATAGATAATTTATTTAAAAATAATATAAATAATCTAAAATATATGGCGAAATAAAATCACTAATTCTGTATACTACTCAATAATAAATAACAAATAAAAATTAATATTTCGTCAAGATGATAACAAGCAATTATTAAAATATTATTAGCACATCTACTAGATCTGCTAGTTTTATTAATACAAAGTTTTCTAATATTATCAAAGCGAGCGAAAACTCCTTCCAAAAATATCAAACTAACTTCACATCTTCATTATTATATTATTTAATGATCCCTACGAACCTAAGATTCATATGATCCCTAAATGGTATCCTAGACCACACCAACTTTTGGTTATAACAATTTTCCTATTTTTCAGTCACATTTTTTGTTGTCGTTTTTCACCGGCCCGCAGCTGGGCTGCATTTGCAATCCCTTGCTAGTTCAACTTTTTGGCTGTCAAATTAATGCGGCTGTCAACAGCTGAAAGCCAGATTCACTGTATTTGTCAGCAGCTCGAAAACGACGTTGTGTAATTGCATTGATAAAATTTATAAAAGAGTGAATAAAGCACTGCTCACAGACGCTGCTCAGGGATTTCGGCGTTTGCGAGGCGTGTGCTTTAATCAGATACCATATGTATATACAAATAAAAGTATATTTATTTAAAAATGTTTGTATATATGTGTGTAACCGGAAGTGAATGCATTTCGAGTTATTTGTCAAGCCATTGTGTCTTGTTAATGAGTTTTTAATGGGCAAATGGTGAAAGCACAACTCTTTGTGCATTTCATTCGAGTGGATACTTTACAGTGCCACGCCCATGCCACCGACACCGCCCCCTGCTATGGCATACGGTCATTACTCAAACCTTTGCTAGGCTCGCTTAATTTCATTGTTATTCACTGTAAATCAAACATAATGCGATATTATGACCGCGTCCACGCTGCGTATGCTTAATTAAAATATATATTAAATAACTGATTGCTGAAACGCAAACCAATCATTGCATCAAAGTGAATTCAATTTGCGCACATTCGACAATATCAATTCGCAGCTCTTGCGCTCCTGCGGCCACAACGATTTCACCTATAAATCGAACGTTAACCATGAATTTTCGATATATTTCGTTATAATTAAAACAAACCCATAAACCGCTCAAGAATATTTTCAGATAACATTAATTAAGATATGACGATAAACTCCATACGAGAGTTTCTGATTTATCGGGAAGCATTTGTCATAAATTAACAAAAGCTATACAGGTTATAAATAAATGTTCCTAATTAATTATTTTTATTTGCAACTATATTCGTATTCTTATAATCATATTGACTACTTCTAACATTTGTCTGGGATCTGATAACATTGCACTGCGATCTATATGGAATTGTTTTTTATAATTATGCAATAGTTGGGTATGACACTTAATCTATATTATACTTATACCCCATTTAATAGCCTAATTACTGAGGGATTTTCCCCTACATCCCTGCATACCTCCTTCTATCTATCATTTCTTTTTTCACTTCTTATTTCACTTACTAGTTTCTCACTTCACTTGCGTTCAGAACAGAGCTTTCAACAAATTGGCAGCAATTCAACTCCATAAAGATTGTCACGTTTATAAAAAAAGAAAACCCAGCTAGTGTGAGAGATAAAAAAGTGCTCTATGGCTCTCACTTTCACTCACTAAAAGCTCGACGCTTATCTAATCCAATATTATGCGCATGGCTTACGCTTGTCATCAAATTGAGTTTAAGGGAAATAAAGATGATATTATGATTTACGTGATGTCTGCGCTATATTGAATAGCAGATTTATGGCCAAGCAATAATAACTTAAAATCATAGCGACCTGTTTATGGTCTAGAAAATCAGAGCCACAAAACATTCAGCAAATAAATCAGCCCTAGGCGCGGACACTGGCAGAGGCAGAGGCAAAGGCAAAGGCAAAGGCAGTGGCATCAACAGCAGCAGTGGCAGCTGCGAAAAGCGGTAAATGACAGGACAGGTACGCACCGTTACCTTCCACGCACATTTCCCCAAAGTAATCAACGCCATCGCCGCAAACAAAAGGCCAAAAACGCAGTCGTCGGATGTGGGCCATATGGCTGCCAAAGGAAGCTAGTCCCCAAATTCAGTTGGCCAACTTTAATGGGCGATAGTCAAGTGTTTATCTGTGTGTGTGTGTGTGCTAGTGCGCTGCTGTGTGTGTGTTTGGGGTCGACAGGCCTGCTACTTAGGTACACATTAACTTTTGGCCTTTTGTGTTGAGGCAAACGCTTTGCCTGCCTTGCTGCTCAATTGTTATCTTAGGGCTAGACACAGCTGCCATTACTTTACATTGTTTGTCTTCCCATTTTTAGTCTTTCTTTTTTTTAAATTATTTAAATAAATCAGCGCATATTGTTTGTGCCTGCCCCTGCTGTCCATATAGATTGCAGGTGATTTAATTTGAATAGCATTTAGCTGGAATTTCCATTCTGCTTCTAAAACGACAGCCGCGGGATGCATTCGCGCGTTGGCTTAATCCGGAAAACAACCTAAAACGCATTGTTGTAAAAATTTACTGACAAACTTTATTGGCCACAACTGTGTACCCACTCAGCCTGGCTATAAAAGCATAAAGGCAGCAGCCAGCCAACCAGCCTGCCTATTAGATTACTTCAAATAAATGCTGCAACAAATCCCATAATCGTGTTCCTCTACAAATTTGCAATTTAATGTTATTAACAATGTTTGAAAATTTACATTTCATTTGAGCCTGGAGAAAATGGAAAATGGAGAGAATAAAAAACGAATTGTCGAATGATAAGCTGCATTTAATAAATTTAATAATAATAATAAACACATTTATAACGGTAAGCAAAATTAGTGCAGCATAATAATAATAGAAATATATTTCTAACAAGTAAGAACGCTCCAGTCGAGACTGCTCGACTAGGAGATACCCTAAACCCTCCAAGCTGATATTCTAATCATTCTGCACTTCTTTTATGCACACATACATACACATGCATCCACACGCATGCTGCGCTAACTGCGCAGTAAGCAGCGACTGCGCTTGGACTGCGCTGCAGTGTGGGCAATATTATGAGAATTAATTTGTCGAATAATTTCTTTTGTAAACATACGATCTTAATGAAACTTTCAGAGTGTAATCATATGGTAAATATGTGTGTACATTCCAAAGCACAAGTCTCTAGTATTTGAAATGCGTTTTTTACAAAATGGTGGAGAAGGGGGCGTGGTATCCAAAATCTGTAAACTACAAAATCTTTGTATGATTAACTTTATATACAACGCAAATTTGAAGACTCCATGTCTAAAAATGTTCAAATTAGGCTAAAAAAACAAAATCAATTTTTCGATTATTCTCGATAAAAAAGTTATCGGACGATTTATCGAAAAAATAAAGCAAACTCGTACTGCGTATGGTACTCACGAGTATTCATGCCAAATTTCAGCTCTCTAGCTCTTATAACTTCTGAGATCGACGCACTCATACGGACGGACGGACGGACAGACGGGCAGGGCTATATCGACTCAGCTCGTCACGCTGATCAAGAATATATATACTTTGTGGGGTCTGCCACGTCTCCTTCTGCCCGTTACATACTTTTTCACAAAACCATTATACCCTGATTTCCCATTTTCAATGGGTTCAGGGTATAAAAAATACCGATTAATATATTCATCACATTGATCAGTGAACCGCCAATGGAGATGATTCAAAAAGTAATATCTCCAGGAGATGAATTTATATATATTTTATGCATAATTTATAGTGCTCAATAAATATGATTAAATTCTTTTTAAAAAATTTAAAATCCACGCAATCCATAAAATGTTGAGAACTTTTAACTATTCAAACAAATGCCAATGAAACGGAATTAATTAAATGTAAAACCAAAGTTGGGCAGCTGCTCATGCTGCACGCTTGAATGAAGTTTCCAAGCTAAGGCTGAGAGCAGACCGACCAAAAATGCCAGACAAAACAGATATTTCTGGTATTTCGCATGACATTTTATCAAAGGTTGCCCGGCCAAAAGAATAAAAAGAAAATAATGTAAATAAGATAGTGAGAGAGAGAAAGACAGACAAAGAGAGAGAGAGAGAGAGTGAAGACTGGCAGCCGCAAAAACAGATCCTGACGATTGTTATGTCGATGGTCGTTTGGTCTGAGTTGTTGTCCTGGCATATGTACTACATAGTTTTGCGTTATGGCTTCTTACCGGCTCTGCTTTTTTTCCTTTCTTTTTTTTTCTATATTTATGACTGTCAATGTCTGTCAATGACAGGCACGACCAGACGGACAAACAGACAGATAGACAGACAGAGTACACAAATAGAATCCAGCTAGTGTCTGTTGATTGGCACACTTCACCGGAGCGAGAATTATTATTGCTGCTATCAAGTGGGCCAGCGTTGTGCTTCAGCCATCGATTTGCCGTGTTTTATCCATATAAAAATATATACGTAAATATGTACAAAACTATCTATATGAGCTGCCAATTAAAGCATAAACAATTAAGTCGCTTTTTGCCTGCACTTAAACCTCACAACTTTACGGATTTGCAACTTGTTGTTGCCTGAAGTTGAATTTGGCCGGCTGTTTTTGTTTCTGTTGGTGTTGGTGTTGGTGTTTTCCTTTATCTATATTTTTAAGCTATAAATAATTATTTTTTGCCGGGCTCTGGAAATGACGAGCAGAACCGAACGACAAAACCTTGACAACTTTGCGAAAGTTTTATGACAAGTTTTTGCCTTTTTACTTTGCTGTGTCGTGCCAAGAAACCAAACAGACATTAGGCCAACAGTTGTGAGCGGGCTGTCGAGTGGGTGTTTTGTGTGGGGGAAGTACCCGCAGTGTATGTGAGTGGAGAGTGAGCGTGCTGGCAGAATGGGAGAGCAGCCGCTGCAGGAGGGGACAATAGAATAGTTAACAGTCAGCCAGGTGTACAGTGGTTCGAGTACTTCCGAAAACTTCCTGATGACAATAAATTGTATGATTGTGAAATCAGGAAAATCACAGTTTACGAGAATTTACTTCAAATAAAAGAAGAGTTCATAGTTAAATCGAAGAGTTCATAGTTAAATCAAAGCGTGTATTAAAAATATATGAATATATTAGCACTTTACAGTACAATATTATCAAAACTCATTAAGTAAGGCTTTGAATCATTCGATCTGAATTGATAAACTTTTTTTTACTAGTTCTGAATAATTAGAAATAATTTTTATTTTAATGCCACTAAATCAGTGAAATGATCAAAAGCCATTTCTGAAAACCTAATGAAAGACAGTGGACCCTCGGTTCGTTAAGCAAAACGTTCGTGACCGAAACCGAAAAGGATAAACCTAAATTGGCAATAGTGCCAAAAAATGCCACTCTTCAGCAAATATTATGTGTATTCAGGGTGTCTCCTATTTTGTTGTTAAACACAGATCGAAATTTTACCTACAACATTGTTTGTTAAGCGAAACTTATTTTCCCAAAAAATGTGTTCGTTATGCGAAATGTTTATTAAGCGAAGATCCTCCTAACGTAGGAATAACTTACATGAAACTGTCTAAACATTTGGGAGGCCGATTGATAACCATATTTCAGTCATTTCGTATTATTAATTATATTTATAATTAACGAGAACTGATTTTTTGTCATTCCTCTAAATTATAGCTAAACAACCGCTTACATATATTCCTTACTCTCTTTTGAATTTATTATAACGTATACTACTATTCATCCGCTTAATATTATATCAAATATATTCGTATATTTACGACTTTACAGTCCATACACTAATATTTATCACAAATCTATTCGATCTTGCGTTTTCTACATCTGAACGAGTCGGAAAACCCAGTTGTCTGTCTCTATTCAGCTTTGCCTAATTGAGGTATTTCAATCATATTAAATATTATATTAATAAATATATTAATGTAAAATATATTATATTTCTGTCTGCACAGCGCAAAGCCCTCTCCAGCCTAAAGAATGGCTGCCGCAATAAATGTCAGGATTACCTGAATAAATACAAAATGAATAAATTTTTAAGGACTCTGCCTATCAACAAGCACTCAAGCAATTTGCTTTTAATAAGCTCAACGCCCACAGTGCCGCGTGATGTGGCAGCTGACATGCCACAAAACAGACAGGCGCCACAGGGTGGGTGCAGGGCAGGGGGGAGTGGCAACCAGCCAGGCAGCAAAAACACCCCATGCCACAAGAAATGCCTTCGGAAGTCGCGCCAATTTGAACCCAGTTCTATGAGGCAAAAAATAAAAAATGAAAATATATGTAAAGAGCAGCCAGCAGGCAGCTCGGGGTTTATGAACTTGTTCAACACGTTTAGTTGGCTAAGAGCTGAGAGCGAGAACTTTAAATGCGACGAGTTAATTATGATAAAAAAAAGGCGTATCAAATTATATGCACAGCCATCAAATGATACACAGCCCCTGGCTGTCATTTTGAGTAGTCACTGTAGCTTAGCCAGCGCCGTTTAGTAGCCCTTTTTGCCAGCGGGTACTGGCCTATAAAACGAAAAGTCAGAAATATTTCTAGACTCTCAAGCTGTTGAGATCTTTCAATCTAAATGGCTAAACTTTCAGTCAAGTCGTGTTAAATTTATCGTCACTGCATCTTGCTGGCTGCCAGCGCACATAAACTTGGCCAAAATTGTTTCCGCCAACTATAAAAGCCAAACATCCACAGACACACACACGTATACATACACACTAAAAGATCCAGAAACACACTAAAACTACAGCCCCTAACTATGCCTAGTTATAAACAAGCAACAATCAGTAGATTTCGGTGTATGTGTGAGTTTATGCGTTTATGTTCTGGCTGTTGGTTTCGTCGTTTTGGGCTTGTCGGCAGAATTTCTACTACATAACACATCAGCAACAGCAACAGCAAAAGCATCAGCAGCAACAGCAGCGACATCAACTAAAAGCATCGTTGAACGTCTTCAAAAACTGTTGTTTCGCGTCAAAAAGTTACAACAATCAACATTAACATTCATGCGTGCATCTAGCCGGAAATGTTTCAACATTTAGCCGCAATGTGCCCCACATGTCGTATACGCAATGTGCCACACTTCAACCAAATTTCAACTATGAAAAGCTGTTCCTAGCTTGCTTTTCTTTTATTTTTGTGGGATAGATTTCTAGTTTCACAAGTGCTTCAGTCTGCAGACTAAAAGTTAATCATAATATGTACTTTTAATTTAGTTTGACTTATTTGGCGTACGGTTAGTTAGGAACCTAGCCTTAGGTCGATTAATGTAATTAAAGAATTGACTAATATAATTAAATAATTTGAGTAGCACAACAATTAATAAATAAAATTTATTTAAATATCATATATTTCTTTTATAAAAAGATATTTTAAATAATGAAAATATGTAAATACAAAATAAAATAATATTTATTTTTTTTATTTTTTATTTTGATCATTATTTAAATTACATATGTATATAAAAGGAGAGCTTTCTGACTTTAATGAGGCTATAAATTGACTTACGACTTAGATGCGCGTTTGTCCTTTCGAACTATGCAACTCAGCGTAATAAATTCCCCCCACAATTGTCAATTTAAGCGCGACTCTGTCTTAATTATGTCAATCTTATAGCATAACCGCAGGAGTGAATGCTGTTGCGGTTTTATTTATAGAGTCGAGAAGAGCTGTTGACCTCTGCCCTGATGCCACATCCAAAGCAGAACCGCCACAACCATTAACCACGAGGAGAAGAAAGACAACACCTGGTATACGCACACGCACACATCCGAACCTTTTGGTACAAAATAACAACAATGTCTTTGTATATTATCTGGGCTATTGATTGATGGCTTTGGCTACCTTATCTCCCTGGCAAGAGCCACATACAAATACAAATGCGAAGTGAACAGCATCTGCGTAGGTAGACAAAGTCATTTGCCAGGTAAAATCAACAAAAATCATTTTCTTAAGCTGCTCCTTCACGTCACGGCCAATGAGGACTGTTTTCTTATCAAAGATACATCAACATGACAGGACACAAAAAGGACTCGCGCACTCTTAGCTCAGCTCGGCAGATTTGTATAGATATTGAGAAGGCGGCAGTACAGAATTAAATGCTAACAATCTTGAGTAAACCACATCATACTAAATACAAATCTAAAGAAAGAAAATATAGATATAAATCTAAAGAAAATGTATATCTTATATACTTATGTGGATTATATAAATATTGATTATATGTTGAGAATTTCCAAAATATTAGATGTTTTTTAAGCCAATTAATTAAAAATGTTTATTAAAAAAGATGTAATATTTTAAGCCATTACTTTACAAAAATATAAATAAAATAAAACAACTAACGTGATTGCCTTTAAACAAATTTAACATATAACTTCTAAGAAAATATAGATCAAATACAAAATTTGAGTCTTTGGCCACCTGTCTATGGTGGATGGATTAAATCCTTAAAAATAAATATGTATGAATACATGAATTCATAAATATATTATTTTTAAATTTTAAGAAATGTTTGAGTCATTTCATCTATTCAGTCAAACTTGTAGAAATTTTTATTTCTATATTTAGTAAAATATTTATTACAATTATATTTGCGACTATTTATTTGAAGTCTATTTCAATAATATTAATAATGAATAATAATGAAAATTGTGAAGGGCTCACAGCTAAAGCAAACCCTCGCAGCCAAAGCAATCCATCAAAATTTAAATGAAATGAAAACAATGCTTTTCCATTTTATTGCGAGCCTATCAGGATAACTGGATAAGTCCCAGCAAATGGAGTTAAGCCAAACCAGAGTCCAATGTGGCGACAGCCGAAAACGTAGCCCAGCTCAAGCCAAATGCTAAAACAAATACACAAACAGAACCGAAACCTAACAACAATTTATTATTTGCCCATTTCTCAGCTAAAAGCGTTCAAGTTTGCTTTTACAAACTTAAATAAATAATGAAATCGGCATTCAAAGTGGGCCAAGACGGTGCTGCTGCTGTCTTCGGGTGCTACTGCTTCTACTTCTGCTTCTGCTTCGACCTATGCTGCTGCTGTTGATGCTGTTGTTGTGGTCAATAGCTAGATACGTATGCAGATGAAATAGGTTGGCTTACATTGCGGCCGGCCAAGCAAATCCATCTAGATCTGAGTCCCTGCTCACCACCAAGATAAAGTCAGGGCAAAGCGTGAGCCTAACTGACTTGTGCGTTCATCAGTCATTTGTCTGGCGCTTGGGTTGGTGGAAGGGTCGGTCATTACCAGCCCAAAGGGTGAGCTCAGAACTCAGACCTTGCAAAATCTACAAATCGGAAATTTCTCAATCATATTTAAGTGACGTCTAAAGGATGAAAGCAGTGGGCATGGATGAACTTCTAGAGTTGGGTGCGTGTCGTGTTTGCATAGCTGGCACTTAAAGCCAAGTAATCTAAAAGTTATGTTTCGGACAAATATGCGGTTACACAATTATATCTCCTTGCAAATAATACAGATAGAGATGCGATCGTACTACTAAACCGAGTCGCATCATTGCCTCGGAATATACTGTAATTTGCATACCCTTTCGTAGGCAAACCCATGTGAATTCTGGGGTTTGACTAAACGTAGCTAAATTTTAAAACGAACATAAGTTTAAAGGAAGTGCTAAATAATTATTTATATATTTATTTATATTTATAATTAATGTTGTGTCAAGTCGAATTTGACTTTCTTTGAGAGTGTGCTATTCCTAGAGCTCTAAAGAAATAACTATTATTGGGTCACTTATTTCCAACTATTATCTCATCAGCAATCAGATATAAATTTTTAATTCATTATTTTATTTTTTTATTTTCAGTACTAAAGTCTCAAGTTACAAAACGAACTTCTTAGTGTCCAGAGCATCCACCAAATCGGTTCTTCCTTATCGCATATAAGATAACGAAGCAATAGCTGTACAAAGTGAGAATCTGATATATGTACATATTGATATGTTTCGTTCGTATAGTGCTGAGATTTTGCCGTGTCTGGCTAAATATTTGTGACACGCGCTCAACTCTCATAGGAACTGCAGCAAAACGCACGCCCACTACCATTAAAACTAAGGCCGCTTAGGCTCCGTTGGCCCTAGTCGACCTTTTTATGGCGTGAACTTAATAAAATATGAAAAACCTTGCCGTAGAAACGCCGAAACGCAGAAGTCGCTCGGCAAGGGGCGAATGAAGGAAAAAAAAAAAAAAAGAAATCATATAGCTACGCCAGGCACTTGGCAAGTTTATGGAAGAGCTTAGCAAACAAAATTATATTCAATTTCCTTTAATGGCTACCATAAAATAGCAGTCAGCAAAAGTAAAGCCAGAAAAATCCGCCCAAAAAAAAGAGAACCGACAAAAATTGAAGGCGTTGCGGCGCAAACTTGCGAGAAATTCCAGATATGCCCAGACCACTTTTCCTTCTTCTACTTTTTTTTTTTTTTTTTTTTTTTTGGGTAGGTAAGCAAATTGTTTGAAGTATTGTTAGTACTTCACATTGGCTTATGCCTAGATGTATGTTTATAGCGATGCAGCCGGCTTTGGGCCATAAGCTCAATTAGCCAGCTAATGAAAGGACGTCTCAGGCTCAGCTAGAGGTGTTGAAGTGTGTGGGAAACTTGTCAAGCGAATTTGCATATCAACAAAAACAGCCCAACTAGTTCAAAACGGCATTTCCGGCAAATTAATATGCCATTTTCCAGCCACATTCAATATTTGTGTTTGTGTGCGTGTGTGTGCGTGGGTGGCGCACAAATTGTCAGATTATTATTAATTAAGCACCATTGATCAAGCGAGCTGCCGGGATTGGTGGGCTGCTTAGTGTGAAAGCCAAATTAGTGAGCATTTGCATTTGCAATTTGCAATTTGAACTAGTTCGCTCTTTGCTTACACAAAGCCTCGCCAGCTGCGAGTTGTATTAAATGAGCAGTCTTTAGCCACAGCTGTCAATAGGGATTTACATATAGCTACACATTTGTTTGTTTGGTAAGCTTAATATGCATCACAGATAATTATTTGCTAGTTGCATTTACAATATGTTATATGCAAATGTTGCAAATTTTGCAAGGCTAAAGCAAAATTTGATGTACAATGGGCCATCGAACTAATTTGGGTTTATGAAATAATTAACAGCAATTTATGGTAGCTTATATGAGGTAAGTTTATAAATGAAACACAATTTGATTTAAGCTAATAGCTGATTCAAATTCAATAGACGTTATATTCATTATCTAGAGAATATTGTTGTTATTTATTTTAATTTTTTAAATTATTAAGTAATATATATGTTTATCTGTATCCCGAAAAGTTAATAATTCAACTATTGGATAATTTGAAGCTCGGTTTTCACATTACTGATTTGCCATTGTTGGACGGACGAGGATTTCCTGTTGCCGTTCACCAGCGAACACACAAAACCTTTTATTACATTAAATATTAAAATTGATTGGAAAACAAGGTTTAAACCCATATATATTTATACAAATATATATCCTGTATGAAAACCACTTTATACATATCAATAGTAAATTCACATGAAATAAATTCACATGTTTATGAAATGACATTATTTTCGCGTAAGCCTCTAAGCAAGGCCGATAAAGTTATCCAATGGAAACATGGTCTATCGAGTTAATCAGCACTTCAACAGGCAATAAATTATGCGTCTAGAGTTGCCACTTACACCCACACACAGACACACACACATGTGAAGTTATTGTAGGGTTTCGCTTTGGAAGCTGTTCCCTCGCACACTTTGAGGCAAACAGTTAATACATCAAATGCGAACGTCTTGACAGCGACAACGTTTACTTTTTGTGGTCTTTTATGGGCCTTGCGGGAGGGCTGACAACTCTGAGTATGGTTGCCATTGACAAGCCGTTTGACATGAAATGAATTGTGAAATTAAACAGGCAGCACAAAATGACAAAGGCTATTGAAGGGCTGTCACAGCCGCAGGGACAAAAGGATGCGAGGCGAGTGCTGCGGTAACAAATTGCTAAATGATTTTGACGTGAGTAGAGCAAAGGGCGTAGGATTGGCTGAAGCCAATAAGCGTTCCACTAAAAAGTCGACAAAGAATCTATTGGACCTAACACTTGAAATCATAAAAACAAAAAACAAAAACAAAAAAATATTCAATACATTTCGTGTTAGACTTTTCGAGCCTCAGTGCACTTACCAGCCATTCATTGGAGCTATATATTTCAAATTGCAGAAGAGGAAGAGTGGCCTGTCAATTAGCTGATTGCACACAAAAACAATTCACACAACTAATCACACACGCGGCGCTTTAATCAAACCAGATCCAGATCCAAAGCCAAAGCCAAAGCCACACACACAGATGCACACCGACACATATATACGAAATCAAGAATTGCCCAATGGCAAAGCTTTTTTGGACTCTTCCTTCGCTATCAATTTTTGGCAATCGTATTTACAGTTAGTTCATTCGCTACGCGCTGTCTGCATGTACTTGTATTCAAAATACCGTTAAACAGTTAACACACCGACGCTCGCTCGGTAACGACAGCAACGCGCTTCCGTCAGCTGCGTCTGTGTAGCCAGCCGACGTCGTACTGAAGCGATTTGGCGTGCAGCAGGCGCTTAAGAATGCCAACAGCCGAATGCGTTCCAGATTACGTTCCACATGTGCCCAGGCGCAGGCGCCATGCGCCGTGTGGATGTCATTTAAAAAACGTTTGATTTTCCCTCTTTTTTTGATGTTGCAAATTTTTTGAATGGGGCAGTGCTTAAAGCAAACTTTGTTGCCAAATTACATTTGATTTTTGGCGTTTCATCGAAATACAAATACGGCCATTCAATTATGCACAGCTCACAGATGTGACATTGGCTGAATGGGAGGCACCAGGGAGCGTTGCATACGTCTTAAGCTGAAACCCATTGACATTGGCTCCTCCCTATCGCCACGAACGAGTTGTTCTTTGGTCCGTTTGCAGTAGAGGGATTTAGTTGCGAGCAAATAAAGTAAACAAAGTGCTATTAGCTGCAGGTTGCAGCTGTGCCTGCCACACATACACACATTTTATTTCTGTATGTGTGTATAAGCGCAGCTATAGATGGAAGAGTTTCGCACAATACGACTTCAATGCAGGTTGCTTCCAACCAAAAAAATAATTTTAACTATCCAAATTTTGAATTAAATAGTATTTCGGTATTAGAAATCATATTTATACTCATTCCCGAAAAGAAATAAAGTGAATATTGGTTCTCTGAAATGTTGAGTTTGCGCTGAGCTCGAGCACACAGAAACCATTTCGCCATTATTGAATCAACAGTCTTCGAATTTGAAATATTCATACTCCGATAAATTATTAATTATTATAAGATTAAGCCGGTATATTTATAAATTACAGCCTCAGCTACGAAAGCACGAGCTTTTTCAGTCCCATATCAAAAATGTTACCAAAATTGTTTTATTAAAAGCTTCATCGATGTTCAGTTATTACAAATTTTGTAGATCCTCAAATTTGTAATGTAGCTTTATATTCCAAATAAATGTAATTTAAAAAAACAATTTTTTTTAAATATCATACACATTTTATATACACTTTTTTTAATGGTATTGTTTTTTTTTTTTTTTTTTTTTTTTTTTTTTTTTTTAGTGAAACTTGATATCAACAATTTTATCATTTATCAAAGCTCTCTCTCCTCTTTTAATAAAATCGTATCATACTGATCAAATACAAAAAACGTATGATCAATAAGGGATTTGACCACACGGAATATAGGGCCTAGTGATCCGGTTTAGGTTTTGCCATGTCTCACTTGTTGGTTTGTATGAATATTATTTATGGCATATATGGTATGTTAATTCGGTCATACTTAGGCATATTACATTGGCAACTTTACATAGCAGAGTTGTTAATGCCATATATATTTCTTTTTTAGACTTGCCAGCGCTAATGAACGTTTAAAAACCGTTTATAAATACAATCAAATCCGGCTAAAACGACTCCGCTTATAGCGTTGGTACAGTTATTGCGACGTAGATTCCGGTCCCTGGACTAACTGAAAGCGTCTTCCGGGTATACCGACGGTCCATTGAGCGTTGGTTTTACCTGACTCTACTATATATTCAAATTTATATACATATTCCTCTTTTTTGTTTCGCTGTAGATTGCATTTGTAAGAAAGTATATATGTTAGATTATGTTTTTATATATTCCGGACTAATCATTCAATTTGCATAACATTATCTCAAATTGTCGCACTCAGAAAATTTTAAGAATTTTAAATTGCTTAAAATAACTTTAATATTTCCTACATTTTTATTAGTTTGAATTCCCTTTCTTCTATAAACTCTATCAGAAAGCAAAGTGTTTTGCTGCCACACCTTGCTCGCTTTTACCCCATCCCCCAACCCCTTCCTTCATCACAGACTGGCTGGCTGCCTGGCTGGCTGGCCCTTTGGCAATTCTAGAAGCTGCATAAAATGCGTTCGCAGTTGGCGCTCGAGCTGCCTAAATGCAATTTCAATGAGCACAATTCCCCCTACCTAAGCGCAGTATAAATATATATATAGGTATATGTATATTGGCAGCCGTGCAGCAGTAATAGCCAACGGAAGTAATTGAATTTTGTGCAAACGAGTTGAAGGACGATTTGCCGGCACAATCGCAGCACTCAATTTATTTTGCAACATTGTTGTTGCTATTTCCACGGTTATTCTTCTTGCTGTTGGCTAAATGATTTTAACGGATAAGCAGCAACGCGTAGCTGCTTTAAATGTGGCTTTGATGTTAGTGCCTAAGGTCCTTGGGCGGTGACTTATCAAGCGCTCGTCAGCCATAAATCGCCAGCTGCCCAATTGTCACGCTCAGTCAAGGAGCTGCCCAAGCGCCACTAATTGCATGACAACAGGGCGCGACAGAAACAGATAGAGGGAAAGAGAGAATGGGAGAGAGATAGACAGAGTGAGTGTGAGTGTGAGTGGGCGATACAGGTAATCCTATACAGGCTATTGATGACACTATCCATATCCACACAATGTCTACTCGGCGGAGCTAAGTCGCTTTGTGTACTTCCCCAAGCAGGCGGCCAGCCACAGCAATTTTCGTCCTTCGTCCTGCCAGCAGTTTGGTTTATTAATGGGCCCAGACATACACCGGACTCATAAATCAAAGCCTATGAAATCAAGAACAGAGTATAAGCTATAACAGCGGTCGGTGGTAATTGGTCGATAATTTTGTCTAGCTGCGGCTTTATCAACCCTGACAATGGATGGCCATTTGAATATTTATTTAAGAGTTCTTCTATCCCAAGAGTGATTCATGAATTGCAATGATTTTCTTTTCTTAGTCTTAGCTGATGCTGAGCTGTAATAATTGATAGCCGAATTGATTACAAAATATTGTAACCGAGGAAAAAGCTAGGCGTATATGCGGTCAAGAGTACAATTTAAAATATGAAAAATATATGTAAGTACAACACATATCTCCGTGATACCAAGAATCAAACAAAACACACACCTAACTAAAGTATTTTAAACCAGAATCTCTTAAGTAGTATTCATGTTTTATATTTATTTTATTTACAAAAGGTTTTAGGGATAATCAACTTTTACTCTATGCTAAATAGTAAATAATATATTTTATTTATTCCATTGTATCTGTTCTTAATATCTGAGATCCATAACGTACAGCTGACAGAAATATGGGAAAGTGTAGGAAAAAAGTGCCGATGAGAAAGAATTTTATATTCCTATTTATACACTTTTGACTAAAGTAAATTCGAGCATCAATCCTTTGCCAGGAAAAAGCATTAAATAATAAAATAAAATTAGAAACAAAATGTGATAATATTAGTTATTATTAGTTTACTTAAATAATTGACTATTGATTACTTGATTTTTGCTTCACGCATCTAAGTACAAAATGCAATGATTGTAAAGAAGTCATACGCCAGTTACAGCGACAGCAATTACAATAGGATTCGGACTAGGGTGACACGTATGGAATAAATTGGCCTGCTTCAGTCCTAATGTCCTGATGTCCCGGTGCACTGTTTTATTGTGTCCTTCGACATGCACCAATGACTCGAATTGTATCTCTCCACGGGTCTCTAACTGTTTCATAGATAGTTCCCTCTCACAATTACACAGGACTAATCTTTTTCCACTTTTTATTGCAAGCAAGGCGCGTCAACGTCCATTGAAATCCTGTCTAATGGCAGCCGCGTGACAAACCGTTCGAAAGTGTTAGTCAGGCAAAGCCCCGCGGCAACGGACCCAATCAGGGCTCGTTTTAAAGTTTAGATCATATTCATGATACCACGACAATAAACGCACTCCTAATTACACACACAGTCGCATATGACGCAGTAAATGACATTAAAATTTTCAGATTAACGTAACGCCCTTGGCTTAGCTTTGAAATTAACTTATCATGTGGCATGAAATGAGATGTTCTCATAAACAGGAACTCCTTTTGAAATGTTCGTGGCTTGAATAAAATATAATGTAATAGGCATAAAAAAAATATTTATAACAGTCGATTATAAAACTAATATATTTTACTTGATGTAAATTGAGTCAGAAAATATTTAAGAGAACAAAAGTATATCTGAAATAACAAGTAGCTGAGCTTTTAAATTATAATATGGTGTCATATATTGTTATTAATTTAGTTCTTTCCGATTTGACCTAAGCTTGTGTACACATAAACAAATTTGTAGCCTCATACTTATCGTAGTTATAAAATTGTACATCTTAAATGCTCAAAAATCATGTATTTGTATTTATTAATAATAAGGTAAATATAAATACAGTTACATAATTTTTAGTAGGTAAATTTAATTATTTTAACTTTAATAAACTTAAGTAAGTTTAAATAATGAACGACATCTTACATTTACATTAAAAACGATTCGCTTACCAACACTTAAGACTTACATCTATTTGTGGAACACATGCGTGCGCCACTGCCGCCCAGCCCCACGGTAGGGGCACTACCTCGCCTTTTCTTCGCTTCCCGTCCTTTTCCTTATATTGGCCAACGTCCGCCGAGGGCGCGCAAATCGCGACTAACATGACCCTAACGGTAACTGCACGCCATTTTGTATGCGGTCGCACGAGCTTTGAGCATGTTTAAACATGATTAATTTGTGTTGATAAACAGTTATTTTAATTAATCGCCAGGTGTCGCTCGTTGCAGGGCCATTTTTCGCGTGATTTTGCTGCCATATTTTGAATAAATTCATTGTGGCTTTTGATATTTTTGTTCTGCACAGCCTAAAGACATTTAAATTTAAATCAACTCTATATAAGTATATACATATATTTTGTGGAATAACTAATTGCAATCACATTTGGTGGAACTGCATAAATTTCGAATGTCGAATCCCATTTATCAAACAAAGAAACGCTGGACCAAGAACCAGCTACGATTACACACACACACACACAGGTAAACACACACACAAACGAAGGTAATCAAAAGCGAACTTTATCTGAAATTAAAAATCGCCTTTTACATAAATTTTGTCAGCACTTTGCAATATGCGAATATCTATGTATGCATGTATAATGTTATATACATACATGTATGTGTGTGTGTGTGTGAAGGTATATATGTTCTAACCAATTGGACTGCAACTGAGCAAAAGTCAGTTGCAGTCAACAGCGCAAAAATTTTACCATAATTAAAAGCTGGCTAACAACTTAGAGCACGGAAATGTTAACATGCTGCAAAAAAAAAAATCAAGTAAAATACCTGAAACTAAATAAAAGCAGTTTTGTTGCTGCTGTTGTTGTTTCAGCTGCTGCTGTTGTATAGGTTACAACTTTTCTATCTTTTGTTTGAAAGTTTTGTAAATCAGAACTTTTAGGCATTCGCTCTGCAAAACTGAAATTCTATCTGTATTGGCTGTTATGCTTACCGAATTTAATTACATAGCAAACTAATATCACACAGAAGCCACAGTCAAATACAAATACTCAACCACAAAAAAAAAAAAAAAAAAAAAAAAAAAAGAAACTTCAAGCTTGAGAGTCACATGTCTATTGAAATTCGAATTTATCTTCTGTTAAATTTCGACCAAAATCAACTTGTTTCATTTTAAGCAAGCGCCACCTATGGCTCCGAATTCGAAATTGAGTTCGGACGGATAAAAATGTAAAGAAATGGCTATCTACAGCTCGTATTTTATTTTATTCGACCAGTATGGTAGTATTTCAAGAACGTGCCATCTATAGCTCATATTTCCGAAGCATTTCAAATTTCGGACTGAAAACTATTTGTTATCTCAGCGCCATCTATAGGTCATAATTGCAATCTATTCTAGTGGTGACACAAACCAGCACTACAAATCGCGATCTATGCAACACACGTTTCACAGCACTTGTAAAACTGAACATGTATTTCCAGATCAAAAATTGAATAAACTATAGGTATAAACACCTAGCGATTCTCTTCAAATCACCCAGCATATAAACATTGTCGACTTTTTCATCTACATGGTAAAACACATTTTTGTAATTTATTGTGCAAAAAGTTAAAAATACTTAATTATACATTTCTACATAAAACAGAATAGATACTTAACAAAGCATAGCTCTTTCGTTTTATCATTATAGTATCATATATATAAAAACATTCTTATTTATAATATCAAATGCTTCAAAGTAACAAATTTATAATTGTATATCAAAAATAGTGAAAACTTAATAAAAAACTATTTCTTTTTTATTTTTGCTTTGTGCATATCAAAAGCTGCGCTGCAAGAAGTATGTAAAACTAAAGTGTTCAATACAAATACATATATATAAAAAATCCAAAAATACATATAGTGTATATATATATATATATATTAGAATAAATCTTTAGCAATCACATTACTGGCACTTGTTACGTTGAAGCATTCCATTCTTTTTTTTTTCATTTTGTTTCTGCTAAAGCATTTTCTTGGTTTAAACACAGACGAAATTTGTTACGTTATTTTCTTTTGTTTGTTTTTAGAAGGAGGGGGCAACATCTATTTGGGGCCCAGATGCAGCTTGCCCAGCAGCTGGGAGGCCTGCTGTCCGGCGTTCTCCTGTGCCTGGCTGGTCGCCTCCTGGATGTTCTTCTCGAGTCCTTCGCGTTTCTGGTCCACGTACTGGTTGGCCTCGTTCAGCTTCTGGTCGACAGCCTGGCTGGTCTGCTTCAAGGCGCCATCGATGGCGTTCTCGGCCTGCTTCAGCTTTTGATCGGCCACAGACTCGGCGGCCTTGACGCTCTTGTTGATCGCCTCGTTGGCCGCCTTCTTGGTCTGGTCGACAGCATTGGCAGCAGCGTTTTTAGAGGCCTCCGCCACATTGGCGGCCACCTGCTTGGAGTTCTGGACAGCGGCACTAGCCTGATTGACGGTGTTGTCCACAGCCTGTTTGGTTTGATTGACGGCGCCGGCAGCGCGATTGACGCCCTGGTCAATCGCTTGTCCAGCCTTCTGTGCCTCGGCAGCGGCCAAGGCGGCAGCATCCTTAGCTACAAAATCATAGATTTATAGAATTTTTAATTCCTCTCTCTCACTCTTTCTCTCTTTCTTTCTCTTTCACTGATCTATCGAGTTACCTGTGCTGGTTGCCAGCTGCTCGGCCTCGTTCTTGGTCTGCTGCACTGATTGTCCGACCTTTTTGGCCTGCTCCTCAGCCAGTTTCTGTGCCTCGGCTGCCTTTTCGTTGGCCAGCCTCTCGGCCTCATCCTTCTTCTTGCTGAACAAGTTGGCGGTCTTGTCGCCAAAGCTCTTCAGTGAGGCTGTCGGAAAAGAAATATAATTAAAATCAATTTTACTTCCAATTCAACTCAAACTCTCTCCCTTTTCGCACATTTGGGCTGCTGGCGGCTGGGATACATTTTAGCTAAGCTTTTGAATTTCAACTAAAGGCTATGCCAGTTGCCGATCATAATTTATAGACTGGAATGTACTGCAATCAGTCGAGCTTTTGGCCGAGCTTATCGATGAAAATTGTCAATTGTGAAAACTGTGCCCAGACGATGCTAATTGCCAAAGCATAAAGCAAAAATACCTGGACACGGCCTGGAATTTCATCGAGCATGAACTAATCAGATCGTAATTACATGCCATGCCTGATTCTCACCCTGATTAGAGGCAGTTGACACCCAGCCAGCTGCTGCGCAGTTCGTGGCACTTAATTTGGAGGCGGCAGCAACAAATTGAAACGCATCAAATACGAAAACTAAGCACGTAAGATGATTAATACTTGGGTGCACGACTACTGAATGCTCTGTGCATGCATTAACATATATATATATATATATTGTATGGATTGGTGAGGAATGGCTGGAGCTACGACTACATGAAAATAAAATGGAGCTTTGCATGGCTGATATCAGTTGAATACCAACTCTTATACCGCTAGCTCTAAACAATTCTGAGTTCACTGAGGATGCCAATTTTATATTAGAATTTAGATTTCGAATGCATCAGATTAAATCATACCCAAATTATAGATCTTTAGATTTTATATAGCTGCCGAATTCGCAAAGGAAATGAATATATCCAAAAACAAGATTTAACTGCGTAGGTCTTGTATTAGAAATATGTAGATGCTATCATACCAAATTTCATAACATAGTTCGATGAGGTCACGCAGTTGAATCGACTAAAAAATAAGACTATATTAATCGAACGCTGACTAATATATATGTATATGTGTACATATTATATAACTTGGAGAACGAAGTCTTCACAGTTTGATAATAACAATTTGTACATACACAGGGCATACACAAGAGAAAAAATAAAATTTTAATTATAATTGAATAGGAATTGTGCGCGTCGGAAGCAGTGTCCCAGCCCAGAGAGACTGTTCAGCTGCTGCATTCCCATAAAGTGACGTGTGCGTTCACTCAAATAGAAACAGTGTGCCATTAAAAGCCACCGCAACGGCAATCCGCTCGAATCGTCGATTTTCGAGCTATATATGTATATGTATGTATGTAGAACTATTCTAACAAGGCATGCCAAGTGTAACTGTATGTGTGTGTGTGTGTGTGTGTGTGTATATATATATACATTAAACAATGCGCAAACATTTGAATAATTTACAGTATGTGATGTCATAATGGCGTTTCGTGGTAATTTATTCCAATAGTTTTCAGCTCTTTATTCACGCTTTCTTGCGGCGCGGCTGGGAAAGCAAAGTGTTTACATACCAAAACTAAATGGCCTTTCGAATTTAACAATATGCATGCCTATATAAAAAAATATACTATGTACTAAAACCGCTTCTTTATATTTATTTTCGCTTTTTAGATATTTTTGGCACAAAAAAAATGTTAATTAGCATTTTGATTGGACCACGCGCCGATGAGTGCGAGAAAAAGTGCGAAAATTATGGAATTCTTTTGGAACGCAAAATATGATAATGGAAGAAGCAGGGAACTTCGATCAAATGGTATACAAAGTTTGAGCCAAAAAGCAAGGCAGAATAGACAGAGTTACTTGCACTTGTGCTATGAAACTCGACGGATTTTCAGCAGAAGCCTATATAAAACAATATAACTATAACTGGTTATACAAAAACAAGTAAGAAGGCTGTAATCGAGACTGCTCGACTAGGAGATACTCTGAACTCCCTAAGCTGATATTCTAATCAATCTGGACTTCTTTTATGCAAACATGCACACGCATCCACACGCACGTATAATCACGAGCTCTGCTGACTGCGCAGTAAGCAGCGACTGCGCAGTAAGCAGCGACTGCGCTTGGGCTGCGCTGCAGTGTGGACAATATTATGAGAATTTATTAGTTGAATAATTTCTCTTGTAGTAAGAGTATCTTTATGAAACTTTAGGAGCGTGATCATATGGGTAGAATGTGTGTACATTCAAAAGCACAAGTCTTTAGTACTTGAAATACGTATTTTACAAATTGGGGGCAAAGGAGGCGTGGTATCCAAAATCTGTAAATTACAAAATCTTTGTATCGATTAACTGTACACAGTAAATCTGAAGTCTCTAGGTCTAAAGGTGTTCAAATTAGGCTCAAATTAGTCGATTTTTCGATTCTTCTCGATAAAAAAGGTATCGGATGAGTTATCGAAAAAAAGATAAACTTGTACTGCGTATGGTATACCCGAGTATGCATGCCAAATTTCAGCTCCCTAGCTCTTATAACTTCTGAGATCGATGCACTCATACGGACGAATAGACGGACAGGGCTATTAGATTCAGCTCGTCGTGCTGACTTTATGGGGTCTGCGATGATTCGTTCTGCCCGTTACATACTTTTTCACAAAACCATTATACCTTGATTTCTTACTTTCAATGGGGGCAGAGTATAAACATATACAGAGGATTTGTATATGAAATTAACGTTAGAACATAATTTTAGATATATTGTAAATACAAATAAACAAAATTTGAATGTTCTTAAATTCTTTCAAAGTAACCTGTTTATTATATATTAGTATTAAAAAAGTATTATAAAAAAAGAATCTTCCCATCAGCTATAAAAATAGAAATAAGAATAAGATACAAAAAATTGTTATTGTGGAGAAACTTGTAGCGAACGAGTTTGCTGTTTGGTAAACATCAAAAAGCTAATCTATATTTGCATTTGAAACCAAAACCGATTTCACTTACAAATTAATAAATCTGTAAATAAACAAAACAAATTGCCTGTCTTACAGGCGATAGCAAAACAAATTTGTATTCTGCTTGCAATCGACTAAGAATAGAAATGTCGAAATCATGTGGCGAATAGCGAGCAAGAATCCGACTATGAAACACTAAGTCTCCATTATACCAATAATGATTATTTATCAAAATGAATCAAGTGCTCTCAACGCATTTGTGTAATAGTACGACGCAGATTTTAAGCTATGCTGCGGTCAATAATAAGAATAAACGAAAAATAGAAACACAAAAAAACCGGCTAGAATGTCATAACATGGCCATAAAGTAACACAATAAGCCACAATTGAGAGCAAGCGTCGAGAACCTCAGATGTTTTGTGTTTTTCTTTTTGCTCCTCATCGCCGCAGATAATGCGCAAAAGAGCTAAGCAGAAAAATATAATACATGAAAAAAAAAAAAAAAAACACAAAAAATAAATAAATAAAACCTGAACTCAAGACCAACAGAACTCAAGCGCAACAAATACAAACAGGCGACAGACACAGCTAAAGATACACCAGCAAACCAGATACAGATACAGATACAGACACAGATACATTTGTATCTCTCACTCATATGTATGCGTATCTTGTCGTTCTATGAGTAACTGCCAGCCCAGTTGAGAAACTTACGTTCCACACCAGGTTTTCACAGACCTCACACACACATGGGCAACTCAACACACATAGCTGTGAATCGATGAACCGAACTTTAGATGCTGCTTCTGCTGCTGCTGTTGGTGCTTCTCAGTTGTTGATGATGTCATAGGAATCGTAATCGCTCGCCACATGCCCGCCCGGCTGAATAATGAAAAATTCGCACGCCCCGCTAATTGTGTAGCTTCAAGTTAGCTCATTGTCGAAGGTCAATACCAGACAAAAAAGAAAAACAATTTCTCAGCTTGGCAACGGAGCTGGTACTTCGTGTCCTGGTAAAGGACACGGCTGCAAACAACGAAATGTCGAACAACAAATACAGAATACCGAATACGGAATGATGTCATATGCACCCAAAAGGTAAATCAATAAATGATTCATGGCTCTGACCAAGGTCAAGGTTTTTCCTTAAATATAATACACCTAGATCAAAGCTTATGTAGTGGAATGTGATTTGATGGTAATTAATGAAGTTATTACTATTTGATAGCATAGAAGGAAAGTATAATACATTATAATAATATATTATATAACTATGCAATTTTAATATAATCCTACCCTTAACCAACGGCAATCTTTTTCTGTAAATATAACGAACTTAATATTAAATATAAGTAACATTAAGTTAGGTCTTTCAAAAATTTAGTTTATTATTTATTAAATTAATGAGTAGGATTCAAGCTGCAAATATTATATTAAAATCCACTTTCTGATTAACCCTATTTTCTCCTCTAAAAATAGAATCATTTCATTCTTAAAATTTATAAAACAAATTAATTTTAATAGACTACCTAGCATTATTTCATTGTAATCTTTACTGTCCATTTTTTTTTATTTCTGTATAGAACTCAAGCATTTATATTGAATAAAACTGTTTTTATTATTATTATTATTATTATTATTTTTTATTTTTTATTTTTTATTTTTTATTTTTTTTTTTTTTGTAATTGTTTAGTTTCATTTTCTTTATTTTTATATGCAAACAAATACAACAACAAACTGTATATTCGTCTATTTTCAGCACTTTGTAAAGATCTATTAACAAATAATGTTTACTCTGCGGAAATTCGCTGAAAGTAACTATCAATGGCACTCTGGCAATGAAGAATTCAATTAAACACATAACCCCTGTTGACCCACAGACACAGTAAGCGGAGATTTCATCAGCAAAACCAACTTCGATGACAGCACGCCGTCTGGAGTGAAGTGTATGTAGCATTCTTCCGGAATGCCCGACCAAGTGAACTCAACTAATTGAATTAGCTGATCATTGGCATGGCAGCTGGAACGATCGATAAGGGATTGGCGCGACCATATATTTAAGAGGCATGGCAAACGGATTGGCAATTGCACGCTAGGAGAGGATATAAGTACAGGAGCGAGCAGCGCCAGAGCACACAATGGTGCATTGGTCAGGCGAGATGAAGCACATCATAGTTGTGATCATTGCCGTGCTGAGTGTCCTGCACAGGGATGTACTCTGCTCAACAAACACCGGCTGTCCTCGGCGCTATCTGAGACGCATCAACGGAAAGTGTTATTACTTTTCAGTTAAAAAGGTAATTGCTTTGGTGAACTAAGTGATCGATTATTTCTTATATATCTCTCTATCTCTCTCTCTCTCTCTCTTTCTCTCCCTTTCTCTGTCTGTCTGTTTGCAGCTGAACTGGTTTGGTGCTCTAAACAATTGCCTACGCAAGGGCCTCACACTGGCCGACCTGAGCAATCCACGAGATTTCAACGGTGCTGTCGAATTTCTAAGCTCCAAAGGCAACACGGAGGACTTTTGGTTTGGTGCCAACGATCTGCAAACCGAGGGCCGTTTTCAATATATCAGCAATGGTCGATTAGTACGTTACTTCAGCAATTACAGCCTCGTGGGGGAGTCGGAGCATTCGAAGTGCGATGATTGTCTGGAGGTGCGCATACGCAACAACATGACAGTGGTGGCCGCCGACAATTGTCTAGAGAGGGAGTATTTCATTTGCTCTGAACGGTACTGCGACTTCGCCGAAAGCACTAAGAAGCGCCATCACAGTCACGAGCACTTACATCACTTCCATCACGATATTGGCGAGCCCAGCGACGAGGCTGGGGCAGGGGTTGACGTGGATGGACAGCAACCTGAAGAGTTGGTAACGGAAAAGCCGGACGGCTCGGAGGAGGGAGTTGATCCACCAGTGGGAGGTCCGACGGGTGAACCACAACCGGATCCAAACGAAAAGCCAAGTAATGGGACAACTATAGCCGAGAATAATAATGTAGCGACTACAGTTCAAGAGGGATCTGTAAAGCCACCTGAAGTCACAACTGTGGATCCGAACAAGCCATCTGGAGTCACAACTGTGGAGCACAACAAGCCACCTGGAATCACAACTGTGGAGCCCAACAAGCCACCTGGAATCACAACTGTGGAGCCCAACAAGCCACCTGAAATCACAACTGCGAATGCTAACCTGCCACTTGATGTCACAACTGTGGTTTCGAACAAGCCAGATGCAGTCACCGGACAGGATACGAACGCGCCAGATACCTAACTGTTGGAGGATGCCACGGAATAATGGATGTTTCACAAATGGAAACAAATTGTATGCATACTAATTAATAAACCAAATAAATACAAGAAGAAAATGCTATTGAGGGCACTCGGTCAAAGATATTACATCGAATATAATATCAACTGGGCATAATTAATGCTGCTAACTGAGGGTACATTTCGAAAAATCACACTTAAATTGATTCAAGTTTTCAATTGCTATAGCTGGACACACAGTTGCTAAAGCTAACGCAATTTGATGAATTATATGTGAATACGTTTTGTGCATTTTCTGTTTCACAGAGATCTGTGCGATCATATCGACAGACAGATGGTAGAACAACAGCTCTGATCGCTCTCATCAATACTAAATATATATTTATACACACACCTCCTAACAAGTGAGAAAATCCCATTCGAGACTGCTCAACTAGGAGACCCCCTGAGAATTAAATTCTCTAGCTGTTGTACTTTCTAAGGCCGGCTCCGCCATACATATGGACGGACAGAGGTAAATCAACCTAGCTCGTTACCTTGACCAAGATCATGTTGACAAAGGGGTCTGGTACGCTTCCCTCTGCATACACACATTTAACACAACCAATAACCCTGATTTCCCATTTTCACTAAAAAATGCAAATATCGAAATGTACAACCATGATTAGGTTAAGTAAAACTCTTTTCAAATTCAATGAAATCACTCCAGAAACTACAATCACATCAAAATGTGATGTTACATAAAAATAAAACACCAAAGTGTACTGTCCGTTCTTAAGGTGCTTAAAGAGGGGAAACAAGTTGCTTACTTTTGCTTACTGACTCATTCAGTCATAAAGATGTTTGGCTTGACCGCAACGAATTTAAATTAATTGATTTATTGAACGCTGGGCACAATTGAAGCAGCACAAATTATGCAATTTCAGTAGCATAGTTGGCATGGATAATGCAATTGTCACGCCCCCAATGTGGTTATATATAGAAGGAACAAGCTAAATTGACACAGTTTGTGGACAACGGCGCCTGCAGCCATGAGGTTACTGCAAATTGTGATATTGACCCTAATCGTAGTGTACCCAGATGATGTCCTCTCCGGAAAAGGCTCAAAGCCGAAGCCGAAGTCTAAGTCGAAGGCGAACAACAAGAGTGATTTAGGTCCTTGTGGAAAGCGGTATTTGCGTCAAATTAATGGCAAATGCTATTACTTTGCCGGCAAAAAGGTTTGTATTCGTCGCAACTTCATGGACTATACAGACATTTTATGGCAGAATCCCTTGTAGATGAACTGGTTCGGCGCACAAAACAATTGCCTACGCAAGGATCTCAATTTAGCTGATATTGCCAATAAGGACGACTTCGATGCCGTTATGAAGTTTCTACGCTCGCGCGGCAACATGGAAGACTATTGGTTCGGCGGCAATGATCTACAGACGGAGGGCCGTTTTACATATATTAGCACTGGTCGTCCTGTACGGTATTTCGGTGGTGCGGCGGCTATTGAGCCGACGCATAGGGCCAATTTGGATGACTGTTTGGAGGTTAGGCTGAGATATAATGGCACCACGGTCACCGACGACAATTGCGAAGAGGAACAGTATTTTATATGTCAGGCGACTGAATTGAAGTGTGCTCAGCCTACGGAGGATTCAGTTGGTAGTCAGCATCATAGCCATGAGCATTTGCATCATTTCCACCACGATCCGACCAAGAACGAAAATACTGGGAATGCGACACGTACAGAAAGTTTGGAAAGCGACTCACGGCCGCTTGATAATTCGAATTCGGCGCAAGCGGAGTCGAAAGAGAATACCACTACAACTGAAAATGACGGAACGGAGAGTACACTCACGACGGCAGAATCAGATATAACACAAACAGAAACAGATGGTACAGCAGAAACGAGTACCATGCCGACAGGAACAGTAGGAGAGCATGGTAAGCCGACAGAAGCTCCCACGCCAACACCGACAGATATAGGAGGGGACCATGGTAAGCCAGATGCTTCCACGACAAGACCGCCAGATATAGGTGGAGATACTGGTAAGCCGAATGCTCCCACGACAGGACCGCCAGCTATGGGAGGAGATACTGGTAAGCCGGATGCCACCACGACAGGAACGCCAGATATAGGAGGACAGGACGAAAATTCCGCGCCGCAGGCAGCACCGCAAAGCTAAACAGCTTAATTAACTGTACTCGCCACTGGACGAGCTTCTCAAATATCCCCAAGTCCCAATGAGTTTGTTTATTTGCAGCAAATAAAATGCCAGAGATTTTATTTGGCCTCCAATAAATCAATTTTATGTTAATTTACTACGGATTGAGAGGTAGCATTAAGGGGGTGGTGGTGTGTGGCTATCGCGATGGATTGGAGTAGTGGTGGTGCTAGTGGTGGCATTACTAATGGTGGTATTCAGAATTGCGGAAACATTCTGTCTAGAGAGCTACAAGACGACACCGTAAATAAATATGGACACTCTCAATACAAAATAAATATTTATTTAACAAAAAAAAAAAAAAATATTTTTTAATTTGAACATGAAGTTTCAAAGCAATCTTCAAAAAAACATTCATATTTCTGAACATTTAACTTTTTACTTTACATTTTGAATTATCGTCTTTTCATCTTCAAAAAAACATTCATATTTCTGAACATTTAACTTTTTACTTTACATTTTGAATTATCGTCTTTTCATTGTTCTGAGTGTATAAATTATCAAAAATGGCATATTATATTAACTTAATGGATTTTACTTACACTTCGAAGCATCTGTTTGCATTAAGTGGAAACAGAGAATATTAATCAAAAGTACAGTTCAACATAGCCTAAAAAAGTTACTAGGAAATATTTTTAAAATTCAATTCTCTTTTCTTCTTTCTCAAACTGAACTCAAATGCAGGGAGACGAGAAAACTGCGACTGAACAAATTTTAAGGTAACGGAAATAGAGTAAATTATTTTTAATTCGTCTTTCAACTTGTATATGTGAGGGTATGTGTTTGTGTACACACACAATGAAATACATCAAAGAGGGATCATAACTTTCTCAACATTTGCTCGCAGATATATTTATAATTTCAATAGAATGCTAAAATATATATTAAACATTTATAGATTCTATACACACGACAATATATGTATCTATGCACACACGCATACATATAATATATATAAATGGCACCTTTTGGGTGTGGGTTGTGCCAGCGAGAACAATTTATGATACATAGACAAGTATATATATATATAGATGAATACTGCGCCATAATTGACTGACGCTGCCGTATCGTCATTATCATCATCATCGTGATCATCGTCAAGCTCTATAAGTAATCGTAGCAAATAATTAATTCTATCTACGCGCTACTACTCCGTTTTTATTGCTTGGGACGATGATGTAATTCTATTGTAATCCTGCAATGCGGTCATAGGCTTTACGAGTCCTAACAGCAAGGTCTCACAATACATTAACTCTTTAGTTGCCGTTGTTGTTATTTTCTTTCATAGCACATAACACCAACCACAGTTTGCATATTTAATTCAACATGTCTCTTTGTTTTCTATTTCGAAAACTTTCACAAATAGCTTAACCTGAGTTTTGACTTTATTATTCTCCTTTTCATATAATTCATTATTCTTTATTTCTTGTTTCGTTTCTTTACCTGTAAACGAGCTGAACATGTTGAAAAATTTGTGTAGTTTTTAAATTGAACTGTTATTTGAATTTCGCTTTGGGCTGATTTTATAGTCGATTAATTTTAGTACGATGCGCGTTTTAAACGTTCCGAATGCGTCGACGGCAAAATTACGAATAAATTCCAAGCGAAAGTATCTTATTGGAATTGTTGTCGCTGACACTTTTTCTTGTTTGCTGCGTTGTTGTTTTTAGCTAAAAGTTCTGGTTCTGCGTGTGGAACGTATTTACTGCATGTGGACTCTAGCATTGAGTACCATTGCTGCCAGATTTGCATATGATGTTGCGGTTAGACTAGTATTAGTGCTGCCAGACGTAAATATACAGCCTGGTAGCAAGTGCTAGGAATGTTCGATGCCTATGAATATTGTTTAACTTACAAAGTGATTTGAATTTTAATATAAAATGCGACTCACCACGGTGCTCTAGAATCTATAATCTGTTAAATCTTGATTATCTCAAATGTTTTAGCGTTGCCAGACTAATAGATTACCATGAAAGCTAGAAAAAAATCATTAAGAGCTTTTGATCAATTTTTTAAATAAAATCTCACATAAAAATAATTATATAACAAAGAAGAACAGGCATAAATAAATTGATTGAATAACACGGATAAATATCATTGGCCAGAGAACACATAGACTAAACATCTAGAACAAATTTTGGTGTTCTCTGGTTAGTGTAAATACACACATATATACATTTCTAACAGCCTTTTTTTGTGCTGAAATCTGTTGTCATTATTTGGCATTATTTCTTTTAACAGTGATAACCGGTGAATGACTTAAAAATATGAAAAAATAAATAAATAAATAAATCGTCGGGATAAGCGGATTGTCGTTAAAAGCGGAGACGTACTAAGCGGAAGCTCTTTCATTTAAGTTTGTATGAAGACCAACCAAGACATTGAATTAACATAATCGGTTGGACACTGTAAGCGGAGTTGTTATAACCGGATGCCACTGTATATACTTAAAAACAAATTTTGCAAGTGACAGAAAGATTGAATTCAAATGGCCTAACGAATGGATTTTTCACTACGATTTGCATGTATTGGCTATGGTTTACATAATAAATTTCCTTTTTGATCAAAGATTTATAAGTCAATCATTTCGAAAAGCCGTCATCATGAAGCTACAACTATTGGCACTGGTATATTGTTTGGAGCACTTTCAAGGGATTGCAAACGCTTATCGGTGTTTCTATTTAAGCAGAACGGAGGTAATGATACCACTGTATTTAAATGTTGATAATTATTATAACATTGTATCATTTTGTAAATTGTACCATGCAGGCCACCTGGCATGAAGCTTGGCAGATATGTAAGAAACATCATCTCTGTTTTGCCAATTTCGAATCGACCACCGAATACAATGTACTGGCAAGGAAAATGATGTCCATAGATCAAGCTGACTATTGGTTTGGTTTCAAGGACGAGTACGGAATTATCAGAGCGATATCCACATCGATAGAGAGCATCTTGAAATACTCTCCAAGAATAAAAAAACAAATTGATGTTAACGATAACTGTGGCTACATAAATACACAACGCGACATTTCAACCACTGATTGTAATACAAAAAAACGATTTGCATGCCTTAAAGCCGTCAAATGCTTTAATCTCGGTATGCCACCTACGACGGTGAACGAGGCGGAGGTGTTGCCTGGAATTGTGCCGTGCAAAATAAAACCCCAGATCCGGGAAAAGCTGGAGCTAGATAGCAAATATTTTGATGAGCTATAACGAATAAATATCGATACATGTCAATTTGAATGTCAAATCAAAATGAATAAAAGATTATATCAACATTTTGTATATTTATTTATTTACTTTTATTATTTTTTACATATATTTTTACTTAAATGTTTCATTCTTGTATTTGTAACAAGAGAGAATTTTCAGCATTATCAACTCTGAATAAAATCTGAATACTTGACAGTGTTTTTGATGGAAAACTTCAAACTTCTACTCGACTTCAAACGAAGGATGACACCATTTTATCGCATACCCCAACTCAGTTAACTCATGAATTATCTCATAAAATCGTTTATTCTCTAGCTAATAATAACACTTATAAATATTAGCTAAAATAGTCTATTCGTCCGTCCGCCTGCCCGTCTTTCCGTATGAACGCAGTTTTTTTCGGTGCTATTGAAGCTAGAGACTTGAAATTTGGAACACATTCTCGTGTATATCTCCGATCCGCCGACTAGGGGCGTGGAAAATCGGAAAATGGATTTTCCGGGCGCGGCAAATCGGAAAAAACTGTAACTCCAAGAGTTTTACAGCTACAACGCTGAAATTTTGCACGTAAGCTAAGACCCACGTAAGCTAAGCCCAAGACCAAAAAGCTTCGACGGATATATGTCCGCCCACAGGAAGCGTGGCAATCCGCAAAAGTTTATTTTAAAATATAACAGCTAGAAGCTTCAAATTTGGATAGTTGAGTGACTAGTAACCTCCTCTATCGATGACCCCGATGACCACGCCTCTTTAGGGGTGTGGCAAATCGAAAAAATACAGTATTGGAGCTACACTTAGCTGCTAAATTGCTGATGGGATGTGAATGAGTACTCCGCAGTCAGTAACGCCCGACTGCAACGTTCTTACTTGTTTTTTTAAATATAATTGTCTTAGAAAGTTAACTTAGCTAGAAAATAAAAAATTCGAATTTATTATACTTTCATATATTCATATATATATGTCATAGAATGATTTACATTTCTTTAAGTATTTGGTTGATCTTTGGTTCAGTTTATAGGTAAACTGTAGTCAAATTTGATAAACAAGAACAAACCCTCATGCGGAACCTGTGAACATTGTGGGTCAACTTATTTACATTTTTTTTATTCCAGCAGCTGACGAACGATTCGGATAACATATTAAATCGGTCACGATTCGTTTTAGTCAGCCTTTTCTTTTTGGTTAGTTTTCAAATTTTGTACTTAACATATACGAATAGCCCCCTTCGCTATGGGTCTATAGAACTTCTTGTTCCTAAATACTTGAACAACCCCAGTAGTTTACGATAATTGCTTCAATAATTGCGCTTTTCTATAGACTCTTCGTAAACTTGAATTATGAAATGTATATACATACATATGTATATATAATAACTCTATTATATCTTTAATCCGAATATGGCAACAGAAATATGAAAATGCAAGACATGATTTCAGTCCCTCGCACAGATTTACAGATCTCGCTATAAATTCCAAGTCTTCCATTTCACTAAACTTGACCGAACAACGACTTGCGTCCATCTGCTTAGACCATTCATCTGCATTCCACTCAGTACTTCGATACTTGATCCGCTATACTGTTTACACTAATTGAAAAAAAAAAAAAAAAAAAAAAAAAAAACGCTATATGTGAGGCTCATATATTTCTATATATTTATTATTATTTTGAATAAATCCGAACTACTTAACACAATAATCTTTGCGCTGCTGTCGTATAACTGCATTCAATTTGAGGCACTGTTGTCGCAGTTGATCATTGTCAGCCTTCAGCACCTCGATGGTCTCCTCCTGTCGCTGTATCGTTTGATGTACTCTATACAAATAAAAAGGGCAAGGAATAAATCTGATCTATATATATAGTTACATCATCAGCTCTTTACCTCTTCTGCAGCTGTTCCATTTCCTGTTTGTGGCGCTCGTTAAGCACATTCAGCTCGCTTTGTATATCCGCATTAAGGTTGTCGCGCAGCTTGTCCCGCTCGTTGATGAAGTCGCCGCACATTTTTTTGCTGTGGCTGAGCTCCATCTGGAGCTGTTTAACTTCTGCCTGGCTATTGCGCACCTGAGCATCAGCCTCGGCCAGCTTCTCACGCGTCTCGGCATACTTTTCCCTCAGTGACTTTTCCACGTTCTCAGCCAACTGCAAATCCTTCTCGAACTTCTCCTTGAGACGTCTATAGATGGAGCATTAGTTGGTAACTCGCACAGCTATTCGTTATACTTACAATATCTTTTGCTCGTGCTCCTCGCTGCTTTGGAGTGCGTCTGCCTCCATACGCACCACCAACTCGTCTAACTGCCGATCTCGCTCGGCTCTATAGTGCTGCCTTATAGCATTCTCCTTCTCAGCCAGGGCCAGCTTGGATTTGTTCTCGTATTCAGTTTTCCACAACTCAAAGTCAGCTAAGTATTGCTGCTCAACGGTATTAATGCGGTTCTGATACTTCTCCTCCTGCTTGGCCATCTTTTCCTGCATCTCAAACTTAGCCTGCTCCAGCTCGTTGTCGTGGTCCCGCTGCGCCTCCTGTCGCTTGGCTAGGTATTCGGCTTCCTTTTGCCGCAGCTCCGCCTGCAGACGCTCGCGCTCTGCAGCAAAATCATCGGCAAGTTTCTGTCGCAACTCGGCCTGGACTTTCTGCTCCTCCTCCAACTGACGCTCAAAACGCTCTCGTATGGCCGTACGTTCCTTCTCAATGATGCTCTCACGATCCTGGGCGCAACTTTTGCGAATCCCATGCTCGATTTGTTCGTGCTTTAGCCGCGCCTCCTCCAGTGCATCTAGAAGCTCCATCTGATGCGCACGCTTCAACTCCGTCACCTCGCGCTGATGATCGCAATTCATTTTGTTGATTTCCGCCTCCAGGCCTTTGACAGTGAGTTCCTGTTGAGGAACAATTGTGCCATATATAAAAAGCCTCTTTGCTCAATTTTAAATTAAATAATTAATTCACAATACTAGCTCTTTAGCTCTGTTTTCTAAATAATTTATATGTATATGTATGTATGAATGCAAACAGACAATGATTTTAGCGAAGAGGATTTAGTCTCTTTAATGAGTACTCAGTATAAATAATGTTTTGATTATTGAAGCTCAGCCGCGACAAACCAATCCAAGTTTTTTAAAATTAAAATGCAAATAGTTTTCAATATAATTAATTTACTTTAGAGGTTTGCAGTTTTGTTTGCTAGACATCTTTGACATCTCTAGCGACTAGAACCACCAACCATATGGTTAGTCTTAGAACTTAGGTTTATATGGAAAAGTGTAGCTCTGCATATCTAAGAAAATAATGTAAATTAATCGATAGACATCCTCAGCTAATCTTATTAATCATCAATTCATGGATAGACATATTCAGTTAACCCATCAATAATGTCTGAATAAATATATACATACATACATACCTATACACATACATATGTACATCTTCATCAAGCTAAACTTACCCTACACCCACCTTAATTTTCTTGGTATTCTCTCGCACCCAACGTTCTCGTCGAATCTTCTCGCCTGCTAGAGTTGTCTCCTTTGTGCGGGCTAGTTCGGTTTCGAGTCGATGCTCCCAGGCTTGATTCTGGCTCTCCAGGCGACGCGTTAAGGCAGCCACCTTCTCGCAGAGCGCGCCCTTATCCTTGAGCAGCTGCTCTATGAAGCCCTGATGACGCGTCACAACCTCCTCGTAGTGCTTCTTCTGATCGCGCATTTTCGTAGCGCTGTTGGACTTTTCGGCACGGATCGACTTCTGCTTCTCGCTGCGCAGTTGAATCACATGCTCCTTGGACATATGAATGGCATTGGCCAGCTCGTTGGCACGCAAGCTGAGCGCAATGACGCGTCTAGCCAGCTGGTGATTGGGAAGCATTAGCAGCTCGGAGAGTCTGTAAGGAAACAATAATCTTATGGCATATGTTGCCTATAAGCGTATATCTAGATCCACAACTCACTTGGGCACCTCATCAGTCAAGTCCGGCTCCACCACAAATTCCACTTCGGAGCGATTGCTGTCCGGAATAGAGCGACGGGTTTCCATCAGAGTTTTGTCACAGCTGCTCTCCACATTATTTAGATATGCCAAAATGTCTCTGCAAAGATTTTAAAATATCGGATTCAGCTTTAAGCAACACAGATATTTAAAGAATGACTAGACAAAGATATTGCTGCTATGTTTCATAGCCAATCCGCGTTCTCTGTGTATTTATATTCTCCGATATAGGTCATTATGTCAAGGTGATCAGTTGAAATATATCTAAACCTGTTTTAAACTAAAACTAGCTATACACAGCTTAATCTAGGTTAAGTTCGTGTGGGTCTATTTATATACCTTCATATAAATTATATATATTTAGTGAATGTTCTCTGGCCCACGATTATCTTTGTATAACATAATTATCATTCCCAGCTCTTTGTATTTGAAAATCAAAGAGGTTCATATAATTGAGCCTTGAGGCCTGAGACTCCCTCATATTCTAGAGTGGCTAACATTTGTACTATATGTCCACAATCCCATCAAGAAATTACATTTTGCTTGCATCAAAGATTTTTGTATACCATAATTAATACATTAATCCATAATTAGCCACTCACTTGTACTTGTCGCCACTTTCGGGCATCTTGTCCCCGATTTGGCTAACCGAATCCGTCGTGTCGGCTCTTGAGCTGGATAGCTTGAGGTTCAGATCACTGGGCAGACGTTCAGCAAAGTTATCTGAAAGATGTTTATCCACATAAGTAAATCAAATAAATTATCAATATTGTTCTGAAAGCGAACCCCGTTTCTTATCCTCCTCAATCTCCTTGATAACTGACACAATCTCATCGTAGGTCGAGCCTCTAGAGTCCTCGTTCGATTTGAGCGACAATTGAGAGCCACTGTCGTTGTCATTGTCGTTGCCCTCGTCCAGCTCGTCCACGCCCTGTTTGTGCAGCTCCTCGAACTGGGCAAGCGCCTGCTTCTGCTCGTGAATGCTCATCCAGCTGTCTACCTTGTCCAGATTGTACTCGGTCAGCTTGCGCTCCTCTCGCAGGCTACCCACACTGACGGCCTTCTTCAGCTTGCCGGTGGAGCCAATTGTTGGATTTTTGGTCAGAAATTTAGACTTGTTGCTGTTTCGACTGCTGGCCTCTGCACTGGCTGGCTTCACATTCTCCTTCTTTTTGCCCACAAATGGGGGAGTGGAAGCGATCTTTAGATAATTGCTAATAACGGAATCGGCGTTGGTGTTGCCGAAATTTCTGCGATCCTCTTGCACAATGGGCAGAAAATTATTCTCAGCGCCGAAATTACGTTGCCCAGTCGAGCGGTAGGTGGCGCCACTATTACTCTGAGCGTGGTTGTTGTTATTGTTGTTGTTGCTGCTGCCATTCACTGGACTGAGATTCTTCTCAGACAAATTATTCTGCTTGTCCTTGGCCTGTGCTGCATACTTATCCAAATAGTTAGGTAATTCCATGTTGTTTAGTGGCTCCAACGGCTTCAGGGTTTTATCCGGAGACACGCCCACCGCCTGCTTATACTCCCTGATTACACTCAGCTCCGACGAGCCAGACTTGGGCGTGGGCGTCGGCAGCGCAGACGGGGGCAACTGTGGCTTGGTCTCCGCAAAGCGACAAGTGGGCGCATCGCAGGAGCATTTGATGTCAGCGGTGGCTTCGTTGGTGCTGGCCGTGGAGGAGGAGCGGGTGCTGCAGGTGCAGTTCTCCGACGGGCATTTGGGATACTCATAGGTCTCAGCCAGCACCTCGGCACTGCCGCTACCCGAATTGGGACTGCCGAAGTGCACAGATTTCTTTTGTCCACTGGCATCGCCCGGTTCCAGCTTATTTCCGTTCCCGTTATAACTAAAGTTGGGAAGTGTTAGAGGACCTGGAGCTGAAATATTGATGCTATGGCTGCTGTTGGACCGAATCTCCTGCTTATCATTGTCACAGTCACTGGAATCCACATCATTGTGCTGACTGCTGTTCGGCTTACTGAACGACACGCGACCCGGCAAATCTGGCTTAGCAGTCTTTTGCAGTAACGTCGCATTGCTAATTCCCTGACTCTTGCCCGCCGACCAATTGGAGGCATACGATTTTGTTTTGTCCGTGCCTGTACCTGTGCCTTGTCCTGTACCTGTACCTGTGCCTGTGCCTGTGCCTGAGCCCGGCATGTTGATCAGAAAACGTTCCAGCTGCTCACCCTCGCTGCAGTGACTTCTGACTTCTGACTTCTGCGAAAAATCCGACTGTTCGTCAGTGGAAGAATTGCAGGTGCTGCGGCACAGCCAGCTGCGCTTGATGGGCTCCTCTAGCAGCGATTTGAGCAGATCTGTGGAAGATACTTGAGCCTGCCAAATAGAAGGTAGAAGCAATTACACACTCAGAGTAAAATAAATAGCTCGAATAACCATAAAAGTGATCAATATGTAGCATATAAACTGGATTTCAATTCAGTCATGGATCTGCCAGACTAACAGAACAAAAATATAATTGAATAATATGTTGTCTTTTAAAAAAACTCAACTGAAAATTTGCTATAGCCTAAGCTCAATAATGAAATGCTATATTTCATAATACTGTTATTGCGACGGAAATTCTGGTTCCCAGGCAAACTTATATGAGCAAACTACTGCGGTTATAGAGTCTTCCAAGTATTACGTGGGCCCTTGAGTGTCGTTATAACCGGATTATACTATATATACATTATACGAATTTGTATACTAAGAATAGATATCACTAATGTTCTTTCAGTTTTTGGATAAATGTAATAAAATTATTTGATAAAATATTATTTATTTCCATTTTGCGTAACTCGCTAAATTTTGGTCCATTTTCTTCTCGGCACTCTCTATTAATAAGCAAACGTCATTGTTTGACAGCTGGTACTCACGTGCTTATTGTGCCGCAACTCCTTGTCACCAAAGTAAACACTTAGCTTGCGTCCGAACTTGGGATCCGCCGACTGCGGTCGTCCCAGGAAGGGCGAGGAGCGACTGCGTTGCTGCAGAAAGTTGGCCGAACGTGGACGAAAATGCGGCGTCGGACTGTGTAGCGTGGTCAGGGAGCGACTATTGTACTTGGGCTTCGATTTTTGTCTAGCGGCGAGGTTTATCTATATATGCGAGGGGAGCGACAGGACAGTACTAGAATAGCCCAGACCCTACTCAGTATGTCTACCTACCTGTGAGCCTTTAAGACATAAATCCATAATAGTATAAAAATTCGCACACGACACAACTTTGACACTCGCTTTTCACTTTTCATTCAGCTAGGGTTACCTTTTTTCCGAAGCTTGCTGCATTGAGCTGAACTGACGGCCGCGCCACAGCCAACTGATTTCAATCGAAAACTTGTTTGGCCCATGGTCGCTTTTGTTTTGGCCAACCTCTGTATATGTATATATGTATGTATATGGAAAATGAAAATAACAGCCCCTGGCCAAAGTATCGATTAAACGCTGTCGCCGGTCAGGACATGTGCCCACAGATGTTGGTCAGCAATGCAACCCCCGAAGCCAACCTGGACATGGTTACCATGGGTCACGAGCGTCACGCTCGACAAACTCACAGCTAAATGGAGAATTAGACAATACAGGTGCTTGCCTCTCACACATTCAAAAACCTTAAGCTGATATCTATTTTTAAGCAAGTATCGATATACCATTCACGCCCATCAAGCGATCAATCACTGCCATTGAATAATTTCATTAATTCAAGAATATATTTAAAGACATTTATATTTCCTACTGCTGAAGGACTGTCTAGTTGTGCCTTCCAAATGTCAAAGTTCAATTGTTTAAAATACTTTTCGCACAAGCGATACATATCTAACAACATTCCATTTTCAAGGTCAGGAGATATGCTAATGATAATTGCATCACTATACAGCATACATTCATATACATATAGTGTTTTAATAATTTGTAAAGCAAGCTAGTGCTACGCGTGCATTTATCATACTTTGGTCTCTCTCGTATTTCCATATTTTTTGAAATAGCCTTATATAAATAATTATAAAAACTTTTTAATTATCCTTAAGAAGATTAGGTAACCCTACTAACTGTCAGATTCAAGCGATAAACTTTTTGACATGCCATTTTTTTTCTTATTTTCAATTGTAGAGCAATTATTTTTGGTTCCAAAACTGTAGGAAATAAAGATTTTTATAATTTGTATTGCCCACTTTCTTTTATCATGTGATATCGAGGCTTGAGAAGTTTAAATAATAACGTTTCAAAGATAACAGTTGGAGGATTACAAAATTTTCCACTAGGGGAAGTATCGGAAAAATACTTCTACCTTATTAGGCCACGAATATACTATATAATCCCAACCGCTAGCTTCAGCTGCGGACGAACATATTGAGTGTAAACATTATTATATACACATTATTTTTAAAATGGAAAAACTGTTCAAATAAGCTTTATATATAAATAAACCAAGTGCTTGGACACACTTCGAAAAGCCGTACAAAGCCGGTTAGGTATCCAGTTAATAATTAAATTCAGCAAATCTTCGTATTTCGTTTGTAATAATAATTTATTTAAATAAAGCAAATTGTTTTTGAAGTAAACATAGTTAAATGTAGCTGGTGGCCAGCCACAAGAGGCGGAAGCCCCAGGCGTGGCAATTGCCTCAACAGCTAGCGCGTAGTGTGTGTGTGTGCGTGTGTGTGTGTGTATGTGTATGTGTGGGTTTGTATGCGTGCGTACACGGATACTGACTGATGCGCAAAAGCATAAAATTAAATTTGGCAACATTTCTCATAATGAACTTAGTCTCTAACACAAAGTACACAAATACATTAAGTTTTCGTTTCTCGTTTTGTTTATCTTTCCTTTTGATTAATAACAAATTGCACTAGGAGCCCACTAAGGGATTTGGGTGTTGGACGAGAGGAGCAGCCGCCTACTCCGCACGCAAGACGGGTGTCACCTGCACCTCGTTCTTCTCATCACTTTGTATATCGAACTTAAGCTTGGTCAACTCCTGCAGCTGCGCATCGGCAGACGAGGCGGGCACCTCCTTGGTCACCAGCACCGTGTCGGGGTAGTTGTTCTCGCCAGCGCCCAGCTCTTGTGAGAAGCTGACGACCGTCTTCGGCTCATAGTTGACGCCAAGCGCGCCGCTTGGATCGGCCCTAGCTACGGTGGGTTGCTCACTGGAGTGTCCATTCGTATGGGAGATGGTGATGCCAGCTTCCTCAGTGGCGACGCCGTTTTCAGTGGCTGCCGCTGGAGTAACCACCTCGACCTGTGCCTCTACGGCAGCCGGCGGCACTTCATCAGCTGTAACTGTGGGTACAGCTACCGCTACTGGTGCTGCTTCAACTTGGACCTCTGCTTGCTCCGATTCCGCTTTGGCGTCGTCATCCTCGCCGGCCACAGCCTTGTTGACCTCCTCTATGGCCTGGGCCACCTCCTCGGGCGCCACATCATTATTCGCCCGTCCATTGCTGAAGGGCTGCTCCTGTTCCTGCTCTTGCTTCGGCTCCTCCTTCTCCTCTCTCTCTACCTCTCCCTCCTTCTCGCCATTGTGACCATTGGTAAGCACCGCCGGCTGGTCCAATTCTGCTCTGTGACCATTCGCAGTGGGAACAACTTGCTCCTGCTCCTGTTCCCGCTTGTCGCCCTGCTGCTCTTCCTCAATCTTGGCCGGCAGAGGCATCTCCAGAGAAGGAACTATAGCCGGGCTGGCCATAGTTTCAGCAAAAGAGGTACGATTGGGTGAATCCGGCGAGATCATGACGTGCGTGAAGTAGCCACTGCGCCGATTCTCAAAGTCCAGCACATTCTCCTTGGCCAAACGCTCCTGAATCCGTCGCTGTCGCAGTATAAACTCCGGCACGTTCTCATCATCCCCAGCTGCAGCCGCCGGTGCTTCCGAGCTGGCCAGCTTCGGGCGACGCAGCACCACCTTGGCTGCTTCATTCTGTTCCGCAGTGCCGTTGCCGTTACTACTCGCCCAGCTGGCGGCTGCTGTGGAGGGCTTGAAGACGCCATTGAACTTGGTGCCGACCACAAACTTGTTGGTGTTGCTGTTGTTGTTGTACCCGGCGCACTTGTAGGGATTGTAGTTGTTGTTGGCGCTCGGTTGCGGCGACAGCGGATGCTGGCCATCATTGTCTTCCAGCTTGGGTGAGCGGGCGATGGTGAAGTTCGGCTTGCCGTGGCTGATCAACAGCTTCGTTGCCGGCGAGGGGCTCTTGTCGCTGAGGGGCGAGGGCAGACCGCTGCGAATTTGTATGCTGGGCTTGTTGATGGTATCGGCCATGTTGCGAATGTGCGTGTGTGTGTGTATGCCGAGGGAGATGTGTGTGTGTGACAGAGTGTGTGGCTCGTTTGTATCAGATACGCGCTTTTACTTTCCGTATGTTAACGGTGCTTCGCCTGTGAGTAGCTGTAAAAGATGTTAACAAAAAGTAGGAGAAAAAGAAGTAACAAAAAATTAGTCAAATGCAAATTATTTTTTCTTCTTTTTTGGCTTTTTTTTTTTTTTTTTGCCCTTTTTTGCCCAATCATAATCATGTTTAATTTGTGGTGAAAACCAAAATCAAACGTCGGTTAGCAAATTTTTGTTCGATTTTTATTGAAATTAAATTTTAATTTTATATACTTTAGTTTAGTTTCTTTTTGGAGCAGCACCTTGAGCATGCGGCGACTGCTTTCTATAAACTATTTGATTTTATGGCCACTCAGGCCAGTTTAAAGCGTTTTTATAATGCCCACAAAGCAGGTGATTCATTTGCTGGGAAACTTTTGATAAGACACTTTTAAGTTGCTGCTTTTTTTAAGCTAAGACAAATCAATTACTCATTCTTTGTTTATGACATGAATTTAATGTTAATCAACTCACAATATATGTATATCTATATACATGTAGTTTGTGGCATTTATTAATCATAAATAACCAATTCAGTTTTACTTATGGCTGTAGCTAATTTATAACATATTTATAAGACTGTTAACTATGTCCAAAGTGCACAAATGCCACAAGCTAGAAATTTAATTGATGGGCCCTTGGCAATTGGTTTACTTCATGAATATATAAACATATATGTTCATTTAAATCATGCTGTGCCTAATATTAATTGTATATTGCAATAATGCGATCAACTCATGAGCTCCCCAATCAAAGCTCTCATTCTCCGAAAGAAAATATCACTATCACATGGAATTCATGTTGAATTCTTGTGGGATGCTTGGGTAGTCAAGTTTCTTTAAAACTGGCAGAGTATCACGACAAATCCTCTGAGATACATACAGGATCCATTAGCTAGCATTGCTTATGCTGTCAACGCTCTGTTGTGAAAATCAAACAGATCCGCATATAAATTTGAGACCGTTTTCATTTTTTCCATTTAAGAAAACCTTTTTTTTTTAATTATTTAATTCATTTCATATTACTCTACTATTGCCTAAGATTCGCGAATATTTAGATCAAATAATCATTAAGTTTTTAGAAAATGAATTAAAGTTCTTTAAACTGAAGGAATAGTGAACAGAATATTGCTTAAATAGAAGTTTGTGATCCATCATATATACATATTTAGCTAATTATACAGTCTGACATTATATTAATTTACTGTGTCTAATGTACTGCAGTATGTCGAATCTAAATTGTTGTTTGGACTAGAACTTTCTGTTGAAACAAATTACAAATAGTTGCATTATAAAGACTCATCGAATATACTAAAAATATTAATTGCAATCTATACTGCTCTGCTTGTAATATTTATATTAATAAACACATTCAATCGGCATTAGCAGCCCATATCAACTCAATTTGCCACAGATAAGGAAGTCTGTTCCATAATAAATTATAATTATGTATTATGATGATTATGAAATTGATCAAATATAATACCACTCTGAAATAGCCCCAGAGTACAAAATAAATAAATAAACTATATTATTCTATTGATAGCTCACTTAGAGTGGTGCCTTGACAACATATCTTTATGGATGTAGATATATCAATCTATGGTGTGGTTCCTTCCTTGGTTCTTTATCGACTGGGTTATATAATGGCCACACGCTCTCCGCACAATTTGTGGCTTATTTATCTATCTCTCCGACTTGGCGCACAGCCTCGTGCTATCGATCACATGTTCAGACATCGACAATAAAAAAGCAATACTTTTGCATACTTTCGCTGGCAATTTGTACCGTGTGTTTGCGTTTCTGTTTTTCCAAAAGCATTTTTTATGTTTTTCACATGGCGTATGCGTAATTACGTAATGCGATCGGACAGTGCATGGCCAGGGCCATCAACTGGTCATTGTCTAAGCTGCCCCCAACCAAAAAAAGTAGGCAACAAACACGATAAACAAATGCCATTGATTGTTTATTGAGCTATGTGAGCTGCTTAAATAACAATTAGCGGGAACCATTCGTACCATATACACTTCGGGCCGTAGCACAGATCGATCAACTGCATGTGACCCAACTGGACTAGAATCTTATCAATAAACCAGTACACGTACACGTATACGGCTGATTTGAGTACAATTTTCATTGTCAAGCCTTGACGGTCGGAGCCTCCCCTCTCCATCTTCAATGTCAATGGCTAATTTAATTAGTAGCTGCAATTTATGGACCTGCATTGCAGTTACTCTCATAAATTCTATGCACATTCAATTACTTAGCCAAAGGTCAGACTCACAGTTTATTTGATTTCATTTTCAGTTTTATTGTTCAGCTGTAATTGAACTTATTTTTGTAGTTTATTTCTGTTACTATTGCTGTAGTTGTTGTTGTTGTTTGTTTGTTTTATGGCGTCTGGCTGAGTGTCTGGCAATTGCGACGCATCTAAATTAGGTAAATACGCTCAATACCGATAAAGTTTTCCAAGCAAACATCTAAAAGTTAACCGACTCGAAACTAGATAAATTCAGAACGAAAAGTAAAGCTCTTCATTTAGAAAGTATTGTACAAAAATATCAACAACTATTATCTGTAAATCTGTCAATTTTAGTAGGTTCTCAAAATTGTCCTTGGCAAACCAACTTCTTGTAGGCAATGTTCACTGTACTCCACTTGATTGAAGCTGAGGAATATCAGAGCAGTGCACATACATTATTGACTGACATACTGACTTAATTATTTATTCCATTAAGCAGCCGAACGTGCCGAACAACTCGTATTAATTTGTATTTGTCTTCAACGTACGCACAGAAGCCCATGACAAATATCTAAATAATGTTCATTTATGTGCACACAATATACACATACGTGTAGCTGCTTATATATTGATAACTGAATATATACACAAAAAGAAAAAATAATAATACTAATAACAAAATGCCAATTACAGAACCAAAATAAACTGTGCTCAAATCTTTTCACCGTTTGTACTTTGCCGCCATGGGGCATTTTGTTTTTGTAAAGTTTTAAGAAATCTGTGGGGCGAGCGGTAGCTGGGTAGGTTTGGTGGGTTGTGGGTTTGTGGGTGGATGTGGGCTGTTGGTTGTCGGCCCGCCTAATTAAGTGCAAATATCCAACTCGGCGACAGCTGTTTACAGCAAATAACTTAAGCTGTTTTGAACATATTTTCCGTGTCTTTTTTTTTTGTATTTGTTTTTATTTTAATTCCAACTTGAAAAAACACACAAAAAGTTGCACATGATCTGTTTATTGCCTGGGGCACGGAGCACTTGAAAATGCGAGTTGACCTTGGGCTTTGACGACTTGTGTGGAATAAGCTGAGATTTATATATTTCGTATACCCTCGGACTATGCAAATGGGGTGGATAAATTTCGCTTGACGAACAATTTCCTAAGCACTAACATTATATTTTCATATTATTAAAATATCCAAGAATTGTCTTAAGCACTTTTTGTGCGTAGAAGATCAAACATACATCTGATGAAGAAATTAAATTACTTTTATCAAGATCGACAATAAAATGCTGAGTTATTAAAGTATCCATTTACACTTATCGTAAACTAATTATCATATAATATACTGTTTATGCATTTATCTCAAGTTTGTTGGTTTTAAAGCTGATGTCATACAAATCGGTTTTGGGTGTGTCGTATTAAAGATTAGATAAAAATAAACAAATTATATTGATGCTATATATGAACCCACAGGGGGAAAAGGAAAAACAGCATCTATATGGATATAATTCGTAAAATTGAATTTAAAATTCAAATATACCAACTGCTAGTCGAGCATTCACATTTCATAAAAATGTTCCATTCTACTACATTTTTATATGCAAAATATTTGCATAAAGTTAGCGAGAGCGGAAGGCTATTAATATATTTCTGGCTGAATACAGAATATTGCACTTAAATAAGCTCTCAGAGTAAACATATCGTATATAATATATACATATTTATATATGACTACATATATTTATTTATTGATTAATTGGCAAAATTTATTCATAAAAATATACAAATACTATACAATGATTTATCTCCAAAGTTTTTGCTGCTGAGCTAAACGTTCGTAAAAAGAAAAAGAAAAAAATGAAAACCGGCTTTTAACCTAAGACCTTGGCTGAGCACCAAAGAAAGCGAAAGTATTTACATTGTAGCCTGATACACGATTTAAAAAGTTGCATATCATATACATATATGCAAAGCAAATAACAGAAAAATCCAAATTTATAGATTGTCAACTTTCTGCATAAGATTTGATAATAGCAGCAAGGCAGCTCTCCATTTTTTGAAACTGTCAGCTATTTATGAGCTAAAACCATAAACAGCGCATTTGGGCGAAAAGTTCTGGTGTTGAGCAAAAGCTGTTAGGTGCGAAGTGCTGCTGTGACAAATGCCCCAAGACAATAAAAATAAATAACCACAAACAGAAAAAAATGCTGCTATAAAAGACCCAGCCCAGTCCCAGTTATCGGCTACGGAGAGCCCAAACCGCCAAAAAAAAGACCAGGCCATTCACATTTGTTCAAGTTTTTGGGTTATATCTATTCATTTCTTCGCATTTAGCTGTTGTTGCGTGCGTTTGGTGCGTCTATCATTGGTAAATCAAAAATTGCTTACTTGGCCCCCTTTTTGGCCCGAGCAGAAGAAGTAGGTGTGTTGCCAACACGTCTGGCCATGTGTGTGAACACGTCGCTCGCTGCTCTGTTGCCACAACAATTGCATCGACTTTTTATTATGATGTTATGAAGTGCGACGCACAACTCATCATGCTGGGAATCTCGCACTTTTTTCTCTACATATGTATTAAAATAGGCCCGGTAAATCAAGCAAATTTTACAACTCAAAGCAACATCTGAGCTTGAGTACTTCGTATGCCTCCTCTCCGCAACTATACTATATATGTGTATATATAGTATTGTGAAGCATCTCCATTTCATTTCTATGAGAACCTTTTTAACATTTCAATACTCAATAAATTCGACTTATATAGAGATATGGAAATATAAAAAATTCTAGCATTTTATAAATTTGATAAAGGTATTATACTGAAAATTGTAGCATCAGCCAGAAGTCAATCTAATCAACAATCATAAAAGGCAAAAGCAACAATTTCTCGCAAAAACAACGAAAAAAAACCCAAAATAAACAAACTGATAAAGAGCATAATCCAAAAACGCGTAAACCCCAAGAACTTGGGCGCGCTGTAATAATTTATTATCTAATCAGATGATTAACGGCCTCCACCTGCAAGAAAGTGAAAACTCGCTGCATTAAAACCAACAGCATAAAGTGTTCAGAAATAAAACGATGTTGTAAAAGCGCACAAAACTGAGTTCAAGGTAAAAACCCAATGCATAACGGTAAATACGACTTGACTATATACATATATATATATATATATATATATATATATATATATATATATATATATGTTTTTTTTTTAGTTTTTTAAGATCGTAAAACAAAGTTTTGCATGCAATCGAAAAAGTGAAAAGCATTTGCCGTTTAACGTTATTATAGCGTGTCTGCATGTGGATTATATATATTATATTATATATATATAGATATTTTTCTTGTAGAATGTACTATAAGTTAAGCTTGAGCTACGCGACACTTGAACCGATTTTCGAACAATTTGATTTGTCTACACTTGACTGGAAATTTAACGGACCAAGTCACGCACAGATTCTAAGCGGCTTTTGCTGGCATTTATTTTCTGTAGCGGCCAACGCGTCGTATGCGCAATTGTAATCGCGTAGAATGCGCTCAAATATGATTTACACGTTAGCAAAATTATTTTATTGTTATTATTTTTTTTTATTATTATTATTGTCATAAATATTATCAATTTTTTTTTTTTTTTTTTTGGCAACAAACGCACCTTGAAAGCGATTGTCGTTGATGTTGTTACTGTTTGTCCGCTGCGTTACCGTAAAACGCCAAAACGTAACTGAAACTGAACCTGAACCAACTTCAACACTGACGAGCACCTCTGAAGTCGTCCGGCTGTCGACGTCGACGTCGACTCTGTTGTCGCTTTTATAATACGCAGCACCCATTGAAGCAGAGCAAATAGGGTATCATGATTTTGCTGAAACATGGACACGAAATCAGGACATCAGTCCAACTATATAATAGCACCATACATTTGTCTGTCTGTCAGATCTATAATTTTTTCTCAGTTTGTGGAAACTTACTTTACCCGAATATTACACTCCGACCGAACATATTTCGAATCATCACTAATTCATTTCAATAAATGTTCATATCGTAAGCCCGGTTTTTGAGGCAATCCCACACTTCTGAAGAGCTCGAATCATCGAAATTTGGTATGCATATACTATTGTAAGGTATCAAAGCTAGGTAAGCTTATATTATATTGTATTCCATATATATAGTATATTCAAATACAACTTATTGGATTCATTGGATTCTTTACAAGGTCCACATGGTATATAGGGTATGTTCTAGTCGGTCACTTCCGCTTTGAGCACTTTTAGTTGCTATTGCTTCTGTGTTTGTTGGCTCGGTTATCGCGTAAAGTGCTCGTGCGCATAGCTGCCGCAAAATAAATATATGTATATAAAAATAAAAATAAAAAAAAACACCGCGAAATAAAAGAAAAAAATACCTGAGCAACAAACGTGTAAAGTTGACGCAGTTAATAGCTAAACAAATGCCCTACAGGCGCGACCCACAACTGCGTGAAAGGTAAACCGAAATCCAAAGACATTTCCCTTTAGCCGAAAAATTGTTCGCTTTTCGTTTTTCACTTTTAATTGTTGCACAAATTATGCATAATTTCTAAGACGGGCCAAAATGACTGGCATTTCCGACACTTGTTGTTAGCCAAAATGGAAAAGTTAAACAAATATCGAAGACCTCAACGCTTCAGCTGGTTCACACGTGTACCGAGCACGTGATCAGCTGATCACGTCAACAGACCCAGTTTCAAATGCGTATTAGCTGGACTTGTTCATATAGACCTTTATCTCATTATACAACCCTGCCTGAATCACTCTCGATTTAGTAAGCCTTTCGACTTAGTGATATAATCGTATGTACATACATATAGCGTAATATGGGTCAGAGATATTGCAGCTCTCAATTGTTTCAAACGTTGCAATTACGGTTCGTATGATTATATAGATTTATAAATGTGCGTCAAGCATTGCTAGCAAGAGTTATTTACTAGCAAATATTTAGAGAGTTTTTCAAACAAACAATAACATTTACGAGTACGAATCGCTTATCATTCGAAAACAACAAAAATACATGGGAAAAGTGTAAAATATTCTACTTTAAATGGTGTAAGGCATGAGATAACGTATATTAGTCACTCACATGATGAATGCTATTAGTGAAAAGACTAGTATTATAATAACTGATATGAAGAGCTCAAAGTGTTCATCAGATAATAAATAGTACTCAAAAATAGACAAGTATATTTTGCAAAAATGAAATGAAAAGTATAAGATAAAAGTCTTATTAGAACATTTCTATAAGGCTGTGAATATTTTAATCTTCCACATGATTTATCGGATAGCAAAAAAAAATTAATATATTTAAAAATTCAATATTTAGATCGGATTAAATTCCTGAAAACAATACAAAATTTTGAAAAAAATTTTTATTTTAGGACTTTCTACACTTTATATTTATTTGCTGTGCTCCTCAAGAAGAAGTTTGCAGTAAAAGTTTTAGTTCTATAATGCCACAGATAATGTGATGGATTTGCTAAATCATACTACCTATCACCTATAGACATATACATAATATTTGGCAAATCTATATGCTCATCAGCCACTTAGATTTAGATAACTTTATTTCTTGCTCTAAAAGTGTAAGGGATATCATTTTTCCCATGGACCACGCCTCAGTATAAACTTACAAAAAATTTTGTTTACATCTTTATAATACAAAAAAGTTCAGTCAGGGATTCTACTATTCTTGAGGATGTCAAGCGCAACTTCATTATAAAATTTTATTTTAATTTATCTATTTAATCTATATAATCTAGATAGTATGTATATTATATAGTATTTATTAGACGAGGGCTGCCTACGCAAATATATATTTAGAATTTGAAGTGCTCAGCAGCAATTGTGTCAATTTGTAAAGGATCTCAAAGGTAACTCAAGCGTCAAATTAATATCTCTCGCACACTAAATAAGAGCGTATCTTCTTATGCCAGAATTAGAATTTTCTGACTTACCACGTCGAGCGTATCTGGAAAATCGGAACATCTTTATGAGAAGGGGTTTTATAACAATAAAGTTCCTATGAAATAAAGTTTTCTTAAGTATTTTTTAGAATCAATCAACTTTTTTTCTTGAAAGCCGATAGTAGTACAAATACCAAAACCAATTACAAATATGAATGTAATCACATAGTTAGGTTTACGGAGTCCCATCTACATAAAAAACTTGTTGAACCACTTTTAAATAGAAGCTTGATATCTTCAAATAGAATATAATATAAAAGGAATAAAAAATTTAACAATCTTTCCTAATAAACCTTCTAGTATACAATAAAAACAAAAAACAAAAAGGATCCAAGTGAAATAAATATAAGTTTTAATAAAATAAACCTTAAACATTACAATTTTATTTTAATATTTTCTATTGATTCGAAAATTGGAAGATTAGCAGTTTCATATTTTGTTCACATAAAATATTAGCACGATACGCCAGTTAAGGTAATTCAACAAATAAGAGAGATAATAACACTCTTATAATACACTCCCCGAAAAATTTCAACTGCAGGAGCATGCAAAACGTAATGAGCAAAAACAAAATGCCAAGAGCTATGTAAGCGAGCTATTACCGCACGAAATTCCCCACTAAGAACGTTGCTAATCCGGTATTTCAGTTTCAGCTGTTGTCGTCTTTTCATTTCGTGGAATAGCAGTACCATCACGTTCCCATTGCCCGCATGAACGTGGCCAAGCAATTGGTGCACGCCAGCAACAGCAACAGCAACAACAACAACAAATATTGTTAACAGGCGCTTCTCGTATCGATTTGATAAGTGTATTTATTTATTTTTTTTTTTTTTTTTTTTTTTTTGTCTTTGCGATTGGCAGCAGCAATTTTGGTCTGGTGTTTTGTGTTTTTATACTTTGATTGTTTCAAATGATATGGGCCGTGGAAGCGAGAGAGTGTTTGACTTTTACACGCTACGATTTTTGACGGCTCCTAATGCGGGCGTCGGCTTCCGCTGCCGCCAATATACATACAAATAAATAATAATAATAATTTACAAGCAACACTTAACGCGTTGGCCATGAAATTGTGGCCAAGGCGCTGGGTTGGGTACAAATAAAAGCCGTTTGACTTGGTTCACCAAGTGCAAACTGGAGGAGGCAGAGGCGAAGGCGTGGCCCACTATAGTTCGTCTGCGATAAACGGTACTCATATCTCTCACAGAGGTAAACTGGTATGTGTAAGCCTTTCGACCCGTTTTTTGTAGTAATAATAAGACTCCGTTTTTTTTTTCTGTCTCTCTCTCTCTCTCTTTTTGCTTAGAACCCAAGCCAGTTTTGTATGTTATGTGTTAATAGCTGGTTTGCTGAATATTAGCGGTTAATTCAATATTGGCACATCGTTACAGCTGAAATTTACTAATGTGCTTTGACTTTCAAACTATCTGTATGCAAACATATGTAGATATTTGCCCGGTTGAATTTGGCTAATTGGCAGTGGAAAAAAAACAGTGAAAGAGGCGCCGAAATGGATCGCGCTGGAAGTTAAGCCGCCATTCCAATCAACCTTAACAAAGAAATTTCAATTTGCTTAAAGGCAGACGAAAAATGTGTTTATCATATATGGAACTTATATTGGTCCAGATAGCGACACGTCGCTTCAGCTTTTCGAATTGTATCAATTTATTGCAAGAGCCAAACGAAGAACAAAACCAAACCAAGCCAAACGAAATACACACGCACGCAATTCTGTCTAATTCCACATATATGTTAAGAAATGCCGACAGCAGAAAGCATTTTTGATTGGCTTAATTATGCACAATAAATACAGTTCGTCCACACATACATATGTGTGTGTGATATGTTATGTCCGATATCATATTTTGCAGCTTTCTTTTCTCATATGGTAAATTGTTGGGCGCTGCCAATTAAAATAGAAATTGTTGACCTACCAAAAAAATGTTTATAGCGCGCTTACTGCATTTGCATAATAAATTACTACAAATGTTGCTGCAAACAAACACCGAAAACGTAACACAGTATTTCGTCGGCGTAGTTGTTACTGCAAATCACACGCGTTTTGTTCAATAGAGGACAGAATAACTTTCGAAATACACACGACTTTTAAATTGTTAAAGCGCAAAAACGCTCTGCACAGGCGCATAACGTGTTTTAAACTGAGCGCAAAGTCGGAGTCGATCGGTCAACATCGCGCGCACTCAGCGCCAACAGCTTTAAAAACAACAACGACAACAACAACGACAACAACAACAACAGCAACTACACAGCACAAAAGCCACAATAGGTAGCTTTAGTGAATGAAAGTGTATTTTTTTCGACTCAGCTGTCTCTATTATTGTTACAATGACAATGTGCAGTTTTTATGCATGAGCTGGGGGCTTACAATAACTGTCCTTTACATTCCCACAATACTGCGGTACAAACAATGAGCAAAAGCATGACTAAAATCTAACATATGCTGCGCTTGTAACGCACAGTGAGCATAACTTTTGAATTGAAGCGCGCAGCACCTATACAAATTATCGATAGCCGCTCCTAGGGTTTTGCAACACTTTTTTTAGTGTACCTAAGCAACAATCGAGTTTAATCGAAACTGGCACTTGGCTCAGCTGTTTGGAAGAAGCAGCACAACCTTTTGCAACGAATTTTTTTTGCTAACAAAATCATTAAGAGACAAGAACATGGCTGGACGTGAAGCCGTCAAACGTGCCGTGCAACAAGTGCGTCCCATATTGTCCGTGGACAGAGAAGAAGCACGCAAACGTGCTCTTAATCTGTACAAGGCATGGTACCGTCAGATTCCTTATATTGGTAAGTCCGTTTGTTATGTCATCAAACTGTCCCGGCGGCTACCAAAAATAAACAATATTCTTTTTGCGAACAGTTATGGATTACGATATTCCTATGAGCATCGAGCAGTGCCGATCCAAATTGCGCGAGGAGTTCGTCAAGCATCGTCAAGTGACTGACATTCGTGTGATCGACATGCTGGTCATCAAGGTGAGTCTTCCTCAGATGATGATCGCTGTCCTTAATTTATGATTGTTTGCCTAATCAAATACAGGGCCAAATGGAGCTAAAGGAGACTGTGGAGATCTGGAAGCAAAAGGGGCACATAATGCGCTATTGGAAGGAATCGCAGGATCCCAAACCAACAGATTTTCTCTCAAAGTTTATTCAGGGCGTTAATTAGTAAATAAATCGAGCACTGTGCAAATGCTTACTAAAATTGAAATAGTTTAAATACGAAGATTAAAATGTTTCGCACGAAAAGAATATCTAATTAATCCGGATTTTTGGGAGCGCTTTCGAAGCACTTGATTTGTTGTTTATTTACTTCAAAATATCTATGAACAAACTATTGTGTGTGTATACCCTACTTTCAAGGGTATGTGGAATTGGTGAATTGGTTTTGGGTAAACGAAATACAATTTAAAATCGGAGCTAGATTGTGCAAGGTATGCTTTGTGATAACGGCTTTTGATTGTTACTGCATGATGAATGGTTTTATTGATTGATAGGTGCAAACAGTCTTCCAGTTCTCGTTAGCTATTCATCGCTGATCCTTAAAATTCTATACAGGTAAATGTATCCGTTGCCCTTCATGCTTCATGGCACCAATTCAAGCAGATTGTCCAGCGCGTTAATGGAATTCGAAAAGAGATCGGTTGTAATATCATCGTAGTCCAAGCCCATGCTTTTAAGCTCTGCAAAACATTCATCACTGAAGCCTGGTATTTCCAATGAGTTGTTACTCTTGCTGAATGCATCATGTCGATTAGTATAGCCAATGCGTTCTCTAAACATTTCGGCCAGCTGCTCATCCGTTAGCTCCACCGCATGCATCTTCTTGGAATGTTGACGTATCCTTAAATACAAAACGTTTAAATATCTCTTATATTTTCATGTAAAATCAGCACACTTACTTGCCACGATCAGCAAACTCTTCGGGGCAGTGCTGGCACTTGTATGGATAGTCTGTATGCTCGTATTGATGTTGTCGCAGACGCGCCCGTGAATTGGTCTCGAAGTTGCAATTGTCGCAGCGCCAAATCTTTGACTTCTGATGATTACGCTGCTCATGTTCACGCAGTAAGGCAAAATTTTGAAATTTACTGTCACAAATGCGACAGCTGACCACCTCTTCCTCCTGCACGTGGGCACGTTCATAATGCACACGCAGCTCGGCCGCATTGATGTAGTTAAGCGAACACTTCGCACACTGATAGTGCCGCTCTGAATGCCGCTTGCGATGCACCGACAGCGATTCGCTGTTCTTAAAGCTCTTTAAGCATATTTCACATTCGTGCAAGGTATCCACTGCATGCTGTTGCTGCAAATGCAACTCGTATTTGCGCATGCTGCTAAATTGTTGCTCACAAAAATTGCAGTGCACAGGCTGCTTCACCTGGCAGAAGCGCTGATGCGCCTGCAGACTGCTCTTCAAGTTGAACACCTTGTCGCAGGCGGTGCATATAAATTGTTGCTCAGCAATATCTGCACCCAATAGCTGCTGCTGTTGAGGCGTATGCATTCTTGTATAGTGAGTGCGAGCCGATCGCTGATCCTTGAAAATGCGTCCACAGGCGGGACAATTCTGTTGCACGTAGCAATACATTTCTGCAAAGGATTAAGATCAACCCTTAGGTTTTTTTTTTTTTTTTTTTTTTTTTTTTTATTATCAAATACGCACCAAAATCGCCATCAATTTTGTGATGCTCTATTAGATGCTGCTGCATGTCCGTGCGACTATTGGTCACGTAGCTATTACAAGGTCGACATTTAAAGCTTTGATCTATGAATATTGCATTATTATATAGTTGTAGACACTTGTAGTTTAGCCAAGCCTTACTTTTCGTCAGTCCAATGATATCATCCTCGGGCACATCACAATTGTGAATTCTCATATAATGGGTGCGCATCTGTTTGGCATCCGTGTGCGTGTGCTTGCAGATAGTGCAGCTGAGCAACGGTATGTTCACATTCACTTCTTTACTGGTCTTTACCTTTGAGGTGGTGGCCATGGAGCTGGTACTTGAGCCACTCAGTTCCTCCGTAGCTTCAAATTAACAATGCAGATTTAAATCAATTACACGTCAGAGAGTTTTGAGCTTAGTGCTTACATTTTAATAACGTCGCTTTAATGGATTCAATGGATTGCAGTTCCTGCTTGCTTTGGCCGCTGTTATTATCCTCGTTCAGAGTCATATAGAGAGCGCGCTGTATAAGATCGCACTCAGCATCCGGCAGACCGGATAAGTCACCATTTTTGTTATTAAAATTATAATTATTGTTGTTCTCGCTGCTTTTGCTTTCATTGATATTAATACTATTGTCATAGAAGGTTTCACTGTTCTTCGCATCCGACCCATCGTTTTCATCCTCCTCATCCTGATCATTGCTATCATACTTGACATCAAAGATAATAACTGCAAAGCATTTAAGATACATTTAAGATACATTTCTATAACTATTAGTTAAATATGCTTGCTTTCATCCTCCTTAGGTGGCTCGTTGCTAAACGTAACATCAGTGTCTAGACGTGGCATTTTTGCACCGCGCATATAAAGTACATTCTCCTCTATGGGCGCGGATACACCATCGTAGCTCTCCACGAACTGCTGGAACTCTTGACTGAATTGATTCCAATGCAGGAGCTCGCTGCTAGCTTTTCGCTTCAGTTCACCTGTTGTCGTGGTCGGCGAGGTCGTCTGTGCCGGCGGCAACAGCTTTAGGGTTTGCGACTCGGCGAATAGCTTACGATTGGACTCCAGGGCGAGCTCCACGAAGTGCATCGTTACCTCAAGGGCTCGGCAGCAACGAACGCAAATCTGCATGGGCCACCTGTAGCCGCCGGGTGAGCGAGCCGTTAATGGTAGATTCGTACACTGGCGTAGGCCTTGACCATAGGTGCGCGCATTTTTCAGATCCGGTATTTTTGCATCCAGTTTGACGGTCTGGCGACTTACTGAGAGGCACGCGCGGCATTTTGTGTTGTTCACTTTGTTCATAGCAAGCAGCGCGTTGGATTTTGCAGCATCCGCTGCGGCGGCCATTCGTATGCAAGTCAATTGTCTGTATATACGCACGTAAAATCTGTTTCACTGTATTTATTTGTTTAAAATGAGTTATTTGTATGGATTACAATTTGACAATGCCGCATTAGCTTTTCACTTGTTTTTTTCGCACTCTCGAAATATTAGAGAATCTTGAACAAGAGAGTTTAGTGTGAACTGAATCGATGCCTTATGAACAAGTTCCACGGCATAGCAACCATGTTTATTTGAATGGATATATCTACCATTTCAAAATGGGTACAAAAAAAAACTTATAAACGGAATTTATTAGTTTTCTTATGATAACTCAAAAGCAAGAAAATTATTACTATACTTCAAAGAAATAATAAGCGGATCCCTGAAGCGTTTAAATTCTATTCGATATTCACTAACATTTATCGATAGTCATTTACGATATGTCAAGATAAATTCATCATTGACCCGCGTAAATCGAAATAATTAAATAAAATATTGAAGAAATCGATATGTTTTAAATAAATTTATTATTTGACAATGCCCTTCTCGAGCCCAAATAAAATATCATTTTGAGTTCAAAATAAATATCATTTAAAGTTTCGTTTATATTAATTAGGTAATGATGGACTCACAAGTCCAATTTAATCAGCTAGTTAAAGAAATACACTTTTGTTTTAGAAAAGAATTGTCTTTAAAACTTAGGTTTGGATAGGTTAATATCTAAGTACTCTATATTTATACAAAATATGTACATATATATAAGTTATACAGATACTAATTAATGTACGCATTGATGGCAAAGACAGCACTTCAAATTGATGTAGATGCATTACTAAATAATTAAACTTTATTACTGTTAACAAAATATATTTAAGTAATGATGCAAGTATATTATATAATGTGCTTTACATGAATGTTTAAATCTTGGAGATGCTAAATAAAAACTGAGTTAATGCTTATAATGTCTCTATGTAACCATAATAATAATACCTTTTCACAAAGGTATGAACAAATAACACTCGATTTACTATTTCGATACGCATATCTTAGATATATAACTGGATACTTATATATCTAAAATATAAGCATACTTGATTGCCATGTTAAGTGTAACTCTAAAATAAGGTATGCATTAAAGCGTTTGGATGAGTGTTACATTGTATGCTTATACTACAAATATCTTTGTACAGGTTGCCATTAAATTACACAATTCTTATCATTTTTACTTTCAGCTTGATGCGTCAGATGGCTGGCTAGTCAGACTGGTCGATCTCAACCCTCAACGATCTACGCTCACGAAATTTACCCAAAGTCGGTATATCATTAATGCAGTAAATTTGATCAATCTCCTGCTCGGTCAACTCCCACTTGTGCTCACGTAGCGCATGTCTGCGAAAACTAAAAAACCAAACCAAAACAATTTGTATTCAAATATAATTATTTCGAAATATATAAAGAATAAATCAAAACTTACGGATTGCGCCTCATATAGGTGCGCACACATTTGGGACACTTGTACGAGTGTGTGCTCTTATGGCTGGACATATGATTCCTGAGATGCAGACTAGTTAGCATATCGCGTCCGCATTCCGGGCAAATATACTGCACGGCCGTGTGGGAGGCAGTCTGATGGCGTTTCAGATGATGCTTGTAGTTAAATGTCTTAGTGCAGCCATTAATGCCGCATTTGAGAGGCGTCTGTGCTCCGACGCTATGCTCCGCCAATAAATGCGACTCCAATTCGGATATGTTTGCAAACTCTTTAGGGCACTGTTTGCATGGAACTTTTACGGCAGTAATGGCATGCCGTTTCATGTGATAGTTAAGTAGCGTTACAGTGCGGTATGTTGTATTGCAGATCTTGCACTGATGCTGGTAACTATTGCGCGCCGATATTATGCCACTGGAATGTTGCTCCAGCTCGTGTTGCAACAGTTTGCTAAGCTCATCGAAGGTGTGATTACATTGCTTGCACACAAAGATAGGGGTACGGGGTAGGCGCGAGCGAAGGTCTTTAACTGGCGATGGCTCTAACGCAGCAGTTAGTAGCTTATCGGTTCCATTCAATAGATGACTGTGATTGGGTTCAATGCTGAAGCTGTCGCTGTTCTTAATGGCCGTGGCATGCTCTCCATCGCCTATAAAATCAAGATCGAAGTCAAATGGAGTGGGTGTTGGAAAGAGTGCTGAGCCAGCAGTTGCTGTTGTTGCTGGTCCTTCTTCACTTGTTGCTGTTATTGATGGTGTTTCTGCTTCTGTGGTGTTAGTGTTTGCTGGTTCTGTTGATCCAGTAGGTTCAGTAAGTTCAGTTGTGGTTGCATCGATTGTGTCTTTTGGTGCTTCGATTTGTGTATTTGTGGTTACATTTTCCGTTGTGAATCCTGTGTCCCTGTCTAGCGACGATGAACAAGGATCATTGAACATCAGCGTAGTTAAGAAACATTTTTAAATTGTCATTTGAAACGTTAAGTTGTTGCAGTTGTTGTTGTTCCGGCATGTGTTGGGCATATTTGGAATTTGAGTTTGAATTCATTGTTGCTACGCTATTGACCCTCTTACCGCATTTTCCATTGCCATCGCCATCGCCGTTGCCATCGCCTCCACCGCTGCCATTGCCATCACCATCCACAGAGTCCGAGAAATGCTGCCCCAATATGTTCGAATCTAGTGTAGTTGTCGTCCCCGATGTTGTTGTTGCTGTTGTTGATATATTGCCATCACTGGCGTTGAGCGGCAATGTGGTTGTTGCCGTCGATGTGGTCGTGGTTGCCGCTGAACTAGTTGTCAATTGAGGCGCCTGCATCTCAATAATTGTGTCCACTAAATGGCTACGCTGCAGATGTCTTATAAGCGTGCGCTTAGCCGCAAAGGACCGAATACAGCGTGGACAGTCATAAGGCAATTCTACTCAAAGAAATTGCTTCAATAATTCATGCTTTATAAATTAATCCCAATATTGTTACTTACTGCGTATGATAAACACCTCATTGGCATGCGTAGACCCTGTACAAATTTTCGAGGAGAATGGTTTGTTTAAATTTATTTTTAATTTTAATATAAATATATTTACCACCATCGTTAATGCCATGATGCGCACTTAAATGTTTGCGCATTTCACCCTCCTGTTCGCATTCAAATGGACATTTAGCACACATTACCATAGGATCTGAAAAGACAATGGAATAACATAAGTACTGAAAATGAAAATAGACGAATTTTTAAAATATGGACTTAACTTTCTGATCTTGGTTCACGCACTACAAAAATAACTTCTAGACATATAAATAAATTCTTAGGAGTTAGATGAACTCGCATCCTTTTTTATTATCGGCTATTCCACACTTGTTTCTCTTATCAATTTAAGGATGCCCAGCGGATCCCTAAGACTATCAGTTTGACTTCTTAATTTTTCTTTTATCTATCTAACTTTATATATATTCGTGATATGATAACACTCTATTCAGATACTCCAAGTACTTACTTTTGTCAACGTGAACATTTATCTTCTCAATGGCTGTACGGGCCACAGAAACCTTGTCGCCCTTGGCCTGCACCATGTCCCGTGTGGGCATGCGCTTATGCACCGTCTTATAATGTCGAATGAGCAGTCGTTTCATATTATACAGATTGGTGCATAGCTCACAGCGATACGGCGCCAAACCTACAGAGCAACAACTCAATGAAGTTAAACAAAGAACAAACATTTACTAGATTCACTCACCGCGGTGCACGAACATGTGATTCTCGAACTTATATTGGCTGGTGAACTTCTTATTACAATGGATGCAATATGGTTTCTGCAGATGCTTCGATTGTTCATCATCGAAGTCGTCAACATCGTCATCGTCACTGGTAAGCAACAGATTCTGATCAGCAGCCGCATCGTTGTTATCATTTTCATCCTCATTTTCAGCATCCTCCTCGTCTTCATCTTCTTCGCCAACCTCGACATCTTCAAAATCCTCGAATAAATTTTCCGCATCAAAGTCCAAACTGATATTATTGTTATCAATAACAATATCATCTCCATCAACGACAGGCATATCATCGGCGGGTATAGTACAAATGGCAGCCACATCGGTATTATCTATAAAATCTTGCATATCACCAAATATACTTGTGTTTGGATTTGTTGTGGCCGATGTGGCGATTGCCGCACCGTTGGCGTCTGCTGCAATTGTTGGCGGTGTTGTTGTTGGTGTTGTTAGGCTGTTAGCAAACGATTGCTCTGGGAACATTGAAAATGTATTTGACTCTGTAGCTGCAGTCGTTACTGATGTTGTCGCATCAGTATTCGGTAACTGCTCTGCAGTTGCTGCATAGAACAATGGTGTGGTATCCACCACAACATTTAGCTCATTCATAGTTGTTCCCACAGTTGTTGTTGTCGTTGTTGACTCCAGAATTTGTGGCGCACACGGAGTTGTTAATGTAGTTGAGGCAGTGGATGCCGATGACGTCATTGAAGGATCTTAAAATAAAAAATTCTTTGTTTAAATCACACTAAATTGGTAATTGAAATTATTAGTCTTACATTTTATGGCAACTGGAATATCAGGCTGGCTGGAAGCATTACCACTGTTTACCATTGTATTAGCGCCCCCCTGCTTCGGCTCATGCGTCCAACTGGGACGCAGTTGCACCTCACTGGGCACTATTAGATGTTTATCGCTGTAGTGCACACGCAGTTGCCCACTGGTTGCCGCCTCGAATAGACACATATCGCAGGAATAAATGCGACTTTTATCTGCCGGCAAAAGTAATTGGGATCTATCCAAATTATTCGAACGATTATCGCCAACGCTGGACTTATGTTCCGTCGTATAATGCTGGATGAGATCGGCGCTGCGTAGCGAATAATAGGAGCACTGATCGCAATAGAATTTTGGCAAATCTATAAAGAAACCATTGTTAAGATAAATAAAGTGCGCTTTCTTAATTTACATTGACTCACGACTATGCGTTAATTGATGAGATTTCAGACGTGCCATCGTGGGAAATGCTTTTGTACACAGCTTGCATTTATGTTTCAGTGCGCCAGTAGACGCGGGAGCTGGTCGTGCCTTCGGCTTGACTACAAATAGAGAGCAAATCTTAGTTAGCAATTACTAAAATGAGTAAATGCGTTGTAGGACACACCTTTTATCTGTGGCAATACATTGCCCACAGACATATGACTTAAGTCGATGTCCATTGCACTATATGTCAAGTCAGGCTTGGAATCATCCAGTAGGGTCTGTAATGTCATGTTAGGTGCCGCCCCATTGCCGTTTTTGCTGTCGTCAATGTACTCGAATACCACACCGCCATCATTTACTTGCTGCAAGGAGCCATCGGGCATGACCAGAAACTCGGCACCTATGCTTACATTGCCGCTATTGCCACACCCTATTGTTGGCTCAGGCGCCTGGCTGGTGGACTGCACGACGGGCAACGAGTTCGCCAATTGTTGCTCTATATCACGCAGCTGATCCGCATCAAGTTGAGGATGCGAAAAATCTTCTGGCGTCAGCACAGTGGGAATCAACAGTTCCATATCCTCCAGAGTGCAGACCTTCACTTGCTCTTCGCCATCTCCTGGTTCTATTGGTAGTTTTGGCGGTGATTTTATTGCGTTTGCAGCTGCCTGCATGGATCTGCGGATCTTGAGCTGATGCTCAATTTGGGCAGCCGTCAGGCCATGTATTTTGCGATAATGTTCCAGCAGCTGGCGGTGCTTGTACGTGACAAAGCTGCACAATTTGCACTGATGAGTCGATGCATCTGTATGAGCGTCCGGATTTGAATGTGCGTGCGTAGAAAGTACAAAATGTTGCAAATTAGTTTTAAGTCACTTTCAACGTAGCGATATTCAATGCCAATTACGAATTAGCACCACATAGGTAATAAGTACGATTAAATAAATAGCATACATATATATAGTTTGTAGTAGTCGTAGCAATATGGAAATCAATATATAAAAGCAATACAAATGAATTAACTTAAATAGATTGAACATTTTTCAGTCTATCCTCGACTGAGGCAATGTTTCTCTGCATTTTCTAAATTTGAGTTTATTACTCAATTCCCGACACAATGTCGCCAACTATTTGACAATTGGACAATAACAGAGTCGCATCATAATAACAAACTGTCAAAATGCACCTGAGTCATCCCTTTCTTACCTGCGTGCATGCGTATGTGCTGCTTGAGCTCCATGCGATTGTATACCATGGTACCGCATACTTTACATTCGTGCCGCGTCATGGACTTTTGTGGCTTTTGATCCCAGAGTCTGGACTGAGACGCATCCTCGCTCTCGTTGGACTGCAATAAAATCAAAACAAATGCTTGAAACACACACCCACACACACAACCACAGGGCCTCTCACACCCACCTCGAGCCTTTGTGTTGGCTGTTGACCATTGGAACGCGTCGAGTTTAGCTTTAGCTTGCCGGGGCACAGTTTCCGACAGAGTATTTCATGTGCTCTCAGTCCGTTCTGTATGAAATAGTAGGAGATTTGCAAACTCTTACTACACTCCACGCATATGTATTGCGGCAGCTCGGGCTGATTTTCGATGCGCATGCAGAATAATAGTAAACGCAGCAGGGGTATTTTTGTAGAGGACGCGTCATTTTCGCCACTGCCGCACTCGATTAGCGAGTCTAGTTTGTAGAATTCCGCCTCGGATTTAAGGCAACAGCGACACGAAAATTTGTAATTCGTTTCCATGCCCTCTGTTTTTAATCGCTTGTTCGCCATGTTGGCACATCTAAAACGGTTTAGAGTTATGCGGCGACGGTGGCTATTGCTTTTATTGACAGCATATAAACAAAAATTGAAATTATTTTGTTGTGTCGCGCACTAACGCAAAAATAGTGTTCATCTAGCCGTTCTAGAAGCGCAGACATTAAAAAAGCATTAACAATGTGACGCCGTCGCGTTAGTTCAGGGTTGCAACTGTATTATCATTTTGTGTGAATGACAAATAGTGATTAAATGTTATCGAAGCCTGAAAACTTACTTTGATAAGGAAATACAAAACAATGCAATTGAAAACTCCAATTTATTTATTTATTTTTTTAATGCATATTTTAGCTTATTTTAAATGCTAATTCTGCAGCAATGAGTGTTAATCAAGCTCGTGTTCAAGCTCCACGGCATGCATTTTTTTAATATGACACTTAAGCAAATGGTTTTCACGATATTTCTTTGGACAATACGGACAATTCACCGCGGGCGCCAAATGTGTGCGTCGATGCACAGCCAAAGAAGAGCTGGACTTGGTTGAAACCCCACATAATTCACATGTATATTTGCGCTCTCCACTGTGCGTCGGCAAGTGTGCGCGCAAATCCCACTTGTTTGGGGCGCAATAGCTGCAAAAAGTACACTGCCAACGGTTCGACTTATCTTCATGGTAACGAATCCTGTGTAAGCGGAATTTACTGGCATGGGAGAAGCCCATATGACACACATCACAGACATACGGATAGCTGCCGCTGTGTGCACGATATTTGTGCCTTCGCAGGTGTTCTTCATTGTAAAAACATCGCTCGCACTCATCGCAGTTTAACATTTGAATATCCTGAGTGGGAAGGAACTCCAACAATTTCTCGTAGTAAGATTGATAGCGGCAGCGAAATCTGGAATTTGCTTTACACATTGCATGCTGCTTCTGAAACCATTTAATAAGCGCACAGACACTGCGACAGACCACTCGTGGACTGAGTGCCACATTGAAACGTTCTGCCAGCCTTTGACTTATTTCCTGGGCACTTTTCATGCGCTCTTCCTTGAAGTCTTCGTTTCTGTGGTCCTTTCGCCATAGATATTCATGTTGATGCATTTGATCAATAAAGTCAAGCAGAAGCTCTGGGCGAGTATGCTGCATGCTATAGAATGGCCGATTGGTGTTCTGGGTGGAAACTAATTAATAATAATAGAATTCATTAATAAAATTCCACTTACCTACCTGAGCCGGTTCCTTGAAAGTCAGCACGTCCTCAACTTCCGCTCCTAGCTGCATATTTAAGTCTACTTCATCCAAATTAGAGTTATCTGTTTCGGCCTCCACATCTGAACCCTCATATTCGCTGTTAATTTTTTTTAGATTTTGCAGCTCCAGCTCAACTTCGGCCTGGATTTCCAAATTCAAGTTCGGTGCGTGTTGTCCCTCCCATTGGTCCGCGGCATGGCTTGTTCTCAAATGCCTGAGAAACAGCACCCAGTCTGCAAACCCATCTATGTCGCAAAGACAACATTTAATAAAAATTTCAGCAGGTCCACCTAATTTTAAATAAACTCTTGCACTTTCTATATAATTATTGTTTATATAGACCCTGCTCATTGTTCACTTGTTAAACATGCCAACTTGTTCTTATATAAATTTAATTTGCCATTCACCCGATTTCGTTTTCCATTTGGTATTTGATAGTATATTATTATAAGTTATTGCCGGTACACAAATTGTGTACACTTCCCATTTAATTAAAATTATTAACGAAGAGTTGCACCGTTTTGAATTTGTAAAGCACTTTAAATGGCAAACAGTTATGATATACCCAGTTGGGCAGGCAAACCACCCACTGGGCTGCATTTGGATGTGCTCAAGGATGACAAGCTGGTTCAAAAGCTAATGGTTGACGAGAAACGTTGTTATTTATTTGGCCGGAATAGCCAAATGAACGATTTCTGCATAGATCACGCATCCTGTTCGCGTGTGCATGCAGCCTTTGTCTACCACAAGCACCTGAACATTGCCTTCCTCGTTGATCTCGGCTCCAGTAGGCTAATCAAGTATAATGAAACTTCATCTTTACTCATTGTAAATTGTTGACATTACAGCCCACGGAACATTTATTGGCAACCTACGCCTAGAGGCGCATAAGCCCACACAGCTACAGATCAACAGTACCTTTCATTTTGGGGCCTCTACACGGAACTACATATTGCGGGAACGACCCTCAGCGGGTGGTCAGCATAGTAATATTATGGAGGATCTGCCAATGAGCGAGACGAGCGACGGAACTTTGCTTGGTCTCCCCGAGAGCCAAACTGAGCTGGATGTACGTCAAGGCCAGGCAACCTAATACTTATCTAGTAATGCTGAAAAATTCTTTCTCACAGAACCTGACCGAATATAATACGGCCCACAACCGCCGTATCTCAATGTTGGGCATTGCCGATGACAACAATTTACGCAAACAGAATGCTTTAAAGCAGGGACGCAAGAGACGCAATGTAACCTTTAACGATGAGGAGATCATCATAAATCCCGAAGATGTGGATCCAAATGTTGGACGGTTTCGCAATCTGGTCCAAACAACTGTGGTGCCAGCGAAACGTTCACGCTATGAACCAAATCACATGGGTCTTCACACAGGTACTAGTAGTGCTGCCAGTGCTCATGCTACTCATCAGATGTTCCAGCAGAGCCTAGTCGAGATGAAACAGCAGCAGCTACAACAACAGCAAAATCAGCAACAGCAGCAGCAACAGTTGCCGACAACACCCCAAGCCGCTAGCCACTCGCCAATCAATTCATTATATCAGGGATTGCCAGCCAGCAGCTATGAGCACAAAGGCAACAGCGAATTTGAACCGATTTCCCCACTGGCCATTGGCTCAAAACTGGGTCTCATGTTACCGAATCCGGCACCAGATGTAACGCCCACATTCGAGGAGCCGCTGATTCCCAGCTCGTCAATAGCCCAAAAGTTGGCTGTGGCCAATGCTAACGGTATGTAGTATTGAATATGATTTTAATTTTAGGCCTAAATTATAATTTGTAATTTTCAGTGCGTCGCTTTGTGGATGATGCGCATGAAACAAGTGGAGAGGGCGACTCAATGTGTCCGCAGAAGAAGAAATATGCTAAAGAGGCGTGGCCCGGACGTAAGCCAATGCTGGGGCAATTGTAAACCCTGTCCCATAATCTTGGATAAACACATGCAAATAGGGTACACAGCTATTCCAAATTGGAATTTCCCTGGCGCCCTGAATGCGAATTAACTGTAACCCATTTGTAGTTCCATAACAATTTTTATGAAAAATAGAAAGAAAACTAAATTTCTTGATTACATTTTGCAGCTGTGTGGATAGCGTGGATAGGGTATGACGTCCCTAATGTTCTTAACTCCCGTCAACAGCTGAAGATAGCGCTCAAAACCCATGCCAAAGCCTCCAGTCGGCAAGCCACCATATTTGCGCAGTTCCACATACCAAGAGAGGTCCTTAGGAAATTTTGGATGTTTACTCAGTAGCTCAGCATCAGATTCACGTAGGCTGCCGCCGCACAACTCGCCTACAGAAGGCATCAGCAAATCCAGCGCATGAACTCGCTGTGGATCGCTGCGTGAGACCTTCATATAGAAGGGTTTTTGTTGTGTAGGCCAGTTGAGCACAAAGACTGGTGCTCCGCAGTGTGCGACCAAAAATAACTCTTGCTCCTTGCTAAACCCATCATCTGCACTCACAGGCGTCTTAAACTTATCTCTATTAGCCACAACCACTGCCAAAGCCTCATCATAGCTCATAACTGTCCAAGGCACCTGCATCCAATCCAAGTCTGAACTGGCATTAGCCCTACTCTGACAAAAATGCAAATCGGACGCACTGTTGTTGAGCAGGCGCTTGGTAATTTCCTTTAGCGTACACTCTATAAATGCCGCCAGTTCATCCACCTGTTCCATATATACAAGCTCCGCCTCAAACATGTAGAACTCGGCTAAATGCAGCGGCGATTTGGAATTTTCCGCACGAAAGGCAGGCGCAAACGTGTACGTATTGCCCAAGCCATAGGACATTGCTTCTAGATGCAGTTGACCAGAGACGCTCAGAAAGGCCTTCTGATCGAAATAACTCTCCTCCATGGGCACATTAGGCCGCGACATCTGCTTGAGCAACTGCTCTGATTCGGGTTGAACGCGAAAGACCTACATATAAGAGTATGGAAGGTTATTTTAAGCGAAGCAATTTTTCTGTTCTCTTACCTCGCCAGCTCCTTCGCAATCGTTTGTAGTAAGTATGGGCGTGTTTATCTGCACAAAATTCAGCTCGTCCATGTAATCGTGTATAGCCTTCTGTGCCTTGTGTCTGACTCTCATCTGGGCTGCAATGTAGTCGATACGTGAACGCAAATGCAGGTGCTCCCGCACATATTCCGGCGCATGCTGCTGTTTGGGTGAGAACGGATACCCGTCCTGCAGATGACCCTCCGCTGCACACAAATAAAATATGAGTCGTGTGTATTTATTATATGAGCTACACATGTATGTAAGTATTTACCTATTGATTGAACATTCTCAGCGTGCAATTCGTAATGCCCATTTGGCGCCACTTGTACACGACCTACGGCGCTGACTACGCTACCCGCTGTCAGCTTCTGCGTCTCCAGAGTTCGTGGCACAACCAACTGAAACTTGTCGCTAGTGGAACCATCGTTGATGTCCAAAAATATATTGTTTTTTAAACGTCGCACATTCTTTATCCAGCCCTATAATAAAAAAAATCGTAAATCACATAATAGTTAGCCAGGCCTTGTCTCTTTACCTGTACTTGTAGCGTGTCACCTGGTTTATTGGCGCCAGCTATTTGGGCAATGCGTTTAACGCTGCTATAATATCTTCTAATCAAAAACATTGCATTCACATTTGCTTGGCCGCCAATCAGCTGTTTCCAGCAAAGGCAAGTACGCTGCTCCAAATGCCGGTTGCCAAGTGAGTATGGCCGGACAAGCTTCGATAATGGTAGGTACTCAAGTTTGAAGTCGCATTTTAAAAACCCACTCTACGGAATACCCATATATATTGCAAAACTATATATATGTACGACATACTAGCTTTAAACTGCAGCGCGATGCATTACAATCGATTACGATCGATAACACTATACTATTCAAAGTTTGGCAGTTAAGTTTGTACCGTGATGAAGTGAAATTAATAAATTTCTTCTTTGAACCATTGGAAAAATTTAATTCCGTTTATTACGTACGATAAAAACGTACAATATTTATTGTTTATTTAATACTTAGCAAATATTAACTTATAAAATAGCACATAAATTGCTTTGAAAGCCAGATTTCAAGTGCCAATATAGACTGATAATCTTTACTGTTTTAATGAAACATCTACATTTCATCGGGATATAGAACAGTCAGTATTTTGCTGGATCCAATCATTAGCTAGTTTTAATAGTTTTGGATTATCCACAAATTCTTTTTGATCCTGCTGCTTGGCGTCATTATCTTTGCCACCTTTACGCACAAATGCGGCTTCGCCCCTCCTGAGAATTCCAACTTCTGCCATTTCATTCATGTTGACAGACTTATTTTCACGAAAGTTTCTAATGCTTAGGTGATTAACTAATTTTTCCACTCCCACAGTATCGGGAAAGTAATTTAAAAATTTGCCAACTTTTTTTATAGTACCTGGTAGATCTACGAGCATATCCTCATAGTTAAGATATAGCACATTTGGGAGTTGACTATGAGCCTTGGCCTCTTTTATATGACTGAAATAAGGTAGCCAAGGATCTGCAATTAGTTAATTGTGTAAATTTTTGAAAGGAAGCTAATATTGGAGATGTATACTTAATCCTTGCTGAAAATAGCGCCAATAACGTTCGAAGTCTCCCACGTAGCCCTGTGTGCGAAACAAACGATTCAGATAATAATAGGAAACAGCTACATCCTTGGGATTGCGAGCCACATAGATGATCTAAAAAAAAAAAACAATAGGAAAATATAACCGAATTTTTGTTTAGTTTAGAATTTCAGTTACCTTGCATTTATTCTCCAGGACACTTGGTGGTATCAGAGAAAAGGGAAAATGCGTTTTAATAAATCGTCGCTGACTGTGAGGTAATTCGCCCAGCGTCTCGTAACCCGGTCGCGAAATTTGTTCAATAAACTCTAGAGCAGCTGGAGAGTGACTATTCTCAAGTTGAAGCTCTGCCTTGACATCATCATGCACGAACAAGGGAAATCTGTGGAAAAGTTTATAATTAAAAGAAAAAATTCTGCATGTTTCGAATCTCTACTTACTCTAGAAAGGGAAAACGTTCAGTGAGAGGACGTTGCTGTGCCTGTGCAAAGTCCAGACGATTGGCTAGTAACCAGATTAGCTCTTGTGTCCAGGTGGTGCCCGATCGTGGAACGGTTGCTATCCATATATCATCGGGGCGCGCCTCGAAATTGTAATATTGCGCCGCATGAGCCTTATACTTGTATGGAAAGAAATAACCCTCGGGTCCAACTTGCACAAAGCCCGTGCGCTCACCTACGAAGCGTATTTCGAATAAATTCAATTTGAGTATTTCCATTTACTGCCCACCTTTGAAGTACTCTAGCAGCTCCGCATTGATGGAAGCTTCCACATCGCGAATCTCATAAGGAAATATTTTTTCGCACTTTTCCATTGCTCTACGAGACGCACTCGACAAGAAGCTTGCATTAACTAAATGCGACAACCGCCCAACTGGTTGCGATTGTGGCCGGGAAAGCGTCTTGTTAATACACGTACACACACAGACACACGCAAATATACTCTCACACACACACTCAATACATTTGGTTGCAACACTTTCGGCTACTCAGTGAAAGTGACCTCTGCGGCCGGAATTCGACAGCCGCTTGGCACAGTATTCAATTGGAACTCAATAAGTGCCTAGATAAGCGAAGTGTAATGCTGAATAAAGTAAACAACAGTAATTTGCTAGGCTCTGCAAATACCTTTCAGGCAACTACAATGAGTATTTTTTAAAAAGCGTTGCAAGCCCTAACTGTGGTCTGACATTATATGTATATAGCATATATCTATCTGAATATATGTAAGTTGCAGTAGCTAAAGTTCCTCAAGAGGTTTCTTAATGCTAATGCATATGCCACAAAATAAGTCTTAAAAAATAATAAATGCGATAAAAGAGAAATAAATTCCAGTCTCTAAATTTGTGCTCGAAATCAAAATATTAATAAAAATGGTAATAAAAGATAATAAACATTCGAAAATTTTTAACTAAGAAAATGGAGTATGTTTATACATAAGTTTACATTATTACTTCCGAATAATCAAAAGCGATTACATTGTACAACTAATTATTTTTGCAATATAATTACTTCAAGTTTTTCCGGGGGTTTTCTAAGAATACATACATATGTGCTATATACACAAACATCAAAACTAAAACTTAACTAAAACTAAAAAAAAAATGGTTTAAAAATTCGTATCTTTCCCAATAAAATCAGCAATAATACAGTTGTAGTCTAGTATACCCTTTAGTTCAAGTGCATCTTATGTAAGCAGAGACGAATGACAATCGAGTCGCTTTTAATTATGCCAAGTCTTGAATAATAACAAATGCAATTAAAACAAACACAGGCGTGTTGCGTTGATTACAGCAAAACGTTTATTGCGACTTTATTTGAAAAGTGTTACAAATATGTGTGGAATGATGCAGCTGTAGTTCTCCAATTTGTAGTTGTTTACTGGATCTAGCAGGCTGGCAGGTTGCAGCGACGCTGCTTGACCAGGCGCTTGGGGCAGGACTGGCCACCATGCTGCGGTTCGCTGATGACATAGCGATAGCCCTCGGAGTAGCCGGAGCCACAGCTCACGCTGCACGGCGACCAGTTGGACCAGTCGGACATAACGCAGTCTTTGGGCAGGTGGGTGGGCGTGTCGACATTCTCGCCACGTATCTTGCTGCAGGTCTGCAAGCAATCATTCTCGGTGAGGAAATTGTTGCGATTGCCTCGGCAGCCGCCGTAGGTGAAGGACTCGCAGCGATTGGAGTGAGCATTGTAGGCGTAGCGTTGATAGTTGCCGCGGCAAGGACCAGTCTCTGGCTGTTGCACGCATATTTCCTTGGCTTGCTCCATGTTGATGTTGCAGTCCAAGGCGTGTTGGCATTCCTTTTGTTGATGCAGCTCCAGCCGTTTGGTGCAATTATCCTTCATCGGGCCATCTTCCAGCAGCACCAAACGTTTGCGTATGGTGCTACCCAGTCCACATATACCGGAGCACGGACTCCAGTCACTCCACTGGGTGGTCGGACAATCGGGATCAGGCAATTCCACCTGTTCGTATGTGCACTCCGGTCGCATGCACTTGTTCTTCTCCACAATGGTGATGTGCGGACAGCGTTTACGTCCCTGTGGATTAACAAAAGTGCGTGTACGCATGGTGATGCCAATGCCGCAGCTGGCGGAGCACTCAGACCACACGCTCCAGGGTGTGGTTCTACAGATGCCAGCGCCTTCGCCATTGTCATTGACCAACGATTGCGAATTGGCCAGATTTTCGCCCTCATCGTCGTCACGTTCTTGGCCAGCCGCACCATTGTCGCACTCCGGCACATCTGCGACGCACATCTCCTTCGAAATCAGTTGACGGCTGCATTTGCTCTGCTTCGCGAGCTCGGCATTTAGGTAATGGCGGCTACGCATGCGTATGCCCTTTCCACAAGATACTGAGCAAGGGCTCCAGGCACTGTAGCTGCTCACACGACATTCAGCTAGGAAGGAATATTAAAATTGGTTAGAGAGGTTATTAATCTATGTATATGATGATATATGTCTTACCACGCGTGTCCTGTTCCTCGGCATCATCGGATACCTCCAGTTGCAGGGCTTGCAGAAAATCGTCATCGCAATTTCGTGAGACAATTTTCTCGCGGCGCAAGTAGAGCTTGGCAAGCGGCGTCATTTGCTGACTCTTTGGATTGTAGAATGGTGCACGTGGATCCTCGGGGTACATAGTCGTAATCCTGTACATGCGTTCGCGCGGCTGAGTCTCAGCATTGGGGGACTACAGTTCGATTACAGTTAGTTTAAATACAACTTAGAATAAGACAGAGTTATTTACCATATAAGTTATGCCGCTGTCAGTGCCCGCATCCCAGGGATAGAGATCAAAGTCCATGGACTCCTTCCAGCTGCAGTCCGAGGTGCAAAGATCTACTCCATTAATGCCCACCACCCAGTCAGGTGAAGGACCAAACATGGATACCAACGAAATCTTGGGATGCTTGCGATCCACTCGAAATTTAGAAGAAGTGTTTTGATTCACATTTGGATACCACAACCCTGCCGCTTTGATGAGCGTGCGCAGTTTGGGACCTTGAGCACGCAGCTCCGTTTCCAGGGCCGTGGGCGAGCCCCATTCAGCCAGCGAGCGGAACCCATCTGTGGCTATATGATTCTCTCCCCAGAAGGAGAAATTTGCCTCATGCGAAGCGCCAATTACATCGGAAAAATGCGTCAGCCAGATGGCAAAGGGGTAATCCTTGGGATGCGTTTCATTTGACCAGATGCCCTCGAAAACAAACTGCCAAGATGCTTCATAGATTATGCATATGGATTATATTGATTATATATCTCCAACTTACGCTGTATTTAGCCTCATCACAGGCACAGCATTCCTTCTGCGTATCAGCTGCGGTTGGCTTGTGCTCGCAAATTACTTGGGTAAGCTGACCGTCATCCGAGAACCAGGCACGTGGACCTTCGTACACCATGGCGGATAGCGACACACAACCCGAGCCTGCCTCGGGTGCCACCCACATGACCTGCACCTCTGTCTTGGGTAAATCATCGGCTTCTGAGACTGTATTGACGCAGCGATCGTTAAATTTGGTAAGTGAATCGCTGAAGAGCTGGAAGCGACCAACACGACGTGGACTGGCCACCTGGGACCGTCTACCGCCAGTGTGTGCCTCAGCAGCAATAGTAAAGTGGGTAAAGTGTTGGATTTTTGTATGGGTGCGTGAGCCAAGCAACAGTACTGAAATAGAATACAAGGAAAGACTCGTTAAAATTTAAATTAATTTAGCGCTATTTATCGATAGTTTCAACAAAGAGATTCGTTAAAAATGAAATCCAGCGTCGATAGCTCAGCTTGATATTTTACGTATTGCAATTATTCGTGCTATCGATAGCTAAGTACAGTGGCTTTCATACTCGATCATCCCGCGTTTTCAGTTTGCATTGTTATTCAGTTATTGCTTTTAAAATTACAAACAAAACAATAGCTAGAAATAAAGATGAGTTGCTTTTTCAATTCGCTTTCGGATGGCTGTGTGACTTTCGAAAAGTGTGGCGATGTGATCGTTTCACCGCAAGACAATATGATTGGGATGTTTTGTCGTTTTTGTTCTGACATTTACACAAATCTGTCGGAGTTTCTGCATCATTTGCAGTGGATGCACAGCGATGTGCTTAGATTTACCAAAGCACACAATGTCTATAGCATGGAAGAACTAATGTCTTCCACCGACACACAGAACGATGATCATTTGCAAGCAAATAGCAGCAGCAGCAGCAGTAGTGATTCCGGGATGCCAGCTGATGCGGCAGATGCAACAGACGCATCAACTGGATGCTTGAGTAGCGTCATTAGCTGCACAATGGAAAGCGATGCAATAGCAAGCATTGTAATGAATAAAAATATATTGAGTGCCTTAGCCACCTATGAAGTGGACTATCAAGAAACGAGAGCCAGCAAGAAAACAAATTCACCCAAAAATGTTTTGCAGTGGCAAGCGGAAGGTGAGTCCAATGAATTGCTCTAATTGAAAGTGATCTAAATATATATATTTGCAGTGGATAATTGCCTGCCGGTAGCTGATCAAGCAAAAGACGTCATAGCGGAAGTGGAGGCCATGTTGTTAAACTCTGAGCTACGAGCTGAGGAATCATCAGCTCCCAAAAAACCAAAGCTTCAGTTTGAAGATTGCTCCGATCATAAACTGCAATTGAAACAAAATCCAGATTTTGAGCTATCGAAACCTAGTTCAGTAGACCTAACCGAAAAGCCCATCAAATCCATTGAGGAGCACAAATCAAAGCGTGGAAGACCACAAACGGAAACCAAAAACAAAACGCAGAAACCTGAAAAACCAATGTTGACTTGCGATTATAAAAGTTATGCTATTTCGCGCTCTGTGCGCAAGCGAGAGCAGCAACAGCGTTTGCAAATTATTAAGAAACGCATATTTAGCTCGTTAAAAAGCGATTTCCGTAGGACAAACCGGGTGCCATTTAAACCAACTGAAGAATTCAATATCATTGAAGATCACTTGCTAGTGAAAGCTAAGAATATAGCGAAGCAAAAGGAATCTTTAATTAGAGACCAACTTGCCCAAATCGACCGAAAAAAGCAGATATCGTCCACAAAATTAAATCTTCAAATTGAAGCTAAGACAACCCTTCCAGTCCGCCATGCCAAACTTAAATCTGAGTCGGAAAACTGTTCGAATACCAATGAAAACCATCTTGAGACGCTTACGAAGAATAAGGCCAAAGAGACACAATCATCGACAATTGAAGTTAATAGACAGAAGACAATGCCACCTCGGCGACCCTCTTATTCGGAACCAAGCGTTGCCAAAAGTCAGCTACAGGCAAAAACCGTCGAGCTTAGTAAGGTAGATACAACCGAGAACGATAAGAAAAATTCTGGAAATGTTGTATTTGAGACACGGTGTAAGAAAGCGGAACAAAATACATCTAACAGAGTCTCACTGAATTTCGATTTATCCGAAAGCGCCGTAGAGTTTCTCCAAGTAAGCGAAAGAGTTACACGGCAACAAATTATAAAGTTACGATACTTTGTCTAATCAATTGTTTTATTTAATTTTTTGCTAGAGCGAACTACAAACTTCATTGGTGAATGCGGATAGCTTGCTGGAATTGGCTGTTCCTAACAATGCGCAATACAACAGCAATGCCTCTGACACTTTACCTAATGCAATACCAAGCGAACAGCAGCAGGTACAGAAACAGTTGAGCACACAGACGGAGCAGGAAAAAGCAGAAATTAAAATCAATTCAGTAGACAAAGATCTACGCAACGATATGACCCTCCTTAAAGCAGTTGGGGTAAGAAAGTGCAGAGTAAAAAATATAAATAAATAAATAAATAAATGTTAACTTTATATTGCAGCTATCCATCATAAAGAATGCAGATTTTGAGGAAGTAAAACCGATTGAATTCGTCGATTTAATACGAGGAAAGGCAGCTAAATTTGCTAATATACTGCGGCAATATACTACTGTTTGGAATCCCAAGAGATTTAATACACAACTTACACAGAAGGTCCTCAAGGAACTGCTTCTTCTCACAGAGGAGACGAATGCGGAATTTCAATTCAACTTGGATGTCAGCGAAGTGAAGCGCATTTTAAATTTAATCAACACCTGGCATGCACAACAAATCGATCTTAAGTTCTTCAAAAAGGTCACGCTGTCTAGTGCAGTTGAATTTTATCTACAGCTGTTCGCCTTTCTGCCCAAGATAAATAGTTGTATGTATTATTGCGAGTGGTGCGACGAAAGCAGCAGCAACAAATCGCGCTATGAGAAACATCGTATAACCCATCTGTCCCGCTACGCCTGTCCACAGTGCAAGCGAGGTTTTAAGAAACAAGGCTATCTGTTCAATCATTTGCGCACTATGCACGGCCTGAATCATTAGAGTTGTGCCATAAACCAAACTTATTAAGTTTTTAACTAGTTACTAGTTAAATCTTGTTTTTTTTTTTATATTTTGTTTAACATACTTTGTACTTATTATTTAATTGTGTTTGAAGTTGTCAATTTTGTCAAAAATGTGGAAAGTATGTGCCATAAGTTTTATAGTATTTATGTTAAGCTAAATGGAAATTCATTATAAGAATTCAGAAACTAGATCAGAGATCATTTGTTAAGCAAAATTTTTGCTAGTATTCTTTAGACGTCAGAGCTAAAGAATATTGTAATTTCTTTATCCTTATCAAGGATTCTATATATTTTACATGTTAACCTTGTCGCAGAGTAATGCAGTTATCATGTGTCATGGAAGGAATAGCTTGTATCTTTACAATTAATGCAAAAATCGAGCTTATTTAACTTTTTGAATAAGGATCTTAAAACATTGTCTAACATACTCTTTAGTTACTATGAAAAAGTGTTACATTTATGTCGGGAAACCCTTATATTATCATACAAATAAATATATTTGAATATTGGACTCTACTTAAATTCAGAAAGGTTTTTATTTTGACTTTTCACTCATAAATAGTCAAACCCATATTGGGAAATAACAACATTACAATAAAGATTGTAATTAAACTTAATTTACATGATAAGCATTTTGATGAATACTTTATTTGAATAATATCAAATTATACGGCAATGTAGAGCTACTATCATAAAAGACACACACGACACGCTCCATACACACACACATCTTTTGTATACTTGTTGCTTATCGCCTTCGCTTTGAGCTGTGCGTTTTAGGGGTCACAAGGCCATGACCCTTCCTAGCGTTGATTAAGAAAATCTTTTGTTTTTTTCCTTTTTGTTGTGCATAGCAAGATTTTTAGATCCACCTAACACTTACGATTGTACGCCTTGCCGGGTACATATCCATTGGGTCCATCAGCCACAATTAATTTGTATCCATTGTCGCCGCGTGTACGTCGGCCGTGAGGCAAGTGTGTGGGAGCCCGGGGGCAGCCAGCCGTTGGACTAATTGCGCTTGCCACAAGACAGAGGGCAATAGCAACGCTGATAAACGACGGCAGCGAGTGCCACATTTTATAATCTTTCAGATTTTCTTTTTTATTTTCTCGAGCGAATAAACAATACGCGACCGTCGTCGACAAAGCGCACAAACCGACTGAATCCCAATTTGAGCAATTTCCAGTTATCTTCGGGTGAATGTTTTATATATACATATATAACAAATATATTCTGATTGTCTTACATAGTTGTATGTACTATATAAGCAACATATGGATTTCCATGTGCACTTTGCTTCTCCTGATTAAAGCAGCATCTGCATGGGCAATCACATGTTAAAGATATTTTCAATGTTGATATTAAATGTAAATTTACAAATATTGGTATAGATGTTGAGCCTTCCTGATTTGTGTTTATTTTGCCCTCTTTTTATTTAATCGGTGCGATTTGAAGATATGAATTATGATTCGATTAACAAATCAATTATTTATGTGAAATGAGATTCAAATTATATCAAGGTAATAAATACAGGTATTATTGCTAATAACCTCTTGACAATTAGAAGCAAGAAGTGAAAATAATATACAAATATTTTCCCTGATCTTCACTGTTGATCAGCCCATTTAAGAATTCAATTTGTCTTTTAATAATTATTGTACGCAAATGTTTTTATTTCGATTTACAGTTTTGTTCTCTATATATATGTATATAGTATAAATGTTCCACATAATTACAATAGTATTATTACATACATACATACACATATATAGCTTTTATTAATGGTAACAATTCTTTTATATATTTTCGAAATGCAGCGTATTAGTAGGTGTATATATCAATATATATAGCTTATAAATTTGTAGGTTGGCTCAGCGTTGCATTTACATACAAGCATGCTATACACCCATTCAAATACATACGTTTATCTCACATATATATTGTTACTAATATATATAATAATGCCCCCTAGTTAATCTGAATAAATAGCCTAGAAATCTGAACTCAGCTACGGACATTCGAATTGGCATTATTTAAGCAAATTCAAAAATTAAATTATGAAGAATGGAGCAGCAGAACTGCTGCCACCTGAGATACAAGTAAACATTGTTCCATATATAAAAGTAAACTTAAAGAAGGATCACATGATTTGCCAGATCTAATAAATAAAAGGAGATATTTCTGTATAGGTAATACTTTAAAGCATAGTTTAACAGCAAATCACAAGCGACGAGCAAAGCTAATACTAAAAAGTCAGTATGGGCGTCTCCCGGTGATCCAAAAGATCTGTAGAAGATGAAATGAAAAAGATCATTTAGTAACATTGACATACTTTCTTATTATAATTATATTATATATTTAATGACAGTTCTTGATATACTCTTTGAAGTCAATTAAAAGTTTTTAAATATTTCTTTTCAATTAATAATGAGATCGAAAGCTATGTATATATGTAGATAGGAACAATTGAAAATTTGTTAGGAAAACAAATAGAGCTATAGAAATCGTCTAAACTGTCTAGCTCCAAGAGTAAGGTCAATCAATCATTTGGTATGACTCACCCTTGGCTATGCTCCACCAGGGCAGTGTAACATATGTGAGGAATGCGTTGAGCGGCGTCGATTGCTGTCTCCGATTCTCCTTCCAAAAATGAAAGGATTGCGTAAACCCGCGACTGGTCCACAGGGGATTATAGGCGCCATCGTCGAGCTCTGCAAGCATAGAAATGTAACTAAATCAGTGAGGCAAGTAATTGATATTCAAATAAGTTGATAAAACATGCAGAGTGGATATTGGACTATATTATGAGTATGGTGTTTAGTTAACCTTTGAGCGCCTTCTTGGGCAGATCGCACCAGTAGTAGATATTGGTGCCATCGGGCGTACGGCGCTTGGGCACCAGATGCAACACCTTGTGGTAATAGGATTGCTTTGCTGTGCGAGGCAATGTGGCGCTGCTGCCCGCCGTCTCGTTGCCATTTGCCGCATCCGCTTCGCCATTGAGCAGTGGCTGCTGCTCCGCCGATTGCTGCTCGGTCAACTCCGGCTTCTGCTCCTGCTGCACATTATTGTAGTTGTTTGCGCTGTCTGCCGACAGCTGCAATGGATGGCTCTCTGATTTCACAGGTACACGTATACACTTATCGAAACGCTGCGCGGACGTCACCTCTGCTGGTGGCGATGGCGTCGTTGGCGTCTGCTCCACCACAGGCAGCTCCTCGCGCCCGCGCACGCTTATCAATAGCTTGCTATCGCTTTCGCTGAGTATGGCTATTTTAGCAGCAGATGTTGCCTCGTCAGCGTATAAGGATTGGCCATTCAGGGAGGTGGCATCATCAGCGATTTCGTATTCCTCAGTTTTGGCTGCAGCTGTGCTCACTATGACATGATTGTTGTTGTTGTTGCCAGTTTTGGACTTGATTGCGGCTTTCGGTCTCTCCTTCTCCTTATCCTTCTCCTTACTTTTGTCTTTATCCTTGCTCTTCTCTTTATCTTTGTCCTTCTCTTTCTCCTTATCGACGGCTCGGGCATTCCGCAGCCTTTTTGGCGACATCTTTGCGAGCAAAGTACTGGTACCATTTGCTTTCTGATTTGTGGATTTCTTGTCGTTCTCCTTATCTTTATCCTTGCCCTTGTCCAGCTCTTTGGACTTGACCAGACGCACACGCGATGGCGTCACCTTTCTAGGCATTGGCACACTCGTTCGTCGATCTGCAGCGCTCAAGGACACGCTTCGTGTAATATTGCTGCCGGCCTTTCGCTTGCTCTCTAGGCTGGTAAGCCTCAGGCTGCTACGCTTTCTGACCACCAGCTCGCTCTCCACGGACAATATGCTTGGCGGCTTGGGCTTGAGCCGTGTCTGGGCCCGTTTGTCGGGCATTTTGCTGAGGCACGCGGGCGTCTCGTTGGCCGCATCCTCGCAGCTGGGGCAGTACACCTCCGACATTTCGGGAGTGTCCACCGCGCTCCTATTCACCGATGTCCAGCGTTTTTTGCACTTCTTGCCACCGAAGCAATTGCAGCCCGTGCTGCTGCTGCCTCCGTTGCCGCCATCCGTAACCACCTCGACTGCTGCGCTCAGCGGTGGGGGAGTGACCGCTGTGACAGCCATGGCTGCCGAGTCGCCAGTTGCGCTACTGCTAGCAACTGCTTCGTTGTCTATGACAGCTGGCGTTAAATTTGTTTGGTCAGCTAACAGTTTGAGTGATTCACAATTCAGATTTGGGTACTGTTTTGCAGCGGATGCCGAGAAAGCAGGACGTTGCTGATCTACAAGTAGATATAGATCGGTTTGTTGCATTTTTATAAAGCATTTACAACGACACATACAACAATCGAGCGAGACTCGATAGGCAAGCAACATAAAATTTATTTTTGGCCAAGTAACAAACAAAAAAAAGCAGCTTAACAAAATAATAAATGAAAAACCGGGATTGCGCTATATAGGGTGAATCACTATATGTGGTTACGGCGTTGAGGAGCAAGTAAGGTTATATGGAATATCATAGGAAAAAGGCAAATGAGTACTCATAGTGGAAACACAGCGAAGGAGTCGCCTTGAAGCTATTTACAGTGGATGAGTGGTCGGTATTTCATGAATATTATCAATGAACATCCCTAATCCTGTATATGGAAGAGAAAAATCTAAAGTTTTACTATATATATTTTATATGCTAAGGATTTCCTTTCTATATATTTAATGGTCTTATTAAATCTGTTTCTAAACATATTTCCTTTTATATTAATTTTTAATCCAACTATTCTAATATTATATTACACCGATCCTAAATAAATTACTCGTACTTTTCTTATTTTTTTAAATTGCAATATTTAAAAGCCAACGCAAATTTAAAACAAAAATTTTATATTCTGTAGTTGTTTTTGATTTTTGTTTTTGTTTTTAGTTGTCCTGCTTTCTCGGCAAAGTCAAGTATTAGGTATATACCTGTTGTTCCTTTTTGGAAATATTTATATACACACATTGTAGTTGGTTAATTTGAATTTGAAATTTGTTAATTTAAGAAAAATCTTAGGAACCACAACATGTTTACAAGGAAATAGAAAACAAAAGCAAAGAAAGGAAATGAACGAAAGCAGAGCAAAGCTAGCAGGAAAAGCGACACAAAATAAAGACAACAACAAAAAAATACTCTACAAATCAAAAACAACTATAAGTGGGTTAACATTATTTACAAATGAGCGGAGTTCATGCAAAATATATAAAAAATACTATTTCTGTGACATCGTTGCGTTTAGACAAATGTACAAAGAATATAGATTGCTTACCATCGCGCAAGTCGCCAGCTTCGATCTCGGATACCTCGCTGGCAAGCGAGTCGAGTCCTTCGTTTTCGGAGCGCGCTTTGACGCCGGCAGTGGTGCTGGTGCCACTGCCCACCATGTCTTGGTTGGTATTCTTTGTCCGCCAGCCGTAGCGGGAAAAATTATTGAGATTCGCGCTCGGATCGCTGAGTCGACGTTGATGACGATATGTGCAATAGTCATCGTTCTCCTCCTCCCATTCGTCCCACATGTCCGTGGCGCAGAAGCCAGGCTCGCTAGTGGGCGTCTCTACGCCAGAGCCTTTCGGCTTGGTCACTGCCATCTCGGCATGACCCTTGCCCTGTGGCCCCTTCATGCGCACGAATTCGCAACGCGTTTGGACTCCTGCTCCACTGCTGAAAAGCCCAAACGACATGCGTTGCGCCACCTTAGAGCTCAGACTGGATTGCTGTAAAAGCAAAATATTAATTTGACTTCGTATTAAATGGATCGTTAAATTATCCTAACCCTGGCATCATAGATTTTCTTCAGCGCATCGTAACGTATGGAGCCCAGAAAGATAACGCCCTGTACGGCGCCATCTTTGTCATTGGCCACCAATTCCACGCAGACCATTTCGCCATCGCGTACCAATATGTCGCTAAACACCTCATCGAAGTTGTCCACCATGAAGCATATATGCGGATAGGTAATCTCTTCGCCCTCGCCCTTGGTATCCATCTTTCGGCGACTGGGACTCGCGTAGACCCGCTGCGAGTGCCGTCGCAGGACCTGCAGCTCCTTGGGTGAAGTCCTTGTGCATATGGCCAAGGTTAACGTGTAGTCGAACTGATGTATAACCATGTTCAAATAGACAGTCTCCTCCCAATCCACATCCGGATCGCCGATGGGCAACTTGCGTGAATCCTTGCGAAATACCTCAACTTCAGTCTGCAAGAGAATAAATTAAAAGTAAATGGTTTACGTCAGTGTATGATTAACATTAACCCACCTCATATTTTGGCATATGGCGCGAGGAGCTTTTCACGTGCTTTTTGCGCACAAAAAAGAGCAAATCATCCGAATCGATGCTGTGCACAGGCTCCGTTTGGAATAGAAAATGACGCACAAACAAATCCGTCCAGTAGGTCGTGCCCTGAAGCACCACAAAACCGCCATCTGAAACAACAAATTAATAGTGTTTATCATATTAGAAAAAAAAAAAAGTTGGACGGGAAATAGCACTAAACTTAATACGCTTTCGATGTAATTACTGTATTTGAAATGGTATAATATTTGATTGCAATAATTTTAGACTGAATGATCTGATTAACAAAAATGTTATTAAATTTCTATGCATTGAAATCCGTTTTTTTTTTTTTTTTTTTTTTTTTTTTTTTTTTTTTTGACTTAAATCGTTGATGCAGGAGCAGTGTAAGTCCAATAAGTGATGTGAGCTTTATAGGTCAGTACAAACGCCACAAAAAAAACTACAGGTGGTCCCATATTTAACTGATATTTCAGATGCTATTTAAAAAAAATCCATGGATGTATTTTATAATATATATATATGTACATATAACATACATACATAGAAAGATGTAAACATATATACATACTTAAAAAGTTTAGTCTATAATAGTGCTCGATATTTACATTCATGTATTACATAGAATTGCTACTAATTCGATATCAAAGCAACCTAAGGAGATTTTCACTTTGCATAAACCACACACACACATGAATATGTGAGTACCCTTTACAGATGGAGACAAGACCTTACAGAGTAAACAATCACTTTTGCTAAGCTAAAAAGCTGTTTTAGATCCCAAATAAATGTATATGGATATGTATATCCTAATCTGCATACATACATATATGTATGTTTGAATGTGTGTACATATGTATGTATTTATGCAAATAGATTTGCTAAATCGGAGCACAATCTGAGCAGACATACAATCAGCTGTGTATGTGTGTGGGCTCTGTACAAGGGTGGAAGGAGTTGCCGGATGGCCGCTTGACAAATCGATAATGTGCAAATGTAGACAATTTTTCAGAATAACGCATATGTAGTTTCTTGTTAATCATGGTTATAGTATGAGGTTATTAACAATTAATTGTAGTTACCATCCTTGAGCAGCTGTCGCATTTCTTTGGTGCGCTGGAAATTAATGTCCTCGAGCAGCTGCTGGAGCGGCGTTTGTGGTTTGAGCAGGGCGCCCGCTGCGCTGGCCAAAGCCATGACGACTTTTGTGAGGGGGTTTTTAAAGATCAGCAAATGTAGACAACGATGGAAAAGCAATTATTTCACAATTCGCTATAGTGTGACATGCTTTGAAGTTGCTGACTAACATGTTTAGTAGAAAATTTCCATGTTGTTTCTCTTTAGGTAATTTACAGCTAACCGAAGCGAGTTAGTGAGCAACGGAAGCAAAACTGAGAGTTTAGTTTAGATTGACGAGTAGACCGCTCTGAAAGCACTCAAGTTGTGACTGAACAGCAACCAGTCTCTGCGTCGCTGCAGCTTTTGTGCACTGCCCACCTTTGATTTTTTGTCACCCTATTTTTTCAGATTGGGGTTGCTAATTTTACAGCTGCTGCTTCTGCATTGTCTCCATTTTTATCAATCGTCTAGTTTATTTTGGTCAGTCAGCTGTTCAATATCGTCATGAGAATAGCGAAGTTAGGTCCATCATATTAAACAAAAACAATTTCACAAGACACAATTTAAAGCTATATTACAATATGCATAGTATAATTAAACAATAGTAAAGCTGCAAACTCAAAATGAACCCTTTCCTCAAGCAGTTTTACATATCGTCCGCCTCCACAATATTGTCTCGATATGACTAACTATCGACTAATCGAACTTTAACGCTAACCACTAACCAGAGAACACATAGACTAGACATCTAGAACAAATTTTTTCACCGGCGAAAAAATGCGCTGAGGAGACTACACAACTTCGTATTTGCTCGGCTCAGTCTCTTGAGGCTCAAGCATTGAAAATAAGGCAAGACAAAATCAGTGTGCTGCGAGCGCTGCCACGAAATGCACGCATTACCAAATGAAGCACGGCTATGCGCTCTTTTTCCCTTGCTCACTCTCTCCCTCTCTTTATGCTCTCTCTCTATGGTCTCTCGAATGGCAGCAGCGCACAAAAATTGAAAATTGTTCGCGACGATCTGAGCTCGTTCCTTTTGAGTGAAGGGTATACCGAAATTTGTAAAGCGTTCGCCACGTTCATGCAAACAAAATGTAAGCGTTTCGATGGTTATTCGTGGGAAGGGTATGAAAGCGTTGATACGCATAAACAATATGATTTCGCGACGGACAAGTACACACACACTTGTAGTCTCTTGCTACATGTATGAGCATTTGTGACCTGCGTGCGTTACTCTTGCTGCTTGTAGCAATTTTAAAGCCCAGCATTTGCATTTGGTCGGTCTTACGGACTGTCATAACCACTTTATACAGATGTACTATGTATGAACATACATACATATGTACATAAGTACATTTATATATTATTATTGCTAATCATGTTTATAAATGTGTTTATATCCGTAAATAATTATATATAATTAAAATTATTTTATACACATTTTTAACCGAAAAAATTATAGTAAAACACTACTAACTTTATTAAATGCTTTGCAATATATGAAATACACATGTCATATTATACTCAAGCTTTACTCATTATTGTCAAAAATTTCTAATTAAGTCATAATGGCCCATTTGATAGTCACCCTACGATTCAAATCATACAAAATTTACAAAATAATAAATCCAGAGACAATTAGCTTGCCATCCCATACAAGCATACACATACACAAATGTATGTATGCATGTGCTCACTTCACAAGGCAGACCAATTCAATTCTTTCTCAGTATTTTTGTCTATTATGATTTTGCGACGGGCATGCACACACACACTCTCCCTTGCTACATGTACTATGAGCAGTTGTATGCCTGTGTGCGTTACTCTTGACTTTTCATTTGGTTGGCCTTGGGAAGTGCTCACATACATACATATGTACATATATACATTGGCGTGGGCCTACCTCAACTTAGAATTGTGTAAACGATTTTAGATTCGAATTGCAGAGGCGCGCTTATACAATATTTAAGTACCTTATTTTGTAGCAATAATTGTGTGCTTGCCTACCGAAGTGTATAAAGTGGTTATGACAGTCCGTAAGACCGACCAAATGCAAATGCTGGGCTTTAAAATTGCTACAAGCAGCAAGAGTAACGCACGCAGGTCACAAATGCTCATACATGTAGCAAGAGACTACAAGTGTGTGTGTACTTGTCCGTCGCGAAATCATATTGTTTATGCGTATCAACGCTTTCATACCCTTCCCACGAATAACCATCGAAACGCTTACATTTTGTTTGCATGAACGTGGCGAACGCTTTACAAATTTCGGTATACCCTTCACTCAAAAGGAACGAGCTCAGATCGTCGCGAACAATTTTCAATTTTTGTGCGCTGCTGCCATTCGAGAGACCATAGAGAGAGAGCATAAAGAGAGGGAGAGAGTGAGCAAGGGAAAAAGAGCGCATAGCCGTGCTTCATTTGGTAATGCGTGCATTTCGTGGCAGCGCTCGCAGCACACTGATTTTGTCTTGCCTTATTTTCAATGCTTGAGCCTCAAGAGACTGAGCCGAGCAAATACGAAGTTGTGTAGTCTCCTCAGCGCATTTTTTCGCCGGTGAAAAAATTTGTTCTAGATGTCTAGTCTATGTGTTCTCTGGTTAGTGCGCTAACGGAATTGGAACTTAATTTGACGGTATTATGAAAACAAGCTATTTATAATGCACAATAAATTATAAATTACAATAATTTTATTATAATAAATTACTCAATTTTGTGACTATTGTCACTCTGGAGCATAGTAGTCCATATACCAGTAAAAAAGAATTGTCTTATTGATTGCCGTCTTAAATTTGTTCCGCTAAGACTAGTTCATTGAAATCGATTTTGGCGCTAACGAAAGTAAGATTTCAGTATTTTGAAATACAAAATATCAATAAATTTTAATTAATCACATCATTTGGTTGTTGCAGCACTTTCATGTCATTTTGAAGCTCTTTCAGCTCTCTAAGCATATTACGTGCCAAGTGACCCTCCGGCGTGCAGATAGGTTCATAAAGCAGCATGCGAAGTGATTCCCGCATCATAATCTCAATCTGCTGCAATTCTCCCTGCATAATTGATAGTTTTTGTTTTAGTAATAAATATACATATTAAAAGATGTGAGTATTTTACCAATAAATCTGCAGCGTTATGCTCCTGTTCACTGAACAATTTTCGCGCAAGCTCAGCTTGTGTGTTGGCCAATTCATAGAGTGCAATTGCTTTAAGGCGGGATATGCCAGGAGCCAAAACCTTAAGAACCAACAATATTTCTTGGCATAGGCGAATCTTACGCTCGTACACTTTACGGCTGGGTCGATGTGCCATATTCTGCAAGATCTGCCTCAGTATGGATGCTATATTCTGTTTAAGGTCGAGCATAATATAATGATTGCCATGGAGCAGACGTCCCAGCTTGGCCAGCAGCAACTCTAGACGATAAATATCATCGCGAGCATGAAAAACCTCTTCCTTAGCACGTTCCACTACACTTGCCACAAATTCTGGTTTCAGAATGTGCTCCGGATTAAGCAAACACTGCCACGCATTAGAGCCAGGCTGTTTTACTATATATCCACCTGCACAGTGGGAGCATACGAAGCTGCTCATGTGAGTGCCCAGCTCAGTAGGATCCAGGCAGCGGACACACTGGCAATCAAAGCACTTTCCAATCTTCAAAATCTGACGTCTTTCGTCCGTGCCCAGCATAATGTTCGTATAGCAATTGTATAGAATCTCCCCAGCGGCTATGGATCGATTTGCATAGAGCTTGATGCGATGCTGTTCATCGATGGCCGCTACTACATTGGGAACACAGCTGTGCGCAAAAAGACCGGCTCTCAAATAGACACCGCGCATGGAACTCCCAGATTCCGGGGCGCGTATTTCAAAGCCATTGATGTCCGCAATGCCAAGCATGCGTTGCAGCAGCTCTTCATCGATTTCCGAACCATTTCGCAGCTGCAATAACAATCCGGCTGATTGAAGTGGCTCTATCACCTGTTTCTGATAAGTGCGCCAAATTTCTGTGCCCCGACGACGAGCTAGATGTGCCTCCATTTGTAGTAGCTCTTCATACCGAGAGTGCATTTCTGCATGCTCCCTCAAAAGCAAAAACTTTAGAACATTGGCAATCTCTGCATTCCCTTGCAGCTGCTGCATTTTCTCCACATGCAGCTGCAGCTTCGCCAAGCGTAGGCAGTCAAGGCCATGATGATCCACGCACTCCGCACAGAGCGGCATTAGATGACACTTGCTGGCCACTCCCCGAACAGAAAAAATGTCACACAATGAGAAGCTCTTTAGGATTACGCTGGTCAAGTACCTACCCGCAAAACGTGGAGGTTAACTGATGGCAGTTGCAACAGCGTCTATCAGCGTTGTTGGCGAGCAGCAGCAAAGGTTGCTCCAGCAGCAGCGTTTCTCCGGCCTTGATATTGACAGCAGCTACCAAATACCTTTGTAAATAAAATATAGGCAATACGTCAACATGTCATAATTGTATGTATGTATATCAACAGGATATTTAAAATGTTCTTCAACATAAAGTTTAATATGCCGTTCTCCAGAGCATTAAATAGTGTAGTAAATATGGAACTGAGGAGGATATTAATATAGTTTTAGCATGTCATTTAATTTGATATTAGTAGAGCCAAAAGAGTACTTAATAAGGTACTCAAAATGTTCAGCAATATAACTATCAATACGGCATTATCCATTCAATTTGGGCATGAATATGCAGATGGGATATTTAAAACGAATTGAATTGGTCAATTGATAAGGTATTCTTTGGTTTAATCCACCCACCTGCCCATCGTCTCGTTTTCTTTCACTTCAAATTTATTGGCAAAGTCTTCCATTCTGAATGATTATTTGAAATGTGAACGCTTCCCCGTTTCTTTTGGCCACGTTTTGCATCTGGTGTTGCCAATTAGCACTTTTCGACTGAGGGCCCAATATTGTGTCGAGCGATACTGAGACTCTAGTATCTATTTAGATTTATTTATATTTAAAAGCGATTCTTAATTTAATTTGTATTTCAATGTGTGTTTTCTCTGCCCATCGTCCGGTCACTGACGCCTCTCTCCCCCCCTGGCTCGTACACCTGAAGTGAATGCGCTTTTGTTTGGCTATTGAACTCCTTCTAGCCACGATCTAGGATATTGCTTTAGAAACAATCAGAAATCATCTTGAATTTAAATCGCAGATTTTAAATAATGTTATATTCTCTTTTATATAAAAAAATATAAATTAGTACTTAAGACAAACTTTTAAATGGAAGACTGTACTGGAAACGTTAAAAGTTCATTTTAAAATTGATATATCCCTCTGAATCAAGTGTATTCATCTGATTGTAATTTTATAGAATCATTTTTTAATTTGAATTGTAATAAAATAAAATATCTTATGATATTCTCTATTGTCTGCTATGGGAGACTGTCTGATCAAATGAATAGCCAAAACTGTTAGCAATGTTGACCAATGTTAGTTAAAATATAGTAGTCAGAGATAAAAATCATTTAAATTTTTTTGAAATTTGTAATTAGTAACATTTAAATTAATATTTTGTGAACTGAACTACCCTGAACTGAATAAAGATGGGAAATGATATACCATATTGAGGAGGGTTTTTTTCTTATTTTATTTTATTATTTTATTTTATTTATTTTTATTTATTATTTATTATTTTATATATATATATATATATATATATATATATATATATATATATATATATATATATATATATATATATGTGTGTGTGTGTGTGTATGTATATGTATTATTTTCTTTATTCATTAAGCTGGATAGTTTCTATAACAGTTCAAATATTTTACAATTAGTAGATTTCAGGCACTCCAACTCCACCACTCGACCATAATATGCTTTGGTCAATATTCACATATGTACGCCATTATCACATACTAAAAGTTTAATAAGGACTGTCTATTTACAAGAACAATAATTTAGTATCAATTTTCCCTTAGTGTAGCCAAAACTACAGGCTGAGTGCAGTCGATGCGTCAACTGCGCTGTTAGCAGAGCGTACGCTGTGTGAATGCGTTGTTTGCTACGTATGTACATATGTATATACATATGTTTGTATAAATAAAGAAAAGCGTGATTTTAATGTAATATAATTTATTTCAACCGATAAAAAGATCTCTATTGTAAGCATTCAAATTTTTTGAAATTTTAGCTACAAGTTCGGATTAGGGAAATATTGTTGAAAACATGCATTGAGAATTAAATTGTCTGCCAAACATTGTTTTATTTTGGCCTCGTAAAGAAGAAACCCATTTTTGATGAAATGAAATTTTTCAGCATAAGATGTTTTCAGCATGCGATTCTCTTCCAAAAAATTATATTTTCTACATATTTTACAAATTTTCATGTTGATGAACAACATTTCCTATCGAAACTCTCATTTCTAAGATATTTTAATGTTTCCCGTATTTCATTAGATCAGATTCGATGCGCTCTAACTCCATAGCAATGCGTTCGGTTAGAAAACCCTCGGCCGAGTTCTCTGGTTCGAATTGTAACAAATCCAGTGCTTCCTTGGCCACCGATTGGGCACGCTTCAGTTGCGCCTATATAAATGAAGGATTTAGGCATGGATTATGGCTAAGAGTAAACTAAAGATTATATAGTTTACGTTCCACTTACGGCGTATCCCTTTTTGTCTACATCGCCTTCGGAGAACTGCAGTTCGGTGAGTTCCACAAAGGACAGCAGGTACTCGAACAGAGCAATCGCATAGAGCTTAGAGATGCCGGGTATGACCGCACGACAAATGGGCAACAGATCACCGCAGAGCTCCACGCGACGTGCTAGCAATTTCTTGCAGGGATCATTCAGAGAATTCATTAGAGCTGCTGCACGCAAAATGCTCGCAATGTTCTGTTTTATATCCAGCAAGAGGAAATGATTGGGATGTAGCAGCTGTTTGTTCTGGGCAAGGAGGGACTCATAGACACTCAGCTCGCCCTTCGCATCGACCAGAGCACCGCCGACTTCAGCGAGCAGCTCGTGGACATCGGCAGCTGGTATAACAGCTCCGCAGCTCACATCGAGGCAACGCCAATTGCCAGTTCCGCGCAAATCACAAACGGCATAGCCATCAGAGCAATCCCGACACTTCATGCTGCTCATGTGGGTGCCCAGTTCCGTAGGATCCAAGCAACGTACGCAGGCGCACTCCATGTGCCGCGTCATTCGCAACTGATGCTGTCGCTGGCTGGTGCCCATTAACGGATTCGCATAGGATGTGAAGATGACCTGGCCGCTCTCAAGGGGCACAGCGGCATATAACTTCAAATTGAACTGCTCGTCTAGAGCGACCACCGTATTGGGGACACAGCTATGTGGCAAGTTAGCTCCGCGCACATAGACGCCTTTAAGTGTATCTCCATCCCTTGCGGTCACCTCGTAGGCGCTGCAATCAATGCGAATGCAATGAGCATGCAAGGCATCCGATGTCAGTTGCTGATCCGGCAAAGCCTCTGCTAAGCCACTGTCCATTATTGGACGCACCACCTGCTCTTCATGCTCCTGCCAGACTCCGTCTTCATTTCGATAATCTTCCAGCTTAACTGGTCTTTCCAGCAGTATTTGGCATTGCGCCCGCTGATCCGGCTGTTCGAGCAACAACAAAAGCTTCAGCAGCGCACAGATGCCGTAGTTCTTAATTAGCAGATCTTTTCCGATTCCACTACCGGCTCCACTCGCGAAGAACTCGCACTCGAACGCATCGTGCTCGCTGCAGTCCATGCACAGCGGATATACCTGGCACCTGCGACATATAACATACGACTCCTGTAGACATTGAGCGCACTTTAGTCGATCGCATTCCCAATGGGGCGCCACCAGCAGAGGCTGCTCCTCCAGCAGCGTCTCGCCGGGCTCAATGCTTAGGCTGGCCACTAAATGCCTGCAAAATTTGATATATATTAACTAATCTATGTAGATGTTTCCACTGATTTTCCAGCACCTGCCCAATTTCTCATCGTAGATATCTTCCAATTTTTCGCTGTATTCTTGCATCTGCTTTGATTACGTGTTGTACGTCTGCAAAAATACAATAAGACGAAATGTGTGTTTTCACGGCAATGCGACCAAGCAGCGACTGCCAGACGCTTTACTTGGAACTCGCCAATTATAAATATAGCAGGAGCGAGTCTCTCTCGACTGGCTGCCGCGCTTTCCTAAGTACTTTGGCTAATTGCGTGAGTATCTCCACAGACATATTAGATTATTTTTAGTTAGTTGTCTCTTAAGCAACAGCGACTGCCGATTGTTCTCTTTACTGGACGCACATATTTTTATGTATTTTCAATATGCTTAGTTGATGATATCGATAATTAACGGTTTCAATTGTAATTGAAGCTATCGCAGATAGAGAACGATGTATCCGATTTTATTATAGCAATTTTAACGATGGTTCCCCATGCGAAACAGTTGGCAGCCTTGTTGATTTATAAAACTTCGTTAAATTTTAAATACAAGTTTTGGTGCTAAGGGCTTGTCTAAAATAATTAAATTGAATTGAATTTGTTACACGATTGGCGTCTACCAGTATTATTTAGGTTTTTTGAATTTATTTGATAATTTATTATCAGTGTAACTTTTTTTTACCGTAATGTAATAAGTGGCAGCATTGTCGGTTTCTGGCGTTTTTTGTTTTTTTAATAGCGCAGTAAGAAAAGTATGCCTGAAACGATGAAAAACAATGGCTGATTGAAGAACACTAATCTGTTCAATAAAAACGTCGGAAAATTGCAATTGATTTTGTATGCATTAAAGTTTTATTTAAAATATTTCTTTGCCATTTCTTTTTTTTGTTTGTTTGTTTTGTTTCACACCTTCCTTATTTTGTTGTGTTGGTGTGCTTTATGTGGCTACTAATATTAAACATTATGCTGCTTTTAAATTATAATTATGGCTTTTGCTCCGCCGATATATCAAAACCACATACAAATTGTTGTGTATATGTGTTTTCAAACAATTTTAAGTGTTTTTTGCTTCCGGCTGTATTTATGTGTGTGTGTATAGAACATACAGATACATTTTGTAAATGGTAATAGTAATAATAATAATAATGATAATCAGAATGCCTAATGCATTCGATCTTCGTAAAAGATACATATACAATTACATATAGGTAACTATATATATGCATGTATATTTAATTTGATTCCTCTGTTGTTGTTTTTGCTTTTTAACACTACATTGCGCGCACACAAACACTCACACACACACACACTTTCGCTGGGTGTGTGTGTGTGCGCGCGACTTTTATATGTAAATATATGTGTGTATGTATAAGTAGTAAAAAATTTAATTTGTATATGTTTTTATGCTTATTTACTGCGTTTGCCAGATGCATTTAAGCACCTATTGGCCTTTTGTACTCTACGTGCCTTCTTCGCCTCCATTTGCTCCACGAAAACTGCATTGCCCAAATGGGACTCAGCAGTTGCTTGAATTGATTCACTTTTGATTGGCTGGAGCAATTGCAACTGCTGCTCGTTTCCCTTTTCCATTTCATTGCCATTGGGAGGCAGCATTGGCACCAGCTTAATGGACACTGGACTCACAATCACGCCGCTACGTTGATGATTGCCATAAAAGAGTTTCGTCGAATAGCCACAGCTGGTGCTGCCGCTGGCTTCGACCTGTTGACTCGCTAGATCCTGAGACGGCGATGTCGCATTGGACGCAATTATATTGGACGTTGCAGCGATTTCGCTGTCCATCATCGTTGAAGCATATTTGCGTTTGAGATTTTTGGCAGCCGAATTAACGGCTAACAGCTTGGATGTGGTTGCCTCATCTGGCAGGGCGAATGGGTTCTCAACGCTTGCGTTCAGCTCACACCCGTCCACATTGGCGGCAGCCGTCTCATCCGCCTCGGTCTCATCGTTGATTATGATTATGTTATCCGGATCGACACCCTGATTGACCAGCGCTTTTAAATCCTCGTGCGGTAACACTGGAGTCACTTTTAAATTGCATGAACTGCAGACCGACGGTATTGCAGGGCTCTTAGAGCGCCAGAATTGCAGCTCGGTTTTGCACTTGTTGAGTTCCTACAACGATCGAAATATATATAATATCGAATATATTAACGGTGCACCGTCTTCTTACGCACCTGCAACAATGTGGAAAATTTGCGTGCCATTTCTTCATTCTTCTTGTCATTCTCGTCCAGGCGATTGGCATATTCCAGCGTCTGCTTCTGATGCTCCGCCAATAGATTTTGCTGTTCGGCAAGCTGTTTGCTCTGCTCAGCGGATTTGCGTTTGCAGTTCCTTAGCTCGGTGCGCAGCACTGATAGCTGATTATTGTACATCTTCATGCCCTGCTTGATCTTGCGTATGCCCTTACGCAACACCATGTGGTTCTGAGGTGGTGAGTTATTCGAGCTGTCTGAGAGATCTGAGCTAATTGCTAAGGTAGCTGGAATTGGTAGAGAAATTGTTTTAATCACCAGGTGAAGAATTAAAATGAGTTCGACTTACGCCGCTTTGTGGTAACGGGCAATTGGAAAAAGTCCTTGTTAAAGTAGGCCAGGCCCGGCAGAGTAGGCTCAATGCGGTCCTTAAAGTACTCCATAGCCATGGTGGAGAGATCAAATAGCTCATCGGTGACACGATAAGGACGCTGCAAGCGCGGCGTAATACTGATGTAGTTCAAAATCGAGTGCACTTCATCAAGAATCTGCAAAGGCATAGCGATTGAATTCAGATAGGGCCAAACTAATTGCTAATAAGCTTCACTTACGGCACCCGGAAAGAAACAGCAGTGACCACGCTCGATGTGCTTGCCCATGGACATTTGGAGCAACGACAGTCGCATATAGCAAGTCTCGATAATGTCGCATTCGCAGGCCAACGGATGATGACGACGAGCCGACTCGCGGCGCGGCATGCTCGACTTTATCGATTGAAAGCGATTGAAAGTCGTCTTAATCTGCTTTGCGAAAGCCGCATTCAACATATTCATGCAAATGTCGTTCATGCGATTCGACACCTGCGAAAAAGAAATCATGTACAACACATGTCCATATATTACTTTTAAGTTCATGATTCTGTTTAAATTCAGCAAGATCACAGAGCGCCAGCAACGACCCGCATCCCAAATTTTTAGCGCATCTCATAAATATATCAAATTACGATTGGCTGGCTACCTACTACACAACATATTCTCAAATACACGCACACACACACACGTGCGCTACACATGCACACATAGGCAAACATACGAATGTGGACACAAAATCAAATGCATGACAAAACCCAAGAAACAAAAAAACCAAAGATAGCGATGTGTATTGCATCTCTACGTGACACGACTTGCTCGTTTTTTTTTTTTTTTTAATACTAATAAAAATAATTGTATTAAAGGTATTTAAGATACAACATAAATTAGCATTATTAAAACAGATATAGCTCGATGTGAAACTACAAAATATTTTCCAATTGGATTTGAATTCAAATAATAATTAGAATAGACAACATATTATAACTAATAATAATACTGATAACGCTCGATATGAAATTTTACAAACTATCATCCAATAAGATTTTAATTAAATTTATATTCTATAACATTTTGATATTTCTTAGTACTGCTCGCTGTATTGTAGGCCTAGTCTAAAAGTAATAATTTTACACTCTGTCAAATGCCGTAGCTTCTTTCCTGTTTACCTGCGCACACATAAAGGCATCGTGTCCATTTATGAAACATATTATCGTGTTGACATTCGAATAGCAAAAATGATAAATATTCCAAAAACAAGAGCACGCACAAACATGAATCGCTCGGTCGAGCCACGACCCACGCTCCGCTCTAGCCGCCGATGACTTTTTAGTGGCAAAAATAATATATATTACAACAAAAACATGCACAAGTGCATGCAGGTAGTGGAATAACATGCCTCTACCCCTCGAACCGCCTATCCATCGACTACTTAGCCAACGACGACCCACGCGCATTCTACTTACATTTTGCAAATTGCTTTTTATTGATTAAATAATGAAACTCGCTTTGCACTTGTAACAGACCAACCACACCCCAACTCCTCTCCTTCGCAGCCTGTTGTCACTTACCAATCTTAAATTGCTTATTTTCTTATAATCCAAGTAGCCGAGCGTTTTGATGATCAGCTCCGTGGGCAAGTCCAGGAAATTTAAAACGGGAGCGATGGTGGCCAGCGGCTGCTGCCGCTGATGCTGTTGCACTTGCTGCTGCTGCTGTTGCTGCGGCTGATGGTGATGGTGCTGATAATGTGTGGTTCGCCGCACTACTGTGGCGCGAGTAGTTATTGGCGCCTCATCATAACCACCGGCGCCTCCCGCATTTCCACACATTTGGCGCGTTGAGACCATAGTGAACAAACAGCAAAGACACTTAGTTGTTTATCTCCAAAACTTATTAGTTGCAAAGTGCTTTGAAGTATAGGCTAAATCGTCTTTGATGGACAAATGCTAGGAAATATGGATCGAAGAAAAATGTTTAATTGCAGTTTTTTTGATTTCGATTTGTGTCGACATAATTTACAATCGACCGAAGACAGGCATCATTCAATTTAGTTCGTTTGATCGAGTCTCCTATATATATATATATATACGTGTGTATGTGTGTACAGTGGGGAACTCTTGTTGAGAGCAATTTGCTACGCACTTTAGGGATAGTGCATTTCTTACCCGTTTTATTCAATGGAATTACTGTGTGTACATTGTTTTTTGAATACTATTCAGTACGCGTAAGCGTTTAGTGCACAGCACAACACTTTTTCGTTGTATTTGCAACGTTTTCATGGACTTTTCACACAATTTTTCTCGACCAGCACAATTAAAACTACATACACGCAAAAAAAATGGTCGAAGACACAGGAACCAGCTATTAATGCTATCGATAAGTTTCTTTACGAGTATCGAGCTAGTTCTTTGCTGCCACAGTTGCCACATAGAGACGCGCGCCAAATGGTAGACGAGTAGTGTGAGGTGGCAACGCTAGTTGATGTTAACTAAACAGTAGTCTGTAAGGTGGGGGCAGTCCGTTCTGTTAAGTCAAAACTCGCTCAACATGCAGGCTGAAAAAAACAGCAAATGTGCTCATTTTCATTAATTGATCACAAATAGTATATAAATTAAAACAAAATTAAATGGTAATAAACCAAATATTCGACACGACAGCACATCAATACCAAATCAGCATATGTGAAAACAGTGAAAGCACCAGAACAGAACGCTTTGTGAGTGCGTGCGAGTGTGTGGCTTACGAGTGCGTGTCAGTATGTGTGAGCGTGAGTGTTGACAAAAAAAATGAAAAAATATATATATGTATATATTGCTGCAAAATCAAAACAGGAAGTGCATACAAGATAAATGCATGGAAACAAATATTAGTGAAAACAGATAGTTGTAAAGAATATGCTTCTAAACACTGTCTAAAAACAGAATTTAACGAAATTCATGTGGGGGCGTTTTTTTTTTATTTGTTGAGCAACTTTCTGTGTTATTTTGTTGTTGTTTTCAAGTTGATGCCGCTTCAGGGACGCTTTAAATATTATTGAATATCACGTCATTTGGTAACGCTCGCGCGCACTCGCTCTCTCACTCACACTCTCTCTGTTGGTTTTGTTGTTGCACATTTTAAAAGCAAAACTCACACGCACACACACACTCACATGCAACAAACTTTTTTGCAGTGAAATCGAAGACTTGCATTTAAATGAATGTACAAGACTTACTGTTGATTGCTGTGAGTGAGTGTTGTATATGTTTATATGATTGTGTGAGTTTTTGTACGTGTATATGTGCGCTTTGGAGTTCGTTTTCATATGTTAATGCATGCTCATAATGTTCGCTTTTATCTTAAAAAAAAAATAAAAATAAAAAGTTTCGCGCTATCGCCGAACAGCAGCAGCCGCTCCCATTCAACATTCTTGCCAAGCACACACAAACACTAAACGGAGCCACAGCGGAGAATAAAAACAACAACAAAAGCCACAGCAATAACAACAAGAACAGAAACAAAAACAGCAGCATCAACAGCAGCACTTGGATGCCTATTGCTTGCCCACGCCCACAATGACAGCCGCTCCGCCCGCCCACGATAATGGCGAGCAGAACCACCAACAACAACAGCAGCAGTACGCATTAGTCAAACGCGCCGAAGACGAACGTGAGGATATTTTCAAGCGCTATGAGCTGGGCCTGGATCCCCATAACGTCGTCGACTCCTGGGAGAATCCCACATTTGAAATCTATCACATAACAGACAAGTAAGTAAGGATGGACTTTGTTTTCCTTTGTTTCAAGCGATTAGCGGCTGTGTGTGTGGTTGTGAGCTGACTAATGCATAAATAACTGTTAATCGCAACAATACAAACATGTGCCAACAATAGGAGGTAGAGGTATTTAAGAACAGCCAAAGAAGACTTAAAAAAAGAAAGTATATAGGCATATTCCGAATTTAGAATAATCTCTTATTGGCCACATTAAATGTGAGTTTGGCTGACGCATTTTCATATCTCTCGAGCATAAGTTAATGGAATGTATGACATTCTATTGCTACTTTCTTTATATATAATTTGTCGTGATATCTTATCAGGTAGCAGCAGCAATTGTTTAATCTAATACATAATAACCGCTAATCGCGAACAATGTAATCAAATCTTTTCGAAGTGTTTATTAGAGAGAACTGTTTATCCACTTTGAGTAGCCAGCATATAATCAGATCTAAATGTAAATAAACCCAGGCTCTCCATATCTATGTTGGCTCAACATTTTCATGTCTTATGTGCATTAAAGAAAGTTAGTTCAGTTAGGAATTTGTGCACCTGATGAAATCGTTTGTCTACTGCTATCTTATCAGCAATGGCAATTGTCAGCGTTAACGTGTATTTAATGTATCTTGTTTTTAGATACGGCTTCATGCACGATTCCCGCCTGCCATCGTCTCGCGACTCCCAGGAGGTGCAGCGCACGAAGATCGAACTGGAGCGTGATAAAAAATGGGTCAAAATGCTGAATCACTGGCCTCCGCCACAGGACAAGCTACACAAGCGGGTCTACAAGGGAATACCGGATCGGATGCGTTGGCCGGCTTGGAAGCAATTGCTCAATGTGCAGCAGTCCATGGACAACAATGTGGGCGTGTACGCTCGCATGCTGCAGATGGCCAAAGAGAATGCAACTGAGACGCGGCAAATCGACGCGGACGTCAATCGTCAGTTTCGTGACAACCTGGCCTATCGGGAGAGATATAGCGTGAAGCAATGCTCACTGTTTAACGTGCTGAACGCCTACAGCATTTACAACTCCGAGCTGGGCTATTGCCAGGGCATGGCGTGTGTTGCGGGTGTCTTGCTGCTGTACATGCAGGAGGAGGAGGCATTCTGGGCACTCAACACGCTAATCACAGATCGCAAATATGGCATGCACGGCCTGTTTATTGAGGGCTTTCCAAAGCTGACGCGCTTCATCGAGCATCATGATCGCATTCTGTCGAAGATAATGCGCAAGCTGCATAAACATTTTATGAAACACAATGTGGATGCACTGCTCTATGCCATCAAGTGGTTCTTTGTGGTCTTTGTGGAGCGCGTGAGTAAAATGATGAGTGTGCCAAATTATATTCCGTTAATTTGATCAATATTTTTGTATTTTCAGGTACCATTTAGTTTAAGTTTACGTGTTTGGGATATTTTTCTGCTTGATGGCGATCGTGTTATATTAGCCATGGCCATTACTATACTTTATTTGCACAAGGACGAACTGTTGCGTCTGAAAGATATGGATGGCATTATTGAATATCTGCAAGTGAAGTTGCATAAGAACTTTGGCTATAGTGACGACGATGCCATTCAGGCGCTCGAGCGTGTCATGAAAAAGTTGAAAGATCTGAAACTCGATGTGCCCCCACCAGCGAAAACCAATGAGTTTCCCACACGGCCACTCGGCGTGTTTGTGGCGGCGGATCTCGAGAAGAAAACTGGACGCAGACGTGACTACACCGATACGGAAAAGCAAGTCTTAACAGATGTGATAACAAGGTGCGAACATTTGCGCATTCAATTTCTATACACAGTTGTTAATGTATTCACTTTATTGTTAAATTGATAGGCAAGAACAAAACGCAATTGAAGTACAATCTACGGTGTCCTATGAGACATCTGAGTGCGCAACTGGTGAGTTTTTGTATATATATTGATACCTATTCAATAGCACAACTACTTAACTTGACTTTTCTTATATACACTATATCTAACGCTTGCTTTTCTATTAATTACAAAAATAATAAACCCATTTCTTTAAATCTTTTTATAAACAAACATGACTGTAATTTGTAGTGTCTGTGGTGCAAGCTTTGAAATTAGTTTAAATATTTATTTAAAATCCAATCAAAAGTAAATTATAATATTTTACAACTACAATTTAGTCTTATGATCGTTTTAATTTTGTATACAGTTCCATTAATTGTATTTTTACCAAGCGTTTATCATACGTATTTAGTCTTGTACATCTGTAATGAAATCTCCCCATTTGTTGTATATTATTTGATGTTTGTATATATTTTTTTTTCTTGTCTCTTTTGTTTTAAATGTGCTGGTTAATTTTTATAAGATTCCAAAAGGTTTCAACTTTTGTTTAAGAGAGACAATGTCTACATAAGGGACAGACCTTTAAGAATTTCCTATTAATTTCCAAGGCTGTTTTTTATTAATTGTTTATAATGAACTTCAACCCAAAAATGAATACCAAAAATAGAAAATGTTGCATTGAGTACGCATCGCAAAGTTCGCTGACCCAATTAAGTGGTTGTAATTGGCTAAATTTAACGACCGGACTATGTGATACCCTGTTGTATTCTTTTTGCGGTTCTGGGCTGCGGGTGCGAGTTGTGGTTGTTGTGCTCACTAAAACTAAAAATAATGTATATATAATGATGAATGAATGCAAGATAAACTGCCTATGTGTATATATTTATATTATAAAATTGATTAAACTGAAGCATAAACCGTCGCTTATTAAATATGCGTCACAGTTCACGCGTCATTCGAGATTTATATATATACATGTATAATGTTCCATTTGAATTGCATTTGTCTAACAATGTCCGCTCCATATGTATATCACACGCATTTATTCAAACGCTTCAATTGCAATGTCTACGCGGGATTTTTTCTTGTGGAAACATGTTAAAACCTCTCTGTGTGGCGTCTATCGAATATTTAACTAAACCAAAAACATTCGAAAGAAACAAAAAAACACTGCATAATCTCTATTGTTCGTAGGTGATGCGTATTCAATGAAAACCTATCAGAGTATGACTAGTTTAGCCACCTCGCCGGCAATTAGTAGCTATTCGCTATATAGCAATGGCAATGGCTTTGTGATCACCGGGACCGAAGACAGCCGCAGCCAGAGTGTTAACAATCTCAACTACCATTGGCAGCAGTCGCAGCAGCAGTCCTATGCCTATATGCAGCACATCTCAGCCGATCGTTTATCGCACCAACGGCATAGCTATAGCAGCGATAGCAATAGTCGCAATCGACTCGATCTGGATAAGGCGCTGGAAGCGCTGCAAAGCCAGCAAGTGCAACTGCAGCACGAGAATCATCATCAGCAGCAGCAGCACAGCAAACGAATCCTGGTCGAGAATGGAACTGATAAGCTGACGCAGGAGAACTTAGCCAAAGCAGTCAGGCATCATAATGAGAAAAGCTATGATGTCGATATTGTTAATGATGTTGACGTTGATGTTGATGATGATGATGCGCTGAGCGTGGAGAATACGCGACTGTAGTCTGTTTATTTCATCAATCTACAATCGTACATTTGTCGTAGTTTTTAAGTTGAATTTTGTACTTGAATTTATAAACTTTATTCGATTGATTTGTCGTTGCTCAAATTGAATGCCACTTGATTAGTTACAAATTTACATTAATTAGTAATTAGATTTAATTTCTTTGGCTATCGAAAATTGTTGCTTAGCACACAAATTTGTTAAACGTAAATATTTGTTGTTGTCTAATGTCAACGTTTTGTATTTAGCGTAAATTTCTCAAACACACACGCAACTGATATTATCCTTACATATATATTGAAATCATTCATATATATACTTATTCCAAAAACAAACAAAACTGATAATTCCTAAGATACCAACGATTCCAGCAATACGTACAACGAGTTTCAATGCGCAACCTAACTAAAACCACTTAACCTAAACTATTAACTACTCTATACACGTATTTATTAATGCCAACAAATCTGATATATACCCTATATACACAAATGAAGTCTATCTACACATATATTAAAATGTAACTGCATTTTTAAATTATGTTTCTGCTTAAATTAAGTTTGCATTTATACATCATTTCATTTGCTACTTAAAACACACAGAACGCCAAATTCAGATTGTAGCTCTAGATAAAAACATGAAATAGACATATATATACAAATGTATGTATATATATATTTAACTAAAATAAATATATATGATTTTTGTACTGAAGCAAATTTTCATTTCTTATTGCCAGTTTATGTTTTTATTGCACTTTGCATGTCCTTTGAATCTAGACAAACTCTATTGCAGCTTATAATTGATAATAAATTAAAATACGAATCATTTTTATTTTGCACAACATACACTAACAAACTATTTAACAACCAATTCGCAATCCAAACTAAATGTTAAATTGTTTTTTTTTAACAAAAAAAAAAAACTGAAAATAAAATAAAAAAATCTTCAATCTACATTGGAAAACGCAACAATTGGAAAACAACGAACTACTTCTAAACATATTGGCAAACGTTACTATATCACTCTCTTTCTATAAAAACAAAATCAAACCCAAAACGAATACATAAACTATTAGTTACGCTTACTGTACCCGAGGACTCGCACTCAATTCGAAGTTCGCTTGCAGGTACTTCAGTTGCCTCTCACGGCTCATCGGAAACCATGTCGCTGGAGGACAATAAGTAAAGTCTTTGCATTTACTCAATTTTGGATTCTCAATTAATATGTTAATGATTGAAACATTCGTTTATTGCAGCATTCACTTGAAAACCGCCAATATGCTGCAAAATGCACCGCAACGTGAAATGCTGCTGGGCACCTGACGTCAGCTGCCGCCGGCATCTCAAGCGATGTCCGCCGCGGCAGCAGCAACAAACACTAAAACAGCAGCAGCATCACCAACAGCAACTACAACAACCACTACAACAAACACTGCTACAACTGCAACAAGCAATGCAACCACTAGAACAAACACTGCAACACCGCCACCCGTGCCGCCGCGTTCGCCGCTGGCGCTGGGCTGATTAGCAGCCAGGACGACGTCAACGACAACATCGACACCGGTTAGAGTGCCATACTTAACCGTTAAGACATTCTAATTGTGTTCCACGTCCAGTCATCGTCGTTCTTGCATAGTTTTTAAGCTTTGTCGCCTTGCCACAGAAAACTGATATTTAAATGTAATGTAAAACGCAAGCCAAAAACAAGTTTCTCAAATTTCTAGTTCGGTTTATTAACAAAATTGTTCGCAGTCAATCAATTAATCGGCAATTTGTATGTATATAAACATATATATATGCCTATAGATTTTGTATATAGATACTTAACAGAGTGTGCTTGCAAAGAAATTGCACAGAGCCAAAAAACAACTGACAAGGGCCAAGCTCACAATCAATAAAAAATATAAAATAATCTACCGCAAGAAAAGCAATCGAGAAATAAATGCAGATATTTCTTGTAGCAAGAGCAACATGTATTTAATACAAAATAAACTAAAGAGAATATGAAATTATAGAGCTATTATAGGCATGTTGTAAATTGTATATATAAACCCAAACAAAATACAAAGCAACGTTAAACAATATATATATATATATATATATATATATATATATATATATATATATATAAACAACATTAAAAAGTTACGTCCATGCTACCAAATATTAGCAAGTGAGCAAGTTGATATATATACATATATTGATAATATATATATACAACAAGAGCAAACGAATGATTATGATTATAATTATAATTATCTACATAATATATCTATGTATTGTTTTGTATGCCCAACTATATATATACATATTAAATTTAAGTAATTTATATATTTGAAAAACAAGTGGAAAAACAACTAAGTACATGCGTAAATTAAGTTTAGTGCGCACTGAACTTTATGTTCGTCTTATTAGCAGTTTACATTTCTCAGAATAAGTTTATTTTAACTTTATTTAAGTTACAAGTTCATTGTAAATTAAATTTTTGAAGTGCGTTTCAAACATAAATACGATTTGTTTAGCAAATATTCATAGGCTTAAGATTCGGCATCGATTTTAATTTTGCCGCCCTTTTCGAATATGTTGCCCAGATCCTTAAGGGATACGTCAGCAGTGCCTCGGGGCAGTGGCTGCGGCTGATTGGGCCCCGGCTTCCAGCCCACCAGGTAGATAATTTGAAATGTCGCTGGGACGCCTTCCTCGTTCGGTTTGCCGTAGAGCTCCTTGTAAATAGCACTCGCTGCCATTAAAGTTTCGCGACTTAGATGGGCGGGTCTATTGAAGGCGGCATTGTTCTCGGCCATGCCCTTCAGATCCCACATCAGCTCAAACATGCTGGGATAGCCGATGACTATCTCGTCCGTATCTATGGTTAACATCGTAAAACCGGCTCGATTGAGCAACGAGCCTATATCACGTATTTGAGTAAAGGGCGAAACGTGAGGAGCGATTCCGCCCTTTCTCTCCAGCTCCGCCAGCTGCAACGAGGAACGCAACTCGTACAACGTGTCACCACCAAATAGCGAAGCAATAAACACGCCATCCGGCTTTAAGCTACGTTTAATACGCGCAAAGCAGCCAGGCAAATCGTTGACCCAGTGCAGACTCAAGCTAGATATTATCAAGTCCATGGAGTTCTCTTCAAACTACACGGATAACAAATTATAAAAACAATAGTTTAATGCATAAATTTCATTCGTTTACCCACATCCAGTTGCTCCTCGTCTTGCAGTAATTTGCTCATTCGAAGCCCTGGTGTGCCCTGCGCCTGTTCCAGCATGGAGGCACTTGTGTCGGTCAAGGTCAGGTGCTCCACACACTCGGCGAGGATGTGCTTTGATATATAACCACGGTTGCAGCCTATATCGGCAGCGGTTTTGAATTCGCGCTTTATGTCAAACACACGATCCGATAAACGGAAGCCCACCTCCTCCTTAAGATAATCATATAGCGCCACATCTTGGCTGTTGGGAAATAAATTGCTATAAAAGAACTCGATGAAACTTTGTTGAGTATCTTACTTAAGTGCCGCTCTTTCTTTTTGTAGTCGTTTTGCATTTCTGTCGAAAATATTCATGTGCGATGGCTGCATCGAAAGGCAGCGCATTGTGCCATAATTGTTTGTTAAATGTTTCGCGCACGTTTTGAGCATTATTGAATAATATTGTGCCGTAATGCCGGCAGCAGCTAAGAAAACAATACTATAGGGAAACAGCTGTGTTTATGTGGGGTCCATGACATAAAGTCGGTATATAATAATATTTGATATAATTAAATTTTACTTTTTGTTTACTTTGTGCACTTTATGGTTTACGTTGTTACATATGCATTTGTAATTATTTATATTTCTTTGCACAGTGTTGAATCACTATATTTTATTTTTATCGTCGTCCCATAAAATCAGCTGATAAATTGCACGCCAGGTACGCTGTTCATATAAGTTGGGGATGGTGAGTGTGGTATATACTAATTTATTTATAAGCATATATATTTTATCTGATTTAAAGTTTGTCTGTGTAGAGATAAATAAATTAATTTAAGAGCAAAAGTAAATCGTCATTTGCTTGCACTAATACACGGACTGGCAAGCCAGTCAGTGCTGCAAATGACGTTTGACGTTGTGCAACACTGCTTAGTTACGTTTTGGCGCGAAACGCTTAGGAAACGAAGGTCGAGGCTGAACCAAATCTCGGATATAAATAATAATACAAAAATGAGTTTTACGCGCAGTTCACTGCGTTATGCGCACACTAATGGGTACACTGGACTATTGTACACGCCTAAAGGTGATTTCATGATCACGTGCGGCACTGATGGCGATATACGCCACTGGACCTGCATCAGCGACGATGATCCCCGTTCCACCTGTTTGGGCGAGTTTGTTATGTGCATTGCGCACACGGGAAGCCGACTGCTGGCCTCCACAGACCGCAACACGGTACACGCATATACATTTCCCGACATGGACAGCGATGGCATACTCATGCGTTTCACCGCACCTGTTACGTGTCTACGAGTCAGTGGTTCCTTTACAGCTGCAGGCAGCGAGGATACACATATAAAAGTGCTGAAGGGTGACAATGCTGGAGCTGAGACTACGCTGGAGGGGCACAAGGGACCTGTATTAGCTCTCGATCTGTATGCTGAGCGACATCTGTTGGCTTCGGTGGCCGGAGACGGTTTGCTTAAGGTCTGGCAGTTTGAGACGGGCGAGGAGCTGAAGAGTATATCAGGATTACCGCGAGTAAATAGCTTTGAAAGCGCTAGCCTGTTCGGGACGCCTAGCTTTGAGCCACAGCGCGGTGAACAGTTGGCCTATGCGCTAGACAAGGAGATAATTGTGCTCAATACTTCAAACTGGGAGGTGGCCTATAAGCTTCAGGATGATCGTGTCTCTAGCAACTACAGTTGCTGCCAATTCTCGCCGAACGGAGAGCGTTTGGCAGCGGGCACCACTAGTGGGGAGCTCAGCATATTCGATGTGGTGCGCCGAAAGGCATTGTCGGTGGAAGCACCTCCCAGCGACTGCAAATCCATCACGTGCCTCGCCTGGAATCCAGCTATTGCTGATGAGCTGGCCTTTTGCGATGCTACTGGACAATTGGGCACCATATTTCTGGGCGAAGAAGAGACACGAAGCGGATTAGATGGTGAGCTAGAGGAGGAGCAGGATGAGTTGCTCACTGGCACTGGATTTGAATTTGAGGGTGGAGACGATGAGGATATGGCGGAACCTGATGACGGCGATGGAGTTAGCCTGGAGCAGCTGAAACGTAAAGTGATGAGCAAATCGGGGTATATGCCAGATGAAATAGACGACGAGCAGTCGAAGCACTCCATAGCCAGCAGCTCCACTGTTCCCCCTGTTCCCCAGCTGAAGCTCTTCAAGCAGCAAGCTCCATTTCAGCCAGGCGCCACACCAGTTGATTTGGAACATCACTATTTGGCTTGGAACGAAGTGGGTATTGTGACAGCGCATACCGAGCCAAGCGGTGACGGAGCTATCGATGTGGAATTCCACGATGCAAGCGTGCATCATGCGCTGCACCTGAGCAACAACTACAACCAACATAACCTGGCCAGTCTCAGTCGTAGCGCCTTGGCTTTGGCTTCCACGGAAAGCAGCAAGCTGGTTGTCATTGCCTTGGCCGCAGCTGGCAACAAAGAGTGGTCGCTGAGTCTGCCGGACTGCGAAAGCGTGGAGGCGCTGGTGGCCACCAGTCAGCTGATTGCCGTGGCCACCAGTAATCACTTTCTGCGCCTTTTTACCGTAATGGGGACGCAGCGCGAGGTGCTGAGCCTGCCTGGACAGGTGGTCGCATTGGCCGGACATGAGAATAGCGTGATGTGCGTTTATCATGCCGCCGGCTGCAGCCAGAGTCAACAGCATTTGGCTGCCATGCTGGTTAATGTGAGTGGCTTGAGCCTGCGCGTGGAGCAACTTGTGTTGCCTTTGACACCGGGACGACAACTGAACTGGCTTGGATTTTCGGATGTGGGCTCGCCCTGCTTTGCGGATAATATGGGTCTGGTGCAGCTATATCGTCGTGCCAGCAATGCCTGGTTCCCCATCTGCGACACCCTAAAACAGAGCTCCAGTGTGTCTAATAACTACTTCATAGTTGCTCTCTCAGAGCGCAGACAGATTATTGAGGCTGTGCTCTGTCGCGGCAGCTCCTATCCCATGACTAATCCACGTCCTATGCTGCAGGAGCTGCGCATGCAGCTGCCGCTCTGTGACATTGAGCTGGAGAAATCGGAGCTGGAGGACACGCTATTGAGAGCCAGCTTGATGCAGTGGGAAGGCGCTGAGAAGATACAGAAGGAGACGGCCATAAAGCTGTTTGCTTTGGCCTGCAGTAGCGAGTGTGAGACGCGGGCACGTGAGCTAATCGAGTCTATTGCCTGCACAGAGCTGCTCCAGCTAGCTGTTAAATATGCTTCGAAACGAGGACGCATTCACCTCTCAGATAGACTATGCGAGCTGCTGCCGCAACTGGAGGCAGTTCAGGAAGCGCGCAAGCACCAGCAGCTACTTGGCGCCAACGGTATTGCGGCCACCATTGTTCTGCCGATGGCTCCAGTGCAGACTACAACGCCGAAATTAGCGCCTAAGGCTATGGAACTGAGTGCCTCGAAGCGGGGAGCCTTAAAGCGTTTCTCCAATTCTCCAAATTTATTTAAGGCTGCTGCTGCAGGAGCATCTCGTCCGGCAACGCCAGATGTAACCACAGCCCTGGATACACAGGAGAATTTATTTGGTGAGTCAGAGTCGCAGGCAAGCGACTGCAAGGATGGAGAGCAACGTTCGCCCCTGAATTCCGTTAATCCGTTTGCTATGAAACGCAAGCTCGTTGATACGGGAGTCATATTTGGCTCCGAGAAGCTGAAACTGGCCAAAAAATAAATGATTTTATTTATAAACTTTTTTACTAGTTATGTAAGATTGATTAACTTTACAAATAAATATAAACCGTTTTCATCTTAAGATACGAAATTGATTTGTGCAGTGAGACCTGGTCTGCTCGAGAAAATACTGTTCATCGGATTAGTTAGCAATGCACAGGCTGGTCACACTACAGCGCTTGTTTAGCCTGTTGATAGCTGTTGCTTAACAAAGACCAATTTAGTTTAAAGTCGGTTCTTCCCGTTACAGTTGTGTGAGCTCTCAGGGTGGTCCTTATCCACAGATAGGTGGTTTTACCCACAAGTTGTGTACGTGTCTACCAAGTTATTTCACAACCTGAACGCATTTTAGATCACACTCACATTTTGAATTGAGTTATATTTTAAATCGTGTTACACGCAACATTTTAATACCTACAAAAAAAAAAAACAGACAAAAATACATATATACAATACATTTTAAGAAGGCGTGGCATGTTTTTATCGCAATCAAAAATTCGCAGTGGTAAGTGTATGCATATGTATATATATGCGTTGTATATGCATATGTGTGTACGTACATAAGCATGTACAATTGTTTCTGGTTATGTATGGCAACAAGAGCATATTGCCGTTATTAACCGTTACATGAGCGCGCGCGCATATATCCCAGAATCCATCTCTCGCACACATATACACACAGACGCACACTTAATCAGCCGAGCACAACGCTCACTTGCAAGAGCGTGAGTGAATCAGCATCAGCATCTTCGATTTCTGTTAACAGCTACCAGATCAATATCGAATCGTAATTCTAAGCTCATGTGCATATACGTGTGTACATACATATATAAGAGCTCTGATAGCTGCAGTTTTGCCATTTACCGTTGAACCATTGCGGTGCGCAGGTTGTTCTTTGTTCAGTGCCAAAACAAATGTTCGCGAAATATTGCAATCTCGTTAGTGTGTGTTTGTGTGTGTATGCGATCGTCGAGCTGTGTACTCAAACAAAATCCGTATTTAATTACAGTTTAGAAACCAGAATCCAGAGTGCTATCAATTCTTTTTATTTTTTGGCACTGCTACTGTGAGTCAGTGTGCACTAGTGTGGGTGTGCGTGTGCAGTGTGTGTGTGTGTGTGTGTGTAAGAGATCGTGCGCGTCTGTGCGTGCTTGTAAGTAGTGCAAATCATCTTCGTCCCTTTGTACGTATTTACTATGACAAAAAATAAAATTCAAAAAAAGGCCAATGGCCAAAAGAAGGCGATCCCTGTCAATAGATTAAAAATAGTAACAAATACAGCAACAATGCCACCTTCCATTTTGACGCCGCCAGCGACGCCGCCGTCAACATCATTTGTAAACTTAAACAACAAAAACTTAACAGCCAACAACCACAACAGCAACAATGCTGATTTCCAAGCCACACAGCAACGCAAGCCATGGGGTAAGTGCATTAACTACTATGCTTTATTGTACTATTTTTTAACTCTGCATTCAATTAATTTCTTAAAAAAAAAAAAAATAACCTTAGAGCGCGAGTTAATTGGCTCCTTTCTGCTAAAAATGGCTGAGATCCAGGTGGTGAGCGCGCGTAACAGTTGGTTCGTGGATAAACGAACGCTGCGAAGGGAATTCGAAAAGCATCTGCTACGGGAGCCCAATAGCACAGAGCTGCACGTTAAACTCTCCGTAAATGGGGCTTATAATGTAAGTAGACAAGTGCTACATATATTCTTCGTGGGTGGTCTGTGAAAATTATATTCTCCTGTTTCGAAAATTACATAAAAAAGATACAGTCAACAGTTAATATAATGAACTAAATTATTGATAAAAAATATTAACCGATAATAATTTTGAATTTCGAAGATTTACAGACCACCGTTAAATACATACATATAACAAAGTAGCAGTCCACAGTCGATATAGTGAATTTCATTTTTAGTTGCTATCCATAGACTATCTATATAGACTCATTCATGTAGCTTGTTAATATTAATTTCTTACTTGACAAATCTTGCATTAAAAAGTTAGGATCTCTCTAATTTGCTCTATAATTAATATTAGTTGAGATCAGTTAATGACTAGAGTTTTTTTTAGTTTCATATGGCTTATTATTCTGTATGCACACTGTACTAAGAACATTCATATCTATTTGTGCTTTCTTTGTTATTCAAACAATCACTTTCTTTTTTTTTTTTTGCAAATCTTTCAATTTTCTATACCTAACTTGCTTTATCAACTCAACCCAGCTCTCTATCTCTCTCTACAACCGATCGTAGATGTGAAAATCGGTTAGTCATATGTTTGCAGGCAGCTCTCTGGGTTTTGCCAGACAAAACTGTAATCTATAGTCGCCTCTCTTAGTTGTATTTTTTAAATTTGTGTATAGTAAATGTTCAGCCATGTGCGCTAAGCCGGTTCTACATTCTATTGTTATTGCTATATAAATATACATATGATTTGTATACATGTATAACTACACATGGGTATATGTATGTATATATGAACAGATATGTACGTCTTAATTATATTTTGTTATAGATGCATGCAATTTGTGTTAACGTGCCAAATGGAAATTAGTTCTGCTACTATAAATATATACATACATCAATATATTGTTTCCCAATATGTCTTCATTTATTGTTCCGTAAAAATGATAATTCAGGATATACTGGTTGTATACAACAGACAGATTTCGTTATCTACATACATACATACATATGTAATTATGCATATGTATGTATCATCGACAAGCTCAATGAATCTAGTCTGATTGACCTATCCGGCTATCCCATACCCAAGTTAGTGTTGCTTGAATGAATTTATTTAAAATTATATCTTAGCTATTCATCAAGTAAAAATCCCAAATAAAATTTGGGCGAAACCCACCTAAATTTACTTTTGTATATAAAATTCATCTGCTCTATTCGTGGGATTCCTCTTTCTAGATACACATTAAAGCTTAGAACAGTCATCAATAATAGTGTGTATTATTTATTTATTTTTAGATCGGCTCACTGCTGCAGCGTACAAACTTCTTGATGAATACTCCGCGCGGCGATTCCAACTACCGCATCAAGAGTGTAGCTCTAATGGAGTTTCGAAGGGAGAAATATAATGCCATCGACGAGAAGCAGCGACAAACTGATTTTGCTGCTGTCAGCAATGTGACGGATGCTACGCAAGATGGTCCCATCGCCCAAAGTAAGCTATACCCATACGTTTTGATCCTTCCGCTTGATTATTGATTTTTTATGGGATACTCTATGTGGGGTGTCTTGTTTTTCTTCTCAGAATATGTGCTGGATGAGGAGGCCGAGTCAATTCCATTGAAATATCAAAAGACGCAAAAGCAACATCGCGATTTGGACTTTGAATTAAGTTCGATGGGTTGCTACATTTGTCAATGCAACTTTGATAGCATTGAGAAGTATGAGGAACACATCGAATACCATGGTGATGAGTCGGACTTTGAGTCGTTGCAGAAAATGACAAAATAGTAAGTGTTATACAGATAATCTAAGTAGAATGTATATAAGAAAGCAGTCGTATCTGTGTTATATATATATTATTTACAATTTCTTAACTGAAACAATAGTATACTATATATAAATGATGTATGTAGAATGTTACCTGATAGCAAACCATAGTTATAAACAATCTATATTATATGTTTAATAGTTGTTGAGCTGTTGTTATCAGGTCACATTCTATAGAGAATGTGTGTGCGCTTAAGCTCATTTATATTACTCATTTCTCATTTACTCGTTTCAATTGCTTTAATCTGTTTGCGAACTTGCAATTTGTTATTATTTTAAAATACTTCACAATTTATGCCTATGTAGTTATTGGCTTGTATTTTTGTTTACTTATAAAGAGATTGTTACTGTTTCTAACACTATCTCTCTCTCTCTCTCTCTCTCTCTCTCTATCACTCTACTTTTAGTAGCCAGCCAATGCTGAAGCTTTCGTATAGAACCTGCGTAGATAGTCATTATTTTGGTTTTACGCTGGAGACGCAGCTAAAGGATATCGTGATTGAGAAATTTACCATTGTGCAGTCGCGTCAGTTTTATTACGTCTACAACAATCGATTGCCATTGGAGGTGACCGAAAGTGGGCAACTGATCTTCTTTGTCGACTCGCACGTCTTCACGATACTGCGTGAACAGCCGATTGTAATTGGATACAGTCAGCTGGTCAATGGGCAGCGCCATCATTATGTGGAACAGCACCACTTTATGCGTACCGATGCATTGCCTAAGGCCAGCTTCGATGTGAATCCCTATCGGCTGTCCAGCAAGAAGCTGTTTCGTGGCGGTCGGCTAGAGCCGGCTATACCACCAAAGCCCGTGGTTACCGCACTGAAACATAATGCGGAGGATGCCCAAGCTCGATTGTCTGAATACAACAAGGATTATCGAAACTTTTGTGAATTGGGGGAGCTCACGCAAAGCAATATTTATGAGACGCTGCGCACCCTTCTCCAAGTGGAGGATATTGAGCGGCTGCAGTGCTATGTTGCCCTTAAGCAATCCAAAATGGAGCTGCATCAGTTCGGCAAAGAGTTGTCCGTTAAATTGCAGCCAAATTCCAGGAACTTGAGTGCCGAGGATATTCTCTCGCCTGGCGATGATGTCCTTATCATCAACGAGCGTTGCACGATTACTCCGTCAGAGACGGGCAAAGCGAACAGCATCAGACAGCTTTTGGATAATAATGGCCTTATATTGGAATTAGCACTCAAAGATTTCGATGCGCTCATTCAATGGGGTCAGAAGGTCAACGAACAGTTTGGCCTACCCGAAAAGGATCGTCGTGAGCCCCGCGTCTATTTTGCTCGCATCCTGGGCGTCTCGACCCAACGCGTCAATATCACCTGCGATCGTCATTTGCTAGACAACACTACGTATACGCTGCTCTTTCGACCCGTGCGAGCCGTTCTCCGATATCAATATCGGGCTCTAGGTCAGTTAAAGCTCAGCAATCCAGAGCACGTGGACCGTTTGCTGTTCCCACCTTCGATTATGCGACAACCGGTAGCCAGCGGCGCTTTGTGCTTGTATAATGAGAATATTGGACATAATCCGGAGCAACAGCAGGCGGTGCAGCAAATTACATTTTGTGATAAGCTGCCGGCTCCTTACATTATCGTTGGGCCGCCCGGTACTGGCAAAACGGCTACAATTTGTGAGGCCATCTACCAGCTGTATGTGCGTCGACCAGAGACCCATATCCTGGTCCTGGCCGGCTCCAATACGGCCTGCGATGAGATCGCATTGCGTCTACTGCGCTCCATATCGAAGGTGCCAAGTCAAGCGCGTCCTCTGACGCGCATCTTTGCCGCCAGCTGCGATAGACGCATCGATAATATTGATGACTTGCTGTTGGAGTATTCGAATATGTACGCCCTACACTTTTACCCGGACGTGCAGGCGGTGCACGAATATCGAATTGTGGTGTGCACCCTTAGTCTGGCGGGCAAACTTTCGACGGGCGGCTTCGGTCGTGATGAAGACAAACGCAGCGTATTCACACATGTTTTCGTCGATGAGGCTGCTGCCTCTACCGAAGCGGAGGTGCTAATGGGCATTACCTGTACCGTTGCCCCAGCAACAAATCTTATTTTATCTGGCGATCATAAGCAGCTGGGTCCGGTACTGCAATCGCAGCGTGCCGGCGATTGGGGTCTGGGCGTATCTCTATTCGAGCGTCTACTCCAGCGCGAATGCTACCGGTTGGGCGAGAACGGTGATTACAACGCCGTTGTACAGACACGACTGCGGCGTAACTATCGTTCCCATCCCGAAATTGTTAAGCTCTACAGTGATCTCTACTACAACAGCGAACTGACATCGGAGGCGGAAATCGGTAAGTCTATCTGACCGGACTAACTATTAGTGTAGTGCCGGTAATAGTTTCGATTGTTTATAAAATCCTTGTTAAAGGATATTAAAGCTAGCTGATAGCAAACAATTCTTAGTGATCGTCTTTAGTCCTTAACTCTTTCACGTGCTCGAATACTTTTATATTAACAAAATATATTTGCTTTTGTTTTTTTTTTTTAGAAAACGTTTGCATGGCTAGAAATTGGTTTCACTCGCCCAACGAACATTTCCCTATATTGTTTCATTCGGTTTTTGGCACGACGATGAATTCGCAAAGCTCGCTGAGGTATGCTTCTCTCGATTTGAGCTAGTTCCTATATAAATAATCGCTTTCTTCTGCTTGACAGTCTGTGCAACAATAAGGAAATCGATGCAGTTATGGACTATGTGAAAGATCTAATGTACTTTGGCATCAATGGTGATAAATTGGCCCAAACGGATATTGGCATCATATCGCCATATAAGAATCAGTACCAGCGCATCCAGGAGCAGCTCAACATGCGCAACTGGCATCAAATTGATTGTGGCTCGGTTGAACTGTTTCAGGGCAAGGAGAAGCAAATAATAATTGTTTCCTTTGTGCGCTCATTCACCGAAAAATTAGGATTTCTTAATAATAGTCGAGTGAGTTTGAATTTGACTATGATTACTATAGGAACATTATTAGATGTTGATAAATTTTGGATCATTTTCAGCGTTTGAACGTTTTGCTATCACGTCCCATGTCTTTGCTTATCCTAATTGGTAATCCGCGCACGCTAAGCAAGAATCAGGAATTTCGTCATATTATCGACATGTGCAGGGATCGAAAAACGCTCGTCGGCTCGCCCTATTATCCGGATGATAATAAGATGAATGAGGCGAACGGCGGTGTGGCTCAAACAGTTAATCCGACGCGTTCTGACTTCCATCCGAACAACAATCATAATACCAATAGCAAAAAAAATAATCTTAATTATCGGCAGCAGCAACAAACGGACGAAACAGCTGAAGACACGCTGGCACATTCATTCAAGCGAAGTAATAATAATCGTTGTCATAATTATCAATATCACCAAAGAAACCAAAGAAATCGTGATAGTGATCATAAATGCCTATATACAAATGCATATGCAGGATCTTTAGCATTTCGAATGATCCCATAATAGTACATATCTATATACATATATATATATGGATATATATATGTGTGTATATATAAGTATAGTATATATTTATATATAGATATGTATTTATGGATTGAAAACGAGTTGAATCGACCCAAAAATTCACAGATCTAAATTGTGTCAATAGCATGCGTTTTAGAAGTTTTCAAGATCGGCGTAAACAATTCCATTCCACATCTAACATCACATTCCACAAATCCTTTATAATATAATATATGTGTACATGTATATATGTATAAATATATATATATATAATTTTTTGATATATATGTATATATGCACATAGAGATATATGCATTCGCAATATATTGCACCGGGATTCGGTTGTTGGCGTAAAGCACCAAGCGATTCCGATAATGGGGAGCTATTGCAGTTCTTGCAGTCCATGTTAATAATAAATTGGCATACGCATCTTTTGATCATGCACGTGATATATGCTCCTTTGGCTAATTCATTTTCGCACTTATCCTGCTTATCACGTTCATAGCGTTCACGTATCTCGGGTTGTTTCTTTTCTTTCTTTTGGTGAACGACGAAATGTGTAAATCATACCTCTAAATGTATCAATTTTCTTCTATTTTTTTATTCAGCTAATGTACGCAGTAAGCCCTTGTCGGCGGCTACAAAGATTGGCTACAATAAAGCCGAGTTGCTGTCAATGGGCGCCCAGGCGACTCAGCAGCACAAAAAATCGGATCTGGACCAGCTGTTCGATGAGCTACCCAGCGTGCCGCGTTATGTGGACAATGAGTCCGAAACCGTGCGCTCCATTCGAGCAGACATGCAGCGTATGTCTATTAGCCGTCCGCCCACTGCGACTGCTACCAGTAAACCAGCGACAAAGGCTGCCCAACCAATACAACTGACTAAAACACCAACACGTACCGAAACGGCACGGCCATCTACTGATGGTAAATATGTGGTCGGCGTTGAGGCGATCGATGTGGCATTCGCACCTAGTGCACCACCGGGTAGTCCAAGTCTGTCGCATTGCAATCAGTATAGCTACATACCATCGGTAAATTCGCACTTCGAGTCTGTCCGACTACCAATGGAGTACACATCTCCGCCGCCATTCTTCGACCAAGGACGCTCTCCGCCTTATTATGATTGGGCTAATGGAGCTCCACGATCGCAGCCACAGCCGCAGCCCAAGGAGAAGAAGAAAAGCACTTGTGTTATATCATAATTGCATATATATATTAAGATTATGTTGTTTTTTCATGAAATAACATAGCTACGAGGACTACACAGGACAATCGAGTTCCTGAGTTATCCTCTTTAGACTTTTGCTGTATGTCGCATGCTGCAATCGACTGCATACTGTCGGTCAGTCTGCATCAGTTGCAACATATTTCATGCAGCAAAAACTTAAAACGAATTTTCAGTATATAAACAGCAAATTCGCATTGGATGGATTAACAGTATTAATGGCGTTGTGAATGCCCACTGTTAATTTGTCAGTTGCGATTTTGTGTGAGTATATAGTGCTTTTACATATATATATATATATGTATATGTACATGGGCATGAATCCCAATGAATTTCATCCATGTACATATTCACAAAAGACAAAGCTAATTTGCTTAACAAATTGATTCTTTTTCGATATTTATAATTTGAAATTTTAAAATAAAGAATTGTGTGTGGCTCATTTTGCGCTCTATTGCCAAACTAATTCATCCCTTTAAGAATGAAAGGATAAGATACAAGATTGCAACATTAAAGTATATCAGAACTATCCGATAATAACCGACATTTATAATTAACCATTTCGTATTTTTAATGTAAGAAAGATGGAAAGAAATCTGCTCTATGTTACCCGAAATCTGTAATAAACTATATTTTTTGAGCAAACCAAGATGTAATCTATTTTTATGAGCATGTAAATGGAATGTATGTATGATACAACAATGATAGATTATTTGTTGTAATTGAAGCTAATAGTGTGATGTACATGTATATCTTAAGTATGATTGTTCTAAATATAAACAGATTCAGGATCAGAAAAGTGTAAAATGCTTATGCATAAGAGCATACGAAAGGCTCGTAACTATATTACATTATCCAGTTTTGTGAAATAGATCACATGTAAAAAACGAAGCTGGCTTTGCGAAAGTAAATGCTTCAAAACTCAGATAATTTTATTTCGTTGCAAAGGAGCCACATAACATTTTTTTTTTTAAATACTGTATACATGGTTCGAGGAAATCGAGTAAATTCACGTAGCTCTTAAAATTATAATAAAGTGAAGCAATTGCTAGATTATTCAAGGAATCCGCAAAGATTGTGCGCCTAACGATCGACATTCACATTTGCAATATGACTGCGCGCGGTAAATTGGCCACGCCCACTGCAATGTCCACGCCCATGGCCATGGCCCAACCGAGATTGAATTACAATCGGACCACAAATGAGACGTTGCGTGGCACCAGATTGGCGACGCCACTATCACCACACAAGACCGGGAAAGCAGGTCGATGCATCGGCGGTGATGGCGATGGTGGCACCGCTGCCTGGAAGAGAACCAAAACCACAGAGGTGTCGACCATAAGCCGCATGGAGCTGACGTCACGGCTGGAGAAGCCAACGATTGCGTCAACGTTGCGTTCAGCCAGCAATCGTGGCAGAGTAATGGCCCAAAAGGCAGCGGTTCCTCGCAAGCCAGCAACACCGAGAGCCGAAACAAAGTGCTTAGATGCCACACCGAAGCAAGGTATGCCGCGCAAGGCAGGTGGTGGGAAAAAGGAAAGCCTAACGGAGGGACAGCACGACTCCGCCAGGGTGGCGAAACACCCAATGTCAGAGATGGGCGTGCAAACGAATGAGGCGGAGATACTGAATCGCGATCTGCTCGTGGGAGATATAAAGCTGCTGCTGCCCTCCCCGGAGCTTGCGAAAGAAATCGAACTGGCCCGGGCTGAGCAGAAGAAATCGTATAAGTCAATGATACGTACATTTTCACCTCACGAGCAGGATGAGGAGCAGCATTTGGACGAGTTGAAGCAATACATGGAGCGCACTTATGTAACCAGACGCAAGCCCAAAAAACCACCGATGCCGACGTTGGCCAACTATGAGCCTCATGAATATAGCAGTGTATTCGAGACGATGGATGAGTTCTTTACACGCGAAGTGCAGAAAGCCGAGTCCCTAACGAACATCAAAGATCGCATTAAGCGCAAGGAATTGGAATTGATGAGCATGTTCAACGAGGTGGAAGTTAGTGAAAAGATCGAATCTGATTCCGAAGGGGATTAGAATCAAATTATTATAAGTATGTAACTCCCAGATATATATTGCGAAAAAATGAAACAAATTAATTGAATAAAACAAATAAATTCATGTAAAAACAAGTAAGAAAGCTCTAGTCGAGACTGCTCGACTACGAGATCCCCTGAACCCTTGGAGTAATAGCTATTTCAATAATTTTTCGCGTCTTTCAGCTTACACAAGAAATACGCACACACACACACACACGCACACAGGCATACATACACACACATACATACACACACATACATACACACACACATACACAAACATTTACATACACGTACACACACAAGCATAAACACGCATGGGCGGCAGTGAGCGCTTACTATGAGAATTTAATTGCTTAATAACTTTTTTTGTGGACGTACGATCTTCATGAAACTTTCAGATTATGATTATAACATATGCATGTAATTGCCAAAGCACAAGTCTCTAGTATTTGAAATACGCTTTTTACAAAAGTGAGGGTGAGGGGGTGAATTTAGAGGTGGGGGTAAATTTTAACAAAAAACGAAATTGTATAAATTGCATATAAGCATACATTAAAAATTTGGAGACTCTAGCAATAAAGGTGTAGAAGATATAATTTGATAACTGGTTTTCAATAAGGGTTTTTATCGATAAAAAAGATCGGGATGAGTTATCGATTATTAATGATAAACTCGATATCCGCGCTGTAATCACGAACATTTTACAAGAAGTCTATAGCTCTTATATCTTCGGAAATCGACGCGTTCAAACATACGGACAGACAGACAGACGGACAGGGCCAAATCAACTCAGCTCGTCGCCCTGATCAAGAATATATATACTTTGTGGGGTCTACCACGCCTCCTTCTCCCTGTTACATACGTTTCAACAAAACCATTGTACCCTGATTTCCCATTGAAAATGGGTTCAGGGTATAAATATCACTTGTGTCTTTCACCAATTTTTTTTTCAAATATTCTTAAAAGTGTATTGATTTCGCTAGAAGTTTTATTTATATTATTTATAGACTTTATTTTAACTTTAACGATGTTGATCAATGAATTGAGTTGAATTGTGGATAAAAGTAGGCTATCTGCCGAAATTGCGGGCAAAAAAACAGCTTTTGATTAACTTTAATCTTGATTTCATACAAATTTCCCCAATTCTGTTCTGGCAAAAGTCATTATCCTCTAAGTACATGTTTACTCTGAGTATTTCTTCCAAATGTTAAATACTGCTTCCATTTATTTTCTCAAAGTATTTCCTATAAGTGTTTCCTGTACTTATTTTCTTTAAATATTTATCCTAAGTATGTCTTATAAATATTTCTTCTAAGCGTATTTTCTAAATATTTCTGAAAAATATATCTTCTATGTATTTCGTTCATTTCCCCTAAGTCGCTAAGTCTTTAATGCTTAGCTGAACGATGACTTCATGTCAGTTCATATCAATTTACTGATAGAATTGTCCAACTGCTGCAGCTGATGCACTTTATATAGGACGACTTTTACTCAATGTCAAAATCGCGCTCAAATGTTGAGCCCGGCGCCAACGGGAGTACTCTCTACTGCTGCAAGCACTCTAACTTCGTTTTTACGACATATGAATACCAAATGAAGAGTGTTGCATACATATAAAAGCTTGAATGCTCTACAATAGGCTAAACTGGTAACATATATTCATTTATTTATTTCGATTAGATTGGCATCACTTCAAAAAATACTTCACCTGCTGTAAGACTTTTAAAACACGCGCCGGTAATCGACGTATTCAAAGTTCTGTTATCGATAAGCAGTGACCAGTGTATACACTCTCGTTTGTGAATAGAGTGATTCATCGCATTTAGCAGCTGTTCATTTGGTAATACCACTAATCATACAATACCAAATTGGCATTTTCACACTGGGTTTGGTTGGCGCTGAAGCATTCTGACAAATTTGTTTAATTTTTAATAACATATAAATTAAACTGACTAGTCGGCCAGTTTAATGTCAACCCACATTTAGAGAGTCTCATCAAGACTCTATTTTCACTCCAGAAACAGAACACCTATTGCTGTGCAATACAAATGCTGTAAGCAAAGGAAAACATTTATTAAATATTCCAACTGCAGCGACTACATTTACACTAATAAACATATACATATATTTATATATATCAATATATGTATGTATTTATATAAGTAGGTGAGTAAGTGAGGTGAAAAAATTGGCATATGTAGCATGTGATTCACAACAACTCCATTCACCAACAGACAAAGATGACGCTTAAAGTAACGAAGCTTGCACTAACGAGTCGCCTCATCGTCCTGGCTGTCCAAATGTTGGCCAATTGGGTTGTGCCGGATCATAAGCCGGATGTATTTCGCATGCCAATGCCCATAGTGAATGCCACGGTGCCTGCACATGGTCTGGACACACTTGTGACGACCTGCTTAGGCGGTTTGAGGCACTGGGATGGCGAATACTTTCTGCATATAGCCTACTATTTGTATACCTACGAGAATACGCTGGCCTTTTATCCACTGTATCCGGTGCTCATACGGAATGTGGCCATGGTTTGTGAGACCTTAAATGTGCCCATGTCGCAGCACGTCCTAATGCTGTTAATCGCTGTCGTTCTTAACTTGTGGTTCTTCTGCGAGGCGGCCAATTACCTATATCAGCTGACGCAGCGTGTCTTTAACGATCTACACAAGAGTTGGAATGCAGCACTAATTTTTTGCTTCAATCCGGCGAGCATTTTCTTCAGTGCTGCCTACTCGGAGTCGCTGTTCGCCTACGCCAGCTTCATTCTGATGCTGGAATGTGTGCGGCCAAAGCAACAGTATAACTTTGTGCGCATTTGTGTCAGCTTGACCGCCTGCATCATGTGCCGCTCCAATGGACTTATCGCCGTCGGCTTTCCCCTGTATTTCTTTGCGCGCCATTTGATACTCACTGCAAACGTGAAACGCTGCAAGCAGCTCATCAGGATGTCACTGGCAATAATCATCCCATTAGGCGTCTTGCATGCCTATTACTTTTACATATACCGAATGTACTGTATGCCCAGCACTAGAGTGAAGCACCCTGAGCAGGTAGTGCATTACGCCAACGAGAGGAACTATCTGCTTGCCGGAAGGGGACCGGAGGGATCGCCTTGGTGCCAGTATACTTTGCCATTCCCCTACAATTATGTGCAATCTACGTATTGGGATGTCGGCTTCTTACGCTACTATCAATGGAAACAGTTGCCCAACTTTTTGCTCGCAATGCCCATGTTAGTCTTTATGCACTGGCATTGCTGCGATTATCTTTGGTTTTTGGCCACAAAATTGACGCCTCAGGCTTCAAGCTGGCGGGAGTTGTTCAAGACACAAAAGTCGCTACCATTTGTGCTGCATGGCGCCTTTTTGACCCTCGTCTGTGCCTTGTTTGTGAATATTCAAGTGTCTACGCGTTTGTTGGCCTCGGCTACGCCCATTTTTTATTGGTTTGCTGCTGATCATATGCCAAAGTCGCTGGCGCAACTCTCGTTCCGCTCAAAGGCTGGAGCTCTATTTATCTGGTGCACCACGTATTGTGCTTGCGGCACGATTCTCTTCGCTAACAACTTTCCTTGGACTTGAACATTAACTATGTATATATTTATATATATATATATTTGTCCGGCATTTATATGTATGTGTATGTATGTGCACGCTATTTTTATTATTATATGCCAAAGAGACTGTCTTAGGATTGGATTAGTTTTTAGATATTCTTTATAGGTGATCATGTTAATCAGGAAATGACAACCGAAAGTAATTGCACTTTGCTTATAAACTAAATTTAATAAATGTTTAAATCCGATTTTGCGGGCACACATGCTGGTACGCGAATTTATCGAGAACGGCCATAATATATCGATTATTTTTCTCTACGTATCGTATGAAAATAAAGATTAATATCTTCCAATATATTTTGCGGAGACGGTACGCTTTTAGAAAATAAATATAAATATAAATAAAAGACTCATTAAAATTTCAAGTATATAATATAATATAGTCTGCAATTTAATGTATTTTTATGCTTTAAATAAAGCAAATAAGTGCGCCAAAATATAAATATGGAGAGGATAGTTTTAATCAGTTATTGCTGCATTTGTCTCTTCTCCGTTGAGATGTGGTCTGCGAGTGCGTTATCAGGAAATCAGTTTATTGTTTTTCAAAAATTACAGAATAAAAAATGAATTGGAAAACATCGTCCTATTACAATTCATTCACGAACATCGATAATTTAATGTAAGGTTGTAAAACATAAATAAATCGATTAGGTTGAATACAAAATAGACCAAATCTAAACAAAAGAAGTTCTCTTGTGAAAAATACGAAACGCCCGCAAAAATGGAACAGCTTTCGGGTGTTATGATAATAATTATCATAGGCGGTGGCGTACTGACTTTTGTGATGCTCTTCATATTTGCCAAACGCCAGATAATGCGGTTCACGCTCCGTAGTCGTCGCGGTCCCCATGTGCCAGTAGGCAATGATGCCAAGAAGGCGTTGCGCCGTGAAATTGAACGCAGATTGGACTGCATACAAAAGATAGCACAGGAGCCAAAGTTGCTATGGACCGATACCGACAAGTATATATTGCAGCCAGGCACGGAGCAGGAACTGCCACCCTATTACTATCGAATGAAGGCCGTGGACGATGTTAAATTGGTAGAGGCAGAGATAGCGCGTGCGGATGGCAGCATACGTCACGCCCATGAAAGCTTGCGAGCCTTTCTGTTGACAACCCTCTCCGTTACGCTTAATGGTACTGGGCAGCGCATAATACATCAGTTCTGCGACACATATGAGCACGCGCGCCACGATCCAAACGAATTTGGAAAGGACGAATACGAGACGTATCATCATATGCTCCTGAAACTACTGGAAGCGTAAGTCCGCTCAATAAGCGTTTGTCGTTTAAATAAAAACAATATTTTTCTTTTTTCATAGTGCTAAGCAGCTGAAAAACTACAATTCTAGAAAGGCTTCACCTGCACGTACACCGCGTAAACAGAAAATGCATTCGTTGCTCGATCCAGCTCGGCTGCGTCCGCCACCCGTCGTGGAGCCACAGAACGAGCTTGCAGCTGGTCAGCATGCCAAAGTGAACATGACGCTGGGACTGCAGGGCGATGAACTGGTGGCTGCTGAGCTGGCCACCAATCCGCTGCACTTGCAAGCACCTGCCGAGCGAGATCTTATAATCCGGAACCGTATAAAGACACCCACACTAGATGATATTGTGGTTGAGACAGCAGCGGAGCAGCCTCATGGCGATGCGAACACCAGCATTGCGGAGCATGAAATAATGAGCATCTCGTCGGTGCAGCTGCAGCGCAACTCGAGTGTTGTTTGAAGGTAAATTACTTCGATCCATTTACCAATATTTTTTCTAAATAGTTATTCTATTCGACTCTAAAAGTTCTTGCATTTACTTTTATTAGCATTTGTCCATCTTTTGCGAATATAAAACTAAATCGAGTAAACGACACGAGTAGCCTGTCTCATTGTCATACCATGAAATCAGCTTTACAAAATTATCATTAAGTGCAATGCACGCATTGGCATCAAACACTGAGGCATAGCGTGAGCCATTCATGTCTGATGAGACGACAGAGTCTTCTGTGTAGCCCAATATGCCTTTCATTCCACCCTTGGAAGCTTCCTTGATAGCCGCCTTGATCTGCTCCATTTTAGCTGAACATCCCAAACGGCAGGTCAAGTCGACAACGGAAACATTTGCCGTGGGCACACGAAAAGCCATACCGGTTAGTTTACCATTCAAGGAAGGTATTACCTTCCCCACAGCCTTGGCAGCTCCTGTGCTTGCGGGGATTATGTTGCACATTCCGCTGCGACCATCGCGCCACGCCTTAGCACTTGGTCCGTCTAAAATCTTTTGCGTGGCTGTGCAGGCATGGACTGTTGTCATCAAGCCTTCCACAATTTCAAAATTATCATGCACCACTTTGGCCACCGGTGCCAGGCAGTTGGTAGTACAAGAGGCATTAGATATGATCTTCATGTTTGGCTTGTACTGGTCTAAATTAACGCCGCACACAAACATTGGCGCATCCGACGACGGTGCAGAGATTACCACTTTCTTTGCACCGGCGTCTAGATGCACCTTGGCCGTTGCCAGTGTGGTAAATCGACCAGTACATTCAACCACCGTATCGACTGAATTTTCTTTCCAGTTTATTTTTTTCGGATCCGCTTCGTTAGTGACGTTTATCTTTAGACCATTTACCATCAGAGTCTTTCCATCGATGGTAATCTTCTTCTTGAACGGGCCATGCGTCGTGTCGAAACGTAGCATATAAGCCATATATTTGGGCTCCATGGCTGGATCGTTAATTGCCACCACTTGTACATCTTGTCGCCTGATTGCCTCCCGTAGGAACAAGCGGCCTATGCGGCCAAAGCCATTGATGCCGATTGACATAACTGCTAATTTTTATAGTTAGGTTACACAAATTCTTTTTGCTCAAGTTACACTTCTAAGAATTTGAAAAAATTTAAAAGTTTAAAGCAAAGTAAATCAATAACTAATTTATATAAATAATGTATTATGCCAACTTGACGGAATTTCTAAAGCTTGTATGTTTTATTATCGTTTATTTCCAGTTATTCCCAGATGTCGGAACGCTCATCTGCGTAAATACTAACCAAAGTTAAGATAAAATAGGGCACATCGAATGTCATTTGTTTCTGTTAGTTTTTCGTATATGTTATATTATTATGTTCATATAATTGTAAGATAATATATAAGTAATTAAATCTAATTGAATGTATGATCGTCATTACTGAGACTATGTAAATATAATTATAATTATTTGATCCTAATTTAATTGTGTTTAGATGTAAGCAATAAAACTCAAGGTAATTATATTTCTCTTGGTTCGTGCTACTTTCGCATACGTTTAATAAATATTTCATAATATAAAAATTATATAATAATTTTTAGAAATCCACAAATGATATAAAGAAATTTCAACTTACGTGGATTTGTATTAATGATTGAATACTCATTATTAATCTGTTTTGTATTTAATCAATTATATCCTGCTCCACCCATGTGCACTTTAATTACTTAGTTCAATAACTATTGCGAAGAGTCACAATTGTGTCCCTCCGATAGAGAATTGAAAAATATTGAAAATAAAAGCTGAGGCAGTTAAATGAATATACCCATTACATATTCGCTAGATGTGGGGGTATTTTCTTTGATACCCTCTTATTCAATTTAACGCGGCTAATTAAATTGATCTTCTTATCGTATCAAGCTTTCGACGAATCTGAGGAGATTTAGAGATATCACAGCCATCTCCATTTATAGATGGTATTTCATTGCTCTTATGTGAAGTCTTAAAAAAACTCGGCCCAGTGGCTTAAGGCTTTTTGAAGATAATTTTACGATCCAGTGTTAAAATTTATAAAAGACTTTAATTTATAAATGTTCATTATTCATTGTATTTGGCTTGCCATCGGTCTATTGTTGGGGTTTCGATAAAAAAAAACGTAATTTTGACAAAATGCGACTCTAAATGCAAACATAAAACAGTTTTTGTTGAGAAAAGTGAAGAATTTTTTGAGAAAAGCAGCGTAGATAAGGTTGTACAGTTTTTTGCAAAAAAAAAGCTCAGATATCTACAGCTTTGCTCAATGACTCAATGAACGTGGAGCACACATAAATTGTTTTTCGCTGTGGCCAATGCCCAGATGCCAATTTTGTCGATTTACAAAGCAAACGGCGCACACATGAAAGATATTTTCGAAATCTTCTACAAGTGGGTGTGTATAAAAAGTGTTTGTGTGTGTGTTTATGAGTGTGTGCGTTTGTGTTTTGTAGTTGGTATTTTGGAAATGCTGCTGGCTAAAAGTGGGGGAATCCATGTGCGGACAGCAGAGCCTGCTTCTATTCTGGCAATTCAAGCCTTCCGGCTAATTTTTGGCATATTTGCTTATAGCAGCAAAGGCCTCAGTCTCAGCAGCCTGCGCATATTTAATTGACCAAGCCATATAGAAAGTCAAAGTAGAAATTGGTAATATAAAATAGCGCAATCTGTAACGAAACGTGTGAAAAAGTATGGCAACAAAAGGTAAGCAAAAAGTGCTGGAAAAATTTCATGAATCCCTTTGAATAGTTAATCAAAGCTTTAATACTTGGTTGGCTGAAATTGAGTATAATTTTTGATATGAGCTCCAGTGTTTCGTTTCTACAGGCCATTGCGTAGTCGCTTTTGGCTAACAGTTATTTGCTTAAACATTTAACTGGCGTCTTGTTAGTCAGCAACATTTTATTGGTTAGACACACAGCTGCTTATAAATCAATCGAACGAAGCCAGCTGCCATTCACATGCTGAATCCGGAGCCGGAGCTGGGTCCGGGACCTAGGCAAGGGTCGGGGTTGGTGCGAGGCCGGGGCAAAAGGTGTTTGTACAAAATGCAAATGCGTGTCCCTAGAACAACGCACACAAAATCAGCTGCGTTGCTGTGGCATGGGCGCCATTACTCACCTTTGTCTGCCAAGCGGCCCCCATCACCGTATGCATAGCTGATGTATCAAAATTTCGCTTGCCGAAATGGAGCCCCAGGGGCAGAGTTTCTGTTGAGGGGGCATGGCCCAAACCACTTTGTATGAAGAGTGAAGCGCTCTCAAGCATTTCGAATGAAAGAAAGTTTCTGCGCGTCGAAGTTTATGAGTTGAGTTCTTGGCCAAATGCATACAACATCCAACTTAAAACCTTCCACTTTAATCTATAGATTGTCAACTTTACATTGTTTCGCAGCTTTGGCAACATGTTGCCAAAGGTGCGGCAGCATGTTGCTAGGCGTCCGACGCCCACACAAGGCGATTTGCTCTCTCTTGTGATAACTGTGGCTCTCCTGGCACTGGCCGAGGTGAATTCTGACCCCGGACCTAAAAATGGGGCCGCCTATTACGAAATTGCTTAAGTTAACAGCAGAAGTTTTAGTCAATATATTATATACATATTTATATATTGAAACATTCTATTTCTGATCCGGTCTGATCATAAACGCGAGCAAAATGGAAATTGAGAGTCATGTTAACAGCGGACTAGGCCTCCAGTTCGGAAACGGAAGCGAAAACTTTGTTGCATTCCTTTTACTTGTATTTTTATTTTACTGCTCAAATTTATGCGCAAAACTTTAAAATTGAAACTGTTTTTCGTTCCGACTGCAGCGACACGAGCAAAGTTTTGCATTAAAAATTGCATCAAGTGTACGCCAAGGTTAAAACCAGCAAGTTTTTATGCCAACTGTTTGGCCAAGTTGAAAGCAACATTTTCCTTTGTTTAATGATGGCTTCATTTATTTAAGTCGAATATCGCCGACGCTACCTAAAACCTCCGATGGCCATTTAACTTCTTTGGCTCAGTGCAGTTTGAGTCAAAATTCCAGTTAAGTTTCAGCTATGTGAAGATTTGACTTAAAGACAGTTTAATGAAATTATAAGTGCAAATATCTAAAAGAAAAAAAAGTTTGCTTGCGGTTGTTATAAAAAAGAGTTTGTTTTGTGTTCCTGTGTGAGCGGGTGACTTAATAATAAAGTCAATGCTTAAATAAAACTCTATTATTGTTATTTTTACTGATTTTGTATGAGAAGCAAGTTTTTATTCTCAATATAATTTTAAAAAATAAATGAGAGAGCAAACGTATTTTTTTTATAAATTATTATCATAATTATGTACCCAAAATGTAAGGCCTTTAAAAAAACACAGTTTTTCTACTGTATAAGCTTAATATACGCACAATTGTTGATTTAAATATAATGACATTCGGGTTGCTTGTAAATCGTTTCTTGACCGCCTAAACACAAAATTCTAAACAAAAGTTAATCATTTCGAATAAATGAAGATTGATATTCCGTTGTTGATTGAAATAAAATCAGTGCTCAAACCGAATTAATGTCCTTTTGCTTAAGTTACACAACGAGTGCTAACTCTGTATAGTAAATACTTTAATGGCTTTATTAAGCGAGCTCGAATAGTTTGTTAAATATTTAATGGAAGGAGCACTAGCTAATATTAATATAAAATAATAAGAAATGGTTCTGCAACAAACGGTCCACCTGAAATAAAAACTGATTGATTTTTAATAGTTTAATAAAATACATAGTTTAGTAGTTGTCTAAACAACTCATGCGAGAATATTTATGCTTAATATATATTTAAAATTTATTTAAAGAGTTTTACCAGTTGGGGTCGCAGTTAAATGCGTCTCTCGGGTGCCTTTACAACGTATTTATGGGCCACTTGTTGTATCGGGCACTGGAACTAAATAAAAGAGACAACATAGTTGAGGATGAACATTAATAGAGCAACTTTAGGAGCCAATAACATTAAAGCCAATAGCAATAAATTGCAGGGTTGTGAGCAGGCGTTGACAATGGCCAAATTGTTGGCAGCTTAACTGAAGCAGCTAGAGCAGTAAGCCGTGGCTTAATCGCATTTGGCCTATATCGTCAGCAGATAAAAAGAAAAAGCTGCTGATGCAAATCAATGCATAATGTAAGAGCAGCAACAGAAATTGTCGTCGCTGATGCAACAGCAGACGATGCAATGAAGTTTGCCAAAAAATCAGCAAATAATTCAAATTTAAATGCAGCCTGCAGCTGAGAGTGCGATTGGGATACGGATAGCTCGACTACAAATTGAATTGTCAAACACAACTGCTGCAGCAACAGAACAAAGCCCCGTCCACAAAAGAGAGCAACTGCAGCAGCGATGCTGCGGCACTCACTGCGACGCAGAACAGCGCAGACATTTCTCTCTAATTGTGCGCTCAAGTGTTCTGCATACAGCCTGGTTACGAATTTAAATCAAAAGATCTATGCAGGCGGGAGACAGCTCGGGGGAGAGGGTACTTCTCCAAGTGGCTATGGCCAATTCCTTTCGGCTCAGAACAAAAACTTTACACTGCTTTTGGCTGCATTATTCGACGACATAGGCAACAGAAATGGACAGTCAGTTTACGAGCAGACCAGAGCAGACCAGACCAGAAAAGATGGACCAAATTAGGCTAACTGCACTGCGTGCCATGCACCCTGTAGAGGGATCAGGCTGTCTGGAATGCGAATGATGCTGGAACACTGGTCTGACTAAATTGCAGACAGTGAACTGAAAGTGGACAGTGTTTTGCTACATACACTGAGGGAAATTAGCCTTGACATTTGTATTATATATTATTATCTAATTTATAAATAAGAGAGATGAAATTGAAAGATTTCTAGCATTTATTTGTTTATATTGTATATATACACAAGAGTAATTGGAACAGGCTAAAGATTGTATGTCTTGCTCTAAGTAATTTCTTCAAATAAATAAGTGGATATTTATTATTCAAATATAAATATAATGTACACAATAAGAATTACATAGTCAGGCGAAGTACAATATTTAAAACCCCTTAACAATTTTCGCGTCCTTCTCTTTAGTTTGCTATTGAACGATAAATTGCTCATGCAACCCACAAAAGTACTAAATGCATGTTCTTTTATGCATGTTCACCATCTCTAAACAGGCTTAATACCGAACAAACTCCTTTCGACTGATTTCAGAGTTAATTACACAATGAACAGAGTCCGGTGGAGGCACTCAAGTCCGTCTAACAAATTAGCAATTTCGTAATTGAATGAAAGAAAACAATCTATTGCCGAGTAATTTTGACGCTAGCAGAACTAACTTCTCTTACTTTAAAGAGAATAATTATTTTCTTTGTTTTTGTGGTTTTTATTAGGGCTCTCCAGTAGCTAGTTAGGAAAAACGGAGATTGTAACCACAGACTTGAATAATCTTCGAGTAGATAATTAGTTAGGAGTAGATAATTAGTTAGGTCTAAAGTTTGACCCATGACTCAACAACATTTGAAAAACATTTTTGTGGCTATGTTCGCTTAATTTAACTGCCCAAATAAAATATACTATATTTCAATTTACTCCATTCTTTCTCGAAACACTTTTACAATGATCTTACAAATACCTTTTCCACTTGCTACAGGGTATGCTGAGGAATGAAATAAAAACTAGTTTTATTACTGGCAAATCAATGGCAACTACCCCGCCCACCTAATGGGCCCCCCCAATCAATTGTGAAAGGTACTTTAGAATTTGATAGGATGATATAAGAGCAATTTCCGAGGCAGTTTTACTCTTTACAAACTTTGCCAAGTTGTCAGTTTATGAAAAGAGTTTACTTTGTATATAAATAAATGTGAGCTACTTAAAGAGTTTTAGCCTGGTTTAAACAGGTGAGCGAATTAGGTACACACACACCCACACACATCACATGGAGTTATTTATGAGCTGGTTACATGAAAAATTGCTGTGAAATTGAATCGCAATAAGGCGAAGCAATTAATTTGGCTGAAGGCAACCGCAGCAATTACATTGATATATACTTGTGTATATGTAAGGGGTTATGCACTGTATATGGTATAATGTCAATTTGTTTGATGCGCACTGCAGCAATAGCAGGAGTAGCAGCAGCAGCGTCAGCTACATAAATGTGTGCCATTACGTGTTACGCGACGTATACGTAATGCCAAATGTCATGAAATTTCATTACGGTTCGAGTGCAAGCAGCAGCAGAAGTCGACAAAACGTTGAACAGTGGGTTAAACTGCCGGCTAAACCAATTACATTTGCACGCCATTGACAACAGCAACAATAATGTCAACAGCAGCCGCAGCAACAGCAACAGCAGCAGCAACAGCAACAGAAACAGCAACAATATTGCCCCTAAAAGTTGGGGAGGAAACGGAAGGCGACTCAGCAACAGCGCTTGAAAAATGTCCACAATGAGGAAATGACGTTGAGAAACTGTAAAAATACTCACAAGCACACACACATACACACACACACATGAGACAGAGTGAGTCGTCGAGCAACAGCAACAACTTGTAATGAGCTGCAACTGAGAAGTTAAAGTGATTTATTCAATTCGACGCGGGCCCAAGTAAACAAGTACCTAAAATAAAAAGTAGACAGTATGGCTAAATATACATTGCCGCACCTTGAATATCCTATAAATAAACGTTTTGTTATATATTTGGTATATTGCTATCCTTCGAATTTCCCTTTGAATTCTATGAATATGGGAAAAATGATTAATGTAATGAGAAATATGTATAATTCCTACAAACTATTAAAAAAATCCTAATATAGAAAAGATGAAACAAATATAGAAAAGAAAATAGTAAAAGCTTAATGTAATAGCGAATATATAGATTCAAAAATGTTGAAAAGCGAAAAAAGTATAAGAAGAGTCAAGAAGAAATAACAAACAAGCAGAATCATGGCAGTAGCTGAATTGAAGTACTAAATAGGGTGAAAACGACAGGGGAGAACGTGGTAAATGTACGATGAAGATTAACAGATGGAATATATGTGATGACAAAGAAACAGGAAATATTTCTAAATATCTAATGAAAGTTAAGAAAATACAGAAATCAAACTGGATTAATTATGTGAAGGAGTAGAGGATAACGTGAAACTAAAAAAGAGACAGATATGGTATAGAAAATAGAAAAATAGAAACAAGTGTAGAGAAAAATTAATGAGAAACACGAGAAGAAGTCGACGAAAGGAAGTAACTGAAGGAAGTAACATTTATGCTTTGCATACTTGTCATTTCTTTTGCTGACTTTAATTTCTTTCTTCTCCATATGCTTGCACCTGCCATCCAGCGCAGCAGTAAAGTGAAATAAAGTGGCCTTGCTGTACACTCAAGGGATCTGACGCTGTGGATGGTGCGATTGCTCCCTGCGAACTGTCTGCTGCAAGGCGTTACACAATTCTCGACATATTTATAGGAGCCTATTGGAAAAGGGTAGACAAATTTAGGGCCTGGGCGCGCTCCCCAAATGATTGACCCGAAATAAACCCCAATGCCCAAGCTGTTGCCCGCTTGTCAAAAACTCATTTATTATTTAAATATTATCAGGCGAATAAAAAAGTTATGCAGAAAATAATGAAGAGGCAGACAAGCCGACAGGCAGACAGGCAGACAGACAGACAGAATGCTGCTCATTTTTAAAAACTTTTCTGCGTACTACGTTCTTTTTTCTCTGTTAGTCCGCTGTCAACTTCAATGTGGCATAATGGGACACGGCAAGGTGGCAAAGCCGCGGACACTTGACGCAATTCCCTCGCATTGTGCGTATAAAATTACAATTGGGAACCCGGAAGACGAGAGACCAGCTCAAAAACTTTCTTAAATTTCTGCCGAAATTATTGTACAGTACAAAACTTGAACAAAATGAACAATTGTGAAAAGTGAATGAATTATGGTGTAAAAGTGAGCAGGAAATATTTGCTTACTGACGTGCCTTGCGGTGTGGTCAGGGAACGTTATCAACTGCGCTTGATTGGCACACAAAAATAATAAATATATCTGTAGATTTAATTTATTCACATTTCATAATTTAAAATCATTTGACATCTACAGAAGTTTAATTCTTTTTAGAAACAAGAAAAAAGTTTTAATATGAGCGTCTAGTTGTTATTATTTTTTGATTACTTGACGAGAAGTTTTACCTTATTTCTTTCTAATAACTATATTGGAAAAATTAAAGTGGTCTTTCGACTAAAAAATACTTCTTCGGAAACTTGATAAACAATTTAGTATATATTTAATTAGAGCGTGCAAAAATGCATCTATGCCGTATTATGTACTAGATTAATGCGTTTATACTTAGGGTGAGGCAAACCAGGCTATACCTCAAGGAATACTATTTCTGATCGCCCAGTATTGCAATAATAATTATGTTAGCTCAAGCAGACAATTGGGTGTTAACAGTGCTATATTAACATTTTATGTTACGACTGATCAGTGTGAGATAAGCAGACATTTTTTGATAGTATCAAATCAACAGTGATATATTAACAGTGGCATATTAACAGTGGAACATAAACAATGTCACATTAACAGAACATCGTATTATGGCTTCGCTTTAATGAATCAGTCAAACGAATGTTTCCATTAACCCATTCACCCGTTCAAGTCGCAAAAAAAAGAAGCAAATTGACGATAAATAAAATACAAAATTTGGGTGTGACTGCAAAACGTTTTTTATGGCAAAAATAAAAGACTAAATTGTTGTGCAGTTGAGAATTTATGCCAGGACATTTTCTGTGCCTTATCATTGTCACAGGACGCCCGCATGGCCCCGCAGCTAAAAAATATTTCTTAACATTTCTGTTTTTGTGCATAAATAATTGTTTATGAACACGTACCAAGAGGGCGGCAGACTGGTTGACAAACAATGGCGAGCACATGCAAAAGCGAAGTCAAGTGGAAGAGCACCAGAGACTGGCAACTGGCAACTGGCAACCGGCAACCGGCAACTGGGTTAGGCGGCGACATGGCACGACTTCGTTGACTTGCGTGACCAAAGTGCAAGAGGTGATAAATAACACAAAATGTAGACATCACAGAGCCACGGCCCAGAGCCAAGAGCTCATTGCCGGGAACCTTAACGCTAGCGCAACCTGCTACCGAATTCTCACCCGAAGCGTATCTCGGTTTGTGCATGTTTCAGCAATATCGCAGCGGGCAATGCAAACAAAGTTGATGCCGCTTTCAAGTTTGTGTCGTGCAGTTTATAAAGTGGCAACAACAAACTACTTACGAGCTAGTTGCCAAGGCTGCTAAGCATTTAGCTCGGTTTAACACTTCGCTTGGATATAAGCAGCCAGAGATGCGCACTGCCATTTGCCTCTCCACAATCTACACACGCGACCTTCCCCACGTGGCTCATCCTCGTGGCTGACCCTGGTTACGCGACCTAGCTGCTAACCACAAAACATTCACATGAAGATATCGCTCGTATTTAATTTGACACTCTTACAGAGGCCATGCTCATTTTGCAACGAATTCTGTAACCTGTCTGTAAAATTAAGGGGCAAATATGATTTTGACTCATGATGTTTCTCATGAACCTTTTAATATTAAATAAGTTAGAAAAATAAAAGGAATAAAAGATTGTAAGTAAAAGTAAAAGGAAAAAAGAATGTAACGAAATATTGTTTAAATTTTATGTATAAATAATTGGTCTTATCATATTCTGACTTTAGTTCACCATATAATTGTTTTTATTTGTATATTTTATTTATATATGAGACCCATTAAATATGACAAATTTTTCTCTATTATTGTTAAAATGAATTAGAAATAGTATGTTAACATTCACTTTATATTTATGTTAATATTACGGCCAGCTAAGTTTAGGTGTGATTTAATAAAACAAAGTAAAAATTGAATCTGAGATGCCTACTCAGAATTGTGAATATCTGCATATAAATACTATATTAAGGCATAAAAAAACGGAGTTCTCAAAGTTATCTAGTATATATTGGGGTATAGACATAAGCAAATATAAATTATAATAATAAAAATAAAAAAAAAAAACACAAAATCAAAATCAATAGCTACACATACATACTATATCAAAAAGGGTATTAAAACTTCATAGTACTGCCATTTCCCTCTTTTTCGCTATTTCATATGTCGCAGCACTCATCTCTTTCAACAGAACCACCTTGACAAGAATTTCGTCCTTGTCTTTGTTTTGTTGGCATTGTGCAACAAGGGCTAAAAATACATATTAAAGTAAACATGCAGATGCTTCAAAGCAGCGCGGACTCATATGAGTGTGCAAGTTGAATGAGACCGACTAGAAGATACTGTGTCAGCTCAACCAGATGCCTGAATCACTTACGAATTGGCTATAGACCTTCGATACTGTCCTCATCTGAACCAAAAAAGAAGTTAAGTTTTCATGACTTGCTAATGCTTAGGCTGCCAACATAGTGAAAGGTAATGAGCTTCAATATATTTATATATATTATAGGGAATATACTAAATACCTGGAGACACAGTAATATATATATTATACAAAGACTTTTTTATGCTATTTGCACTTAATAAAGATATAAATAAATTATTATGTCTATGTATGCATAAAACACAAATGAACTGGTATATATCCTTTGTCCTCTGCCCATTACCTTGGGTTCTATTGAACGTTTGTTTGCCGAACTGGCACTTAACTGGGCTAACAATATACCTAGACGGCGCTGATGTGCACCACGCATTCGCCTCCTCTTGCCCTCGGCCCGCGCATTCCACTCATTCCCCTCGTTCCATTCCTATTTGTATTTCTGTCTCTGTCAAAGCACTCTCATTAAACCATATTTGACAACTTAATTGAGGGCCTAACATAAGTTGAGGTTCTTGTTGTCAGGGCCAACAAAACATTCTCACCTCTTGAATGATTAATGCAATTCGATTTTATTAAAACTTGGTTGGGCGTGTCAGACAGAAGATTATATTGTTATACATGTCACGAAATGATATTTTCTATACCATTTAATTATAATGATAAGAATAAAAGCTTTACATTTTTTAATTAAATGCCGGATTCGGACAACGACATGCGAATTGAAATCCATGTAATTTAAATAGGTCTTCAACTATGCATAAATATGGGTTATAAACAATAAACAAATTCATTACTCTAATACCCTAGAAGATTAGATAACTTCATTTTTTTTTTTTTTAATAATCAACAAGTTGTTGAATAATTTTTGTTCTATACGAAAAATCATACTACGGCTTATAATTTGCGGGAAAGGTTTGCTGGATACAGAGTAGTCGTCAGAAATGTTTTATATTCGCAATCGGAGTATTCCTTAAATATACCCGCAGAGATAATTTAAGATCTAGCTCTATGGTATTCAAGGTAACATTAATGCTTTAAGTCAATTATTATGGGTACTAATAAAATGGATTTAGCTATTGAAAAATTTATAAGCTTATTGAATGCTGCTGAATTCTGCTGAATTCTTACTAGCGGACAGATGGACAGGCAGATATGGCTAGATCTTCTCTTCCTTCTGTTGAGTAATATATAAGTTTTACCCATAAAATATGTATAGTACCTTCAGAAACGACAGCTCCTTCGACTAGATATTGAGTTTCGGAGTATATTGAATAGAAGACTTAATTCAGCATTTTTCTATCACGTTTGGCGTTATTTATTTATTATAGAAAAAAAAAACAATATTCATAAGGTAAATAAATTTTCTTATATAAACGTCACCATATTAGAACAAAAACGTAGTAACAACTGTAACCAGGGTATCCCTCTAGTGTAGCACTCTTTCTGAGATACGAAAATTTTCAGCCACAAAAACGTATGCATTTCATTATATGAATTTGTAAGCTGAGATTTTCATCTGAATTAAGTTTGATTTGGTATATAAAATATTCAGAGTTTAAAGTCTATGAATTATATAAAAACAATTTTAGCAGAAGAAAAAATGTTGATTAGAATTTAGTGGCGGACAAAAACGTTTACATAATCTAATTGAAAAATTGAATACCTAAAGTGCTTTTCAGATTCAATTAAAAATTGTTAATTGTGAGGTAAGCATCTTCTTGAGTTTGGCTTAAATGTAAGGTAATGTGCATTATGCTTATTAAATGCGAAACTGTCAAGGCACGAAAAATGCCGTGAGTGCCGTGAGTACGTTGTGGTAAAGCGCAAGCAGATGAACAACTTTTCAACAAAGATTTGCTCTTGGTCTTAGGCCAACAAAGAGTAGCTACAAAAATTCCACATAATCCGCAAACAGGCAGCCGGGAAAGGCATCATGCGTATAGCGCGTAGGGCGTACAAAGCACTCGTGGATTCCTTGTCCTGGCCAGCGAGAACAAGAGAGAACTCTGCCATCTGCTGCTGCTTTTGCTTCTGTTTCTGTTTCTGCTCGTAGTCCTTTCTGTCCGAGCATATTTTATGTATCTCTCTACTGTGCACCGGGGTGTGGGTATCTTCACACTAAGCTCTTAATTGGCTATTGAAAGCGAGTCGACAGCAAGGCAGAAACTTTGACTGTGGCTTAAAATAGAAAGATGGATTTCGTTGCTTGCCTTGAATTGTACAATGAGCTATTCGTCTGGCCACTGGCACACGAAAGTAAGGCGCAGTTACACGCCATAGCACTGATTTGATTAGTCAGAGAGCGCATTTAATCTCCATAAAAAACGTATATATTTGAATTTACTTTGGCTTATACCCTGTACTCGAGTTTCATAAGCTTACGAGCAAGGCTTAATGCCTAAATTTATTTTCTTTCTTTCCCGTTTTCTATGTTAAAGTATATCGTCTTTCTATGTGATTCTGAATAGCTTTGCAAGGGCTTCATTGAATGATGATATTTATTGCTCTCTGCCAATCCGTTTATCAATAATAATTGCCGCAAGCACTGCCAGAGGGTATTTAGTCTTCGGTTCAGTTGCTAGACGTGTTTACTCTCGATTTTCAGCTGTTGAACTGAATCGATTTATTTACACGCTCATAACTTTTGGCAAACAGCGCGTAATATTCTTATTTGTCTATTAAAATATATAAACAAAATACACGATTTGTAATGCGCAATGTGAATGTATATATATGTATAAATTAAATGCGCACAACGTATACGTATAAATAAATAAATAAATTGTTAATAACCGTCAGACTGTCCATATTTATATTAAGTACATATCCATCAGTTTTATGTTTTTGCTGCGCCATAGGGTACTCGATTACTCATACGCCGCGTATGCCTGTGAGAGTATTAATGGGTGAGTGAGTACGCCTATGTATGTGCATATATGTTTGCCATCGATGCTGATGACATCATAAGGCTTTTGCAGGGTGTTTTGAATACCCTGTAATAGATAGACTAATATTTAGCATGCAGTCTTTAACCATGACTAGAATACAATAATATATATATAATTAATTCAAGTACTTCAAGATATTTGGGATACAATTTTAGCTATCGATTTGTTTAATATTTTTTCAAAAATTATTTAAATGTCCTTAATTATTGTAGTCTACCGATAAGTTTATCATCATTATGCAATCACAAAATCCTTGAATTCCTAACTATGAGTGTACCCACCTTCTCCATTATTAAAGGGTATCTTCCAGTCGACCACTTCCATCTAAGTCACTTGCCATTGTGGATTGGCTTAATGCACGTATAAAATATAATAATGCCAGCTATTAGCCAACTTGACGACGCATATAAATAGGCGTGTTGCAGGGCGTGGCAAATGCGTTTAACTGTTATTATGCAGGGAAACACGTTTGAAAATGTACGTTACCGTACGTTGCTTATTTTTTCTGCTGACAATTCTAGAAATTTTCCGCCGAGCGGCGCAAAAACAATTTAACGAAATGCGCGTAAAAATAGCGCTGCTGGTGGGGGGTGAGTTGAATTGGCCGAGGGGGAGTCCCCGCTCCCACTAATAGGTAGCAGGTTGTTTGGTCTACGCTTTAAATACAGCTGATTGCACCCCCATGCTCAAAGCTAATTATCGCTATACACACGTCCGTTGACAGTGCTATCGATTGGCAATTGTTGTGACTGAGGGCGTGGTCTGTGTCGCACCCGGATGCGGTTCCAGCCCCTCCCGTTGCTGTTGCTGGTGCAGGTGCAAGTGCAGGTGCTGGTGCCGGTGCCAAAGTGTGCTATGATTGAGCGCATTCGAAAGTTAACTCTGCACTCAACAACAGCTGCAAAACTTAACAATGACACGCCCCTTAACACACATGCACAGCTGCAGCTGTACACACAGGCGTAGGTGTAGCGTGTGCTTCGACTGTAGCATTAACTATAGCTAACCGATTACATTTTTCGTACACTGAGCGAAACTCGAAGTAGGTTATATTAAACAAACCGATATTTTTCTATTTTCTTTTAAAATTGCACCTAGGTAACTTGTGATACAATAAGAATATCATTTAGAATATTATCTCAATAGAATATTCCCAATTTAATCGTGCCACAATGATCTAAAGCCTTTAGAAATTCGATTGAAATGATTTTATATCATAATCTGAATATTCGCAAATTAATATTAAAACAAGTAAGAAAGCTTTCGTCGAGAAGAAAGCTCTGCTCGACTACGAGATCCCCTGCACCCTTCGAGCAATTCATATTTCAATAATTATTCGCACATGCACACACGCACACACACAGGCACGCACGCATAAACACGCATTGGCTGCACTGTGAGCTTACTGACTGCCTGCTACATACTTTTAACAAAGCCATTATACCTTGATTTCCCATTTTCAATGGGTTCAGGGTATAAGTGTTATTTATTACGAAAATCTAATATTATTCTTGACAGTACGTGAATATTTTTCACGGTGTATCACTGCCTACGCACAGTTTAAGCACTGCTTACGTGTCCAGCACGTCAAGTTGCATGAAATGGATGCGCACAGCAACATTTGTCATACGCACCGTTAACCCGTCCAGCCTCACATGCTGCATATTGCATATTGCCGTGCAGTACGTTCCTTTTTTATTGAAATTCGTGCTACAGTGCATGGCAATGAGATGATGTTGCATACGCAAGAATCCTCTACCAATCCCTAGACAGTTTCCTTGTGCATTTGCAGCCGCTGTTGTTGACTGTGCGACAACTTTTGTTGTTGGCTCGCTCGGTATTTTGTAGCTTTCTCTTTAAACTCGCCCCTTTGCAGTTCATCAGCTGCCATTGGCAATCGCTTGCAAATTGTCAAAGTTTTCGAATGAAAATTTCAATTATTATGCAGCGCTTGCTTTAAACTTTCCACTTTCGTGAAGCAACACGACTCGAATTGCCAAACGCAATTTGCAATTTTGTGGCTTGTTTATGGCAAGCTGCATAAATGCAGTTTTTTAGCTGTGCATTCCAAATTTAAAATTGTGTGTGGCATAAACTGCAGCTGAAGCGCTTGCTAAAAAATTAAGCGCATATTTTGCATACTCCGCGTTGCCGCGTGGCATGTGTGGCATTTAACATATATATTCTCGTGTATATGCAACCTGAGTGTCGAGCTTTAAATAATATTCACACGTAGCTTATGAGTAGCTGCAAATTGGCGAGTAACACCAACGCTCAAACCTTAAACCAAAACCTCTTTACATTCATTTTAGATGAAGCCCACTTACAGCTTGATACCTGCCGTGTATCCTGCTTGATACCCTCTAAGCGAAAGTTGTAAGGGAGATTTTGCAGTTTGACGATTTCTGTTAGATTTTTCATTTTGTAAAGTATAAAAATTTTTAACAAAAAATATTTATATGTTTTAGTTACGATTCTATATTTATTGCTTGTTCAATAATATATTCTACAAACCACAACCTTTTTATTAAGGCATCAAAAAAGAAAAAATTTTCAAGGCTCAACAGTGGGGGAAAGCTGAGTTTTTATAATAGTTTAAAAACTATCGATAACAATGCCACTTTTATTGTAAATTTTAACTAACTAAAACATATCATCACATTACAATCTGCCAAGCAAATGCTTCTTTTGAATTTTTTTTTTTATAAATAATGAGTGAATGATTCATATAAGCAAGCTAAAGGAATAAGTCGGTATTATAAAAAAAGATTTAATAATATAATTAATCAAACATAAAATGCTTGTTGACTGCACTTTCACAAATATTTAAAGCTCAAGCTATCTGTTAAATTTAGAGAAAGCATAATATATTTCTTCTGATATGAAGATGTCTCATGTACGAAAAGAAATTTTAAATTAGAATGGAAAATTATAGTAACAAGAATAATAAAAGTACTATACATTATATTAATAAGGACTCCGTTTTATCCCTACTCTTAAATTATCTGCAGGATATTCTTCATCATATTATTAATATAATATATTAATATTAATCATATTAAAAGCATGTTACAATTCATGTTTACAATGTTACACCAATTGCTAAGATCATCCATCCAGTTACTATTCCATTTATTGACCTACTCTACAAATCCCTGTTTTATTCCAGGGATTATCAACTAGTCTAGCTGGCAATATAATCAGAGTAACTTGAGGATACTCTCTTCCCGATGGTAAGGAAATACTGCTAGTCGACTTAGAGAGTTCCACACCTGCTTTCAGCTTTCAGCTTTCGCCTCAGCCTTTCAGCCACTGTCGTCGCGTACATTACGCTGTCAAAATGTATGCAAATTGAATTAATTAAAGTGCTGCGTCAGCTGGTCGCGCTTATTTTTGAACCTGTTGCGCTTCGATTGAGTTGCTTGTTGCTTGTTTGTTGTTCATATCCTTTCATGTGGCCCAGATGGTGGGCCATTTGTAAATGTTGCATGCAACGGGGCGTTGCCGTCGAATTTGTCAGCGCCACTTGGCGCTCGCTAATGAGCTGCAGTTAGTCTGGCATTGAGCAGGGCGGTGGGCGTGGCCTTTGGCTTTTTTTTATAATACTTATGGACTGTCAAGTGTCGTAAAAGCTCAGCTACTCTGAATAATAGGCCATAAACAAGGCAATAAGCCGCACGACAACAACTTAAAGTCTTAGCAGCCCATAAAAGCCAACCGTCGCTTATCCCTTTGCCCAGACTCAACTTCTCTAGACTGCCAATAGTTGGCATTGTTCATTTATAGAGTGGCTCAACTAGAGACTTAACCAAAAGCCGTAGGCTAAGCTGATGTGGCTTCACTTTTGTCCAAACACGAGACACTCAGACACAATCACACACTCAACCTTTGATCAGTGTTTCGATGGAATATGTGTGCGAGTAGCTGTCTGTGTATGTGTGTCTGTGTGTGGTACTTACTGTGGTTTTGATGCTTCTTGTTTATTGTTAAACACACATTGACACGGGTTTGTGGCATTTGACAAGTGTGCTTGTAGGACAATTGAGACTGAGCACTGAGAGAAATAATAGAAAATATATATATATATTTGCCAGTTAAATATACATATACATAATATTACTTTTACGTTACTCCATATTCAAGGAATAAATCTAGAATTAATAAAATTGAATAGATCGCGTCTAGTAGTTTCTCTACTAATGGATTTTCACTTTCATATTATATTTAATGACTTTGGCAAGTGTAATTTCAGATTATACTTAGAGCATAGTAAATGTCTTTTGCAGATTTCATCCATACTGGCCACGACAGCTGCCAAATGGCAATTAAATGCGACAGCCAGAACAGAACTCTGAGCTAGGGTCGACCCAATATAAATATGTATTTAAACACCCTTGAGCACACAAGCGCACACATACACACACACAGGCATACGTATACAGTGAAACTAATTTGCATGGACAGCGACGTGCCTGTAGACTCCCCAAAGTGATAAAGACATAAAGAGCTGCCGACAGTGCACTATGGGTCAAACGCCCGATTTTTTGGAAAAAAGTCTTATTTTCAAGTTGAAAAAATGTACAAAATTTTAATGCGAATCCATTAGGAATACGCTATATGTAAATGTTACATACTCAGAATTTTAACAGAGACGCGATCTGCTAACAAAACTGCTGTTAAACCGAGCTGTTATGCATGACACGCACATTATCAGTTTTGTAAAAACTTTATATGAATTTCAATCGCCAATTGAAATAAAAATAATGGCGATTAGATCAAAATTTGTTGTGGAAAATATAGAATCGGGCTTGTTCTTTGTTTTTACGTGTTTGTATTGTCCAAAATCTTTATGTGATGTGAAGTTTTGAGTAAGTCAAAAAGCTGCTTTTGACATCATTAAAAAAAAAAATTGTTGTCTTTGATAAGAGAAAACTTGTGTTTGTAGCATTTTGTAGCGATGAATTTACGCCCATATTATAAAATATTCAATTCCGAGCTATGACCTATAAGTTCAACGTGCACTTTTGCGCACTTTTTACGCAATTTCATTTTTCAGCAACTAACCTCGTCGCAGGTGAGGAAGAGGAAATAAGCCTGTTCGAAAGGCAGGATACTTCAAATTTTGAGGTTTATGGCATGCTAGCTTCAGATAATGAAGAATACGCTGATTAACAATAAAAGAGATATATTTTAATGTTATTTGTGCTTAAAATCATAAAATATAACCTTTTATTCCTTGAAAAAGATTTTTCTCAACTTCTACATATAAAAACTATATGATATAGTTAACCGATTTTGATAATTTTTTTACAGGGTCTTTGAAACATGAAAACACATCTAATATGTGAATTTGGTGTAAATTACTTAAAAAGCTAAAAAGTTGGGACATCTAATAATATGAAAGAGGGGCGATGTCACGCCCATTTTTTCATCACAAATGCATGTTGCAAACAAAAGTCAAATGCAAAAAAACAAATTGAACTATCTTTACTGATTCAAAAGTTATTAATTAATTCCAAAAAATCGGGCGTTTGACCCATAGTGCAGTGGCCCAACTGAGTTGGCCCAGACTCGGAATGCCAACTAGTTTGTGTAACATAAATCAAGGCTGGACAGGGGCCGGGGGCGATTCGGTTGCCCCTTGATGCCGACGCGACTGTTGCTCTTTGGGCTCGCATTTCGCGCTATCTGAGCAATTAAAAAGCCAGCAATTGGCAGGATATTTTGCCTTAATACCCCTTTGCAAAGCTGTTAGGGTATGCTAGGTTTGGATCGCAAGAATTTGGCACTCAAATTTTGTTTATAGATAATTATATATCTATCTCTATATTAGTGAATATATATAGTATATTTCGGCATTGACGGTGGAGTGGTGACTTGTCACTACTTGAGCTTTTCTTGAACACGCGAATAAGTATCACGAAGTCGCCTATAGCCAAGTGATATGTTTTTACTTACTTTTTGTTTGGACTTTCGACTACATTGTTGCCCCAAAGGCGGCGAAACTTGCTTGTCTATCGGCAGCCAAGTCAGCCGTTGGCCTGCCCTATGCTAGAGACCGGATGTGCGCCGGGCCATGAAAATTTGTCAACATTTGCCACAGAAACCGAAATAAACGAAAACACGAGAAGAGAAATCAAATTTTCCTTTTTGGTTTCGTTTTCAGTTTCAATTCTGTGTGGGCCTAGCCGAGTACTCAAATGCTAAATGGAAATGACACAGAAGCAAGGCTCATTAGGGCACACACCAATACACACACGCACACACGAACACTCTCCGCACACATGCTGGCAATCAGCTTCTCTTGTGGCAGCCAACGCGTCGTATGTGTAATGTGGCATCAAGCTGGAAATAATTTGAATAAATGAGGCCGCAACGCCGATGACGTGGCGCATTCGTCGATAATTATTTTAATGACACTTGCGCGCACTTGAAAGCTTTGTATTATTAATTCTTGCGGCCTTTTGCATTTTTCATACACACACACAACCACACCATATTTTCTTTCTTTTTCCGACTGCAGATGTGAACGCATGAATTTCTAATGTATAACACGCACTCACACAATTAACACGCATTAGGCATAACCCACAGGTGCTCCACTATGCGTGAGTGTGTGTTTGTGCGTGTGTGTGAGCGTACTTACCTTTAAGCAGCCGTAACCGATGAAATTTAATATGCCAAGTGCTTTCGAGCACAGCTCACATAAAACTCAATGGCAAATAGAACTTTTTGCTAGCGCATTAAATGCAAAAGCAAGTTAAGCAAACTATTTTGATTGCGGCAAAGCCTTTAATACTCTTGGCCGAACAGGTTCAATATTTCTTGGAATTCCTTCCTTATATATATTATTGATACTTATACTTTATCACACTGCATTTACGGCAGCTCAATGTCAGCTACTGAACTCCTTGAAAGATGACAATGAAATTTTAAAAAGTTTCCTTTTGCCCTAAGTCTGTTTGATATGCAAATATATAAATGAAATCGCAGCTGATTTTATTTTACTACATTACTGAGTTCACCCTTTGCTACGAAAAAGATTTGTATTTCGAAAGTGAAGTAGCTGGAGTTTTATCCAGGCATGAAATATAATTTACTCTGAGTATATGGATGAGTATATGAGTGAATTACATTTATCTTGGATTGCGCTGCAATATCAGCTACATTCATTAATGTGAGAAAAATTCAAGATGTAACGAAGCATTCATATATTATATGTTCTTCCTTTTATACTTAAACTCTTTTAGTTATTGATCTATCTGAGTTTGCATATAGAAACCCACTCATATATAATGAAAATTCCCTTATTTATTAAGAGCAAAAGGTCAATGTCTTCATCAAATATAAAATGCCTAAAAATTACTAGAAGGGCAAGGAAAAGGGAAAGCTTATATGAAAGTAACAATGCGATTAAGACACCAACTAAATAAATATTTGGTCATCTTGGCCGGAATTAACAACCCTTGACAGCCGTAATATCAAGTATACGCACTGTGTGCGCAGCCTCGAGCCAGAGGCGCAATTACGTAGCATACTTTTGTGGGCGCAAATTAATTTTGAGCACAAAGCACATGACGCAGATGTATATCTAACGATTCACAGTTCAACAGCTGTGCGGTCAACGAAAAGGGAAGATTAAACGAAAACACTAAAAAGAAAAAAAAGTATTGAAATTATCGAAAAAACTTGACACTCATAAGATGCCTTGAAAGTGAGAAAACACTCAAGAAACAGTAGTTAGATAAGTAAAACTGAAATGTGGCAAGCTGCTCGTGGCTCATTGCTCGTTGCACGTTGCAAGTTGTTTTGGCCACTTTGCCACGACCCAAAATCAAAGGAAACCTGCAGCGCACAGAAGCCCGCATAACTCGTGCTGACAAACCGGAAATGGAACAAGACAGCACAGTCGGCAACGGAGAGTCGGAGAGTGACAGCTGCAGCCACGGCCAAGTGGGTGAGCTCGGCCTGCTGGGGAATGGGACTGGGAATGAGAATGGGTGAGGCCCACCGAAAAATTGAAGAGAATAAATGTGTGTAGAAGGTGATAGCTATAAAAAGTTGAAATAGTTTTCGGAGCAAGTAAAATCAATAGGCGCCTAGCTGGCAAACAGTTCAAGCCTTCAACTTTCTTAGACTGGTACAAAAAAAAAAAGAGTTTATTAGTTTTCTTGAAATCGTTATTAAATTCTCTTCTTTTTTTTATGCAAGCGTCCCTAAGGACGCTATGCTACAACATTTTTCATTAGCAATGTGTGAACGAATACATTGACTATCATGGTGTTTAGTTACTCAATACGTAATATTTTTCTTTATTGTTCTGAGCCCGGGTTGTTATACCCAGAGTAACTCATGTTTCAACCCTTAAATCAAGTGCGTCTATTGCTGAGCTTGTAAGACTCCAAGCTCCTATCCTATTGCAGGGTTTGTAAGGCTCAGCGTTCGTCTCTTACGTAATCTGGGAATGCACGGGTTAGTGCTCATCTGTTTATTTATAGAGTCCGTACTTGTGACCCTGATCTTTTTCTATCGCCCTACCTGCTAGTCGTTGAGTGCGTCGGAGGCTTGTATACGATCTTCGTATATTTGTATGTTCATGGCTGAACAATGTGTTTATTTGATAATTAAACTTGAAATTCTTACTTGTTTTCAGTAGCTCTAAAGGTAGTAGCTTAATTACAATGAATAACACGAAGAGTTTTTAGTCTATACATTAAAGCATGATTTTTATATGTATATAAAATATTTTTGTCCTGACCAACGAATTAATGCTCGACTCAATAGGTTCAGCATGTACTGCATTAGATAAAATAAATAAATATAAGGAAACAGTGCTTATTTTTAAACTATTGTATTGTATTCAAATTATCATAAAATTATTGCCATATTTGCCTCAATTTTAATTTAGTTTTGACTTTATTTATTTTATTTTGTTAATTTATTTATAATTTTTTGTAAGCTCTGAACAATGAATTATAATAGATGCAGCTCATTTTTGAGAAAAAACTCAAGTTTAGTTACGATGATTACCCTATAATTAAAACGCCTCAAACTCAACGTCCTTAAAATGTGCTTCAAGGTTAAGTAAAGTATTTAAAAATTAATGCATCCCCTCATATTAAATTAGGCAGACGGCAATTAGTCGCCATAGAAGAGTATTTAATAATGGCTATCAAATGCAGCAGACATAATTGTGGCCTGGCTTAGCTTTGGGTATACGCTGAAAAGTAATCTGTGTAAATATGTATATCTGAGCAACAGATAAGCAGCTGGGCGTAAAGAGCCACGGAGCGCACCCCAATAGCATCGCTCATTTGCACCCCAATGTCCGATAGCAACCCTTCTGCAAACTAAAGAATAGCTGAAAAAAGAAAGAAGCAGTTTAAGAACTTAGTTTAAGAAAATAGTTTGAATAGCTGGAATCTCCCACTTAGCTTAACTTTATGCTTATTGAACGGCAACTTAAACTATTCAAACTGTTTCAATTGAATGCAAAGCGATTTGCTCTAATCCATTCACTAAACTCAAGTGCAAAGTGCTTTAAGGCCTTGAGGTTGCAGCAAAGAAAGATTAACAACACAGCTCAACATGGAATTAAAAACGAGTTACTTTGAGCTTGTTGAGCGTGCTGGGTATTTAATATCCTGTAACTATCCCTGTTGGGCTCTTCACTTTTAAACAAACTTCAAGTTATAGCAGTAAATAAAATATTAATTAAAAATTTAAAAAATATTGATTTCTTTTTAATTATCAATAATTTAAAATTATTTATCCATGAACATGATATTAATAAAAAATAAGAATTCCTTTAAACAGCTTCGTTGGTTTGCAATGTTTTAGGGCTGTGCTTAAAAATCGATATTCATCGAATTTAATCCGAAAGTAAATTTTAAAATTACAGTCAACACAAGACAAGCAACGAAAATTTTAATGGTTGACAAACACTAAGAATAAATTACTTATTAAAGCCACTTATTGTGCAGTAACCTATCCACAAAATTAATGTGCCCTGCTCTTTAGCTTACTTTCATGACTAGAGGGTACTATAAAATTCGTGCAACATGGGCCTTGTAAGTCTCAGCAAAAATCACACGCCTGAGGAGTGGGCAATGGCCCAAGTCCGCAACTAAAAAGAATGTTGCAGAAAGAATAGCAAACAAACGTAATGGACGGATGGGAGAGCGGAGGAAATGTCGAGAGCATGAAATGCAGTAATTAGAAATGCAAATGATGCGTCAAATCAGAATCGCAGCAGCTCAGAATAAGCCCTGGGCATGCACTGCGGATGAAGCGCATATTAATTGAGCTGCACGTGATGACGGCTGCTGCCTTGGGCTGGGACTGCGACTGGGAGCTGACGTAGGCGACAGCTCCAACTGCGGACACTTCAAAGTAACTTTTGTAAGCCCTAGTCAAGACTTGTAAACACGCAGCTAACTGTAGCCTATTTGAATTTAATTAAAATTGAAATTCGTAATGACCCTGAGATGAAGACCTCAACAAAGGTCGCGATTTGCTCATGACTTCTTATGTAACCTACAAATGCGAGAAAATGTATATTAAATGTTTAAAGGCGTCCTTTGGTGTGCCCTAGAATGAGAGAAATTTAAGAGAGAGGTATTTAAGACAGAATATTCAATTAGTTAAGTAGATTTAGTTAGCAATATCACTATAATAAGCTATATAATAATATATAACGTACGTGAGAAATATTAGTTTAACAACTCTTTAATGAATTTTAAGTAAAGAGAATAACATGCAATATTTCAAACGAATCATATTCTAAGAGGGATGCGAGAAATCAGAGAGCATGAGAAGACGCAAACCACACTGAAGAAAGTTTGATTAGTACTTATTTAGTGCAAGCACTAAGTACCTTATGTTGCTACTTAAGCTTGTAACCAAAACTAATTACTGACTTCACTGAAAGTATGTCTATGATGCTTGCATAAGTTTCCTTTGACTACTCAAGAGATGAAGAGACTTAGCACTGTCGTTGAATATTGTTATTTGTTATGGAATGATAATTGAAATACTCGCCTATTCAACACAAAGCGGAGACACTCAAAACACGCATACGGAGCTGTGCACCATGAAAAGAGCGTAAGTGGAAAAGTTGGTCAACCGTTGGCAAATCTAATTTGCAATAAACAAACAAATAGTTACAGTTAGCTAACTTTATGCATAGAACAGTGTCAAGAATGTTGTGGCAGACGTATGGGATAAGCTGCAGGCGGAAAATGTCTCGGAAAATAAATAAAATCGAATTGGAAAAGTGCTCGAAATGTTTGTGGACTGAGCTGAGGATGCAAATGCTGTCATGCCAAAGTGTCATAGCAAAGCGAAACCGCAAGATAGAAGCAACGACAAGCACACACACACACATACAGCAATAGAATGGAAAGCTGAGTAGATTTTGCATGCAAAGCAGCTAAGAGACAAACCAACGAGCGCAAAGGATGTCTGCATCAAATTCCAACCAAGTACTGCAGCATAAAGCCTTCTCGCAATCTCACAGTCGACAAAGAGATTGTTATTAATTTGTGAAATTATAATGCAAACACAGATTGTAGCTAAAATAATATTTGCATACCGAAGTTAACCAAAACCGAGCACAAATGCAATGCACTTGTCCAGCACTCAATCCGAATCAAATCAAAAAGTGCTTGTCAAATATGCTTCTTCTTCTTCTTCTTCTCTGCAAACCCTGTGCCCACTTGGGTCTATTAGTTGTGTTTGTAACTGAATGTTATCAAAGCGAACATATGTGCCAGCCATCCAGCCTCTCTCCCTCTCTTTCTCGCTCTCTCGCTCTCTCTCTTACTTTCCCTCTCTCTCTCACTATCTCACTCTGAGTTGCATACTTGACGTGCAATTGCGTGTAGCGTTTAATGGTGGCCTGCAGCAGCAGTTGTTGCCTGTTGTCAACACAAAATGCCGCCTGTGTGCGAGGAAATATCCAAAATCGAATCGTATAGGCCATAAGTGCAATGAAATGGCATGCACGACTATGAGTTACCTTTTTTCGAGCAAGCATTAAACGAATTTCGAATTAGTGAGCTTTTTCGATTGGAATAGCTCACATATGTAGTTTTCTCCTCAATATTTGTTAATTTTCTTTATTAAGCATGGAATTTATACACTTCTGATACCTTAACAATATAAGCACGACAAAGTTTAAGGAGTAATTTAAACAGAAAGTCAAATTTAAGAAAAAATTTAATTTATCAAAGAAAATAAAGCCAGACAATCGTACAAACAGGCATTTCTCCGGAAAATCTATAAGCATAAAAAACAGATAATATTTAAAATTAGCTTGGCACTATAATTAGTGCGATCCCAAGATAATTAAAAAAAAAAAAAACTAAAGAGCTAGACTTTTCTAGAGAAATGACCATATATAAAATTCTTAAATGTTTAGTTTATTAATAGTCTTCTTGTAATCCACTTTTGTCTTCTTTTGGCCATGTTTACGCTTCGCTTCTCACTTCTGGTAAATTCTGTTTCTTTATTGCTTTTTCAATCTGTTAAACTTTTCTCTTTACTTTATACTTCGTGTCTGGAATCCCACATTTTCGCTACGCTTCTGGTTCTGGTCTGATTGATCGATATGCTACAAGTTGCGTGCTTCTACTTTAACATCTTTATGAGTTCGAATTCGGTTCTCTCTCTCTTTCGTTCGTTTAGCCTGTTGCTTGAATTAATATTTATATTATTCAATTGCTTCTTACCTTCTTCATTTTTATTGATTATGGTCAGATTGTTTCAAGCATATCACTCACACTTCTGGTAAAAACCTACTCAACAACAGTGCCTGACGTCCCTCTGCCGACAGCAGTATAGGGTATAGCAGCAACTGTGGCGCCTGCATACAGCAAATATGTGTTGACGAGGTTGCCTAAAAGATGACAGGTTCAATTTGTGCGAGGGCCCGAAGCATATGCCAATAGAGAGACCTCCACCAGCGGCACCAAACATTGATTTATGCATGTGCGTTTATTTGGTTGAAAGCCAAGGGGAGGGCTGTGCAGCGGTCGAGTGCGGGTGTTCGGGGCTGGCGTTGCTTTGTGGATGGTCAGCACTGACGGATTCTGGACAGTTGTTAACACTCGAAAGCTGTTGCGATGATTCTGATGTCCTTGTCGTGAATTACAAATTGTCATGGCGTTAAATTGAAAATGTCAGCAAGCTCAATGAATTGTTTCGGCACAATGGGAAAAAAATCGTACCAAATATTTGGCTCAATTTGTTTGCAACTGAAAGCCCTTCAGTGGGCATTTCATTAATAATTCAATGGGCCTAATTAATGCAAAGCAATTAACTTAATTTATAAGCATTGCACAAGCTCGAACACGTACAACAGCTCCACTCTGTGCCACTGACCAGGCCAATTATAGCCGGAGAGGAGCATAGGCTGTTCTGATTGCTAATCCAATCGATGAGACGTTCTGCTTGCTGTCGCTTTCATTAGGTAATTCGAGTAAATCACTCCAATTGGGCACTTGGTAGTACAATATGCCCAAGACTATTGTTATACCCTAAGCCAATTAAAAGTTAGTTAAATAGGGGTTAATAAGGGTCAAAGCATGATATGCATCAGCCTAACCTCATTAAACTTAAGGAATGTCTGGTCAAATTTTAGATGTAATCTTTATGACATCCTTAATTTATTCCAGCATTCCAGCTGTTGAACTGAAATCTTATTTTTCTAATGAACCCCTTAAACCTAATAACAGTACAGGATATCTCATAGTTCCGTCTTCTTCCCACTACAATTCTGGGCGCTTCACTTGTGCTTCGGCCTTTGATTTGAGTGGCTAGCATTTGTTTGCTGCATTGTTTGTATATTAATATAATCAATTAGTTTGCTTGATTCAAGCCAAAGTCGTCTTAAATTCTCTTAAATTATAATGCGAGGCGTTTCAGCGCGAAGCAAACAACAATAAATAAAGCTTTAGAGACCAGCTGAAAAGCTGCGGTAGCTTTCAATAGGCTCACAGCTGATAAAGGAACTGTAAACGACAGCATCGACGAGAATTTACATTTAAAGGTGTTCCGAACACCAATTTCACCTCTCAAATGTATACAGAAAACGAAATTATTTATTATTATTATTTTATATTATATAAATAATTTCGTTAATATTATAATTATTTTATTATATTTATATATATATTATTATGGATTTTTACTTTGTACGATTTATTTTGTAAATGTTTAAATCCTATTATTTGATTGCCTTTCAGCAAAGGCATATTAACTTAATTTATATGATTGTATAATTTTTAAGTTGAGGAATCGCTTTACAGAACACTATCAATAAATACAACTTTTCACTTTTGTCGCGGTGGCAAGCATTTAGAGCCTCCAAATGTGCAGCATACTTTTTTGTGGCATGCGGGGCCTATTGACTTATAGCGATTGTGTGTGTGTGCGTGGGTGGGCGTGTATTTGTTAGCTTGGGGCAGCCGAGCGCAATAAATTCTCACAATTGATTTTGTGGTGGCTACGACTTCTCCATACGGCACACAGACCATGCTCCGTGACTTCTCTCTATCAAAGTAGAAAGGGAATTTTTATTTATTTTTTATACTCATTCACGAAAGTGAATCAGTATATTGGTTTTGTGCAATGTCCGTCTTGCTGTCCGTCCGTCTGTCCGTCTGTCCGTCTGTCCGTCCGTCCGTCTGTCCGTCTGTCCGTCTGTCCGTATGAACGCAATCTATTTCGGCGCTATTGAAGCTAGAGACTTGAAATTTTGAACACATACTCGTGTATATCTCCGATTTATAAAGTGTTAAAATTTTCCCGATCCGCCCTCTAGGGGCGTGGCAAATCGGAAAATGCATTTTCCGATATACCAGAAATCATGTTTGTTGAAGAGCTAGAAAGCTGAAACTTAGTATGTAGGTCCGCGTTGACCACCCAAGATCACGAGTTATGGCGGATATATCTACGCCCATTGGGGGCGTGGCAAATCGGATAAAACTGTATCTCCTAAAGTTGTAAACCTAGAATGCTGAAATTTTGCACGTCAGCTAATGGTATGATTCTATAAAGTCTGAAGATAAATTATAAGTCTACGCCCGTTGGGGGCGTGGCAAATCGGACCTGAAGATATAGTGATTTTTTAAATTCTCCTATATTTTGGACACTATTGATGGCAGAGACCTCAAATTTTGTATATATACTCGGACTGATCACCCAAGACCAAAAAGTTTTGTCGGATGTATGTCCGCCCACAGGGGGCGTGGCAAACCGCAAAAGTTTATATCTCCTAAAGTATAATAGCTAAAAGCTTCAAATTTAGATAGTTGACTTACTGGTAGCCTCCTCTATCGATTCCCCAAAAATAATTTTTACGCCTCTTTAGGGGCGTGGCATATCGAAAAATACCCTGTAATTTTCACATTTTTTTAGGGTAAGCATTCAAACTTTGCAGTTAGGGTAACGTTATCTCTTTCTAAAAACTGACCAAAAATGAGGTGTCTACGCCCAGTTGGGGCGTGGCAAATCGGAAAAACCTGTATATTCTACAGTATTAGAACGAAACTTAACTACTAAATTGTTGATGGGATGTGAATGAGTATTCCGCAGTCGGTAACGCCCGACTGCAACGTTCTTACTTGTTTTATACTTATTTTGATTTGATGGTTAAATGTTTTATTCATGGAAGCAAAGATGACGTCGACGACGGCGGCTGCAGTGGAGACCCACGAAGTGCCATTAACATATTTAAACATTAAAACAAAACAAAAAAAGAAAAACAATTTCAAAATTCCAAAATGCTTTCAATGGAAATGCACACATACACACGCACCCAACACTCACACAAAAAAACACGCAAGAAATACAAAACAAATGTAAACCGAACATTTTTTGGCTGTACAATAAAATAAACAATTTCAGCACTTGGCCAGTTTTATTATTAACTTTCTAGAAACATTTATTTGATATTTAATTATTTGAATTTAACAACATTTTTGTTGGTAAACAATTGATTTCCGTTTTGTTGCTGCTTTGTTTATGCGCCAAGCAACATGTGAATTGCCAGCGAGCCATAAAAGAGGAGGAGAGGGGTGGGGGGACTACTGGGAAATACTGGAAAAGCTGCTTAGTCTGCGCCAATTGAGCGATAAGCAGCGCATTAACGACGGAAATTTATTGCCAGATTTCATAGTTGAGATGAGCTACCAAATGCGCTGAAATCACAGCTGCTGTTGCCGCCAATGTTGCTGTTGAGCTGCTCTGCTGTTGTCTTTGAAATTCGTAATTTCCGCTTTGGGCGACACTCGACGAGGTCTCTGGGGCGTGGCGGCTAAACTTTCATTTCACTATGCTCAATGTCAAAACAAATACATAATGGTTATTTAGTCAGTTGAAAAGTAAGCGACCACACGCATACTCCCCTATGGGAGGCCATAGCAAGTCAGAAACAATTAACTTTAAAGGCTCAGACATAAATCCCAGTACAAAAGGTAGCCGAAACTGTGCGTAGTAAGAAACTCGGGCAAATGCAAAGAAATACGTGAAAGCGGCATGAAAAATGAATGAGCCACACGCCATGATAAGCCATGCAACGGGAGCTGGGGCATGCTCAACAGTGGGTTGCTTTGTAGACTGATCTAAGGGCTAATGGTCATTTATCTTTGCTGACTTAAAAAAATGCAAATCAGCTTAGCTGGCTATATTAGTACATTAAGTGTTAAGGTAGAGTCTCTAATATTAACTAAAATCTACATTTGTGTACTCAAAGTCTTGCTTCTTATGTAATTTGATCAAAATCAGTGATATAGATAATTAAAAATGTTACTTATTTCTACATTGTTTACTTCGCACTGACTATTCACACGAAATACCCCAGTTCAAAATCATTTTTCACTACAGGGTAGTTCAAACAATAGTGAGTTGCCCAAGTGTTTGCCTTGGCATGAGCCGCACTTGACATTGCCTGACGAGCAACTCATATACTACCCCAGCCACCCACACACTCACACGCTCACCCACCCACACGCACGCATACAACGCCACACTAAGGCCAAGGGCCAAGTGCTATAAAACACAAAAAAACAGTGCTTTGCTCTAGAATTATAATATTGCATGCTGATAAAACATTGAAAGCCAAAGCACCCAAGGGGATTACAATTAAAAACAACACATACATACACATACACACACACACACACACACACACACACATCTGAGATATGGACATAGCGCGGAAAGTTGAACTGGCGGAAATCATTTTGCGCATTATGTTCATTTGTATTTTTACACTTTGGCATGGCAGATAAAAAGCCAAAGCCAAAGCCAGCCACTTGCTAGCATGCCACATGCTGCCCATGCCACAGCTCTGCCCACCTAAAATCTCATATGCCATAGCCAAAGCTCAGTTTGGAGCACATACTCAATCATTCGCACACACTCGCACACATAGGAAAGTTGTGCCACTGTGCCCTTTGTTTCAGCTTTGTTTTGTTTACGGAATGCCTGGAAACGCAATTCAACAGTTTGTTGCTATCAACATGTTGCTAGCTGATATGTTGCGCCCACATATGTTGCAGAGGGCGCCTACGCTCATTCGCCCCGGGTAAGTCGTTCGTTCGCTCGCTCTCTCTGTCTCTCATTCTGTTGCTCTGCCTGTCGCCCTCTTTCTCTCAGCTCTCGCTCTTTGGCATTGCTCGGCCCCAAGGTGTGTTGAGTTTTTGGCTTTGATAAACCATTCGCCAGGCAACATTTCAAACAGTCTGCAAAGGATTCTAGACGTTAACGGTTCTTCTCTCAAAACCAAAAGCCTCGATAAATTCGTCTCGTGCGTTCGAACAGTTTGAATCGTATCAAAGTCTTTTTTAAACAGTGCTGAAAGTGCAAAATAAATTCAAAAAATAAGAAAAACAATAAAAGCATTTGAATATAAACTGTTTGAAAAAATTCTGGGAAATTTTTTCGGCAGCTCTTTAAGTAAATATAAAATTTTATGTTATCAACACCTTGAAGCACAATTCAAATACTTTTCTATTCTTTGGGGACTTACAACGAAATGGTTTATGTTTATATGGAAATTTAATTGTGATATTTATATAATTATAGTGCAAATCTGTGTTTATCTGAAGAGCTTCATTTCAGAGAAACTTATATTTATTAACTATTTCTCATTTTTGGTACATTGGAAGTGGGCTTACTATGAATGCAATTTAGTTAAATTTTCGATAAATAAATGCGAGAGTTTTTTCAATGTTGGTTGTTCTGATACGTTAATAAATTCTCACATATATATTTTTATTCAACTAAATTAATTTCGTATATTGGTCATAAATTTATAGTTTATTACGTAGCAATCTAACGGAAAATAGTTAAATATTAATTTGCAATAATGATTTGAATTTTAGCACATCTGAATAAATCAGAAGCAATTGCATTTTCTGATTGCTCGGCGCTCACAAAGATTCATGTCGCAGTCTTTGCCAATTGTCTGTCTCATTTGCGGCCAACAAAAGACATTAGATATGCAATTTTTTATAATAAATTGATGTTGCAGCTACCTTGATGACCGTTGCCAAAAAAAAGAAAAAAAGAGAACAGAAAAGCTAGCGCTCCACAAGGTCGAGTCATACGAAACAGCTGCATGCTGCAAGGGCCAAGGGTTGAATTTCGGGGCCCGAGCCGGTTGGAGGTGGTCGTAAAATCGAATGCAAATATTGCTGCGGCAATTGGCAAAACTTCGATATGCAAACAGAAGAAGGCTCGGACCGTTCGACCCTTTATGTAAATTTGTTGTAAAGAAAGAAAAATATCAAAAAGTGCTGTAGCACTCGACAGTCGAAACACCAAAAACAATAAAACCGAACAACAGGTCCAACAAAGAAGTCACATTAAAATGCTTGAATTTCAATTAAAAAGGGTCCGACAATCATAAAAAGAAGAAGAACAAAAATGCCAGCAGTAATTTATATTCATATTACGTATACACAGCGGGCACCAAGTTCGCACTCATTTAATGATATAAACAAAACCAAAAAAAAAAAAAAAAAGAGGAAAAGCTGACGCTGAAAATGCCCCCAAAATTGGCGTCTGCAATGTTGTTTTTGTTGCTGTTTGTTGTGCTCTCGCCAAATTTAGCATAATGTGCCCCCGAATTGTCCGTCTGCGCATCGCAAGTTCCTCGTCAGATGTCGCCTTTGTCACATTCATGACAGCCCCACCAAAAAAGTCACGTTAATTTATGCCCATTCATAAATTCTGGCCTGCGACGAGGACACAGCCTGCCAGCCAGCGAGTGAGCGAGCCCCAGTCTGTGTCCAAATTCTTTTGCATTTGCGCGCGCCTCTGCGTATGCAACCAAATTTATCATCTTTTTGTGAGAGGGATTTGGAAAATTTATCATCGAAGTTGTTGATTTAAATGACGGAAATCGAGCTGAAATTGACTGATATTTATGGATCCACAGCCTGACGCATCAACGAACCAATCAGGCTTAATAGTGGGTATTATCTACCAACTAGGCTTTGCATTTACAAATATAGACATCTACAGATATGTTATCTCAACGAAATATCGATTATATTTAATTGAATATATATTGAAGATTTTCTAATATTCAAAGATAGCTGTAGTTATAGTAGTAGTAATCGAAGTAGTGTATTCAAATCAGTACCTCTTCTAAGTAGTATTAAAAGAGAAAATAGTGGCAATATCAAATACGAAACAGTAGTAGTAGAAACAAAAGAATACATAGTAGTAGCAGTATAAGTATTCGTATTACTTGAATGAGTAGTAGGATTATTGGGAATTAACATATATAGTTATAATAATATTAATACTATAACTCATTTATATTACTACGAATACTTATACTGCTACTGTTATTGACTGATAGTATAGAAAATATAGTAGTACATGTACGATTTTGTAGTATAAATAGTATTGGTAAAAATCAGTCGCAGTAAAATTTAGTTTTTATTCAGTAGTAATTGTACAAATTGCAATAGTAGTAAATTTATTGCTGTGCAACCACGTGTAAACTAATTTAATTATGCGGAAAATTTGTATGAAAAAATGTATATGAAAACATATACTTGACGTAAATTTTGTTTGTATTTAAATAAAAATAAATTAAAAATAATATTATTCAAAAATGTTATTGAATCTTCTGATAGCTATAATTGCCATCAATATTTGTTCGTGGAATTATGCTTTTATAGAAATAATATAATTTAAAATTGCAAATGATAATAGCAACTCACTTGGTAAAAAAAAAAAAAAAAACTATGCAAACAGTATAAACTCTTCAAGTTTTAAAATTGAAATTTCTATATGATATACATTTATATATTGTATATAATATAAACTTTAGTAAGCAGAAAATCTGTTTAGGAAAATACACAACAATTTCTCATGATTTATTTAGTTAAATGTTTTAAAATTAGCAAAACCATGTCGACTTGACAGCTTTTCAGGGAAAAGCATTGCACTTTCTACAGCTGAGCTGCTAATTAGCTGTGTCAAGGGGTACAATACATACGTACGATCAAAGGACAATAAAACATACTGAAAAGAAAATGGCTATCGTTAGCGGAGGATATGTAAGCGTTGCAGGCGGTGGGAAATCAGAACTCATTACAATTATAAAAGGCAGCAACAATTCAATTTAATATTAATTTGCCATTTCACTTGATTTATTTGCACAGTCAACCTGAAGGGAGAAGTCGAATGGAAAATGTTTTACATGCTTTTCATTCTTATTTTTTGCCATCGTCTTTGCAATTTCCTTTGCTGCAAATGAAATAATTAAAATAACACAAATGCTCGTGCTGCACACATGGCGTATGCTTGTTATTGTTGTTGGCTTGTGGCATGTTTTCTTAATTTAGGCAAAGCGTGGGCTCATTCCGAACGCTTTGTGGCAATAACAATTGCCACAGAAATTATCAAAATAAATATGGCCACAACAATAGAAACAATTCTGCCCTGACTGGCTGACAGAGGCCAGGAAGTCAATGGGCCATAATTTGATACAAGTACATAAATATGATGTTCGCTTCAAACATTTGATTTTTATGGCAACAGCCGCAGAAGCAGCGGGTGTCGAAACATCTTTAATCTGTTGCTGATTGAAGTATTTGCGTAGACGTTATTTACTTCAATGTGTGCAAAATTATTTGACTTGTGTAAATATTTTCAAACATTTTCAACTCATATCCAAACAGCATGATCCAGCTGAAATGCTGTGAAACAATCTATGATTTGTTAATTGCGCGTGCTTAAACATAAAATTTAAATTGCCAATATGTTGATGGAGAGAGAGCTAACTGAATAGACGTGAGATGCTGCTAAATAGTGAATCGAAAGAGTTACTTCGCACAAAATGAGTCTAACACATGTGACCAGAAAAAATACTTGTCCTATTTATACCCTGAACCCATTGAAAATGGGAAATCAGGGTATAATGGTTTTGTGAAAAGTATGTAACAGGCAGAAGGAATCATCGCAGACCCCATAAAGTATATATATTCTTGATCAGGACGACGAGCTGAGTCGATATAGCCCTGTCCGTCTGTCCGTCCGTCCGTATGAGCAAAAGGATCTCAGAAGATATAAGAGCTAGAGAGCTGAAATTTGGCAAGCATACTCGTGTATACCATAGGCAGTACAAGTTTGCTTTATTTTTTCGATAACTCATCCGATAACTTTTTTATCGAGAATAATCGAAAAATCGACAATGTTTTTTCAGCTTATTTTGAACACTTTTAGACCTGGAGACTTCAAATTTGCGTTGTATATAAAGTTAATGGATACAAAGATTTTGTAATTTACAGATTTTGGATACCACGCCCCCTTCGCCCCCAATTTGTAAAAAACGCATTTCAAGTACTAGAGACTTGTGCTTTGAAATGTACACACATTTAAGCCATATGATTACGCTCTAAAAGTTTCATTAAGATCGTATGTCTACAAAAGAAATTATTCAACAAATAAATTCTCGTTATATTGCCCACACTGCAGTGCAGCCCAAGCGCAGCCGCTGCTAGCTGCGCAGTTTGCAAAGCGCGTGCTTATACGTGCATGTGTATGTATGTGTGCATAAAAGAAGTCCAGAATGATTAGAATATCAGTTTGGAGGGTTCAGGGTATCTCCTAGTCGAGCAGTCTCGACTGGAGCCTTCTTACTTGTTTATATTTATAATTATGTAAGTGTGCAAAACTAAAAATCAATATTAAATGCTTTGTATATTCTCTTCAAGCTATTTGAACTGAACTCAATGCATTTTTATGTGACATAACTTGCATCGACTTATTTAATATAGTGTCGAATCGCTTTAAAAAATATTTAAAAAAAAAAAAACCTTGCTCGTGATTAATAACAATTCTGTTAATTTTACGTCTGGACATTCTTGTAAAAAAATGCAGAACAAGTTATTTATCAAGCGAATAATAAAATTTCTTAATATTAAGTTACTTTTATTGTGCGATATTCAAAATATATTTCTATATGATTCCTACAATATGAGATGTATTATTCTCGCACTCCATGCAATAGATTCAATCACAATTGTTCACAGCATTTTTGGTTTATATTATATATTTATATTTTATTTTACTACTATATTTAAGTATTTCATAAGCCAAAGCTGCCTTAACTCCGTGACTTACGTCAGCTAGAGTCGGGAGAGCGGGGACCAAGGCAAGCCCATTAGAATTAACCGAAAATAGTCAGCTCAAGTAGGCCCCAGTGTAACCACTGTAATTGTCATTAGGCAAATATTGTTATGCTCTTCAATTGGCTGCCACTTGAAAAAGGCAATTTGAAAGTGCTAATTCAAGTGAGTACGCCCACACACAGACATTTACACACATACACATGGTAAACAAGCCCACAGGAATTTTCCAAAAATTATCTTTGCGTAATGTGAGGGGTGCGTAAGGCTGAAGAAGTGAAAGTGAAAGTGAAAGTGCCATTAAGTAACTTTCACGCCTAACAATAATAATTCGAATAATTACAGCCATGTCGAGGAGGCAACGAGTGTTGCCATTTGCCTCGGGCCGGGCCAAATATTTGGCCAACATATTTGGGGAGCAGTCAACAGGGGCAATCAGCATAAATTTGTGTATACCCTGTGAATATTAGACTAGCTAAAAACTGGGCACAGCAAGTCAGAGAAACAAACGAGGACAAAATTTAGTCGAGCATATCAAAGTGAACGAAATTCTCCAGCTCTCAGAATATAAGAGACACTGAGAGAGTACTCGAAAGATAGAGGTTTTATTAATTGATTATACTCGTAAAATAATAATACAAATGAAATTGAGATTTTAGAGGCCTGTGCAGCTCAGGCGTCCAAGTCGAATCGAGAGCATCTTTTAGTCGATCACTCACTGATCTGATTGAAGTCAAGGTATTTGATGCTATTTTCTTGTTGATTTATCATGTCTGGGTGTGGGAGAAAAAGTACGGAAATCTTTTAGCACATCCATTGCTTGCCAGATATCCAGCTGCTTTAATTATGCCGGCCTGGTCATTATTATTTATTATTATTATTTCTTCTTGATTAATATTTACACAGAAGCGCATAAAAAACGGGCGACTGTGTAAATATTTACAACATTTGCGCGTGTCTTCACTTTATGATGGGGCATTAGTTGGTCAATATATCAAGCTGATGATATACAGTTGGAGAGCCGTGGAGGAGGCTAATCAACGAGCGGCATAAAATGGCATTTGCTGCGGGCGTTAACATATTTAATGAGCCCTATTCTTGACCGACAAACAATTAAAACTTCTTTGAAATGGCTGCTCTGAGTAAATAATCCGAAAAAAATTATTTAAAAATCGTTAAATTCGTTTTCTTTTGCGTATATTTATAGCAAGATAATCCCGTTATGATCTTGAGCTAGGGCATTCTTTTCCGGCCGAGCGCTCTTTATCTGTTTTTTTTTTTTTTTTTTGCTTTTCTTTTTTTTTTTTGTGAACATGTTTTTTATTTTCCTGCAATTTGTCTGCCCACCAGCCAAGCATTTAGCTGCAAATGGTCGATGACGCAGCGTCCGCTCTTGGCCGGAATTTGACTTCTGTCTGTATTGTGTTTTCTTCTCCCTTTCCATTCTTGTTTTCTGTTTACCTTAGCTGCTGCGCAGCAACACTTTGGTATTTGTTTAGCGCTAGATACTACGAATTGGCATTCACATTAATTGAGTAATTATTTTTGTGTGTATGCAAAACGTGCTGTGGCCTCATGTATGTGTTTGTATACATGTATATTTGTATGCGCAGCATCATGCGGTGTTGCGCCCACTGACCACACCCACTGACCTACGTACCGACGCTGACGCGTCCTTCAGGCGCTGCGCGGATCGGAGAGTGTCTGTGTGTCTGTGCAATGATTCTGACAATTTCAGAACGAATGACTGACATTTCCATTTGCAAATTGACAAAACCCGCGAGCGTGGCTCAAAGCAAGAGCACAACAAAAACAACACGAATTGAAAACTGTCACAGCATCCTCAACAAAAACAACAGCCGAGCGAACAATGCGTCACTTGTGGTTACCCTGCAGGGCCTTGGTCGGTGTAATAGACATCACTAGATCAGCTTAGCTGCACTAAACTATCCTTAGACTTGTTTTTACACCATCCTAATATGACCACTATCTTGGTACTCACTTGAGTATACTTAATATGAAGTGTGAAGTGCGAGACGTAAGATCAATTACTCAAATGTATTGCGCATACCTAATGCATTCCTCTGCACCATACAGGGTATAAGCGTGCTCGCTCCACCATGAATATTTTACTGCGTCATGTGATTAAGCATCTGCATTATTAACTAGCTGAAATGCGTACTTCAATTGTATAAAAATACACAATAAATGAGGAGATATGTTCCTACCAGAATCTCAACATTTACAACCAATCCAGAAAAATAATCTCTGATATATTCCAACAATAATTCAGCATAAGCATATTCCAGCGCTTTCAAAATAACACTTAATATATATTATTTAGACGCTTCGCACAGTTAGGCAAAGTGAACCCTACTCAGGTGTGTGCAAGCATGAGTTTTCAGTTGTGTTTGAAGAGGGTATGCATGACTAGCGTTTCCCAGCACTGGGTCAGCGGAGGAGGAAACAGCAGAAGAGGACTTGTGCTCATTTTATGCTTAATTGAACTCTTGTCATATGGCTGACAAGTTGTTTACGATGTGGGGCAAATGTATCTGCATAATAAAGAGAAAAAAAACAGAAGGGGCTAAACTTTTATGTACTTAACATACAAACGGCACACTTAAGTGTGAGAAAAATGTATAGAAACCAGCAGGCGAATCAGCGTGAAATGCTGCGTGCCAAAAGAAAAAAGGCCAAAGCAAAACAGAGCAATATCATCTTTAGCCCCTATATAGACTTTTTCAAGAGCGAGGCCATCAGCAAAAAAATAGAACAAAAATAGAAGGAAAACAAGTAAGAAGGCTCCAGTCGAGACTGCTCGACTAGGAGATACCCTGAACCCTCCAAACTGATATTCTAATCATTCTGGACTTCTATTATGCACACATACATACACATGCACGTATAAGCACGCGCTCTGCAAACTGCGCAGCTAGCAGCGGCTGCGCTTGGGCTGCACTGCAGTGTGAGAATTTATTTGTTGAATAATTTCTTTTGTAGACATACGATCCTAATAAAACTTTTAGAGCGTAATCATGTAGCTAAAATGTGTGTCCATTCCAAAGCACAAGTCTCTAGTACTTGAAATGCGTTTTTTACAAATTTGGGGCGAAGGGGGCGTGGTATCCAAAATCTGTAAATTACAAAATCTTTGTATCTACTAACTTTATATACAACGCAAATTTGAAGTCTCCAGGTCTAAAAATGTTCAAATTAAGCTGAAAAAACAATGTCGATTTTTCGATTATTCTCGATAAAAAAGTTATCGGACGAGTTATCGAAAAAATAAAGCAAACTTGTACTGCCTATGGTATACACGAGTATGCATGCCAAATTTCAGCTCTCTAGCTCTTATATCTTCTGAGATCCTTTTGCTCATACGGACGGACGGACGGACGGACGGACGGACGGACGGACGGACGGACGGACGGACGGACGGACGGACGGACGGACGGACGGACGGACGGACGGACGGACAGACGGACAGGGCTATATCGACTCAGCTCGTCGTGCTGATCAAGAATATATATACTTTATGGGGTCTGCGATGATTCCTTCTGCCTGTTACATACTTTTCACAAAACCATTATACCCTGATTTCCCATTTTCAATGGGTTCAGGGTATAAAAAAACAGAGTTTAATTAAATCACAGCGTGAACCTGAGCTGCGTCTAGTTGCCACAGACCTCTAATTAGTTTTATACTAGAGTCTGGTATTCCTTACGTTATTATATTCTGACTCTGTGTTTTGCTCTTTTTATACCCTGAACCCATTGAAAATGGGAAATCAGGGTATAATGGTTTTGTGAAAAAGTATGTAACGGGCAGAAGGAGGCGTGTCAGACCCCACAAAGTATATATATTCTTGATCAGCGCGACGAGCTGAGTCGATATAGCCCTGTCCGTCTGTCCGTCCGTCCGTCCGTCCGTCCGTCCGTCCGTCCGTCCGTCCGTCCGTCCGTCCGTCCGTCCGTCCGTCCGTCCGTCCGTCCGTATGAGTGCGTCGATCTCAGAAGTTATAAGAGCTAGAGAGCTGAAATTTGGCATGCATACTCGTGAGTACCATACGCAGTACGAGTTTGCTTTATTTTTTCGATAAATTGTCCGATAACTTTTTTATCGAGAATAATCGAAAAATTGATTTTGTTTTTTTAGCCTAATTTGAACATTTTTAGAGATGGAGTCTTCAAATTTGCGTTGTATATAAAGTTAATCGATACAAAGATTTTGTAATTTACAGATTTTGGATACCACGCCCCCTTCTCCCCCAATTTGTAAAAAACGCATTTCAAATACTAGAGACTTGGGCTTTGGAATGTGCACACATATTCACCATATGATTACGCTCTGAAAGTTTCATTAAGATCGTATGTCTACAAAAGAAATTATTCAACAAATAAATTCTCATAATATTGCCCACATTGCAGCGCAGCCCAAGCGCAGTCGCTGCTTACTGCGCAGTTAGCAGAGCGCAGGCTTATGCGTGCGTGTGGATGCATGTGTATGTATGTGTGCATAAAAGAAGTGCAGAATGATTAGAATATCAGCTTGGAGGGTTCAGGGTATCTCCTAGTCGAGCAGTCTCGACTGGAGCTTTCTTACTTGTTATACCCTGAACCCATTGAAAATGGGAAATCAGGGTATAATGGTTTTGTGAAAAGTATGTAACAGGCAGAAGGAATCATCGCAGACCCCATAAAGTATATATATTCTTGATCAGGACGACGAGCTGAGTCGATATAGCCCTGTCCGTCTGTCCGTCCGTCCGTCCGTCCGTCCGTCCGTCCGTCCGTCCGTCCGTCCGTCCGTCCGTCCGTCCGTCCGTCCGTCCGTCCGTATGAGCAAAAGGATCTCAGAAGATATAAGAGCTAGAGAGCTGAAATTTGGCAAGCATACTCGTGTATACCATAGGCAGTACAAGTTTGCTTTATTTTTTCGATAACTCATCCGATAACTTTTTTATCGAGAATAATCGAAAAATCGACAATGTTTTTTCAGCTTATTTTGAACACTTTTAGACCTGGAGACTTCAAATTTGCGTTGTATATAAAGTTAATGGATACAAAGATTTTGTAATTTACAGATTTTGGATACCACGCCCCCTTCGCCCCCAATTTGTAAAAAACGCATTTCAAGTACTAGAGACTTGTGCTTTGAAATGTACACACATTTAAGCCATATGATTACGCTCTAAAAGTTTCATTAAGATCGTATGTCTACAAAAGAAATTATTCAACAAATAAATTCTCGTTATATTGCCCACACTGCAGTGCAGCCCAAGCGCAGCCGCTGCTAGCTGCGCAGTTTGCAAAGCGCGTGCTTATACGTGCATGTGTATGTATGTGTGCATAAAAGAAGTCCAGAATGATTAGAATATCAGTTTGGAGGGTTCAGGGTATCTCCTAGTCGAGCAGTCTCGACTGGAGCCTTCTTACTTGTTATTTTTAGTGTGTCTGCCCTGTTAAATTGAATGTATAAAATTAAATTATATGCTGGAAAATCATGTGGTGCTTGCAACGTTGCGCTCCATTTGCTCCGCACTGACAATTGCAGCAGTTTTAATTAAATTTTTATGACAACTCCTGCAGAGAATATGGGCGTGGGGGGAGGAGCGTCGGCTCTGCGTGTGGCCACAGACAAGGGCTACTAATTAGTCGACGCCATTGGTAGCTTAAGCTTTCAATTGTTTAAATAAACATGGTCGGGCTTTTTTGATCTCGATTGCAGTCAACATTGCGTATGCGTAATGCCATTGAATGCGCCCGCAGTCGACAATGTAATGCGATGTGATTAAGCAAGAGACCGTATTTAATAGCTGGCTCAGTGACATAATGACACTCGGTAATTTCGATGCCGATTAAGTGCTTTCATCTCTAGTTCTCACTCCCTAAAGCTAGAGCTGATGATGATGATGATGATAAAAGCCCAAAGGGCAAACTTTAGGCCAGCTGTCAGCTGCAGACATTTGTTTCATATTTTGAATACTTACATGAACTGTGTAGACTCTAGAGTCGAACGAGCAACAGTTTCCTTCTTGTTAATATTTACAATTTTTATTATGCAAACATTTACCAGTTACTTATCTAGCCTAGTAAATGCCTACAATAACAATATGTTTCTAATGAAAATATCTATCTGCCTATATTTTTAACTAATAATTGTCAAATCCGATTTATTTACAATCTATATATAAGTATAATTTTTCACGTTACAGTATTTTTCACATTACTGAAATTGGGCAAGCTCTTTCCTACTACGCCAATAATTATAATGCGCATCTATTGCTTGTGCAATCAGAAGCTACAAATTATATGCAAAACGAGATTCCGAATGAGACTAGACTGTAAATAATTAAAGCATCAATATTCGATGTTCCACAATGATTGTATGCGTTTGCCAATTTGATATAAAATATTCATGTTTGGCAATGGGAATTACATTATTTCTTAAATATTTATGAATAGCCAACAAGGTATTCCATGCCGCTGGCTACTTTGTAGTTCAGCGTTGTAAGATGACGCAAGTGCAGGCAGCATGTGACCTCTCATAAAACCAAAACCTAAACCAGAACCCGGACCAAAGACGCCCCGCTGACCTATTTGCGGCATCGCAATAATAATAATGAGAGCCATAATAATAATTCCTGCATGTTTTCCTTCACTTGTCAGTGGTGTGCCAAAAATAATTGAGAGGCAGCCGCTTGAAGTTTCATTCACGCCAGCCTTGTCAGATCGGCCTGGCCTGGCTATATATAGAGGCCATATGACGTGTGTGTGCCAGGGCAATTGTTATATATCTGCATCTTTACAAGCAGGTCAGACAATTCGCCCAATTAGCGAGTGGCCAAGAGTCTATATCATTGAACTTGTTGTGCGCTACGCTGCGGCATTGCCAGCTAATTGAGTTTACACAGATCGAAATGAAATAGATGAAGAAGCAGAAGAAGAAGAAGAAGAAGAGCCCTCTGCATTTCAGCATATATTTAAAGAAGCATTTTTCGTATTTAATTTATGGCGTTTTACGAATTTTACATGCACATCAGGTGAACCGCGTGTGGAATCGCTCAGCGCAGTGGGTAAAGAAAAATAAATATTGAGATTTATATTAAAATCGTATGCCATAAACCATTCATTTAGATACGCAAAGCGGAATGTCTTCGAGCTGATTTATTCTATTTAAATTGCCATAAATCTTGGTGCTGTTTGCAACTTAGCGTCTAATTAAAACGTATCTCGATATTGAACTCAAAGAGCGGCCACATATCCAGTGTGCGAACTCAAAGCAATTTCTATAGATTCTGCCAAGCTATAAATCCAGCTGGTACGCATGGCAGACAAGTATATCATGCAGTGCATAAAGCTATCCCTATATAAAGACAAACAGCAACAGTTTAGTTCTTTTACAGAGAGCTTAATCCAATGTAGACTTTCTCTTCATTATAAATCAAAATAAATTCCAATATACAATGAGAGTTTTCACGACTTAAATAACTATTACATTTTATTATATTTTGCACATCAATCACTCAATCATGGTAAACCGTTTGACTTAAATCCTTGTGCTAATGTCTCAACCAACGCCAATCAAGCTCTTGTGCCCCTTTAGGGTATCTTTCGGTCGATTACACACTCAGCACATTTATGCACATCCCCATCTAGTTGAGATTCGTTTGCTACACAAATTGGCATTTAAAATTTAACTGCATGTTTTATTAGTGAGCGCCCCATTCCAATTGGCAGGGCCTCTGGCATACGCCAAATTGCAATAAATAAAATTGTAGAAATGTCAAAGTGTTTTGATAAATTGTCTGCCTTAGCTCGGCTCTGCCATAAATTATACGACCTACCCGCGCCGTTTCCAGCTTTCGGCCATTTTGCCAACCTTTTATTGGGTAAGCCTTTAGGTTACAGATTGATCGGATCAGAGATACCGCTAGGCCGCTGCTGCCGCTGCTGCCGGCCAATCCATTTGAGACTCGAGACGAATGCAAATCAATGGACCCCTTCTCTTTTTGTTTTGTTTATGGGGCGTGTATGCTCAGCGCAATTTACAAGCCATTGAACAGCTGATTTGGTCCTGATTTCAACTTTAACTTATGCCATATGCAAATGTCAATGTCAAGACGCAACTGTTGCCTGTCCCCTTCTTTTTCCTCTGTTTGTGGCCAAGTGCTCTTTGACTTTGAAGCCAAGGCTAAGTTTATTATGGCCGCTTGCATGCACAACCTCTTAAGAAACTAAGCCTTTGGATTTCTGGCCCGGCCCTAATGAAAGTGGAATACAGCTGGGACGAAACTTAGACAACGCAGTACAGAACTCAACACAAATACCAAGCAGAAGTGGTTGACAAAAAGTCCGTGATGTTTGGCTTACAGATGCCCTGCTTATTAGCACCTTATACTATTATAATCTATATTCAATATCACACTCTATACTATACAGTCAAGTGTAACTATTTCTATATTAGTTTTAAAATTCTTCTGACATCTCTAAGAAATTTCCCCATACAGCTTGAAGTAGAATTATTCTCCGACATACACAAACACGATAAATTACTCTAAATTTGAGTATACTTATGCACTATAAATGTTAATGCTTCCTTGTAAGCACCTAAAATTTGCTTGTTTCTTACAGTCGAGTCTTATGCTAGTCTATCATATACGGCATATACCCTCGATATCTATTTTGGTAACAGAGCATTGGGACAGACAATGTCTATTCTATAATTCAAAAGCTAAGCAGCAGGCATAGTATTCAAACTGGCCGTCAGTCAAATAGGCTGTGCGTCAGCCAGTTAGTCACTTAGTCAGTCAGTCAGTCAGTCAGTCAGTCAGTCCGTCATTCATTCAGTTAGCTGGCTGTCAGAGCTTTGAGCTGCTCTTGAATATATGAGTGTTGTGTCTGTGTATCTGTGTGTGTGTAAGTACAAATGTGTGTCTTGGTTTTCAACTTCCGCCTGCACTTGCATAAATTACTTGTGTTTGTGTGTGTGTTATATGTAAAGGCTGTCTGTGTGCGTGTGCATGTCTTTATATATTATTATTTATGAATATGACTTTGCCTGACACATTGCAGCAGAAAGCAACAAAGTTTTTACACCCATGCCTCACTCGCACCAGCTTGCTGTCTGTCTGTCTGTGTGTGTGTCTGTCTCTCAGTCTGTTTGTCTGTCTTTATATGGTCGCTTGTAAAAAATCCGGCAAAGCTTCAGTTGACGTTCTCCCTGCCGCTTTTACAGCCCTTTTAACTCTGCATCTACCATGTGTCTTAGCCCAACACAGGGCCATAAAAGTCCAGAATATCGTGCACTGAACGAGCCAACTAACATGAAAAGTGCACTGCATTAGGATTTATAGACCAATAGCCAGCAGGGAACCAGGCTAACACAGGAAATTAACTATGATAATGAGCATCGAGCTGAATATGCTTAAGGCCACAACATGGAAACGAAATTCAATATAGTAAGTCGTGAACTGTGTTAGCTGCTATTTGAATGTGGCTTTATTGCAAACAGGAGTCACAAAGCTTCCAAGATCTTAATTAACATATACTTAGCTGGAAAATGACTGACAAATAGATAGATCGATAGATCGATTAAAACTGTGTAGACAGTAAGACAGATAGTTTGATGAAGAAATACAAAAATTATCAAAGCTAACCGGAGTAAAATTAAATATGGTTTCAGCATAGAAGAGAAACTTTTACAAATGTATATTTAAAATGCATACGTATCCCTACATGAATTGAGTATACGATTCTCCACATACAGTCTGTCAAAACTAAAACTAAATTTGTACTTATTTTGCCGAATATCCCCAGTTGTTCAGTTGTGCAGATATCGACTGAAGAACATTAAAGTTGAATTCATACAAAATAAAAACAAAAAGCTTGTATAGGAAACAAGTTAATCATATTCCAAACAAAACCAAAAAGGAGGATTGATCCACAACAAACTCTTTTTCTGTGCACAAACTACTCGCTCTGCTTCAAATCTGAATTTCATTCATATTTTCCTTAGCCCGTTTAGGCCACCTATACATTCACTATAATACATACGTATATTAAGTATACGCCTAGTTAATGCTAACGAAAATAAATAAATTCTGAGCTATGGAAAATCAATAGTTGACAACAACTAAACGCAAGGCCAAACAATCCATTGTGAAAAACGTTCACAAAAAGGCCAAAAAAATATTTTTGTTAGTAGCTTTTATTGTTGCTGTTCTTGTTGTTGTTTTCATTGCAAATGTCGTTGCTTCGCGTAATTAAAGCCAAAAATAGAACTATAGAACAGACGTACACGTCGACTTTGCAGCGCATGTATATATATATATATATATATATATGTATATATATATAATTCAGACTTTGTGCAAAGCATTTATAAATAGACAGACAGCCGAGGCAACCACGACTCGTAATTGAACCAGAAATAAACAGAGGAAAACACTTCAAATTAAATGCGAACCGCGCTTAATGCACTTAAATAAAGCGCACAATGAAGATGGCCAGCGAGTGGCCGGCCAGGGCGCTGCGGGGCAGGTGCGTGTTACAATGGATGTCAATGTCGAGCTGACGTTTCCGAGCGTCCACTCACAGGTAGCACGGTCTGCTCCGTCTGTGCGGACCCTCTTCTGGCCAGGCTGTGCGTGCCTGCTCGCCGCGTACCCACTTTAACACGCGTCGCTGACAACCTGCGGACTTGACTTATGCAATCGCGAAATGACGACGACAATGCCTGACAATTGCTGTTTGCATCATGGTTGCAAGGCCAGGAACAAAGGGAAATACGACTAACGCAGACGAGCTTACTCAACTGATTAATGCTTACTTTAATGCCTTCCAAATCTAATTTGATTCTACCATTGGTTACTAGTTATCATCATGCAGCCGAAGAGTCCTTCTACAAGCCTAATATACTTCCCTTCAGTTTTCGTACAAGTCTGAATAATCGCGGTTTCAACTAATGGCTTGTGGTGAGCTCTGCAAATTGCAGTTGCACTCATCAAAACTTATTAGTTATTCATAGTGTGAATCAAACCATAGCCTACACTTGAAATTCGTGAAACTTATAAAGTTACAGACTTTTCAAATGCGTAAAAACTTATTTAAATAACATAATCCATATAATATCTGTTTAAGCTTGGTTTCGTTTGGCCAAATAAATAATATTTAAATGTATAGGTAATTATATTAATTTCAATAAATTCAAAATTTCTTACTTTCTTACTTATCATTCATGTATTCATATAAAAATAAATAAAATCGATAAAAATATTTTACAATATTTTTCAGTTTGGAAATTTTTTCTTGATTTTCTCAGATATTAAATACTTTTACTCAAATTTCTTTTCAAATCAATTCAGGTCGCAGTATTACAAATTCGTCACTCAGAAAATATTTATACAAATATTCATTCATAAGCTTTTCGGCTCACATTATTCCTGCTTCGAGTCAGTTTCAATACAAAAATGCTGAGCCACCTCGACTTCCATACAAAAATGTATCCGCTTTTCAGCAGGTATTTTCGCTGCTGTCATGTGAAACGCCCATTACGGCGCCCAGCGTGAAAGCCCTTAAGTATGCTTGGCGAATTTTTACACTATTTCTGCTCCACCATTTCCGTTTCCGGGCGTTGCTGTTCTCGCTTGTTTCTGGTTTATTTTCGTTTGCCGTTGACAGTTCGCAAAATGTGCGACAAGTTGAATTAAATTCATTCAATTGTTTTCAATGTTTGAGTATTTTTCAGCACAAACAAAATTGTTTGTTTATTTGCATGTCAAATTGTTCATGTGCCGCGCGTATACTTAATATTTGTAGTAAATATTTATGCATGCTTATTCATGTTGATATTTCGTTCGCACGCCCATTTTATGAACAAAGTGCGTGTGAGGACATTGGAGCTGATTTTCTTTTCATTCACTCTTGTGATTAATTATGCCAATAAAATGAAGGCAAGGAAACGCACAACATTAAAGCTAATTATATTTAAGAGACTGTGCTGCCTTAATGTGCATAAGTTGTTAATAAGCTAAGTAGTTTAAATCAAGTGGAGATACATATTAAAAAACTTAAATCCTGAAACTTCCAAATTGTTATATCATTTAAATTAATTGTTAAAGTGTGTATACGTTATATTTAAAATAAAAACAGCTTTAAGAAAACTTTCAAAAGTATAAAACCTACTAACTGAATCTGATTTATATATAGTTCGCCTCACCAAGTGCTCTCTTATATTAATCTTTATAAAATATGAAGTGTATATACTGACCAGTTGACTCCTTGACCAGCAAAATCAAAAAGGTTTCATCTCATTCAGTGATTTTCGAATAAATTTGTTTCTTAATAAATGCATTTAGATTTCTCCATTGATTACTGGCCTTAAATTACATTTTCAGCTGAATAGAACTTTGTATCTGATATATGCCCTTTGCTATGCATTTCTTTTGAGCACTCGAAAATTGCCCGAGTTCTGCTGTCGGCAACAGCAGCATGAATTATATTACGTTATATGGGAGAGTTCACACAGCGGACTAATCTGGGCCATAACTTATACAGTTGAGAGCAGCAGGACTTGTACGCAGCTAGAATGCGCTTGGCAAACATTAGCAGCGCGTGCAGCTGGCAACAGCAGCAGCAGAAGAAGAAGCAGCAGCAGCAGCCATATGGCATGCGGCATGAGGCATGAGGCATGCGGCAATTTGCACTGAAAAATGCAATGAGAGCTGGCCTTTTCGAGTGCCATCCAAAGCAAAATGCATAGCGAAAGTTTTTCACATATTCTGCACAAGTATAAATATATTTGTTGCCTCACATGCCATTGCACAATCTCAACAGGAACAACAACAACAACAAAAACTGCAATATCAACAACAACAACAAACTGCAATAGCTTCTGGCTATGTAACTCGTATTTGTAGTCCTTTATGCGTTCTGTAATAACAAACGGCGCGCCAACAATGCGAAGGTCCTTCTAATGAGCCTGACCCAGAATGTTGGCTTTCAATGCAATTCCCTTTGGCCATAAAATGTCAACACACAACTCTAGATGCTAAGTCTTTAAGCAACGTTTGCTATTGCTATTGCTATTGCTATTGCCCTTGCAACTGCAATTGCACTAGCAGCTGCAGTTACTGCTGCAGCTGCTGTAAATGCAATCAGCTGCACAGTGAAACGTGTTAGTTTACCAGGCAAAGTTCACACTTTGTATGTTCTGCCAGGTACTAAATGTAGTACAACTTCTCAAAGTCCTGTTCAGTAGTTGATCCTTTTGTAGTTATTTTTGCTGCAGTTTGCTGTTCATGTTGTTCATGTGAAAAGTTCTGCAACATTCAGACGACAATGCTTGTTGTAGAGAGAGAGAGAGAGAGAGAAACGTCAAATTGTAAATACCCTAACAGTCATATTTTATTTATTTTAATTTATATGCAAACAAAATTTGTACATAAGATTATCTACGTATTTAAGACGCAGAGTATAGTGTATCTCATGTTAAATTGATGAACCTTATAAGTTTTTATATTATTGTTTCATCTAAGACTTAATGTAGATGGATTAAGTTAATCATAACATTTAAAATTTAATCAACGTCATCGTCAAGATATGTAGACATATAATATCTTTATATATGAAACTTAAAATATAAAGATATATATAAAGATAAATATAAAATAATTAGTCTCGTCATTTTTTAAATAAATAAGCTTTCGTAACAATTACCTTTATTTCTACTGTCATATATTATTGTATATCTTTTGGATCGAAAATTCTGCTTCTTGCATTCAATTTAAAATATTGCATATTGTGTATAGCCGCTGTGAGTTACAAAATGTATGACATAATTAGAATACTTTACAAAACTGCACAAAAGCAACAGAAAAATAACAACAACAACAACAACGGCAACAAGTTGCCCCCAGGAGCCCGCATTGATTGTGTTACGTTGCCCAACTCATTTAGCGGCAGCTGTGCGAAAGACTAAAAAAAATGAGGTGCTACATGTCCGTGACGCACAGGCCGTGACCGCCGTAAAGTGGATATGCCACAGGAGCCGCAGCCAGCAGACAAAACGCCTCCCGCAATTTCCGAACAGGACAAACGCTTAGTGCACATCCTGGCGCGGCGGCGACTGGAGCTGCAGCTCATCCGTCGTCTCATCCTCAAATTGTTTTTGTTTTTCTTTTCAATATTTTTGTTGTTGCTGCGAATTGTTGCTTTGTTTCAACGCCCGCAGCTACCGCACAGCAGACAAGCAGCAACAACAACAACAATAACAAAAGCACAGTAATTTATGCTTGTTATTTTGCTTTGTAAAGCAATTTATATCGCATTCTCCTTGTTATAAACATAAGTACATATTTAACTCACAGCGCTCGTTGCTGATATGATCCGGCGTGAGCGTCGGGGTCAGGGCAGTCGGACTGAGGCGATTTACCCTGCTGCGCTTTGCTCTGCACGAAGCTAGCTGAGTTTAGCTGCGAGCTGCAAGCGAAAGAGACAGCGAGAACATGCCACATTTCGTTAAAGCTTATCACACACACACACACACATACACAAAGTTACTCAAACTCACGCACACAACTTTGCTGCGTGTTGGCTCTAATCCTGTTAGTTGCGCTTTTTTTAATAACATGTTATAGAGTATTTTTTGAGGGTTGTGCAATTTTCTATTTAAGTATAGAAAAGTTTGAAACATTTTTATACATTCAAGAAAAAATACGCCCAAAATTATGGCCGTATATTTTATAAATTATCAACATGATCACAATTATTATATTAAGAGTATTTTACTAAATTATAAAATATTTTAAAAATTGTTTTCCATTTTACTTTTTCCAATAAATATGCGAGAAACAGAAAAATTACAAAACTAATTTGAAATACTTAACCATTTCCACGATTTAATAGCTCTATATTCATCTGATTTCTTTAATTAGTCCATCTATAAATTTTAAAAATAAAATAAAAATAAAAATATAGCTAATATGCAAAGCGTGGTTCTTTCATTCCTTCATCTATAAATTTAAATATAAATATATTAAAAAGTAGTCAGTATAAAAAAGGTTTTTAATTTATTAATTAATTTATATGTGTATTTATATATTTATTTCTGTATATATATATAATTGTGTTATCAAGCAAAAATTGTTGAAAATAACTCTGCCATAATACTTTTCCCATATCATTAAAATTTGACTTTTGTTAATAAATTTTAATTTAGCCAAAAAGAAAAAAAAGAAAATACAGCTATATTATTAAAATATTGCATTTATGTACATGAGTCCTATATTTAGTCAATTAGATTTCAGAGAAGACATAATAATTACAATTAATATAATTATAATATATAGAAATCGGAAGGGTATTTTCAAGGGTCTGCAGAGCAAATGAAAATGTTCGTTCTCTTAATTTTTCTAAGCTCTCAAATAGTTGCACGGACGTCCCGTGGTCAGCGCAGCGGCAGCTCAAAGCTGTGTTTATGTGGGCGCTTCTGCTTGTGTGTGCGTGTCTGTGCACGCACGTACACAGGCGTATTTGAGTATGTGTGTGTGTGTATTGTATGCTATTAATTTAAAGCTCCACCCACAGGGACATGCACACAAGGCCTCACGCCCTGTCTACACGCTAAGCCAATAATGAACTGGCTGTCAAACTAATTGATTTAATTTTTAGATTTTTTCTTTCAGAATGCTTTGAAATATGCAACAGCTAATTGAAAATACTTTAGGGTTGGTGCACCAGATAGAGCTGGGCTAGGGGGTAGTTGAAAGTAGTTTTTCATGTTAAGCGCAATTCGATTGCCTTACGTAACTGCCAATAAATCGCATTTCAATTGAAATATAAAACACCTTTTGCTGCGCTTCTTTTATTTGCAGATTACGCCAGCAGCGAACAACACACTCACATCTAGTATATATATATATATATATATTTATAGACATAAATATATATATATATATAAATTGAGCAAATATATATATAAGCCATAACGTAAAATGGATTCTGCCGCAGCTGCCGCCGCCGCCAAGCGCGTGCAAATCGAGAAGGCGCACAACTTTATGCGCCAATATCGCGATCCCGAATCGCGCGAGCTAAAGAAACTATCAGCCAATCAGTTCATGGATGTGTGGGCACACTACGATAAGGACGGTGGGTATATACAAATCGCTCTTTATTCGACTGCCTCGACTTTACTTATTCCACAGGCAACGGCTATATTGAGGGCACCGAGCTGGATGGGTTTCTGCGCGAGTTTGTGTCCAGTGCCAATGTGACAGACATAAGTCCAGAGGTAAGCAGGAGACAAAAGCAACTTCTCCATTTGTGCTATCAAAACCTCATCAAAATTCCTCTCTTCTGCTCTATCGCTCATTCCTCTTCATTCAGGCTGTCACCGACACAATGCTGGAGGAGCTGAAGTCCTGCTTCATGGAGGCCTACGATGATAATCAGGATGGCAAAATCGATATCCGAGAGGTAAGACACATGCATTTTATGCTCAGCTCACTCACAACTGCAAAGCATATTTGTTTGTAGCTTTGCTGTTTTAGAACTTCCAGCGACATTTTAAGCTGCTTTTCTTTTTGTTTGCCGTTGCTTTCGCTTATTTTACGCTCTGCCACGCCCACACGTGTCGTTTGCGCAATGTTGCTGTACGTGCATATCTTTCCATGACATCTATTTTGGAGCTTAGCACTGAGCGCGTGTCCCAGTCGAAGTTTCAATTTGCGCGTGCTTTGATATTACTCTGCAGCATGCTGTCTATTGATGGTCAACATCAGCTTAAGCACTAGTAAACACAGCTCCAGCTGACTCATGTTAACCCACAGATGTCAACTCGATATAGTGTAGAGTAAGAGTGTAAAACAATTCGAATCTGATTAAAAATTTACTTATTAATATAATAAACAATTTCAGAGCCTTCAAATATATTTATATTAAAGAAATATAACCAACTAGTATTTATAACAGATCAATATTAGTTTACCTCTTGCCTTGAAATCTTTACCTCAACATCTTGCATCACACGTACTTCGTGTTTCATTGCCCCAATGTTGGCAACTGTCGTCCATCTCTAGGGAGAGTCTTGTTCCACATTTGCTGCTGCGTTTTGGAAATTGCTTTTTAAATGATGCTGTAACATTTGTGCACTCTCACCCCCGCACCCGCTCTTGCTCTTCCTTGTCGCTGTCTGACTGCGCCAATTTGCTGTGGCTCAATAATTTATTTGGCCATTTCGCCATTTGCCAAGGCCCCAACTTTTGCGCCAAGGTCTACGAAAAAGTTTTTCCCGCTACCTCCTTAAAATGAGTTTTTAATTGAGGCTTACAGCCGCCGACACAGCAATATTTCGAGTGGCTTTAAAAATTGAATGAACGAGAGACACGAGAGGAACGACTGTTGCCTACATTGTCGCCTGGCCTCACATGATAAATGAGAGAAAGTTTGTGCCAGGTAGCAGTTTCTAGTTATCTCTGATTATTGTTTTGTCCGAACCCTTTGTGACTTCAAAAAGCACTCAGCTACCCGAATCATTCATCATTTATTCATTCCCTTACAAAAGTGTTACGCATACGCCATGTGGCACATCTGAGATTTTGGCATATTCAACATTTTCCTCAGCTTTCGTCTGCTGCTTTCAAGGTTCTCGTTTCGCTACAGTTCTGTTTGCCTAAGCTCAGCCAAAGTGTAATTAACTTAAGTGCTGGCAAAAAATATCTAAATTGTTGTTTAATGAAATTAAAAGCAGCAACTTTCTGCATGCCGCGGCATTTAGTTGCCAGTTTTGGTTGAAATTCGAATCGACACTTTGACTATGCAAAGTTTTGAGTTGCAATTCGTCTGCCACGAGGAAAGAAATTACAGCCTTCGGGCTTAGGCAAAATATTTTCAGTGAAATTGAAGCACAAACTCCTGCGAGTTTGTTCTCCGTTCTCCGCCCCAGCCATTCATACAAGCGGCTTAAGTCTGCAGCTGCAAAATGTTGATTCCCGTATTGTGAAAGGCGATTTACTTGAATTTCTGTTAGTTTTATCGATTAGTTGCAGTGATAGAGCATCAAGTTTGCTTAAACGTATACTTTAGTCTCAAAGGGCAACTAGGTTTCCTATATTGAAGAGGAATCAGCTTTCATCTTGATGTAATTCTTCCAACACAGCATCAACTTGCACTGATGAATAATAATTTGATAGAAATTGATATGAATTTCAAAAATTCGTTTGATACTGTCTGATAAATACCTCCTAGCCCACTAATAGCCCTTTTGAGTCATGTTTAATGCCACGATTTTTATTCTCATCTCTAATATTTGCCCACTTTTTCAACAGCGTAGTTTTGTTATGAGTGCGTAAATGTTTTTATTACACTTTTCTTTTACAAAAATTTACTTTCTCAAACTTACTCCAATTGCTTGCATTTATCACACTTTTCACATTCAGTACATGCTTGAAGCGAAAATTATGCTTAAAGTTAGTTCAAGTTCAAGTGCCTGCACTCAAGTATTTTCGCTTAACACATATCTTTTCCTTTTTCTTTCGAAAATTAATGTATTTACAGCTTGCCCAACTTTTGCCCATGGAAGAAAATTTCCTTTTGCTCTTCCGCTTCGATAACCCCTTGGAATCAAGCGTCGAATTCATGAAGGTAAGTGCTGGTCAACGAGGCGTTAAACAAGCAGCAGCCCCCAAGGCTCGGCTCCTCCTGGAGGACTGGCCGAGTGGACCGAGAGGAAAGCCAAGGCTGTCCCCAAATATTTCCCTCTAATTAATTTTTCTCACGATGCTATTTGGTCGATTAGATCTGGCGTGAATACGACACTGATAATTCTGGGTACATTGAGGCGGATGAACTAAAGAATTTCTTACGTGACTTGCTCAAAGAGGCCAAAAAGATCAATGATGTCTCCGAGGATAAGCTCATTGAATACACAGACACCATGGTTCGTATACATAATATTTAGCTAGATAAATCATAGTTCATTATAAGCAAGTGTCATGCTAGCAAAAATCGCTGACCACTCAATGTCAATGTTGTCCTCAACACTTTGTTTGCCAAGTCAAGCGTAAAATACGGCAATTAATTTCTGGCGTGGCGAGAATTATGCGAATCTGCGCCGCAATTTATATGCACTCAAAGTGCTGTTAATTAAAAACTTTATAATGGAAAAACGCCAAGCAGATGTATATATATATATATATATATATATGTGTGTGTGTGTGTGTGCCACACAGTTTGTTGTGTCTGCAACTCCTAAGGCAGCCGCATCACACTCTCTTCTTCTTATCTTCTTCTTCTTTGGGCTTGCTTGTGATAAGTTGTGCCTGGTTCATAGACTTCTCCGTTCTAGACATTATTTTCGGTGCACGTATCACAATAAATGATGATAAAATGTAGCTCGCTGGCGGAACTCGCAACTCATTTGCAAGTTAAATTGCCAGCGCTCAAGATAGAAGCGAAAAGTTGTCAAAGATTAAATGCAGTTGAGAAAATTCAGCAACAAATTGTTTCTATATAAGATAGGCCAGCAATAAAATTAAATATGACATCGTTTAAAACAAAACTTTATTGCATTATCTACAAAGCCATAAAAGCTGCGAGAAATGTATTTTATCAGTAGACTTTGAGTTTTCAAGTCTATTTTAATACACATTTGAAATCCTAATTGATGTCCGTCTCTTTTTTTTTTAATTTAGACAATCCAAAACAGTTAAAATTAAGAATTTATTAAATTTGCCAGATCCTTTCTCAAGTATTTAGTTGATAAATTTAAGCAGACAATCAATAAGCACACACACAAAAAAAAAAAAAAAAAAAAAAAAAAAAAGAAATGAAACAACAAATGAATAACATAAACTTTAAGAGCAAAACCCTCGAGAGTGCTCCGCCTAACGAATCGACCATGAAAAATTTATTTCGATTTTCCGAGAAACGAATTGCGAAATATATATATTTGTATATATGCCGGCTAAAATTTGGCACGACTTGCACTTGGGGCAAACAGAATCATGCGAAGAGAGCATTTTGCAACTTACTTAAGTCGATTTACGAGAATGTGTTTATTCTTGGGGCTGGTATACGTGGTCTCCAGAGACACAACCAATTTATGTATCATTAATTAGGTATAAAAGTTCTGTCATTGAGCTCATTATGTTTGCCTTCTCCCCTTCTGCCTTTCTCTCTCACACAAAACAGCTTCAAGTGTTCGATGCCAATAAGGATGGTCGTTTGCAGCTCTCGGAAATGGCCAAGTAAGTAGAGCAATGCCGCAGTGCTTGTCAATGACAAAAACGTCGAACTTATTTATTACAGACTACTTCCGGTTAAAGAGAACTTCCTTTGCCGTCAGGTATTCAAGGTAAGTGCCAAGTATTATGATAGCCATTGAGACGAGGAAATTACGTTTCGCTAGCCAGTCAGCTGAGGCTGACCTCTTGAGTTCTTACTCAAACTACATATATTTGTGACTATATTTTACACTAGCACATAGGTTAAATTTAGCTTTAGCTTTAGCTTTAGCTTTAGCTTTAGCTTTAGTTATTAACTAGCTGCCGCCTGGACTAAACATCAAGCCAACTATCTATGCAAGCGCAATGCGTATGATTTTATTACCTTGTCTCTTATTTATTTTTATTTATTTTTTATTTTCATTTTACTGTCTGTGTCTGCTCAAAGACCTATCAGCCACGTTTTGCTCTATAAACGTAAAATAAAAAGCCAGCGAAGCGCACAAACGCTATGAAATTGCATTGCGCAGCAAAAAACAATGAATCAGGGAGCAGCAGCTGCCGTTGTCAACGGCTGTAGCCGACTGTTCAATGCTTCAGCTGGGGCCAATAGAAATGCCTTGACTATAAATAAATCAGGGGACTCAGTAACTGTAGAGGCAACACAGCAATAGATAAGATAGTTGAACAACTAAGAATTGTGGTTTAGAAGCCACTTTTCTTATTTGCTTATCTTACGAAGAATCAGGTGTCTTTTGTTCATATTGAGCTTCAAAATTTTAACTTTATTTATTTAAATTTTTTGCTTCTAAATTAATAAAGAAAAAAATAAACAAAGCAGCCAGCACGACGTATACATTATATTGACTTCATAATCGAAGTACTAAATTTATAGTTATATTTTGATTGGAGATCTCATGATTATTGTACTTCTCAAAAACTTTATGGGCTACAATTTTTATGGATATGTACCAGCATATATACAAAATTTACTGCCCTCAGCTGCGCCATCTAAGCACAATCTATTGAGAGTGTGAATATATATACAAATATCATATCTATATGTATGTATATATATCTTACAGTATCTCCATGAAACATTAAAGGTTCAGCAAGCCTTAAGACTTCATAAGAATAAATATACAATCACTTTGAGAATGTTCGCTCATTATACTCCTTTTCACTGTCTGAACAGAGTATATTAATAAGGCGTACACCACGGCGTATGCGTGATGTCAAAGAACACAGGAGACAGCAAAATCAAACACCTGTGTGCTGTGTGTTGGTTCGTTTTACTCTTGACTTCCCTCTTTCAGTGGGAGGAGAGTGAAGTATTCCCCCTTTGGTACGCTGAAAACAATTCCAGTACAGCCCAGAGAACCCGATTGTCATCCCTTAAATATATATTTATCTTGCGTCAGCTGCTTTTGTCTGCCGCTTCAATGGGCGAGCAATAAAAAGCCAACTTTCGTGATTTTTCCTGTGGCAAATAGGCAAAGGAATCTGTTTTTGCTGATTATAAATACAATCGGGCTCGACCAAAACTTTTGACTTTGTAATTAACACAGAACACCTGTCAGCTGGCAGCACAATTGCTGGACATTCAGTGACAATGCTGTCGATACAGAGCTTGAGCTGGGGAACGGGTGCGAATTTTTGTTGGTCACATTTCAGAATTTATTCGACATTTAATATTTAAGCGCAGCGTCTGCTCAAAATGCGCCCATTGGGGGTTAAATGGAGCGCACAATTCGGCTCGACTTCAGTCCACTTGGCCGCGCTCTCTTGTGGGCCATTGTTGTAGCCGACTCGAGCAGCTGGCAGACTGACTGACCGACTGACTCACTGACTGACTGACTGATCCTTGGATGCTGGCCGGAACGTAATTGGTCACCAGGCCACATAGCAAAACCAAGTTGGCCATAACTTTGCCACGGCCATACACGATGCTGCGAACTTTGACTGCAATATTTGCCAGAATATTTTCTGTTCGTTTCACATCACGTGGCCTTTCAGCATGCTCAGCAGGATTTGAGGCCGAACAAAAGGCATGCACAAGGGGTAGTCAAGAATGAAATGCACTCGAGTTTGGGATCAAAGGATAACTTATTGAACTGACTAACTCAACGTAATACCAATCCTTTGAGCTGTTCAAGTATGAGTACAAACAAAGCCATTGATAGGAGATTGGCTCAATGTAAATCAAATAATTAAGCAATTACCAAAACTCATAAAATTAAATGTTCGCCTATACGTCATTTGTAAAATCTAATTTAAATCGTATTTTATTATATTTCTTATTCTTTATAAAAATAACAGTCTTAATTTAAAGGTCTTAAAACCTCAAAGTTTATTTAAAAAATAAAAATTGCCATTTAAAGAATTTAATTGAGAATATAAAATGAATGAAAACATTGAGTAATTTTATATATATTCCTTACTTTACTCCTCCTAGTATCTACATGAAGGTTCTTGCTAGATATTTTAATATTATTCAATAACAAACCTGAAGTAATTTCCTTTGCTGTTGACTTTCATGAGCTAAGCTTTCCAGCTACACCAAGTTAAGTTTCCTGTGTTTGCTTAGCCCACATAGCTCAACTACGCTACAAATTCCACAATCTCCTGACAAACCCTAACATATGGATTAGGTCGGAACTCTGTGTGTGTGTGTGCGTGCATGTGTATGTGTCTATGCCCAGCAGCATTCCTTGAGCAAACTCTTTGCTATTACAGCTACTTTTGGCGCATGTAACGCCAGCAGATGTCCAACCTTGTCCGTGGTCAGCTACATGGCTTGGCATTGGCTTTTCCCTTCCGGATTGCGCTATTGTTGTTAATCAACTGACTTCGACAAGGAGCAGCGAAGCATTGCAATGCGACAGTTGCTAGCTTATTGTTATTTGCAGCAAATGTACGTGATGCACACCCATACAAATATATCGTGTAGATATCGTATTTCGGCTGAAAACTTAAACTGTCTATGCGCTCTCTGAAGAGTGCAGCAACATTTGGTGTCACATGGCGTATGCGCAATTTTAATTAAACCACACTAACCGCACTTGACAAGTGGTTTTAGCGACAACTGATAGCAGAGCTGATCGCTTCAGTTTACAATGTTGGCTTTGTTCGATTTACATAGTGTGGCACTAGCCAAAGGCAATGGTATTGCAAATGCTGTGCAACGCGGCGAATGCGTGATGTGCACAACCATGTGCAATGCGAGCCACATTTACAGTTCGCCACCAGACACCAACCGAAAGTCAGCCATTGCCCATTGTTACAGCTGAGTGCACGCCGACATTTTATTTGGCTTTTATTGGCAACTCCCTTGCCTGCTGGTGCCACGCCCCATGCATGTAGGAGACAGTAACGTAACATGTGGCAAGCAGCAAGCCGTTGATGTGGCAGCCGTTGATACGGCAGCAGATGCTTAAAGCGCCAGCTCCCTCTACTACTCCAATTATAATGCACATTGGCTGGCCATATGCAGCTGTCGTTAAATCATAATTTAGATGAAGCCGCGAGGCACCTGCAGCTGCGAGATAAGCATTCACCTGGACTCTAGCGACTTTGTTGCAGCAGGGCGCGCAATAAAACGCTGCAAGCTTAAGCAGCCATTAAATTGGCATTTCCAGCCCATTTGGCCATAACATAATGCGCATCAAGTCTGACGGAAAGCCGTGCCGGCGCCCATTCCATTGCGCAATAAAAATGAAAATATAAGCATGCATCAACATTTTTACAGCCAGCAAGTGGCAGCCCCAAGACTTATGAGTTACGGCATGTTGACTGCAACAGCCAGGTGAAATGCCAGCCAGGTAATTGCCAGCCTCAATTACACTGCATAGCAAAAACGAAGGGGCGGGACAATATATGAAATGTAAGCAGATAATTATCCTGCTAACAGAGCTGTCTAAGTGGACATTGTCATTAGCCAAAGCTGCGCTGGTTCAAGCACAGCCCAAAGAGAGACCCTATGTCATATAAAAGTATATACATATAACTTTTATTACGCATAGAAAAGAATCCTTTTCGTATAACAAGCGAGCTCAGTCTCAATCTGGTATATAGTCTCAGAGTCTAGTATAAGTATAAGTAGAAAAGGACAATGTGTCCTGTACTCTTAAATTTAAAAATATCTTAAACACAACACTTTTGTATGCAGTAATTGAATAAAAATAAAGTGTCCCATATAAATAAAATAAATAAAAAATCGAATATGTAAATATTTTATAAACTTTATTTAGTATTTTATCTCAATTTATTAAATTCATATTTAAAAATCTTTAAAATTCAAGTATATTAAATAAAATAAATATGCTTTAAATACTTTTAAATATGTGTATTCCGCATTTTCTTTCAGTTTATTTAATTCATATTTAAAATTCATAGAATTCACCTCAAAATTCTTGTAAATTCTTTAGCTGGAATTTGTACACAGGCGGCATTTTTCACTGTAAGCTTCTCTTCTCGACAAGTGAAATGTTTGCGATATCTGTACAATTTTAAAGCCATTTGTGGTGCATATAGAAGGGACTATCAAAATAATATGCACAAATCTGTGGCTTTGCAGTACATCGTTGAAAATAATTCAAAATGCTAATGCAATTTCATGCGCTCGCAAACAAATTTGATAAGCTCGCTCGCCGCTCAATTGCAAACTATTTAGTTTTAGCTAAATTCCACGAAATTCGCCTTTCAACATAAATTTGCACAGTTTTATGTAATGCTATTTAAGCACTTTATGGTTGTGCGGCATTAAAACTAAATTGCTGCAGCATAGTGTTTAAAGGCATCCGCTTGACACGGCATTTTTCAGGGGCAGGCGGCAGCCGGCTTGGCGCTATGCCAATGTGCCGGAACGGCTTATGCTAATGCACATCACGTATACGACGCGTGTGTCGCAAATAATGCACAAGAGCTACTGCGGCTGCTGCGGCCTCAGCAGCTACTGCAACTTCAAAATGCGCTGCTGTGGATAAACTTTCGGTTCAAATGCGGCTGCTCAAATTTGTTGTAATTGCATTGTGGCTGGTAGTGGGTCGGTGGTGGGTGGTGTTTGGTGCAGGGATCAGGGATCAGGCCTTTGCTGGCCGTTTCGGTGGCTTGGCTTGGCTTTTTCACTTAACTTTTCCGGGCCCAGCACTAAGGTGCATATTTTTGTTTACGCTCTCTGCGGTGCCATTAACTGCAGTCAGCTTACGTGAGCAGGCAAAAACGAGCCAGCCGTCAGCCCCTCAGACAGACACGGACAATTTTAAGTATTTTTTGGTTTGTTAAAAACAAAATAAAAAGGAATTATCTTTATTTTTTGAAGCTCTTTGCACCTTTAAGCAGCGGTAAATTAAATAAGATAACAGCAACTAAAAACCATTGCTTAAACTTGAATTGGTCTTGCCTGATGATTAACTAGACGTATACTTAATATCTTATATAATTTTAGTTTGCTGCATTCTAGCTGGTATCTTAGCTTACTAATCAACATTCCTAGACTTAACTCATTGCAATTTGAACAATCTGCGCACCAGCAGCCAAATAAAGTTATTTCAATTACAACTCTTATGCAATTATTTAGCTCTTGTGCGCATATATTTCTAGCTAATATAATTTTTAATTTACAAATACAAAACAAAAACAGAACTTTATCAACTATTTTTCTGACTTTCTTTTTTCCATTCCCCGCCTAACCCCTTCTATATTGCAACTATCTATGCCTAAACCAACTACTGCAACTACCTAAAAAAAACAACAAACTGTATCTATATATTTACCTTTTACCTCTATGCATATATTTCTACCTATGAACTCTACATATAAATATATTTATATAACTCTATATATATCTACAACAATCAACACTTGTACATTTTTATAATCAACAAAACCTTTGTAAACGACAATCAAAACTACAAAAATATTCAAATACTCTGCACGTGATGTAAATTTTGGCTGCAACAAATGTTACTTTTCCACTTTTCGCAATATGAACAAATCAAAAAAACAAAATCAAAAACTAAAACTAAATCGATTAAAAACTCGACTCTAAAATTGCTGCAAACCAATAAAAAATTAAATATAAAAAATCAATCAATTTTACAATAAATAAAAATAAATGCTGTATATAAAATCGACATCAACTACAACAACATCAACTACTACAACAATCAATATGCACTGCCTACAACAACAACAACAACTACTACTACAACAACAACTAAACAAAAAACACATGTACTCGTATTCCAGGAGGGCATCGATGTAAGTATTTACCATCCACGCCGAACTAAAGCGAAAAACTAAACGTTGTTACCCAACCAAATGGAATACAAAACAAAACCAAAAACAAAACAAAAAAAAAAAACAAAAACAAAAAAAAATACAGCCACCAACAACAAACAACAGTGAACACCCGTAAACATATAAAGCAACAAAATTGGCTTTGGCCAAGCCAAGCATTGAATACTCTTGCAGATAGCAGAGAAAAATATTAATCTATAGAATTGTATACTCTATATTCCCATTCCGAAAGCTTAGATAAATGTGGATGCATTTAATGCAAGTCTATTTGGCTTATTTGCTTAGTTCATGTGCAAACCAGCAAACCTCCATATATTAAATTCACTTTATTAATTTAAGCTTTATGACTCAAAATTATATGAACTTGCATCAACTTAAATGTAATCCCATATTCAAGCTGGTTTAACGCAAAGCAAGTCCATATAGCCTGAATTGATTAAAATAGTTCATCGATATTTTGTTACTTAACTTTATCCACATTAAAGAAGAATACAAATCTAAAATAAGTCTAATACCGTAAAGTGTATTAACAATCTATATTTTAGCTTAGTTTTAATTCTTGTGTGAGAGCTTTGCTTTTCATTGGAATTTGTTGTATACAATCAATATTATTTTAATTTATTTTTTTATTATTATTATATCATTTATTATAGTTTTTATAAATTTTCATTCATTTTCATTATCACACTACCTTTCATTTACCTTAGCTAAGAAAAAAATATTTTATCATGGCCATTAACGTCGACAGTATTATTATTATATCATTTATTCAATAATTTATTTTTCATATTATTCTTACTATTGTTTAAAAATATTACTAACATTTTCAAAATCATTTTGAATAGTTTTAGTATTATCATTATTTCCATCCACTCGAATGAGACTTTTAATGCAAAATAGTTCAATAATTCATTCACTCCTAAGAGACTCCGCATCCCAACTTGACAAATCAATTCAATGAATAATTAATGATATTACCAATTACTTACCAATCAAACTCAAGTAATTCAAAGCATCAAAATCTATATCGGATTTTTAAGCAATCAAATTATAGAGTGTTTGCAAGAGTATTTAACACAAAAAAAATAAATAAATACACCACATACACTACTGTATTTATTTACCCATGAACAAAAGGAAATTTACATTTCCGATATAAAATACCGCCCACTTGATCGTCCCAAGCTTTTAGTCATTATCAAAAGATATTTTGGAATTCAATTTGTTTTGTTCATAAAAAAAAACAAATACAATTTCTAATGACTTTTGCATATTTTGTTTTTACGACTGATTTATCTTTTGTTAGATGTAACTATGGAAAACTAACTGCATACCCTTTAACTCTAGTTTACTATGTATTTCTATTGACTTTTTGTATAGGTACAATGTTATATATAGATCTCTATAAATACATAGTACACCAACTACAACTATACTACATTTACCTTTTATATGCATGCTGGTCTGCTGTGTGTTTGCTTTGCTTTCCTCGAAGAGCTTTTTTCTGCTTTTGATAATTCTTTTTTTGGCATGTTTGGCAGATAAACCGCGCAACAGAGTGGGTGTGAAAAAATTGTGTAGGTGTGCGAGGTTGGGTGCATGTGACTGTGTATGTGTGTGCAAGTGAACATCTCGAGATGTTTGCGGTCTGTTTGATAGCTCAAAGAATTATACGCAGTGCTTGATTAGCTCAGCTGGCTGAACCAGAAGACTATCAACTTGTAAGGAAAGCAACTTGATTTTTTTGTAACATCTAAAATCGATGTATATAAATTGGTATAAACCCTGAATAAACTAGACTCATCAAATTATTAGAGAACATTTTAATTTCACTAGCTAATATGAAATGAAAAGAAATATTTTACAACAATTTATTTTGTATATTGAATAAATTTTTAAACATCTTTAAACTAAAGTTACAATTTGTATGAATTGCTTCGCCAACCTGGTCCGTAAATTGGGCTTAATTACTTTGCTAAAGAGTCAAGTGCTTAAATAGGAGCACACAGAACTTAACAAATATTTAAGCTAACCTCAATGGGCTCGAGCTGCGAGTAATCCAATAAGTAAACGAGAACTATGTGCTATACTAATTAGATACACACACACACACACACACACACGCACAGCCACCTTGCCGGAGATGGGCGATAAGTGCATGTACGTGCGCTGCTTAAATCTAATGAAGGTCCAGATACAACCCTGAGCTGTGACCCTTTGCATAATTTAGAGGACAGTAAACGAGGATGAGTGTGTTTATGCTACTGTCTGTGTGTGTGTGTGTGTGAATGCCTTCCGATGCTGTCCATATGGATAATGGCAGCCGCAGACATCCGCCGCCATCGCCAAGTCCGTAACTGGCAATGGTTTTCAAAAGTGTTGAAGTATAAAATAATTACTTCATTCTATCAGAGCTGTGCGAACGTGACGGCTTTTGTAGGCTTCGCAATTTGTCAGAGGCAAGCGCTGACAAAATGCAAAGCATCCTTTCAGGCAACTGTCCGCATAAATTCCATACAATTTGGTGTGTGAAAAAGTGTTGGCGCACAAATTAAACACCAAGGCTCAACATTAAGCCCATCTTTATTTTTCGCATTTTTTAAAGCCCACACACACACGCACACATACTATAACGCTAAGAACAATGTGATAAAACGGCTGCCAGGGCAGACGACTAATGGATTTCCAATCCCCAAAACATACACACGTACGCACAAAATAACCGATTCGATAGGTTCCCGATTAGTCTGCTCGACTGATAGTTACTCTGTGAGATACATGCCCAAGCTACTGACACAAATAATCTGCAATAACTTAAATATCATTTGCGAGACAAGTCAAATTAAAGAGATTAAACTAAGTATGACGACAATATCTTACAAAAGTTATTCTTCGAAAAAGAAGATTCTCCTTATACAAGCAAATCTTGAAAAAATCATTTATAGGTGATTGAAATGTCACCAAGCCAATATACACTTCTTGACTGAGTAAAGGGTATATGGGACAGAAGAAGTAACTGCGTTTTGTCGTACGCGTCGTTTATAAAACAAGTCCAAATAAAATTAATGTTATCAGTCCTCGGGGGAACCACAAGCCCACAAACATTTTCAACACACACACATATATATATATATATATATATACAAAGTCACACATATAATACAAATTGCTGCCTAGCAAAATTTGAGCCGTTTCCTGTTTGGTTTTGGGCCATGAAACACCTGCAGCGGCTTTGAACTTGAATTGTTGATAGCTCGAAGCTAGGTGCCAGGTGTAAAACCTCGAACCTTGGCCAATCCCTTGCGCACCTGCATGTCCTTTCCTGTCCTGCTTGCATAACCACAAGCAGCCAAAAACAAGGTGCAGGCATGTATGTTCTCCTCTGTGTGTGTGTGTGGGTGTGTTGGACAGGAAGTGGAATCAATAAATCTAACTGGCGCTTGTAACATACAACACATACATCTCTATCTCTACATAAGCACACTCACACACACGGACACACATGCGAAAGCTGCAAATGTATGCGCTGAAATGTATGCTACATTACTCTAGTCCCATAGCGATTGAGAATAAATATGGACTATACCCTGTAGAGAGTTTTATGTAATAGTCAGATATAAGTAAATAAGTAAAATAAAATATTCGATCAGGAATATATTCTTGTATAGATAGCTCATATATACATCGAAAAATATATCAATAAAAAAGTTCAAGGCTTAATATATATATAATAAATACCTAAAGTTGAGATTCCTCAACTTATTTTCCTTCTATTTATACTCAAAGAAGACTCGATTATATCCTCTCGCATTTTGAATACATATTTAATATACCCATTTTCATTGCAATGCCATCGGTACAGGGTATGGCAAGCCACAGAAATTTAGCAATTTACCTTAATGCATATTAATTACCTAATGTCAAGCGCATAAACCAAATTGCCAAAACGTTCAGGTAGAAAGGGCAATGCAGCCACAGAAGGGAGAAGCCGAGAGAGCAGAGTCGAGATGTACGAGTCGACAGAGAAAAGTCAAGTACAAATACAAATACGACGCGGCTTAATTAAGTCATTCGTTATAATGCGCATAAGTATGCAATCTCTGGCTATATAAACGTTTGTCTAACGCACTAGAGATGTGTGCGTGAATCATTGAAGAAAAGTGCGTGAGGGGAATGCGTTGAAAGAAAGAATTTTCGCGACTTTTTAAATCGAGAAAATTACTAAAGACACATGGCAAAGTAACTAGAAAAATAGTTAGTAATATGGAAATCATAAACATTTGGAAAGAGTTTTAGATGATAAATATGTATCAAATCAGCCACGCTCCATGCAGCTTCATGAAATCAAAGATATATCATCATTCACGAAGTCAAGATATATCGAATAAACACCCATCTCTAAGTGTAATATACAAAAAAGTCATGCAAACATTTTTCGACGCAGCTGCGTCTAAGGAGCTCATTCCATTTGGTTGCCCTCAGGGCTTTGTTTTAGGGTTTTTTGTGTGCCGGAATGTGCAAATAATTGTGCACAAATTGGCTGTAGTATGAATGAAGAGATTGAGTCAATGCAAACATGAATGGCAAAATGTAAATGAAAATTGATTTGCATGCAGGTCACATATGTATGTGTGTGTGTGTGTGTGTGTGTGTGTGTGTGTAAGTATGTGTGTAAGCGCGTTTGAGGGTGTGCGAGTGTGGCTTGAATTTCCATAGACAAACACGGGCCTGGCATGGATTGCATAATAAAAAAGTTGAAAGCATGAGAATAAATGATTTTGCATGAACAGTAAATAAATATAACGTAAACAAGTACACGAACCCACACACACACTCATAGTAACACATAACAGATATATATACACACACACACACACACGCGCGCACACATCACAAACATGTAGACTAGAGGCCCAAAAACCATGTGCCAGTTGACATTGAAAAACAAATATCCCGCAAAGACTAAAGTGTGTGTGTGTATTAATATTTATATATATTTGATGTAGGATCTGGATTCTCAGTTATTTCAATGCGATTTTCGTATGCTCTTTCTTTTCAATTGCTCATAAAACAGGGCGCCACCAAGCTAACCAAGGAGGATATTGAGAAAGTATTTTCGCTATACGATCGCGTAAGCACAAATATATATAATATATATTATATATAGCATTGGATTATTATATTATTATTTAAAAACAGGACAACAGCGGCACCATTGAGAATGAGGAGCTGAAAGGTTTTCTCAAGGATCTCCTCGAGCTGGTCAAGAAGGTAAGTGCAGACATTCCTTATAGATTAATAGCGATATATTTATATATACTAAATATATTTTGCATACAGGACGACTATGATGCCCAGGATCTGGCTGCCTTTGAGGAGACAATCATGCGTGGCGTCGGCCGTGATAAGCATGGCAAAGTTTCGCGCAAGGAGCTCACCATGATACTTTTAACCCTGGCCAAAATCTCGCCCGAAGACGAGCAGTAAATTGGGCCAACTAGCTAACGCAACACATATACATATATTTTTGTTACCAATTTGGGTAAACTAATGCAAATGGGGCGAGTATTTTTGGCCGCAAGCCAATGAACAAATTTGATTACTTTATAAAACTGCCCGCAAACTAGGCGCAGCTCGAGGACATAACCTCACAAATGCAAATTAGAAAATTAAAATAAAAAGAAAAAGAAAAAGAAAACGAACCTGAGAACAAATTGATGAAGCGCAAATCTACAAAAAAAAAAGCAAATAAATAAATAAATATAAAAGCTAATTCAAACTAAATGTTTCAAATTAATTAAATGTTTATGCATGTTAAGCTTTCGAAAGTCTATTTCCTAAACACAAGAGCTCCAAAATACAAAGCAACCAAAATTATTATGTATGTGTATTCGTAAAGCAAAACCTCTTAAGGAAATTTTTAAATAAAAACAAAATAAATATTAAATACCTAATACTTGAAAAAAAATTACTTTTGAAAAAGCAACTCGAAACCAGCCAGAAAAATATACAACAAATATTTAATAAATAAAGTTCAGTACATCGATTTTAAAAATAATGAAATAATTTTCGGGTAGCCAAAGTACTCGTAATATTTATATTTTCTATTTCCTATATATTGCATATTTATTTATATATTAAACTAAAATGAAAATAATTTAATTTTGACTTAATTACAACTTAGCTAAGAGTAAGGACACTCAATAAATTATTGCAAAAACAAACAAAACAACAACCAAAACACAAACAAAAACAAAAAAAGAAATTAAATGTGAAATTTAAATTATTATAAATTATTATGTAGTGCGAATTTTTTAGATAATTGTTGTTAATAATTGTGTGTACTTATAATAATTATATATACATATATATAAATGTACTGTATTATGAATATACACATATATATATTTTGATGCGTGCGATTTTTCTGCTTAGTTTATTTATTTTGGAAAATTTACCTTAATTTTTGACAAGAAGAAGTCACACAAACAAATACCAGCTAACGATAAATATATCTATGTATATTCCACAAACAGTTTAGTGCATAAGTTTTACCAAAAGTATAGCCCAAGCCAGCATCAATCAAAGCACTCGACAAACAGCTGCCAATTGGCACTCGAGCACGGTCCAGAGGCAGGTGAAAAAGAATGAAAAAGAAGGTGGGTAAACCAAAATGAGAGAGAAAACTAAAATCCACTTACAGTTGGCAAGCGACCTCTTCAACCAACCAACCTACCCACTCCTTCGCCTCCCCAGCGCCCGCCTTGAACACATGTCATACTTGTGCTCGTGCTTGTCCAAGGGCTGCACGGATTATGCAGAGGCGGGTCCTAAAAGGGAACTTAAGCACAGACAAATTGAGAACAAATATTATTTAAAAAAGGAGAATCTACAGCTTTTAATGATGTTTGATCTAAATGTGCTTTAAATATATGTATACCTACATTTTAAAACAGAAACAGAAAATTTGGAAAATCCGCTTTACATTGAATTAAACTCTTCTTAAGGTGCTATCGCTATTATAAATACTTGAAGCCAACTATTGGTGTAAAATCATTTATTCAATTTGGAATTTTGATTTGCCCTCCCTAACAAAAAATAGCCAAAGAAAATCAACATTTCTCAGTAAACATTTGACTAAGCTTTTAAAACAAAACAAAAACGCAGAAAATTTTCGTATGTAAATCTATAAAAGGAAAACTCCAAAACAATAACAGTATAACAAAAAAATATATATGTATGTTATAGAGAACTGTGCGATGCAACAAAATGCCAAGTAAAGAAAAACAAATATCGTATAAACTTATATATTATATATCTTACTTATGCTAATGTTTAAGATGGATTATCAGATGATATACATACGACAACAGCTTCAGAGAGGACTTTCTCAAAACACGATACCGAAATACATTATTAACTATAACTATAAACTACAACTAACTATAAATATATACATATATCTAAATATATATATGTATCTATTTATATAGATACTACATACAATACATATATATGTCAAGCAAAAATTCTATGATATGAAAAACGGTGTTTTAATAAACTATTGATAGATTACAATCTCAAAAACACACAGCATATTTGTTTATACTATTGTGGTTGGATCTTCAAGTCCTCTGCATCTACACATTGCCTTGCTCCCGATTCTGTTCCTCAAGCAATTCATTCAACTTTTGCAACAACGCATTAATACCAATTATATTCGAATTCATTTCGGGAATCAGTTTGCCATTTGAATTCATAACAGACTGTTGCTGCTCCGGCGTCGGCATTGCGCCGTTAACTACCTCATCTATATAGTCCATAGTGTCTTTGATCTTCAGGCAATGGCTATTTAGTAAAAAAGAAAAAAAAGAAGAGTGTATTAGTTTCTAAAACGTAAATCTATATATATGCTAAATCGGAGTAGGGCAACAAATGGTACTAGCTGAATCTTAGGTATATAGATTAATGATTAAGTGACTAGACTAGACTAGTCTAGAACAATATAGTGTGCTCCAGTCGAAACTGTTCGACCCTGCCTTTCTTCTAAAAATTCAAATTTTACCAAGCATTCAAATATTGGCCATTGTGCTAAAACGAACAAAGAGACGGACATAACTAGATAGTCAAATTTCCATTTTCAATGGGCTCATGCTACAACGACTATCATGACCTATGTGTATCATTCAGTCGACACATAAATGATCGTTATCGATCATTCAAAATCGAATTTTATTTGTGCAAATGACGAATAAACGTTAAGAGCATAACTTTTGTCATTGATAATGGAACAGAAATAATTGAGAAGTAGGAACTATTTAAAACAAACCCATCAACTCTATACAAAACATTTTCTGAAAACATACCCATCTAGCAAAATGAAACTACTGATACCCTAATGTTGAAAAATATCAAATTCCCTCGATACGATTTAAATACAAATTGCGACGAATCGATGCCCCTTAACCCACGAAACGGGTTAACTCAATGATAGGGTATTTATGTTTGTGAATCCAATTTTTCCAAATTAGAAAATGATCTATTTCATAAATTATATAGCTAATACTGTTGTAGTAATTGTTCCTCGAAAAAGTGAAGCAAAGCTTTTCAGATCTGGACAAATATATACTAAAATTTAGATGTCTGTGAGAAGATTTGCATTCATACCTTTCAGATGATCTGTAGGGAATTTATATACATAAAAGTCGTTTGTAAATTGGGCAAATAATACTCTTACTATATAAACTTATATGTATAGTTTATATATAGCTCGATATATATATATACCATACCATTTGGGCATCTCATAGTCCTTGGCACTAAAATTCCTCCACTTGCAGCTGTCCAAATGCCAAGCGAGACAGGACACTTGCAATCGACCCTTGCGCCTAACAATTTTGGTAGCACGCTGCGGCTTCACCACGGGCACATCCTCCAGATGCCAGGTGAAGAGCTTTTTCACCTGCTGCTCATCGCTCTCTTGATGGTCTCCGTCATCCATCTGATCGGACTGGAGTTTGTGATCGACGGCGTTCGGTTCGTAATGCGCATAGTCGTTAAGTCCAATAGATAAAAGCATATCGCATAGGGAAGGCGTTTTCCGAATGCTTCCGCCACGTCCGAAATGTCGTTTAAGGAAGCCAATGCCCTGGCTGGCGCAATCCGTGCAGCAGCGGCAGACCGTGGAGCCCATGCTACGAAAAACGAAGCCGGACGGGTTGTTGATCAGAAAACGCGTTGAATTGTTGGCATACGTGATGTGCGTTTGGCTGAGGATATTACAAAGGGATATTACTGCAATACGAATACCAAGATCAGTTGTCGAGTTCACTTACCACTTGTTGATGTTAACATTCAATTTGGTAATGCACCCAAACGACATGGTCGCTCAATTGGAATTTTATAGGAATACTGAAATACCAGTAATTTTTGTAAAAAATGCTAGAAAAAGAACACATAAACATTTAGATTAACTGCACACTAAATACACGGACTACTCGAATTATAAAACCAGAGCCAAAAAACAAAAAAAAAAAAGTTAAATTCTTTTAACTACAAATTTATACAGAGACGGATCAACTACGCTCTCAAGTAGGCCTCCTCATCCAGTTTTTGCTGATAGGCCAATCGCTGCAATATGGTTGGATGCGTATGATGCCAACGAGCATAGCAGGTATCGTAGACCGGGAAGCTCATGTGGTCCGCATAGATTTTCATGAGCGCCGAGCGCAGCAGCAGAGAGTAGCCCAGTCGATGGGCGAATCGATCCGCGGCATATTCGAAGCGTCGTAGATTCCACAGCATCAGGAAATTGGCCAGCGTCAGATAGGGCGTGAGTGCAAATCGCAGCACGATCAAAAAGCCGACAATAATTGGCCAGACACCCGGGGCGAAGCCAACCGCCTCATACAAGTACGGGCAGTGGAAGAACAAGCCGAATAGGACCATCGTCAGAAGGAAATGCAGCTTCATGATGAATGTGGCCTTGTAGAAGTGTCCGCTCTTCCAGTGGCCTAGCTCGTGTGCAACTACGGCGACCACCTGTGGATTGGTCAGGCCACGTCCAATCTCATACGGCTGCAGCTGCGTGACCGGCTGACCCTTATTAAGGAGTAACGTATCGAAGATGACGATGCGCTTCAGGCAGCAGCTGCCGTAGAAGTAGGCATTGCTGTACTGCATGGACTTGGTCTGAATGATGAACACCCGATTCATGGGGAATCCCGTCTGATCGCAAACGACCTGGACATCCGCATAGAGGGGGCTCCCGGGTGGCAGTCGACGCTGGACACCAATGCAAGGCACACACAGATAGGGCAGAAAGAAGACGAGAAACAAGGTAAAGGCGGCCCACATTAGCCAGAAATACAAAAAGAAAAAGAATCCCATGATCTGAACACTGAACACAATCAACAGGGTGAGCGGTGCCAGGATTATCTGTGCGAGGATAATGCACAATAGGCCCATCAACAGGTACATATAGCAAGGAAATCGTCGGTGCGTTCCATATCTCAACTCCAAGATGCACTTATCGTATATCAGGATGGGCAGGCAGCGCAGCGATATATATATAGTTAGATAGAATACAAAGATCAGGCTAATCCACAGCTCTCGACGTGTTAGGGGGGCCAACGTGCTAGCGGCCAGCCCCCAGACAAATGGATAAAACCCAAAATATAATTCCAATAGGCTGACGATCAAATCGATGATATTTTTCCATATGAAGAGCTCCATTTTGTGCAATTCATATACGCGGGCGCGATGAAAGATCTCCGGCGGTATAATATCTCTTAACGGGTCCGGCACCATGATGGCATTCAGGCAGGTCAGTTGCTACTAGACGAAAATATGATTCCGGTGAATAATTGATTCATTGATTGATTGATCTGCGTTGAGAGCTCCGCCCTCGCTTACCTGTCGCTTGGCCAATATTATTTCCCAAATGTGGTCGAGGAACAGCACCACCATCATAAGATAGAGCAGTATTCGCGGATCTATCTTCGGCCAAGTGTCGTAGGATACCATCGCTCAGGATATGATCATGTTACCAAACCAATATAAACAATAGAATAACAAATAAATCAACAATCGGCATATATAAATAAATATATCTATTCCATTATACATCCGAAAGTGGCAGTTGGATTTGAATATACATATGTATTCGTAGCTAGCTATGTTTTTTTCTGTTTGTTAATAATTCGAATTTTAGGTTCCATTACTTTCGAGGCGCTCCAAGCGCTGCAAGCGATGCAGCATCGTGGGATGTGTGTGATGCCAGCTGGAGTAGCAGGTGTCCGACAGGGGGAATGTGAGATTGTCCGCATAGAGCTTGAGCAGCGCCATGCGCAGGTGCGCCGCATAGCCCAGCTGGAAGGCGAACTTGTCCGCCTCGTACTCGAATTGTCGCGTCATCGTGAGCATTAGCACATTGGAGATGGTTAGATAGGGCGTCAGCAGAAAGCCAAAGATGACGATAAAGCCCACTATAACCGGCTGGACGCCCACATCGAAGCCAACCGCCTGGTAGATGGGCCCGTGCGTATAGCAGATGACGAACAGCACGAGCGTGATCAGCAGGTGCAGCTGGAACATGACAATGGCCTTATAGAAGTGGCCCCGCTTCCAATGGCCCAGCTCGTGGGCGACCACAGCCAGGACATGTTCATTCGGCAAACCCTTGCCCCTTTCCTCCGGCGGCAGCCGCGCGTCGCTGGCCAATCCCCTATTCAACAACAGCGTATCGAAGATCACAATGCGCTTCAGGCAGCAGCTGCCAAAGAAGAAGGCATTGCTGCCCACGTTCGGGTCTCGGACGTGTATAATCTGGACATACCGCATTGAGAAGCCCACGCGGCGGGTGAGCTGTTCGAGACCCGCTTTTAGCGCCTGATTCTCCAACTGCACACGCTGGCCAACGAAAGGATCAATCGCAATGGGGATTATCAAAATGATAATCACGGTCAGCAGCACGGCCATCAGATAGATGCCCACGAAGGCGTACTGATTGAAGGCGTTCACCATAGACACGACCACCGCGACCATTGTGGCCATGAGCAGCAGTGAGCAGCAGATGTCCACCAGCTCCATGGCAATGCGCTGCGACCAACTGCGCTTGGGTTGCTTTACCAGCTTTCTGATGCAGCATTTCTCATAGATTTTGCCCGGCAGCGACTTAACCAATATATAAAGGCTGAGAAAGATCAAGTAGACGAATGACATCCAGATCTCGTGCTTCATCCACGACCAGATGGCGCACCTGGCAACCAAATCCCAAAGCAGTCCGTAGAAACCAAAATACAATTCAAGGCAGCCACAAATGACGACCATAATGAGCGTATTGACTATGATGAACCAGCTCTTGTGCAGCTTATATCTGCGCATTCTCTCAAACAGCTCCTGGGATAAATACGGACGCAACACCTCCGGCACATGCCTCGCACCATAAACCATTTTAATCTATAATAGGGATCTCTTAAAATATATGGAGGCAATGGGAATTCGGTTGTTTACCTCGCGCAGAATCAGGTAGAGGTTCCACAGATTATCCACCAAGAGAATGATCATTAGGCAGAGGAGTATTACAGCGGGATCATTCCAGAACTGGACAATCATTGTACGTTAATGGTATCTGACATTTCAGCCAAATACATTTGATATCCACATTTTGGAATTTTGTCGTATTTTGTATTATTTTGTTTTCGATTTAGTTTTTAGATTTGTTTGTTTATTGGTCAAGTCGGCTATCGCTTGTTTTATTGAAATCTACACAATATACAACTAAACAAGGAGAGAGAGGGACTACTATGATACGGATACGGTTTACAGAATACAGCGAGAGAGAGTAAGTGGGGGAGAGAGACAGTGAGAGAGAAGCTAAATGCTTTGGTCTACAGTCTCGCACTTGAATGCGCGGCCAAAATGCCCACCTCGTAGTTTACTGCACCTTCTTCTGCGACTGTCCCAACTGCTTAAGGCGTGCCAAGCGCTGCAGCAGTGTTGGATGCGAATGATTCCAGGTGGAGTACAGCCAGTCATAGATGGGGAAGCCCAAATTGTCCAAATTGAGCTTGATCAGAGCACGGCACAATTGTTGCTCGAAGCCTAGCTTGTGGGCAAACTCATCCGCCTGATATTCGAAGCGACGCGACAATATTGTCATGGCAAAGTTGATGATGGCATTGTAAGGTGCCATCACGTACGTGAAGATGATCAGTAGACCAACGAGTATGGGTCGTGTGCCCGGCGGAAAGCCCAGTGCCTCATAGAATGGCGCATACTTAAACAAGTAGCCAAAGACAAGAAACATGAGGAACAGATGGACCTGCATTATGATAATATTCTTGGTCACATGTCCCAGCTTCCAGTGGCCCAGCTCATGGCCAAGCACAGCCAGCACCTCCTCATCCGTGCAGCCCTTGCCCTTCTCATCGTCATTCAGCTCCGAATCGTCGGGTTTCCCTTTGTTCAACAGGAGTGTGTCGAAGAGCACAATCCGCTTCGAGTTCCAAAGGCCATAAAAGTATGCATTGCTGTGCGAAGAACGTTTCGAGCCCTCCACAACATATAGCTTGGTCAATGGAAACTTGAGCGAGGCAGCCAAATTCTCGATGGACTGACGCAGTGGGCCCTCCTCCAGGGGCGTGTACTTATCGAAGAGCGGCGCAATGAAGATCGGATAAAGGGTAAGTAGCACCAGGGAGATGACGCCGGCGAATACCCATAGCCAAATGAAGAAATTGTCGCCACCGCGCTGCACAATAAAGATGATAGCCGCTGTAATGGGCAGCATTACAATCTGGGTAACCAGGAAGCCCTTGACCTGATCCCAGGCAAAGAAACCCGCCGTTTGCTTATTAAAGCCATGCTTTTCCTCCAGCACGAAGATCTTGTAGATCTTAAATGGCAGCGATTTAAATGTGGACAACACATTCGAGATGAGCACAAAGACGAGGCTGACAATAATCTCATTGCTAGAGTCCCATTGCAGACGTTCGACCACATCTACCGACATTTGCCAGAGCAATGCGATCAATCCAATATACAGTTCCAGGCAAAGAAGCAGCACGTCCATCACCACGGCTTTAAAGATGCCAAAGTTCTCACCATCCAGGCCATATTTGCGTGCCTTATGGAACGTCTCCGAGCTCATATGAGCCTTCAGCTCAGTGGGCACAGTCAACGCATTTCGATAGACTTTCACCTGTGGGGAAGGAAAATGCAATATATCTAGTATCAACAGTGTCTCTGGCAAATCAACGAACTCGGCTGGCATTTAACGCGCTAAATATACACATACTATCACTTAGATACTACACCTTGTAAAATACATAGACAAACATTAATTGCCGCCTTGAACGCTGGCACGTGCCGGCATTTTGTATATGACTCACCTGGCGATAGGCTATATAAATTTCCAGAGCATTCTCAATAATGACTAATGCCAAAATGCTGTACAGCACATCGTCTGCTTCTAAAATGGACATTTTAACCTGAATTTCATAAAATTAATGTAGACGTATATACTTTAACAACGCCGCACTCTACGGCTTGCACGTAAAGCCTCAGAAACAGTGCTGTACAGTGTTTAAATATCGTCTATCGATTGTACAGAAAAGGCATCGATTACTTTACACGGAATTGCATAGATGTTTATTTTTCCTTTTTGAAAACAAATATCGGTTTCTTTTACTTTAAAAACAATTTTATTTAACTATGACTAGCGTATTTGCACATTAAAGGCCTCCACACTGGCGTCAGCTATGTGTTTATGTATCTCATTTACTTCAGCCTGAGTTAATGTGCGTTCCATATGCCGATAAACAATGCGGAAGCAAAGGCTGGTTTTGCCCGTCTTTGGATGCTTGAATTTGTCCACCAAACTTATCTGAAAAGGAGTAGAATGTAATGTTATTCATATGGAGGAAAAATTTTCGCACCTGTTCCACCACGTCCCCGGCAATAGTGCGCGCTAGATCATAAAAATCATTGGCTGAGAATCCAGCATCGATCTCCACATTGGCTGGCAGCCAGAAGGATAAATCGTTTGAGCATTGCGGATAATGTGAGATAGGTTTGTATTTGGGCAGATTTTGTAGATCCTGTTCGCTAAACTGAGACAGAAAGCCGCTATCGTTCGACCAAAACAGTCGAATGTCCGGAATATCGAATAGAATCATAGCCAATCGCTCCAGACCCACTCCAAAGGCATAACCAATCGACTGATGAACGCCCGCCTTTTGCAGAATCTCGTGGCGCATGATGCCACAACCAAGCACCTCCAGCCAGTTGTCCTTGAAGTAGATTTCCAACTCCCACGAGGGCTGTGTAAATGGAAAATACGTGTCCACCCACCGATATTTAATGCGGGGACCAAAGAGATCCTTCGTAAGGCCCACCAGGACGTGCTTCATTTCGTGTTCCATCAGTTTGACAGCCTCTAGAGTGTGACACGGCTGCTTTGTCTGATCCATGCACTTGGATGAGGGCAAAATGCGTTTTGGATCTGCTAGCGAGCCACTCCACGTCTCCTCGAATAGCTCCAGACCAGGATTACGTTCGAACAGCTTATCCTTAGTGACAAGACGCACTGCATCCGCCTGATGGAACACTGGGTAATGTGTGCTATCGATCTCATCCCGTCTATACACCTCGCCGACAACCAAGAAGTTATCCAGTCCACCCGAAATCAGCTCCACTTGATGAGCCGTCGTATGGGCGCGCAACAAATGCTCGCGGTTCACATAGTAGCAATCCGATTTCTGGCGACTTACATGATCGATGGGTATGAGTAGATTGTCGAAGTTCTGTTGCACCGTGACTATTGGACTAAGTTTATCATAGACGGAAAATAAGGGATTGCCACGCTGATTGCGATAGGCACCATAAAAATAATTGACAATGCGCTGTCGTATTATCGACAATGGATGATCACGCTGCAGATGCTTATTCAAACCCAGATGTGACAATATCTTCGGGGTCACATTCGTCCAGCTGTCTGTGGGGTACGTGTTTCCATTGATTTCCAATTGCAAGGGGTGTTGTGTTGCCTGTCTTTTGGCCTCCTCGGGAGCGGTGCTGGCCAAGAGGCGACGATGCTGTTGGCGGCCCAGATATAGGCGGGATCTCGGCACACGCAGCGTTAATAACATTCTTTCAGGCTCTTTTATTTAAATTTTTATTAGCTAGCACAATATCGCATTATATGTATTATAAAACAACAGCTGTTTTGTATCGATACGCGTGCGACCAGAATATATCGATTAATTTGTATATAAATCGAGTGTGCCAGGGCTAGAGACATACATTGCTATCAGCTGTTATCTTTTTAATTTTCAACGACTCAATGTAAATAAAATCAATTAAAACTCAAACTGTTAAATATTAATAAACTAATATTATCAGTAAAAAACTTATACAAGTTAAGCTTTTCCAAAAAAATATCAAATAACTGTTTTATCTGTTAAAATGATTGAATTTAAATAAAAACATTTCGCTTTGCATTACCTCCCTCAAATTAAGAAACATTCATATTTTATAATATAGGTTTTTATTTCATACAAAACTTCAACATTGTAATATGCCTAATTTGTATCAAGATTTAAATGGCAAATCATATAAAAATTGATGATGAGTTTTACAGATAATTAATTATGCCCATTAAATTATAAGCGTTTACTTCTGAGGTGATCGCATTGGAATATAAAAGGTATTTTGTTTGTGATTAAATATTAATGAGGTCGACCGTCGATGCAAACACATTTATCGCAAATATAAATTCGCCTAGACCAGAGGATAGCTAGAGGAGGAAGCAATGCCGCACTGGTTGTCCTCATTGCGAGCCATCTTAATGAAGCCCTTGTCTCCCCAAGTGGTGCCCCACGAGTTCTTGACCAGCCAGTAGTCCTTGCCGCTCTCATCGGTGCCGTAGCCAACAACGAGGACACCGTGATCCAGATTTTGAGAATCACATTCGGGTTCATTGTAGATACCCTCAGAGTAGAACTGGAACGACTCGTGCGATGCATCGATGGCCACTGAGACAGGTCCAATAGTGGCCACAGCCTCCGCCATTTTTTTCTCATTGCCCTGGGGGATGTCGACAAAACCGCGATCCGTGGCACCAATGCTGCCCTTGTTGAAATGGCAGGAGTCATCAATGCCCTCATATGGATACGATTTCTCGGTATCAATGCCACCATTATCCTTGATGTAACGGAAGGCGTTGTCCATCAAGCCTCCGTTGCAGCCATTGTTGCCATATTTGGCGGAGCAATCAACCAGATTCTGCTCGGAGAGCGAGACCAAAGTGCCCGTCTTACGGAAATGCTGACCCTCAAGGGCGCCAGTACTGGAGAATGCCCAACAGCTGCCGCAGTGTCCCTGATCCTTAACTGCGGTAACGGCTCCCTTCTCGCGCCAATCCACTGACTTTGGCAGCTTAACATGCGCCGGCGAGATGAACGTAATGCCAGTAAAGCTGGGATCCGAAGCGCTATTCGGGTTGATTTTCTTATAAATCGAGTCTTTTCAAGATTGGCTGCTATACTTACCGAAGCTCCTTGTGCAGGGTGTAATTGAATCCGTTCAAGGTCTCGCGGAACTCATGATGCAGCATATCCGCATACTTGTTAACGGCCATCTTAAAGGTAACCTCACCTGCGGCATAGCGTTGGTTGTGCTTCGCAATCTTGTGCTTGTTCTCGTTAAAGATCTTCAGGCGGAAGCGTTCCTCAGTCTCATCTTGATAAGTCTTACGATGCTCCAGCTGCAATTAGAGAGAGTGTAGACACACATATGTATATACAATTACGCTTATCAGAAAAACTGTTATCAGGACTTGTTATTAGCTTTATACCTACTCTCCACACGGCCAGCGATTAGATAGCGCCGCACACACACAATCGAATGCACATGCCCTGACTGACGGCGAGTCGAAGTTCAGGTTTACCTAACCAAAGCATCGACTCTTATTCTGATTCGGATTCTAATTCTGATTCGGACTCAATTTCATAGATTCGATTTATTGCTCTTGCAATGAGATAAGCCTCTGACAGCTGTCTTATCGCTAACCGGACAAAAGGTGCCACCAAACCCAGTAGCTAAGGCCAATAAAACTCGTCAACGCCATAAAACTAGCTATAAACATGTTAACGAGTCAATTCGGCCTGAAGTTGTTAAAAGTGTTATGAAGAATAGTAAAAATACCCAAAAGAATAAAAAAAAACTATGTTTACGTACGCGAAACGGACTATGAAATAGATTATAGCATACCCTTAAAAGGGTCTGCACCCTGAAATGTTTCCTTTATATATGTACATAAATGAAATAAGGTTTTAACCAAGTGAAAATAGACAATAACCCAGAGTTACACCACTATATTCATAGAGAATTAACGCAAGTGTCCATTTAGTATTGCCGGTATTTTGTGCTACCTACCTATAAAGATATATTAACATTAGCTAATATACTAAACCGGTCGATCTGAAATCCTCTATTACGACTACTACTCGATCTGTTCGTGCTATATACAACAAATGAAAACTCAAATACCCTGCTTTGTCCAGCCCCTAGAGCATGGACAGAACAACGAACATTAATTTGATATCCAGTAAAAATTCACTAAATGCATTCAAACAAACTGGTCAAACAGGCCGCCCTGCCCACATACATATATCGTATAATTATAGCTGACATGGGAGCAATTGACGCCCTGACCGGATGGTAATCATAATGATGATGACGATGACGATGATGATGTTAATGGTGACTCTGTTGATAATAATGTTGCTCTTGTTGTTGGATGACTTGCTGCGATAAGCGCTTGGTCATTTGCTGTTTTTTTTCTTCTTTTGCATATTATTGATGTAATTGCTGGAAATTATCTGCTCTGAGAACTTCCAGCGGAGAAGGGCAAAGAGTAAGCATCGTAAACCCACCTATTGATTTTTCGCACATGCAAAAAACAATTTTTAATTTTTTTTTTCATTTTTGTTTATTTGTATTATTAAACAAATTTACACATTAAAAAAGAGACTTGGCGAGTCCGTAAAAAGTTAATAGAAAAACCACGTAGGAACAGTTTTTAAATGCACATGCCTAAACATCTATAGATAAAATCATGATAAACGACTGTAAGCACTTCGTTTTTTTTTTTTTCTATTATCCATTTCTCAATGATATTTGCTGTAAATATACAGTTACTGAGAATCCGAGACTACTTTTGTACTAAAATTAGTATTATTTGTTATATGCTAAGGCAACACTGGTTGGCGGAGTTTGGCCGCTAAAGTCGCTCCATTTCGATTGGACAGCTGCGATCGGTGCAGGCCGATGAGGTGGTGGGCCCATCAGCAGCTGCTGGTGCGGCATTAGCTGCTGCTGCTTCTATTGTATTGGCAGTGCGTTCTGTTAAGTATTGGTATTCTTTACGCTTACGCATTATGATGCGCAGCACAAAACAGTTGACCACACAGAGTGCAGCTATGAACAAAACCGGCACCACTACATCCACAATAATGTGCAATTCACTGGCGGAGCTGGCCATAACTTATTTTACGTCTTTTATATAATTTAATAATATCCGTAATTTTTTATTTGTTCTGCTTGCATTAGCACGTTTTTCTGAATGACGCGCGTGCTTTCCTTTAATGTCTCTTAACGGGTAATGCTCTCTCTATCAATAGCTCCGTCTCGCTCGCTCTACTTTTGATTTCAGCGCGCGCGCGGTTACCCTCTCTGGTTACTCTCTCCCTCTCTCTTTTTGTTTGCACTCTAGCGCTCGCTCGCAAGTGGTGCGTCTGCTTGCGTTCAGCGTCGGGTGGGTAATATCAAAAAATGTCCGTATGCCTGTTTTAGTTTGTAGCGCTGCCACTGCGCGCACACACACACGCTCAGATCCAAAAATAAGGCATACTTGTGTGGGTATATATGTGCGTGTGGCACATGAAATGCTTTTCGTATTTTTGTACATACAATCAAATAGATGTTCACCAGTGTGTGTTAATGTTTACAAGCAGATATGTATGTATTGAAACCGTTTCGCACGAATGAACCGGTTTGGTACGTATAAATCCGCTGATTTATTAGGATATTCATGCATATGTGTCTGTAAAGGCTACTCTCACGTCCACACACACACACACATACTCTTACAATACTAATCGCCCACTTGCTAATTCCACTTTGCTCTCCATTTTCGTGCAGTTTGCAAAAACAATAACAATGAAGAGCCTCGCAAGCTTTTTCGTCGCACAGCACAGCACAGCACAAAACAACACAGCATAGCAATGACAAACATTAAACCAAGTGATAAGCTTGTCAAGCTAGTCACACGCCATTTCGCGAAACTCTGACGCGCTTTAACTTTGCATTGTTGTTCTTATTGTTATTTATTTTGCGCATAAATTGAGATGTCAATTAAATGGAAAAAGAGAAAAAAGACAACATTCGACAGTGTTTGGGGGGCCGCATTCACACGCTTATCGCAATACTTTCGGTTCAAAGTTCTTCGAGGCCTGGTATTTGTTTTCGCGTTCCACTTGTCGATTTGAATATGAAAAATCACAACACCCAGTAAACACAGTATGTTTACGCTCAACCGTTGAATACGTACGTATAAGTAAACACAATATGCCCGATGTGCAAATTAAATTGATATGTAACTGTTGCGTATTCTGTTCGCACTGTACAGCACTGGAAAAGTAAATGCCGCGCAAAAGCAGGCAACACTTTTGAAATTGCTATCAAGTACCAGTTGGCGCCAAGATTCAAATGTCGAATTTATCAACAGTTGCCAAATGTGAAATTCTTTTAGTTCTTGATAAGAACGTCATTATAATTAAGAAAATAGGTAACAAATTTATTTATTTTATAAATAATTAACAAATTCCATTTTTACCGGCGCTTAAAAGTAGGCATTAATGCAATATTGAACAATTGAGAGTGAAATTGGAGATAATAAGAATTATTAACTTATGCAAACTTTGAAGAATAACTAAATTATTTGTTAAGAACAACTGAAATTCTTAGTATGCGATATTTAAACCGATATAAGCTAGCTTTTAAGTAACAAAATGTGTTGATTTCTTTCAATCTCGACGAAATGGAATATTTCTATAATATATTTACTATAATAACAGTTAATGGTTAATTTTGAAAACAACATCTACGTCTTCCAGGGATTTCTTTCGTCACTTTCTAGATTGAAATGAAGCCGTTTATTTATAATGTTCATGTATTTGCAACTATGATCCACTTCTAGTCTAGAGACAAAGCTGAAAACCTTTTTAAGCGTTTCATAGCTGATAAGAGTGGGCACATAATATTTATTGCAAGTGGGAGCTGATAAGCTGATTAAGAGAGAGTTCAAAGCGCTCTACGACGCAAACTAACCCAGGGCAAAGACAAAGAGCCAACAAATCGAAAAGTAATAATCAATAAACAAGAATGCAAGACAAATATATACGAGAATGTAAATACGCATGAATAATGAGTCAGAATTAAGCACTTAGTGTCAATTGTTTAGAGTTGAGTGTGTTTTTGAATTGGTTGACTATGCATGTGGCTTATCATCGATCGATGCCAGGCACAAGCCGGAACGCACGATTATCAATGGCTGGGCGGTCTAACGGTACTGCAAGCCAGGCCACTGATAAAGAGATTTATGTCGGCATCTCATAAGACGGCTCAGCTACATATATTGAGTCTGTCATGTGAGCCGGCATGTGACGGGCTTTTAATCAGCTTGGCTGCAACATTAATTGCAACAGTAATAACAATAATATTAATAATAATACTAATATTAATAATACTAATATTAATAATAATACTAATATTAATAATAATACTAATATTAATGAAAAGAAAAATTATTAACGGCACATGACTCAACGGTCAAAAATGCATTGAAACAAAAATAAAGCGGAACAAAATCCTACGTAACAAAGGCATTAATCACACAAACTGCAGTTGACACCTGTTACGAAAACAGTTGCTTCTAAATTCGAGCAACTTCTTTTCCTTCCCCATTCTCGGATTACTAAATTCCAATTTCCTCTGATTCCAGAATTCGTCACCGGATAACTCAATCCATGTCTATTCCTCTATTCTTCCTCAATCAATTACTTACCTTAAAGGTGTTCCACTCCTCTTTGATAACATCAGCAAAGGAAACGGCCTGAGCCACAGCCACCAGGGCCAATAGAGCGTAAAGAGTGCGCATTTTAGCTGAAATTAAAAATTAAAATCTGTTAACATATTAAAACATTTTTAATTGAGCTGAGCTTTCAGTTTCAACCTTCACGTCTACTCGTCACGTGATGAGCTTTTTACAAATGTATCATGGTGTGAGAGAGAGAGAGAGAGAGAGAGAGAGAGAGAGAGAGATGAGTAATCACTAATGTGACTGAGTCCCTGTGACCGTTCGTACTGTGACTAGTTCTACATCAAGCTCAGATCTCATTACATAAATATCTTTAAAATTATTATTAAATGAAATTGTATTCACATGCATTTTCGTGACTAGCAATAAAATCTGTAATAAATTTGGCATTTTAGATGGTCAAACTGTATATTTGGGCAGTCAATTTAATTAAATCGCGGAAAGCCATCAGCGCCGTTAACAGTGACTGTAAGGTATCAATAATGCGCATTTCTAGATTTGGCCCACACACACCGAGAGAGAGAGAAACAGCAAGCTTCATTACTTTTGTACAAACTAGTCGGGACAGAGTTGAATTTCATCAGAAAAAAAAAACAACAATAATAAATATCAAGGGAGTGCAATGATAAATTCGCAGAGTTGGAATTTTTTGTCGATAACATGATCCATAAACATCAACCGCAGGCACCAGATGCTCTGTGGGGGCGGATTTGCTTACAGAGCAGATAGAGAATAAAAATAAGTAAGCGACATAAATGAGAATTCCATCAACATCGCTGCAACTAAATGCGAATTCACAGTTGTTTAGTTTTTGCTCACACACATGCATATGTATGTATAAGTTTCGAATACGAAAAACTTTTGCCGTTATCTTATCGGCCATTCGCCTTCGTGTTTCTTGTTGTCTTTTTTTTTTTTTTTTTTTTTTTTTTTTTTTTTTTTTTTTTGGTTGCGTCTAATATTCGGTTTTGTGCGTTTTAAGTTAATGTATTTACTATAGCAATAGACATAAATTGTGACAAGGTTGAGGGCAGAAACTGGTTTTGCAACCTGCACGCCAGGTGACTTCGCAAACACAGAAATGCTCAGAAATAAAATAGGGTAAAGAAAGAAAAGAGATAAGATAGACGGAAAATGGGCCACAGCAAAGCGTGAAGCAACAGCTGAAAACAAAATGCGCAAAAGCAGCAGCAACAAAAAAATGTTGGCAACGCAATAAACAAAGACGCCAAAGGGTTAAACAGATAAAAGAAATGCAATAGGCGGACTAAGAATAGAAGAGATGCTGCTGGAACATGCCAGACAAGGACGAAAGATGAGGCAATTAACAAACAATGGCGACATTATTTGTCTTCATGTTTATGAAAATAAGTGCGTCATGCATTTGTTTTGCCAAATAAACAAAAGAATGTTTAAATACAGAAATGAAAATGCGAACACATTGACAATGATTATGCGGAAATAAATGTTATTCTTACCACTTGTGTTGAATGACAAACAATTCACGATTTATTGCGCTTTAAGTTTCGCGATTGAACAAACTGCCAACTTCAGATGTAATTAACTGAGTATACAAAACTTTTTCAAATTAATTATTAGTTACAAATTCTTCGCGAGCTCCTCACTCGAACACTTTTCGGTTTTAAATAAACTCAGCTGCAAATTGTTGTTGCGAAGAAATCTTACACACATATACATTAACTTTGATACGTTATGGTCACACTGCTAATCATACTGAGGCTGCCAGACTGTTAAAATGATTTGTACCATTAATGTGCAAAGTGTTTTAATGAAGAAAATTATTGCACATAAATTAGTTATTCAAAGATTTTAATTATACAAATATTAAATTAAATGTCGTATAGCAACATATTAAAATTCGTTGGCATTAATTTACATGCGTTTCATACAACAAAAAATTGTTTTATAATATATTAATAAAATAATAATTCATAATAGTAAGCAAAAATAAAATCAAAAAAGATCGTAGAAATTTCAGTAAATTTATATCAATGGAAATTAGGTACTCTTATGTGACAGCTTTAACTTTTGAAATGCGTAAAACTGTTTTACTCAAAGGGAGCTGTTATAACAATATCACTAACACTGGCAGCTCTAGTTTGCTTGAAAATCGAACTGCTCCCATCACTAGCAAAAGGTGTCAAAAACTGCTCGTCATCCGCAGAGCAGGCGATTTTTCTTTAAAGGATTACCAAATTTATATTTATTCCCACACATTATATATCCAGTGAGTGTGCGAAAAGCAGTAGAGACGAACCCAACTTAACGCCCAATACAATTGCAGCTTTCGAGAAGAGCCCGCATCATGTTTGGCAGGCAAAGCGGTTTGGGCAGCTCCAATAGCTCCAATCTTGTGGAATTCCGTGCTGGACGCATGAATATGGTTGGCAAAATGGTTCATCCAGATGCTCGCAAGGGCCTCGTCTACATGACCCAGAGCGATGACGGCTTGATGCACTTCTGCTGGAAGGATCGCACCAGTGGTAAGATCGAGGACGATCTCATCGTCTTCCCTGACGACTTCGAGTACAAGCGCGTGGATCAATGCAAATCGGGTCGCGTCTATGTCCTGAAATTCAAGTCCAGTTCCCGTCGCATGTTCTTCTGGATGCAGGAGCCCAAAACCGACAAAGACGACGAGCACTGCCGTCGCATCAACGAGCTGCTCAACAATCCGCCCTCCGCCCACCAACGCGGCGGCGGCGGCAGCGGCAGCGAGGGCACCGACTTGCAGTACATGCTGAACAATATGTCGCAGCAGCAGCTAATGCAGCTCTTCGGCGGCGTTGGCCAAATGGGCGGACTCAGCTCGCTGCTGGGTCAAATGAAGTGAGTGCAAATCGGATAACTGAAAATATATTTTTATTTTACTTACAACATGTATAATATGTATGTGAGAAACTATTAAGCTTTAGGAAATATGGCAAGTGGAAACGAGAACATACAAAAAAAACGATATTTGAGACAGTGGAAACGGCAAAAAGTTTAGAACTTCTGCAATATCGAAAATATCTAGTCTAATTTGTTATACAATATATAGGAGTAAGGACAGAGATATACATTGTATGTATATAGAGTACATATTAATTATTTCCAGATGTAAAACAATATAGGGAATTCATTCATTCATTGAATCGTAAATTTAAATTTTAGTCGAAAAGGAAAATTCTTTGCATTGTTAAATTTGGTTTATGTTTTGCAACTATTTCACAAGCGGAAGCAATAGATTTTATAGTTGGAGAAGGTCATTAGATAACTTTAAAATAATGTAGAGTATATCAGATAAATACATTTCTTAGAAGTGTATGTATGTAGTCTAACTATTTATATTTATGTATAGGTAATAGCAAATAGAATATCAGGCGGAAGGATTTTATATCTAGAAAATTTCCAATCCCTTTAAACACATATATTCGAACATATATACATATTTGAATATAGAAATATTAGAGTATCGCATAAAATATATATATCCGAGTATATATGTAAAGAGAATTGTAAAACAGTTTAGCTTATAGTGGCTTTGTTTATGAAATATCTAAAAGTTCAATTTCTAAATCACATTGAGTATGAGGAGCTCGCTTTAAATTTGCCAGACCAGATGAATTGCTTTAATTAGCTTACAATATTGGCTTTTAACGTCTTGGCATAGCAATTTACGAACAGCAGCAGACTTTTCATCAAAACACATTTTGCTGAAATGTTTTGTGTTTAATGGAACAAATACATCCACACTAATATAGTTATACATATATATGTATACTCAATGTCCTCTGGAAATTCCCATAATATTTAAATAATTACAGATCTCTGCAACGATATACTAGAATTGTGAACCATACCCGTTGTATAGCTCACTCATTACCAGTTATCATTTCCTTTTCCAATTATCGCCCCTCTTTGCAATTCGCATGTCAAGCTGTACAGGAAATTCCAATATTTTTGATTATTTGCCTATTTGTAATGCTTAAAGTATAATTTATATTGTAAGTAATATATATGGTATATTTAAATTTTACCTCATTCCTTCTAATTGTAATATCATAAGTCCATAGTGTTATCAAAATTGACTCCACTCAATCAAATCTATAACCATCTTGGTTATTTTTCTCTTTGCAGCTCACGCACGCCCTCGTCTCGCACGGCAGTCTCGTCGGGAGGTGGTGGAGGCGGCAGCGCCGGCCTGCAGACTCCGGAGAACGTGAATGTGCCGCGCACAGTGTCCGCGCCAAGCAAGCCGAGCAAGTCCAGTGGAAATCGGAGCACCAGCGGCGGCGCCGGCAACGCTCAGAGCGATGCAGCTGGAGGAGCAGGCGGAGGCAGTGGAGGAGGGGTCGTAGGCGGCAGCTTGGCTGTCGATGCGGATGGATCCGGTAAGAAAAATGCGACAAATGCGACAGCAGCAGCAACAGCCAGCGGAGCTTATGCGAATCCATTCCAAGCCTATTTATCCAATCTCTCCCCTGAACATGGCGCAGGTCGTTCCCTAAATATCGACCTCTCGACCGCACTGTCCGGCGCCGAGGCGATCAATCAACTGATTTCGGATCCGGAGCGTGTGAAATCGTTGATTGTGCATTTGCCGGAATCTGAAGATGCCGATGAGGATCGCAAGCAACAGATCAAGGATCACATCAGCTCCCCACAATTCCAGCAGGCGCTCGCTCAGTTCTCCAACGCCCTCCAATCGGCTCAGCTGGGACCCGTGGTCAAGCAGTTCGAGCTGTCTCATGATGCAGTCGCTGCTGCCTACTCGGGCAATCTGGAGGACTTCGTGCGTGCCTTGGAGAAAAGCTTGCCAGCGGGCGCAACTATGGCAGCCGACGATGCAACACCCACAGCCGCCTCCAAGGACACTTCTGCTGCCGAGAAGAAGGGCGAGGCAGAAGAGACCGCCGCCGCTGCAGCAGCTGCCGCCTCGGCCGACAAACCGGATGAGAAGCAGAAATAACGCGCAGAACACATAGATACTCCTATACATATAGCCCACACACAGATATCTATATACCTTCTATATAGGGCAAGCAAACACACACACCAACTCAAAATAGAGACGCGATTAATCGTAATTCCCGAATTTGAAAAAAACTACCCGAATCAATATATTAATTTTTTGCACATTTAATCAAGTTTTCGGTTCTAAAATAAATTGGCCATGCAAATGTTGCTATATACGCATTAAATATTATCTGACTACAGTAAAGATTCGCTTAAACCAACGACGACTTTCATAAGTAAGCTGTAAGTACGAACAAATAAATCTTGGCGACATGCCCATTAGCTAGAATTGGTACATTCTATAGTCCTACGAGCGAACAAAACCCTAAGAAAACTTCGTTAAATAGAGATGAATTATTGATAAATAACTTTATCTATTTGTGGAAGAAATCTCTATTCGATAAAAAGCTGTTTTCGTAGTACAATGAATATTTTTGATAAAACAGCTGAGGTATCAGGTTTGTCAGCACAGGGTACAATGTGGCTTAATTGAAGAATCGCAGCTGCAGCGAGCTGACAAACATTCAGAAATTGCAATACTTTTGATGTTCAAGAACAAGCAGTGGGCTACAGTTATGTATACCAGCATATAAATGTTGCAATATTCTACAGTTTCAAGTTCCCCTCAATTATTAATTATTAGTTAGCTGTGCGTTACGTCGAGTAGTTACTGTATGCGCCTTAAAGCGACAAGTGCTGCCAGTCTGTTGCTAGAAAGAACCGTTACTCCGAAGTTGCCCTTGACTTGTGTTTGTGTTATGATTTTTTGGCGCACATACGCATACAAATGGCACCCACTGTGCTAGAGTGGCGCTCTCTTGTGCTCTCTCCTTCGCTGCACTCACGCGCCGCCGCTCTCTCGGCAAGCGCACACAGATACACACAAACACAACGAAAAGAGTGTGTGTGCATGGTTTGCGAATACTTGGCGCAGATATTTGTATTTATTCAACTTCAAACGGGCAAACCGCGCGTTCGCTAAATCGCTTGATTTTGATTTCGTATTTTGATCTCGGCAAAAAATATAAAAGCACAACAAACGCACTCGGTTTAACACTGTAATTGTATGTGTAAAAAGTGCTGTATAGCGGTTACATTTATTAAATAATTAAAACACGAAAATTCTGTTGCTATTTTGCGTCGTAAGTTGTTGTTTTTGTTGCTGCTTTCATTTGCAGCAAGCTGCTGCTGCTGTTGCCACACTCACCTATGTGTTGATATGTAAGTGTGTGTGTAGGTTTGTTTTATATTTTTTTTCAATGCATGACTGCGCGCCGCATTGTTGAGAAAAGCTTTTTCCTCGACTCTATGGCATAAAAGTTAGCGCGTTGCCGCAATGACAAATACAACAACAACAACAATCAACTACAAATAAGAAAAGAAATAACAACAATTAGCAGCAGCGGCAGAGCGGTGAGCCAGTTGCACTGGTATTGGTAAGAAGCGAGCGAACGTCGTCAACGTCAAAATCTCTGACTCGCTCGCACATACACACTTGCACATAAAAGCTTGCAGAGAAATATATGAACAAACGTCAGCGGCTGCAAAAAACTGTTGTTAAGACAAATAAACAATCAAGAACAAAAAAATAAATACAAAAAATAATTTCGCAAGTTTGTTGCTGATGTGAAAATGTGTGCGTAAACGACTGAGAGAGGGACAGAGAAAGAGAGAGCAAAAGTTACTTTATCCCGGTAACGATCTGGCAACACCAACAACAAAAACAGCAGCAAAAGAAATTGCGTTGCGGCAATGGCAACAATTTTCAGCAATAAGCTCGAAAATAATCACGTCACAAATTTAACCAACCATTCAGCAATAACAATTAAAGTAACTGTAATAAATTATATAAAATAAATATAAAACAAACAGAAAGAACCCAACAAAAATCAACGGAAATTTGTGAAGATCTCAAGCCAGGCAATCAACTAACTTTTAATGTGTAACAATTTTGAAACAAGATTATTAACAAAATCAGAAGCAGCAGCGGATCGAAAAAAATCAGCAACGAAGATAAAACAACAAATTGAAGAACAGCGAACGACTTGTCGCTGATAGGCAAATCCATAAAGCGCCGCATCAGCTGCAATTTAGCGATAAGGTGAGCTTATAGTGTGTGTGTATGTGGGCGTGTATGGGTCGCAACGTCAAGAGACTCGTGCTTGCCTGCATGCTCCAGAACAGCTGCAGTAATTTCTGCACGCCCACGCGACTGCAGCTCGCGCGCCATTTTAGCTAAAAGTTGCTCAAGGAACTTTTATATATATAAATATATATACATATATGTATTGTCTCCATTTGAGTGTGTGTATTATACTGTGATGGCGCCTGAGCATATGCTATGGCCGTTGGGCTAGAGCGAAATCTATGTGCGAGCGAGACCACCAGCTGTGTCGAGAGAGCCAGTTTGTGTTTATATTTTGGTAGAAAGGTCACACGAACGATTTTCTTCGTTTTTACTGCTGCCGCACGGCCATGTACAAGTGCAGCAATGCATGTGTGTGTGTGAGTGTGTGTAAGTAAGTGTTCATGTTTTGTATATTCCAATAAATTTGATTGAAGGACATACAAAACCAAAAGTACGGCAGTATAAGTATCTATAGAATTTAACTGTAAATGTAGAGAGTTGCCACTGCGTTCTATGAGCACTTTCACTGCCAATTACCAACAGCAGCCCCAACCACAAGTCTGGGTTATGCAAACAGGCGGCGTCCTACACTAATTTAATGAAATTGAGGGGGTGGTGCAATTGGGATATTCAGACGCGAGACAATTTCCAATATGGCCGTCATGGCGAAAACCCACGCACAACAATTTCGGCAAATCAATTTGAAGACGAAATCTAAAGCTTTTTCTGACATTGAACTTGAATGACGACACTCTCTATATACATGAAAGTGTGTGTATGCATGTATATATATAAAACACTAACACTAAAAAGCACACACACGTACACATATGTATCTTGGGCCGTTACAGAAGTGTGTGTTGTAACAGCTTTCTCCAAATTATGCAGGCTGCATCTCAACAGTTTGTTGTTTTTATCTGCAGCAATTCCAATCGATATGCATTGTTCATACACACACATATGCACAGACACGATTCACCCGCCATTTTAAAAGTTCAACTCGAAGCTTTAGCTTTTGCATACGTGAGCGAGTAGTGCATTTTTATTTTATTTTTTGAAGGGGGCGCTGGAAATTTTCATTTGCCACTCACACTATTATCTATCTCCCTCTCCCTCTGAGTACTCTCTGAACTTGTGTTTGTGTGGCAAAAAGAAACTGCAAACGGCGAAATGAAAGTGAAATTTTGTGTGTTTTTCTTCGCTCGTTGCGTCTTCTTCTTTGCCTTTGGTCTATTTATTGCAAGGCAAACACCTGTTTAACCCTAAAATACTGCCACAACATGCAAATAAAAAGCATATCTATGTATGTATGCTCTCCTCTTTAAGGGATTTCTGTTTATTGACTAAAAAAGGGCTATACTTATGCCACTGTGGCCAGTTTTCTGGTTAATTCTGGTTGACCTCCTTCACCCAGGTCCAATTATATGAGTTTGCAATTATGTGTGGCACTTTGTTCAATTATATTTAGCAGCTTCTTTCCCCTCCTCTTCTTCATCAGCTTCCATTCCTGCGAAGCGCAATTATATAAGGCTGTGCCCTGTGTCTCTTTCTGTCTCCCTCGATTTCTCAGCCCACTCTCCTGTTTCCCTTCAACTCCTTCGGCAGCGACTGTCTCAACTTTTTTATTTTCGGCTGACTGCAACCAAAGCAGATGATTTTCCGGTTTAGAAGAGCGAGAGCTGCTAACAGAGAGAGACAGAGAGAAAGAAAAAGTTATACACACTATGCCGACTATTAAATACTCTTACATTTGATAAAAGCATATCTTATTTGAACTTAGATGAAATTGTCGAGAAATTTCATTTGTAAAACCATTTGCGTCATTTTTTCTCTTTCAAATATATTTAAAGTCGTCATATATAAAATGTCTTTAATATGTGTGGTTAACACTTATAATTAATAATATAAAACAATCAAATTTGAAATTATTATGAATGTCATAAATAATATTTTATTAACCTTATTTAATTTATTCAAAACCTGGTAGACCTTTAAAAATTCTGAAATAATTTGACAGTCAAGATTGACTATTATTATTTACTATGTCATCAGCTATCGATAAGCCTATGAATATATCAACAAAAATTGAGGTATACAGGCTGAGATAACAGCGTATGTACTTCATATTAAACATATGAAATTCCTAAGAATTTTAGTTGACTCCGTAATATCTAATATCGTACGACACGCAAAACAAGTAAATAATTTGATTATGAATGAATTGCTGGTTAAATTGAATACCTGTTATTAACAAGTGGGAATATTTAAATTCCTTACTGATAATAATAAAAGATTCCAATAAGTAAGTAGGGACATCTGATGATATATATATATATAGCTCCTGCCTAGATCGATATAGCATATTATATTGCTACAATCTAGATTAGTTTATATAAGATAAAATATTGAAATGCCTAGAACCACTTTAGTAAGCTTATGAGATAAAGGGAAATGAAGGCTCTTTTAAATATGCGTTTCTTAAATATTTATGTTCCAGACGTGTTTTAGTCAAGGCGTTACATTTTGCCTTTCGAGGTGGCGTATACCCTTTTCAAGTGCATGAGATGCTGTTGCTCAAAACTGGTTTGTGTTACCAACAGGCAACAGGCTCTGAAGTCGAATCTCCGACTGGTTGCCAGGCTCCAGCGCCCCAGCGCCCCAATGCCCATACCCATACCCATGCCCTTTTTTAGGGTCAGTCGTACGAAGCAAAGACAATGGAGTGGAGTGTTTTACATATTAAAGCTTAAATATTTTTAATGTTGGCTCACAAATCAGAAATCAACGGGCTTGATGGTGATAAAACGAGATAAAATAAATGCCACCAAAATTGTGGCACAAACGAAACAAAAGGCGAACGTGTAGAAGCTCTCCTCAGTGAAGATATCGGTGAAAGCGGGTATGTCCTGATAGATCTGCTCAATGACAGCCAGCGTGCCCTTGTGCTTCCGCGCCATGATGTGGCTGGAGATCTAGGGTCTCTGAGGTGTCTTTGGTCACAGATAGAATTTATTTCTTTTTAATGGCCTTCTTTCCACCGGCGCCGCTGCCCAGCTTCTGTTTCTCTGCCTTGGTCAGAACCTTCTTGACAATCTCCTCTGGCGGTGCTAATGTGGAGACGTGCTTATTCAGAAGCTGCAGCAATTCCAGGGTATTTAGATTGTCGCTATTGAAACGAATCTCCTTCACTTTGGCTTGTTCTATAAATAAATGAAAAAGAGCTCAAGTGAAAATTTATTGATCAATTAGTTTAGAGATCTTACCTTGCGCCGAGTCAATGAGCGAAAATTTAATGACAGCTGGTGAACGATCGCAGACTATATCCGGCTTAACAATACACTTCGGGTTCGACTGCGAAACTTTGGGCGTGGAAAGCAGGAAGAGAAATTCTCTGTAAAGTAAGGGAATATTAAATTACATTTAAATTATGTACATGAAAGCTGAAAAGAAGGAAACAAGCCGCTATACTCTTTCTTTTTAGTCAAACACACCATTTACTAAATGCATTTATTTATCAGTATTTGGTATTAATTGTCTTGTCTATCCCTTATTCTACTTATAAGCAAATATAATCCCATTATTATGACATTTGAACATATATTATCATTATTTTTTCTATTTGGACATTTAATTGATTTTTCCAGTCACTTTCCACTACTTTCTTAAGTCAGCGCTTGTCTATTTATAGATTAATTTCTCATATGAATTTGTTGTTTAATACAAATTAAATGGGATTAACTAGAATATATTTTCAGCTGTCTTTATGTAATTTGAATATAAATATGTTTATTTTAAACCGCAAGGCAATTTCTTCACTAATTTGGTATAATCTTATTCCTTCAAGCTGTATCTGTCAGTGGGAATAGAGGGAAGAACGCCTCAAGCTGACGCCGACACCGACTAAGATGTCAACGGAGCGGGAGCTGGCTGGCGGACCAGCCCAGCTCCATACGCTACCGTTTCCCCCAGATCTGGGCACCTCATTGCAACTGAACACAGCGGTGGGCATTATTGGCAAGGTTTATGGTAAGTGGCAGAACGGTCAGGTGCGCCACATAGTGGTCACATTTATATTTTGTTTCGTTCAATTTCATGTATCCTGATTTGGTGCACTTTGTCTATTTTATTGGTTAAATATTTTTCTTTATTACAATTGTCAAGAACGCACTTTTGTTTCGTGAAAATCTTTTACCATATGCGATGCAATGCGCATGTTTCATAATCGATAAATTGTGGGTGCTGGGAAAGCGCTTTTCCAACCCTATCAACCCTCCATCTTTTCCTCCCAGTCACTCACTGTTTCTTTCCTTCTCGCTTACCGTGTGGCTTTTACATTTTCGGCAAAAGGATCGAACTGCACTGTAATGCGTTTGACGCCTTTTAGATTAACGCTTTTTAGCTGCTTGCCTATGGCTGACACAATGCCGCCCGAGCGGCGCAACGTGCCGCTAAATGGTATTGACATTTCAATGCAATTCAATCAGCAAAGATGAAAACAAGCGCAATTGATTTTGTAACAACACACACGGCGCTGCCAATAGCCAGAGTTGCCAAATGTACAGACTCGGTCGAGTGTGACCACACAGTAAAGTTAGCATTTTTCAACACTTAAACCGAACTTTGTCAGCACTGCTGTTGCCATTTTGAGTATAACAGTGCCAATTTGAGTTAAAATGCGACTTGTTCAAACATGTAATTTGTAATAATTTGCCACGCTAAAGCTATTGCATCTTAATAATAATGATAAATTTCTAAAAATAATATTGACAGTTTGTTTAAGCTGCAAAAAATGCGTCATGCTCACACGCTCGAGCGTCAGCAACATGCTGTCATCGCACTCACACACAACACCAACCCCCAGCCAAAGTGCTTTGCCCTCATTTAAGTATGGTTAGCGTGCACAGTATGCGTCTCACTCACACACGTCGCGAGTTAAAAATTTTGTGTTTGCTGCGGGACGTCCAAGTGTGAAAAACTGATGAAAATTGCATATTTTGCATAATGCGCGACGTGAAAAGCTAACAAAAATTGTTAAAAATTCCAATACAATAGTCTGGCTAGCGTTTGTGCATAGTTTCTGGCAGCGCATACGTGTTCGGGTGCACAAAAACGACGTCTCGAAAAAATAAAACAAATCTATATATATACGTGTGCACACACATTTTCTGCTGCCCAATCTAAAACGCATACAAAAGCATTTTATTGCTGTAGAAGCACCTCCGTCGTCGTCGTTTGTCCAGCGGAGCACCCAGCACACACCTACACAAAAAAAAAAAAAAAAAAAACACCCACACGCGCACTCATACAGCCAAATCGAGATAAAGAAACATAAAGAATAATTGTTCTTAGTTGTAAAAACCAAAATATAAGAGCATTAGAAATACATATGTACATACATATGAATATGTATTTGTATGTATACATATACATACAGACATATACATAAAACGAAAGCTGTGCCTACATTTGTGTTCTTTTCCAATACTTACAATAAACAACAATAAGAATAATATTTAAAGTATAAATATTAATAGTAATAATAATTAACTGAAAGAGGACTCGACAACAACAACATAGCGTGTGTCCTGTGTGAAAATTGAAATTTTTACAACAACAAATTTAAATGCGAAAATCAACCAAACGAATAAAACTACTTTAAAGTGTGATAAGCAAAAGGCTGAAATAAAAACGAAACAAAAAAAAAATAATATTTAGTAGGAACGAAAAGCAACAAAAGAAAACCCAACTACAAGAACAATCAATTATATTTAAAACACATACACGAAAAAGCAAAAACAAATAAACAGAAAACCTTTGTATACATTCTTATATTTCTTAAACAAATACTAGTGCAAAATGTATCCAGTTGGACAACGTAAGTGGCAAATATTGCAATTGCAATTGCAAAAAAAAAAAACCGTACAAATCTGCCACATGTTATACACAGTCGTACCCCTTCCCCCACTTTATTGTTCTACTTTTGCAAACACACACATACATTTGTGGTTGCCTGTCTTTGCAAATACAACTCTCCAAAGCATAATCAAATTTGAGAATGAATGAATGCGTAAAATGGCCGAGGGCGAGGCACTTGAGACAGTTGTTGAGTAACTATGAAATGCAATGGCGCTCAAAGTTCCAATAAGCGACTGCATTAAGCTAACAGCATAAGGAGGAAGAGCACAGTAACGATTGTAGACTTCTGTAGACTTTGCCGCATAAATTGAGGAGAGAGCGATAGAGAGGGCTAGAGATACAGGAACAGCCAGGCGTTTGTGTCAAACATGTGCGCAAATTGGGTCAACGACCGCAACGCAATAGTTGAGAGTTATTCCGTTGGGGTTCAAGTGAAGTATTTGTTCATCCTTTCTTCCGTTAGTTCGCTCGCCCGTTCGCACGTTCGATTACCCCTTCAGAGAGGAGTTTTAATACGGCGCAATTCTGTTTTGCATTTTGCGTATTAGATTTGAGAGGGACAAATACGTAGAATAGTGATGGTAGACTTTTATATCTGTCTCGTTGATAGTACAGTGTGGCAGGAGCTAATGAAAAAGTTAAATGAATCATGATCAAAAATATTTAGTCATATTTGATTGCTGATCTTACACATATAAATTCCCACACACACATACGAATAAAGAAACATGTGGCTGATTTACAATTGATTATTAATTAGAAATGATATGTGGATAATGAAGCTGGGAGAAAGTTGTAACTAAAAATATTAATCGCACTCTATATAATATTCAATATTTTTCTTTATCGCCTTCTATTTGTTTGGTCTTCATTTCTCATTATATTCATGTAATTAATCAAACATGATTGGCCATTTGTTATAATTTTTATTTTTGTCTTTTATGTTCTATTTTAATATTTATATTTTATTTTTGTTCAATTGATTTCGTTTTTGTTTGATTTTTGACAATTTTGATTTTGATTAAATTTTCTTTTTATAGAGTCACAGTGGACCACCTCCTCGCCCACGCGGCCTCAGAGCCCCTCTCAGGCGCAGACTAGCTTCGACACGCTCACATGTAAATTTTTCTCCAACAAAACCAAATTACTAAACTACTAAAAACATAAATCAAAAATTGAAAACCAAAAACTTGTTTATGTTTATTAAGTTTGCTGTTTGAAAAAAAAACTTACTAAATTCCAATTAACAAAAAGTCTACACCTTACTAACCCTTCCAAGAGAAAGTCTACACACTAATTTTCATAGTAATGTGCAAAATTTTTACTAACATTTTTCCGTTTCATGTAATGTTTGTTTCTAATTTTTACATTTGTTGAATGCAAAACTAAAAGCACAAATGTACTAAAAACGAAAACAAAACCTCGACACAAAATATAAATTGTATACAGCGCGTTTACCGTTATATCGAACGTTGCATAAATTTTATGTTTTTTTTTTGTTTTACTCGTGTAGTGCAACTAACTGCATGCGAGTGTTACTCGTAAAGTTCTTTGAGTACCCTTTCAGAAGTTTTAGAAATATAAAATGTATAAAGGTAAAAATGTTTAAGTATTCTGCGTATCTGTTGCCATATTTGGCATAAACATTGATTAATATTTATATAGAGATATAAATAACATATAAGATGGATTGAATATTTCCAATCTCAACGTGAAGCTACCAGAAAGATATCTCAACCAGAATAAATATATAAATACCGTCAGTAATGTTTCACAAATATTTTACTTTCAAAATGTTTATATAACTCTCTTAAACATATCCATGATTTATGTTTCTATAATATATAATCCAAAGCCAAATATCCTGGTATTTTATTAAGAGTTTTTATAAGTGCAAGTATATTAGAGGAATGTTTATATATATTCCTAATATATCATATATATATTCCTCATAAGTCATATCTCTGTTATTGTGTTTGTAAAAATCAAAATCCACGTCTTAATCTTACATTAATTAACAGGGAAGCATTAGGGGCTGTGCTCAAACAACTATTTAAATATATTATATAAATGAACACTCATCAAAAAATGTTGTATAGATCCTACAGCGATGATTCTTCATAAACTAGTATTAATAGAAACTTTCTGCAAGAGTATTAAAAATTCGGTTTACCGAATAGAAATGTTTTTTAGCTTCTACTTAGTACAATTAATTGCCTAGTTGCTAGAGCGTCGCGTAGTGGTTAATTACTTGCGTTTTTTATTTTATTTCTTTTTTATCTATTTGCTCTTTCTTTCTCTTGAGCAGAGATTTCCCTTTGAATCGACTAACTCTAAACTTCTTACAGCACCGCCAGCGCCCGGTTCTTCGGTAAATCCCACCGCTGTGACCAGTCCGAGTGCTCAGAATGTTGCTGCAGGGGGTGCCACGGTTGGTGGTGCCGCGGCTGCGGCTGCTGCTCAAGTGGCGTCTGCATTGGGGACCACGGGCGTTTCGGCGGCGATTGCTGCGGCAGCGGCATCGCCCACAACGCAGCCAGATATGCCCGTCTTCACGTGCCCGCGACGACCAAATCTGGGAAGGGAGGGCAGGCCGATAGTGCTGCGTGCGAATCACTTTCAGGTGACAATGCCACGCGGCTTCGTGCATCACTATGACATCAATATACAGCCGGACAAGTGCCCGCGCAAGGTGAATCGCGAGATCATCGAGACTATGGTGCAGGCCTACAGCAAGATCTTTGGGGTGTTGAAGCCAGTTTTTGATGGACGTAACAATTTGTATACACGGGATCCCCTGCCCATTGGCAATGAACGACTGGAGCTGGAGGTAACGCTGCCCGGCGAGGGCAAGGACCGCATCTTTCGTGTGACGATTAAGTGGCAGGCGCAAGTGTCGCTCTTCAATCTGGAGGAGGCTCTGGAGGGGCGCACCCGCCAAATTCCCTATGATGCTATCTTAGCGCTTGATGTGGTCATGCGACATTTGCCTAGCATGGCGTATACTCCAGTTGGACGCAGTTTCTTTAGTTCACCGGACGGCTACTATCATCCCTTGGGTGGTGGTCGCGAAGTCTGGTTTGGTTTCCATCAGAGCGTGCGGCCATCTCAGTGGAAAATGATGCTCAACATTGATGGTGAGTGGAGAGACCAGCTAGTCTAAATTAAAATTGCTTAACTAATTCGAATCCTTGTGTTTCAGTTTCGGCTACTGCTTTCTACAAGGCTCAACCTGTCATCGATTTTATGTGCGAGGTTTTGGACATTCGCGACATTAACGAACAGCGCAAACCGCTCACCGATTCGCAGCGCGTTAAGTTCACAAAGGAAATTAAAGGACTTAAAATTGAAATCACGCACTGTGGTCAAATGCGTCGGAAATATCGCGTCTGCAATGTGACCCGTCGACCAGCTCAAATGCAATCGTAAGTTGGGCCTGCAGAAAGTGTAATCCTTCACAAAAGACTGCTTGGCGAAAGTGGATTGTAAGCCGTAGATAAGGCAGTGGAGTGTAATCCTTAGCAAAAGAAATCCAATTTAAAAACTACGAAAAGTAGAAAGCAATCCTTAGCAGGATATTAGTCTATCCTGCTAAGGATTGCTTTCTACTTTAAATCCCCAGCAGAACTAAAAACAAAAATGAAATGTAAGCATTAGTGTTGTTAGATTTAAGAAGAGCTACACTAAGGGAAAATTTTATCTATTCTCAACGGGTGCTGAAATTTAAAATCAATTAGAAAGCTTGATAGATTTTCTACGTTAGTCGGGATTAGTGCCAAAATATTCTTGAACAAAGCTTTCTTTACGGCTAGCAACGTATACCCTTATAAGCGCCGTAATCTTTTCTGATTCTTGATAAATCTGTAGATTTTTGGACAGAACTGTCTTAAATGAGATATTTTTTTACCTTCGCCTACCTTCTTGATTTTCTGATTGATTTTGAGGAAATCGTTTTTAAGCGGAATCTAATTGCCTCTCCTTTCGTAGCTTCCCACTGCAACTGGAGAATGGACAAACCGTCGAGTGCACTGTGGCCAAGTACTTTTTGGATAAGTATCGCATGAAGCTGCGCTACCCGCATTTGCCCTGCCTGCAGGTGGGTCAGGAGCACAAGCACACCTATCTACCACTTGAGGTGTGCAACATTGTGGCTGGACAACGTTGCATCAAAAAGCTGACAGACATGCAGACGTCGACCATGATCAAAGCGACTGCACGCTCGGCGCCTGATCGTGAGCGTGAGATTAACACTCTGGTGAAGCGTGCGGACTTCAACAATGATCCCTATGTGCAGGAGTTTGGGCTAACCATCTCCAATTCCATGATGGAGGTGCGTGGCCGGGTTTTGCCACCACCAAAGCTTCAATATGGGGGACGTATGTCGTCGGGGATCACCGGACAACAGCTATTGCCGCCACAGAATAAGGTGAGCCTGGCATCTCCAAATCAAGGCGTTTGGGACATGCGTGGCAAGCAGTTCTTCACGGGTGTCGAGATCAGAATTTGGGCGATTGCCTGCTTCGCACCACAGCGCACAGTCCGCGAGGATGCCTTGCGGAACTTTACGCTGCAACTGCAAAAGATCTCCAATGATGCTGGCATGCCCATCATTGGACAGCCCTGCTTCTGCAAGTATGCCACGGGGCCGGATCAAGTGGAGCCCATGTTCCGTTATTTGAAGATCACTTTCCCTGGACTGCAACTGGTAGTTGTTGTCCTGCCGGGCAAGACACCAGTCTACGCCGAGGTCAAACGTGTGGGCGACACGGTCCTTGGCATGGCCACGCAGTGTGTCCAGGCCAAGAACGTGAACAAGACCTCGCCACAGACGCTCTCGAATCTGTGCCTCAAGATCAATGTTAAGCTGGGCGGCATTAACTCGATTCTGGTGCCATCCATACGGCCCAAGGTCTTCAATGAGCCCGTCATTTTCCTGGGGGCCGATGTCACCCATCCCCCCGCAGGCGACAACAAGAAACCATCGATAGCCGCTGTGGTTGGCTCAATGGATGCGCATCCCTCGCGCTATGCGGCCACGGTGCGTGTGCAACAGCACCGCCAGGAGATCATACAGGAGCTGAGCAGCATGGTGCGGGAATTGTTGATCATGTTCTACAAATCCACTGGCGGCTATAAGCCGCATCGTATCATACTCTACCGCGACGGCGTCTCCGAGGGCCAGTTCCCACACGTGCTGCAGCACGAGCTGACCGCTATACGCGAGGCGTGCATCAAATTGGAGCCGGAATACAGGCCAGGCATTACATTCATTGTCGTCCAGAAGCGCCATCACACGCGACTCTTCTGCGCCGAGAAACGCGAGCAGAGCGGCAAATCGGGCAATATACCAGCGGGCACCACCGTCGACGTTGGCATCACCCATCCCACAGAGTTTGATTTCTACTTGTGCAGCCATCAGGGCATCCAGGGCACCAGTCGTCCTTCTCACTACCATGTGCTCTGGGACGACAACCACTTTGATTCCGATGAGCTGCAATGCCTTACCTATCAGCTGTGCCACACCTATGTCCGGTGCACGCGGTCTGTGAGCATCCCCGCGCCAGCCTACTACGCCCATCTGGTTGCCTTCCGAGCCAGGTAATTATGACTTATGCTAATCAAATAATGCTAGATTTATCAAACACCTTTTTCTCACAGATACCACCTGGTTGAAAAGGAGCACGATTCCGGCGAAGGATCACATCAAAGCGGCTCATCCGAAGATCGTACGCCCGGGGCCATGGCACGCGCCATAACGGTTCATGCCGACACGAAGAAGGTCATGTACTTTGCCTAAGCAGTTAAAAGGATGAAGCAAAACCAAAACCACACAACATCAAAAGAACAACAATACAACAGCAACACCAACATCAACAACAATGAGCACTGAAATTTCGAAAATAATTCGAATAAGCAAAACATGAAGAAAATATGTACGAAAGCCAAGTCGAAATCATTAGAGGATAATTTCAAAATGATGTTTTTATATATTTAAGTTAAAGGAAAGCCAATATATTAGCTTTTAGGCCACACACACACAAATACACAATCAACACCCACACGCCAAAATCGTAGGGATTAGAAAAAACAAAAGGGAATCGAATGTTTATGCACAAGCAGACGCAACAAATGTGAATGAGAATTCTCAAAATAACAAACAAAATTTATAATAAAAAGCGTAGCGAAACAAACTAAAGGGAACAAACGAAAGTCAAATATAACAACAACAACAACAGCTGAAACAACAACACACATTTGCGATGAACTTTTGTAATAGGATTAATTATATTTTTACACAAGAAGAAACAAAAAACAAAAACAAAGTTTAAAAAACGTGCAGACAAAGTGCAGACAACCAAAGGTTTTTTAGTATATCAAAACATGAAACAAGTTGCTGATTCAAACACAAACACACAAGACACATACAACACGTTACAACAACAACTCTGAATTCTCTGTACTGTGAACGAAGACCACCAACAAAAGCTTAAAAACTAAAAAATTAAATAAACAAAAAATGACAAATTAACAACAATACGACAAGCATTAAAGAGAGTGTAATAATTAGCCATAACAAGTAAAGATCAATCCAACTCAAAAAGTCCAGAATTATTAAAGGGCTAGCTTTTTAGTAGAATTAAGTGCGGAACTACCAAAACAAAAAAAAAACAAAAAAAGGAAAACCTAAGTGAAAGCAAACAACCAACATATTTAACGAAAACTCCAATTCCAACAAGGGACAAACTTTTGGTCAAAACAATGGCTAATTATATAGTATGTATATATATATGAGTACATATATATTTAGGCAACTATATTGTAAGTGTAAAAGCACACAAAATCAAACAATACTTAAACAAGTTTTCGTTTGAAGATCGAAAGTAAACAATGGTAAAAGTCAAAATTTGCTGTCTTTAGTTAACAGCGAGTTTTTAATTTAAGTTAAAAAGCTTATGTTTTGTATAAATACACACATACACACACAATCAACATACACACACTATATAAACACGGCATATCAAATCCCAATGTCCAACTAATTTATGTACCTCTTATTAGCTCAACTTAAGTTTCATAATTTAAAAGCAAAAACATTGTTAATTCTATTTAATGGAGTCTTAAGCAGATTACGTGGTGTACGGGTAAACAATTAATATGCTAAACATATTCAATGCTCTATATAAATATATATATAAACACATATATATATATATATTCCATACTTTCTTAACATAATTTTGCCGCTGCATCCCTTAACTCATGGGGCATATTTAGTTTTAGTTTTAGTTTTTACATATACATTTGCCAATTTTACAAATCTAACAAAATACCATATGCATATATATATATAGATTGAGTTATATATATGTACTCTTATGGAAGACACAGTTCAAGTTAACATTATGCTGATTTGTTCTATTATGGAACCAAAAACAAAAAACGAAAACAAAATGCAATGCAACCCATTTATTTATAACAATAATTGTCCTGAACAATTTTGTTGCAGATTTCAATTTTCTATTAGAATATTATTTAAATCAATTTTTATTGTTTTTTTTTTTTTTTTAACAAAGCCTGTTTAAATGTGTCATTACACACACACACACACATACATACAGACACAAAAACACATTTACATGCATTATATATATGTGAGCATTATAAAATACATAAAGTATAAACATGATTAAGTGAAACAATTTCTATTACAAATTAGTTTTTTAATTCAAACGAAAACAAAAAACAAAACAATGTGTGCAAAATAAGTGAGTTTGCAACAAATATGTTTTTTTGTAAATGTATTTTATTATAAACAAAATATTAATTAATTAGCATGTTTTAACACAAGGGATTAAATTTGTACGTTTATTTCTTAACAACAAAAAAGAAAGAAAAAACCTTAAAAAAATCAATTATAATTTTAAGCACATCCAAAAGCAACAATGTAAACGAAACAATGCAAACAAAACGAGAAAAATCTGCGGGGTCTCTTTAAGTTTTAGGGTCTCTCAACATTAAAACCCCAACAACAATTTTACAAATTACCAATTACATTTTTATGTACTTTAAGCTAAAAGAAAAAGAAACAGTAAAAAAAAAAAAACACACAATTTATGTGCCGACAATGAATGTATCCTTGTAATTGTAACTTGTACTTGTAAAACACATAGAAGAGGCACGACATTTATAGAGCAAAGTCTAAAGCTTTAACATATATATATATATATATGTATATATATGTATATATATCTGCATCTCCAAATCTAACTATATGCGCAGATGCAAGCAAAAAGTCCGTTGACATTTGTGATTAACACAAGAACATGATTTTGGCTGCGTAACTTATTAAAATGCAAAAACTATAACTATATAAATATATAGTCATCTGATTCAAATGAAAAAAAGAAAAATATTTATAGTATATTTTCCACACACACATAAACACATTTCATGGTTTCTTCAAATGTCGTGCAGCTAAAAACAATAAACATTATATCAATATCTCATATGCTATATGTACGTTTATTTATATATAGCGTAGAGTGAGATTTCCATGCATAATATAGTGTCTATTAAAAACCCAACCGCAAAGCCGACTATAATGTTTCTCTCACTTTCTATGTGTCGAAATTTAATTGAGCTTTAAAATACAAAAACAAAAACAAAACAATTAATAATAATACTTATAAATGTGCCGTTTATTGCAAAACTCAATGATAAAATTAACAACACATTAGCAACTAAGTAAACACACACAATACATAGATGTCTACAATACAACTATATATATATATACATATGTATGTATATATAGATATATAATATGTATTCTAAATAGAGATCAATCGAAGCTAGAACAGCAATTGCACAACTCTTCCTAAAGGAAATAAAAATTTATGCCACAATTAACAAACGAAAAAAAGGACTAACTCCAAAGCAATTATATACGTTATATATTACTTACCGATACATAGGTTATATATATGTATATATAAATGTATATATACATATATATATCTGTGTGTAACTGTGTACTCTATTCTTCCAATTAGTCCCATACAGAAAAGAAACCACGCCCCCCACAATTGTCGTAGTGTTCCAATTAACATGCAAAGACAAAAACAAAAACAAAAACAAAATAAAATAAAAAGTATATATTGAACCCTAGCTGAAATTGGATTAGTAAAAATCTTGAATAAAGTAAAAGTACTCGTAAATCAAAGGTATCAAAACTATCTATCTGAAGCTTACAAATACTTACTTCACTTCATATATATATGTATATATATATATATATACATATATACATACGATCCACTTATGAAAAAGATCAATTTAAAAAAAAAAAAAAACAAACAAAAAAAAAAAACAAACTCTTACTTTAAATGTTTATACCAAAACGCCGGGTAATTAATCAATAATTAATTATTACTTAAGCAGAAATGAGCAAAAATACATTATTCGTAAATTATATAAAAATATATGAAAATAAAATAAAAAAGAATAAAAACTTATTGAGAAACGTAAGCAACGTAAAATATGGGAAATCTGTAACTTTGGTGATCTTTTTAAATGTTATTAGTAAAGAAGAAAAAAATTAAAAAACAAAAACTAATGTAACAAAACAAACACAAATCAAACAAGTTCTAAATGTGACTTAAATTACGACGTAAACATTTTTTCCAGAATATTAATATTGGAGTGTATCATCAGAGACAATTAATTTAATTCAATTGAAATTTAAAAATAAAACAAAAACTAAAACATAAATTAATAAAAATCAGCTGTCTAACAATTAGTGTAAGCGCTTTAATACAAATAGTTCTTATGTCTAACAAATAATTCAATTAAGTTATATTTTATACAAACGACAAAAACAAATAACCAAACATTTCAAATTACTTTGCAAATTTTTTGCGGTTTTACATAATTAGTTTTATGTATTTTTTATTTCAAGAACTAAATCTACATTTGGCAATACACCTTTGCATGTCTATATACATATATGTATGTAAAATCAACAACAAAACAACATATTCGATCGCAGACAAGAAACAAAATACATAGATACATATTTTTTGTTCAATAAAAATATATTTAACTAAAAATTTGTTGAAATGGATTTGAATAATGTCACAACTGGAACTTTTGTTCATTTCTTCATAGATGGTTCAATTATTTATTGCCTCAAATACTAATGGAGTTCCAATTGATAAAATCAATTTTAGGCATTTTTTATAACTATAATTGGAAGAGAAATTGATTTAGTAATTAGAATGGAAGTCTGTCCCAAATGACGTCACAATTGGCCAAGTAAGGAGTAAAAGCCCAATGTGACTGGTTCACTGACTCGTCTCTTTCTTGGGAGCTTTACATTTTCGGACTAATCTAAGTTTCGCCTTTTTTGCAGTCTATTCCAAAAAGTAGCCTTAGTTTTAATTCATTGAATATTATTCCAAAAATTTTATTTTATTTTTATAAAAAGTCTGCTTGTGAATATTCAAAATTAAAAACTACAAATTTGGAACTAGGCCCATAATTTATACATCGATAACAAGTCCACAACAAAAACTATCGATATGTACTCAATGCTACGATGGCCACTACGACTGCTGACTCTGGGTAGAAGTCGCGAAAACAGCGCCTTGAGCATAGCTATACAACAGCCGAAGGGAACTTACATCAATAAAATGGATGGGAAACGTGCTTTGATTGTCCTGGCACCAGGTGCCGAAGAAATGGAGTTCACCATTGCTGCGGATGTGTTACGCCGCGCGGGCGTGAGTGAAAAAATCGAATGTCTGGCTATTTATAGTAAGACATTTTTTGTTGTTTTGTTTTAGATAATTGTGACGGTAGCTGGACTGGAAGGCAGCGAACCGGTCAAATGTTCGCGTGACGTGATGATTGTGCCGGATAAGTCGTTGGAGGACGCTGTTACGGACCAGGTGTACGATGTTATTGTTTTACCCGGGGGTCTGGGTGGCTCCACCGCCATGAGCAACTCGAAGGCAGTTGGCGAGCTGCTGCATAAACAGGAATCGGCAGGGCGCCTAATCGCAGCTATATGCGCAGCTCCCACAGCGTTGGCCAAGCACGGCATCGCCACTGGCAAATCCCTGACGTCGTATCCAGCTATGAAGCCGCAGCTGGTTGAGAAATACTGGTAGCTACATAAAATATCGATATACAAATTGCTTCAACAACTAATTAATGTTTCTTAGCTATGTGGACGATCAAAATGTCGTCCAGGATGGCAATTTAATAACCAGCCGTGGACCCGGCACAGCGTACGAATTCGCCTTGAAAATATCTGAGCAACTCGCGGGTACGGCCAAAGCACAGGAGATAGCCAAAGCCATGCTGTTGAGCTACAATTAAATTATTTATATATGATGATATGATAAAATCGAAGACAAAAAAGTGATAGCTAAATAAAGTTGAAATAAAAACAAGTAAATACGCTGTAATCTTTAAGAATTTTATAGCTACTACCGGTATACTAGTAGTTGCGAATATCGATATTTTACCGTATCGATACTCGATAATAGAGTATTCGATGCCCTTCGAACGACCTCACGGTCAAAACCTCAATTTAAATTTAATACGTTTCTATATGATTTTAAATGAAGTACGTATATTTAATAGATTTCGTTTTCTTTTTTGTAGACCTTGAACAGTATTTAATTTATTTGTTGCTGAAAAACTTTAAAATTAGCTACACCTTGCACTTTTCATACAAATTGGGGGAGCATATAAAATGTATTTAATTTTACAAAGTTAAACTTGGCGCCTCTCATATGCAAACGTATGTGACGTAATGAACTCGTCTCACTACTCACAGATAAGAACTCATAATGCACTGCCTACCTTATACGTTTTCGTGCCATGCGCAGAACGGACCTGTTTCACAGAAACAGTTGCGCTCTCTTCAATCGCTCTCTCTGAGTGCAGTCGCCGCCGGATAGAATCATTTCACTTGCTCAATCGATAGACGATATCAGTTTCAATTCAAAAGTCAACGCGGTAGGACGTATGCGCTCGCTCCACTACTGCCGCCAGGTCCGTTACTCGCATTGCATTTCGGTAGAATTAAATTTCGCTGCACTGAGAAATTTTCATTGCGTGCGCGTGTGTATGTAATTTGAGCACGTGAATTATAATTTATTGTAGCGAATACGCCTTCTACATGTGCATATCTGTGTGTGTGTGTCTGGTTGTCTAATCGTGTAAGTGTAGTCTGTGTCTGTGTAATAACACCGACAATTGTAAATTGCACAAGTGTAACGGTATCTACATGAAGAATTGCACCAAGCACAGCAACAACAACAACAAGAGCAACATCAACTCTATTGTAAAGTGTGTGTAAACGAATTGCAAACCAAAGCGTAGCACCGAAAAAAATAGTTGTGCAGCTCATTCAAACTGCAAGCGTGTAAAAGAGATTTTCCAGCAACAACAGCAGCAACTCGAACGATTCGCTTGCTTAAATTGCCATAAATTATTTTATAATTTTTTGTGTATGCAGTGCATATATTCATGTGTGTGTGTATGTGTGTGTGAAAATTAACATAAGCATCAGAGCAACTACGAACAAAAGCTAAAATGTTGCTCGAGAAAAGCCAAAACGAAAAGTAAAATATAAAAAAAAAAAAATATTGTGAAAACAGCAGCAACAACAACAAGAGCAGGGTGCTCAGTCGCTCCTTGCGCTCACTTCGTGTCGCCTTGTCTATCTTTTCAACCTCTTTTCAATCTCTTTTGCTGTAAGTGCGCTGCTCTCCCTCTCTCTCTCTCTCTGTCACTCTCATGCTGCCACCGTCTCTGCTGCTCCTTATGAGTCAGCTTGCAGGGCAGCGCTGCTCGCGTCGGCGACCGCAGCACGATTTGAGGGCAATGCATGGCAAACAAAAAAAAGGAGAAAAAAAAAAATTAAATAAAATAAAACAAAAAAACGTGCAAAAGAAATTGTGCAAAACACAAAGATTCGACGTGTTTCGGTCCTCTGCAAAATGACAAATGCAAAGTGAGAAAGAGTAAGAAAAAAAGAAGAAAAACTGCATGGAACAGATCATCACAAAATAAAGTTAAAAAGCTCCAACAATAAACGGTATTTGTTCTCATGAGGAATTTTAGTTCCAGCCGTCAACATTTGTTTTTGCTCTGCTAATGTGTTTGTATATGTTTATATATGTGAGTGTGTGAGTGTTAAATAAACAGCTACATAATTTGTTTATAAACTTTTTAATGGAGCACAAAGGCAACGTACATATTTACATACACATATCTACATATATACATATGTGCATGTGTGTGTGCTTGTAAATTGTGTCAACCCTCAACCCTCGTCAGAGAACGTCGCAGCTGAGGCGCAGCCGGCAAAGGCCGGTTTATGTGGCGGCTGCGCTACTTCTGCGAAGATGCAGCAACGTTCTCAACGTTATCTTTGTCAGCGCTAACATCGAAAGCTCTCCTCCCTTCAAATTTCGCACTTTGATGCTAATAAGCCGATGCATGTGATACTTTTTTATCTATCTACATTCATTAAGTAATGTTCCTTTTTTTTTGCGGGCCCCTTGAAAAATCGATAGTAAAAGTTAGGGAGGGGTAATTTTTTGAGTGGTGAGTGACACATTTTGCTCACATTTCACATGCTCCGTTTTGATCAGTCAATCGCACGCATTACTCATACACACACACACACACACTGACATTCAACCTGCTGCCTGCCGCCTGTCAATGGCAGCCCTGACACTGACCACAACAACATTCATAAAGCAGACAGCGCAAAGAGCGGACAGTGAGAAAGAGAGTAAAAGACAGGGAGAGGAAGAGGAACCAGTGCAAGACATTTCGCTCTCAACTTTACCGGCGCTCTGTTTACAATTTACTTTTTTTTTTTTTTTAATTTCTTTTTTTTTTTTTGTTCGTCTTTCTTTATTTTGCTTGTTCTTTTTATAACAGCAAAGTTCAGTGGCTGCTGAAAATGCACGCAATCAACCCCCAAACACGCACACACGCAAATACTCACATAAACACGGGGTATTGGATGTTTGGTCTTTTGGCAGCTGTTCCAATAGAGTGAATGCTCCTAAATTGAAAACTTACAGTGATTCTAATTGATAGAGAATTAATTTAATTATATATATTTCTGTAAGTCCTGGCGCAGTTGTGGGTACATTTGCCTCGATCAGTATAAATATAGCTATTGATTTAAGAGCGAAAATAAACTAATTCGTATTCAGGACTAACGTTTAGCACAGGGTATATTTGAGTCGAATATTATAATTTATGCAGTGTTTGCTGCTGGGGATTACACTTTAGATCGGCGCGTTTACATTAGCGCGCATTCACTGTACATTATAATTCATATAACGACCTGCAATGTGTTTTCTCTCCCTCTCATCTTTATTTCTCTCCCGCTCTAACTTAACTAGTTGTAACATCATCAAATTGATTTGCGGCCCTAGCCTAGAAAAGCAAGAACTCAAGGGTTGCCGATGTAGTTGTTGCTGCCATCTTTTTTGTTGTAGTGGTTGTTGTTCTGATGTTGGCCCGGAAAATGCACTCGAGCGTTGACTGTAGCTGTTTTATTGCTTCGTCTGCCTGTGTCTACATCCACTGCCCCTACTCCTCTCTGTGTTCGTCTATTTCTCTTAGCTGTCTGACAAGCTATGCGTTTTTACCATGCACTTGGCCCATGTTTCTAGTTTTTTTTTGTTTTTTGTTTTTTTTTTTTGCTTTTACTTCTCTTGGCTAAAAAGTTGCCCTCGGTCTGTTTGGCGTCAGGGTGTGTCGGCCCAATCCTCAGTCCCCTATCCCCCAGTTCCCCATCCATAGTCTCAGCGGAACTCTGAACTCGTAACTAAAGTTCAAGTGTCGCCGCTTTGCATGCGAATTAAAGGCGTGACGCTCAAGAGTTGCCCGATTAGCCTAATTAAAGCGGAAGCCCAGTAGCTACAATGAAGCTATTCTACAACGTAAAACTTTATTGATGTGTCTTGCATCATCGTCACTTCAATTGAAGTATAGTTGATATTCTTAGTCCGACTAAAAGTAATGAAGAACTTTATTGATATCTCTTGCATCTTTCATAATCATCATCATCGTCATCATCATGATGATTGTCATGTCTTGGGCTATCTGGCATGTGGCATCTCTGATAAGCGAACAACCAGCGCAATCAACAAGTCTTTTTCTACGGAATTAATATTAGTTACCCAGCTTCAAACTTCAAAATTTCCAGCTAATTAAAATTCTGCAGAGGAAACGCCTACAAAAACTATAAACGAAAAACAAAACTCTATTCTCCAAGCCGCACCGTGAAAGGAAAGCCCCAATTAGACCGCCAACTGACGCTCGTAAACATGAAAAATAAAGTGTTTCAAACAGGCCCCATTTAACAATTAGCGGCTAGACGGTTGAAAAGATGAAAGACCAACTGATGATTAGATGACGCAGACTTACGAACACTTTAAACAATGACTGATCTTTGAGGACTAAGCGATATATGGCGGAATGATTGGACAACGGACGAGTGGATTTGCCTAAGAGAGAGCGGAGGGGAATAAGGAATATTTTGAACTGAATTGAAAACTGAAAAGACCTATAACACATATCTCCGGTGAATTTATGATAGATCATACGACGATTAAGAATATGTCGAGTTTAACCTATAAACCTATAAAGAAAAATTAAGGAACATTTAAGCATAACTGATCAACGATTAATTAGAAAAAAGCTTTAAGTGATGTGCTTAACACAACGATGTATAGTATAAATATATTTAAATTTAAGAAACGCAACCAGAAATGACTTCAAATAATTTTTTCCACGTTACAAAACGAAGTAAATTAGATTGATAATTGCTGGGGTCAATTGATGGGATCAAGAGAGCTAAATAAAACTCGAACTTTAACAATCAATATTTAAAACAGTTTTAAAATTTAAAAACAAAAGGGAAATATTGAAGAGTAAACTGTGAAAGAGATAATTATACATACGATAAATGCGAATAATTATTTATTACAATATTATTGATATTACACATAAGATCTGTATCGAGAAGTTCACTCAACCGCCTAAAGCTAAAAATATGCTAATTCGAAAATTAGACATTGCTTAATTTTACGCTTAAAATTGATAATAATAAACTAGATAATGGCTCAGTTTAGATATTATGCCGCCAGCTGTTGTTCGTCCAATGCAAACTGGAATGTAAATTATGAAATTTGAAATATTTGAAATAACTATCATTTTTAATTGAGCTCGTTTCCAGCTGATATGCAAAATGTTTGCCTAATTGGGTGACCCGAGCGGCTGTCCGATAACTAATTGCATGGCCCCACGGCCCCAGGCTCGTGATAGATGACATAATCACCGATATGCGTCCGTGCTATATATCGCAAACAAAATAATGATCTAATATAGTCGTTTACTCAATCAATGCAATTGAGAATATGATTTCATTAGTTTCTAGTTGCTTATGTAAGGCGAGACTAATGCCGTTTATTAATGCCTGTCGACTTTCGAGACAATTAAAAAATTGTACTACGACTAGTTCCCATGGTCGGGTATTTAGGCCTATCCCACCCCCCTCACCTGTTGGCATGTCGTTTCAAATTCCATATTTTATGCCCTGTAAATATTGGAAGAGACTGAGATTGAGCATATTGTGGTTATAGAGTATAGTAGTATTTATAATCAGTAAATATCAACGTTAATTTGATGTTAATAACTTTTTGTGATATCAATGTATATTAAAATATTTATATTTATGATATTGATATTGACGATCCTAAATCAATATTTATCGAGAATTTCGATTCGAGATCATAAATATTAAGGTAACTTTTGATATTAAGGAACTAAATTATAGCGATTGGTTCTCAGATCTTACTGATGAAAAAATTTGGATGATACTACTGCGGTAAGACCTCTGATGGATGTGCCTGGTTGTTACAGTTATCTTCTAGTCTATGGGAGGAGGAGGTAGAGAGAGCAGGAAAAGACTTTTAGCTTATAATAGGATATCTGCTAGTCGTTCGCTTCGTTCGTTCGTGTGTTTTATTTTTTACTTTTTTTCAAGCGATGACGTTGTCAAACTGGTTGCCCATTGTGTGCGTTTTATCAGCATTTATTGTTTTGTGACGGTTTTTATTTCTCCCATTTGCTGTTATTGTCCGTTCAACTGTCGCTTAATTGACTTTGTTACTGCCCTCTCTCTGTTGCCTCGCTGATTCCTCTCTTTGTGGCTCTTTTTGGCACTGGAAAGCCCATTGCTGATCTAAACTCGGTGCACGTGCAAGCAGGTCTTGGCATTGCCTTAGCGTTTCTTTGGGCGAGGAGTCAACGTATGAAATAGACTCCTCTCTGGTCATCAAAGAGTCTTGGGGTGTTTGCTTCAAGTGCTTTTTTATGGGCTCTTCACACACAGAAATCGAGCAACGACTTGTCGAGTTATATAAATGTGGCGTTGCTTACCACATTGTTGTCAGAATCGTTATACAAGTTCTCAACCGCCAGTTCCGGTGGTTTGCTTGATAACCAAGGCTTAGGAATGTCGGTACGAAAAAACAATCTAGAAGAAGCTTTTAACAATTGGAGCAGCAGCATTAGTCAAAATGTGAAAAGATAATTTGATAAAATTGGAACTAGTTCACTCAAATCGAATTAATATTGCATTTTAGTTCCGCTTTGCTATTTGGAAAATGGGTTGTTTGAGTTCCAAATATAGTTCCAGAAGATTTAGATCTATAGAGGTAATAATATTGATTTAAATCTGTAGTATATATCTTGTGTGCCTTCATAATTGATCCGATATTTTTATTTTTAAGAACTAGATCAATTAATGAATCTCGTTTTTTTAATTTGAGAAAATTTGATTGTAAAAGGTAGTAATTTATTATAAATAAATAAAAATGTTAGTTTAATCAATTAAACCTGATGAGTTTTAGGAAGCTGAACTTTAAAATAGGAACTTAGAACCCAGAAGGCTATCCGTAATAAAGTTAGGTATAATGTATTCATTAAATCATACTTATTAATTATATGTGTATTTTGTATATATACAATGTATATATAGTAAATAGATATTCTAAGGCTTTTGTGTCCATCATTCTGTCAGGTCTTGTTTTTATACCCTGAACCCATTGAAAATGGGAAATCAGGGTATAATGGTTTTGTTGAAATGTATATAACAGGCAGAAGGAGGCGTGGCAGACCCCACAAAGTATATATATTCTTGATCAGGGTGACGAGCTGAGTTGATTTGGCCCTGTCCGCCTGTCCGTATGTTTGAACGCGTGGGTTTCCGAAGATATAAGAGCTAGAGACTTCAAATTTTTTGTAAAATGTTCGTAATTACAGCGCGGATATCGAGTTTATCATTAAAAATCGATAACTCATCCCGATCTTTTTTTATCGATAAAAAACCTTATCGAAAACCAGTTATAAAATTATATCTTCTACACCTTTATTGCTAGAGTCTCCAAATTTTTTATATATGCTTATATGCAATTTATACAATTTCGGATTTTGTTAAAATTTACCCCCCACCTCTAAATTCACCCCCTCACCCTCACTTTTGTAAAACGCGTATTTCAAATACAAAAAAAGTTATTAAACAATTAAGTTCTCATAGTAAGCGCACACTGCAGCCCATGCGTGTTTATGCGTGGGTGCTTGTGTGTGTATGTGTTTGTGTATGTGTGCGTGTTTCTTGTGTAAGCTGAAAGACGCGAAAAATTATTGAAATAGCTAGCACTCCAAGGGTTCAGGGGATCTCGTAGTCGAGCAGTCTCGACTAGAGCTTTCTTACTTGTTTGTTTCTTGATTTTGCAATTCAATCCACACAAATTTAAATTTAGCTCAGAATTTATAGCCTCTGCAGATATCCAGTTCCCTGTCTATCATCAAGAACATCTAGCTCTGGGTCCTTAGTTCTAATTATAGGTATTTATTTGCAACAGCTCCTAAATCTTAATTATATATATTTGCTAACTCAACAGCTGTTGGGATCTCTGTCGTCAACCGCGGCGCAGCCAGAGGGCAGCTCGTCTCGTTTTCATTTTCTATTTTCGAATTCAAATGAGATGTCTGCTAATTTACAAGTTAAATGTGCGAACCATTCGGATGTTCTTAATTAAATCTGTATAAAATGTAGTTTTAGAGCTTCTCAAGAGCTTCTGTCTTAACACATTCTACATATAGCTTAGCCATACGATAAATCAACGTTTGAGCAACCTTCGTTAGATTTGGACAGCGATTAGATCAGCGCTTTAGCGTTTTAGATACCCTGTAATTAGTGTTGGGTAAGGCTAAGCACATATAATATTGTAGTTTGATGACAAGGTATATTATTTACTTAAATAATTTGTATATTTGTTTTATTTGTATTATTTTTTTTTTATAATTTGAATTCTAATTCGTCTTTACTTTCGATCATACTTATATTTATGATGATGAAACTAGATTTTTATTTATTTATTATTCTTATTAAACAGCCTTGAAAATTGAAGTCCGCTTTAATAGCCTTGGTATATCAAATATATTTATAAAATTTAGTTCAAAAATTTTCTTCCCTCTGTCTCAGTTCTCATTGATCTTAATATTTACAATATTGTAGGATATATTTCAGTCTATATTTGCTAATCCATTTAGATTACACTCGCTATATATAGTCGGTAGGTACAAAAGTAAAGGCCGCCCGATTCATTGCTCTTTTTTTTCATTCGTTTTTTCTTCTGAATTATAACTGTAGAAGTTATCAGTCAAAAAGAAGAAAGAATTCATGACTGCTTATCTGTTGATAAGCGCACGCACACAATTATTTTTGATATTTTTGATATTTGTTGTTGCATTTTGGGCTTTTTGTGATAAGTTTGTTGATTTGAGGGCCGACAGTGACGCCTACGTCGGCGTCAAAGCTTACAGAGCCTGCCTGTACAGTTTGACACGCACTTCAGCGCAAATGTCAAGCTGCGCATTGGACAGTTTGATAAGCAGTCGAGCATTGCTGACAGGCATTCAAAATGTTAAGTTTGCCAATCACGTTTGCCTAGCCAATGCCCCCTCCCTCTATCTTTATTGTACAGTTAGTTATTCGATGTGACTGCCCAAATGTGTCCACAAAAGACTTTGATAAAAGTAATAAAAAGCATGCGGCAAAAACAAAACCGCGTCAAAACAATTCCCATAAATAAACACACACACACAGTCACACGAGTATACTTGTATACAGTCATACGTATACAGTTATTTTTGCCAAAAGGCACTCAATAATAATACAATTCAGCAGCGATAATTGGCCATTGAGTTGATGAGGAAGAGAGAGGGAGAGAGAGTTAGTTAGGCTAGCTGAACTGGAAGCCTGCCGTTAGGTGTCCAATAAAAGTTTTTCTGGTTCTACTGTTTTCTTGTTTGGTCCGACAATTTTTTTTATTCTTGTACATTGCACGCTGCTTCGCAACGTCTGCACCGGCAGCAGCAGAAGAAACGGCGACTATTTCCGGTATTGCATTGCGTTTGCGCAAATGCTCTCGCCGTTTCTCTCTCTCTCTCCTTCTGTGTCTCTCTTCATATGAAACCGGTCTCGCATTTCTATTACCGCTCCCTATCACTCTCTGTCGCTGCTTGCTCTCTGCATTTGTATTATGTTGACATTTCGCTGCACTCTCACACACTTGCACACGTGCACCGTTGTTTATCAGCAAACGTAGTTTCCGTTGCTTCTTCGAAATTCATTGATTGTAAATTGCGCGGCCGTTTTTCGACTTCGAAAGCGCTGTTGTTTTGTTTTTCAATTTTGGTAGTTATCCAAGGCACAATGACTGCCAAACTAAACACATAATTTATCGCAAAGAGCGTTTTCCGTTTATTCACTGTGTGCGTGTGTGTGTGCGATATTGTTGTTTCATTGGCTGGCATTGACCCACTGGCAAACCATTGCCTCGCGAGCAGCTGATAACAAGTGCTTTCATGTTCTTGTTTTGTTGTTGTTGCTATTGTTGCCGCGCATTTTACAAATACAGAGGCGGACAGACAGAGTCATCTGCTATAATATTACGTGCCGCCTAAAAGTATACTGTGGATAATATTACGTGAACGACTCTCAAACTGTGGCATTTATAAAAGCAAACAGAATAGCAAAAAAAAAAAAAAATAGTTTTCATTAAATAAAAAATTAAATAAAAAAAATTTAAAATACTATAAAAAGCTCGCAAAAATAATAATAAAAAAATGGAAAAATACATATATATATATATATATATATATATATATATATATATATATATATATATATATATATATATATATATATATATATATTACATAAATATTGCAAAATAAAATTAAATCAAACTAAGTGCAGTAAAAGCTCGTAAAAGATGCAAATTCAATAATTGTTTAAAATGATATTGAAATAAATGTTTGAATAAGTTAAGAAGAATAAAATGAATATTATATTATTCTTTCAGAAATTGAAAACTTTTCTTAATAGAGAATAAAACTATTATTGTACACGCACAATATTTATTTATTTATTTATTGCTTTATTTATTTCATTTTATTTTTTTTATTTACAGCCAAGTATTAAAATGAACAAAAACAGCATTAGATAAATTTTAGTACAATTTTCAATTAGTGCTTAAGTAAAAACACAAGCCCAGCTCTGGAGCAGGCGAGACAGCAGCAAAGCACTATCTCGCTCGCACACCTCGTCTTCATTACACGGAGCAGAAGACGAGGCAAACACGGCGTCCCCGCGGAGTTACGCTCGCTCTCGCTCCACGCCGCAATCGCCGCACTCGCCGCAGCTGTTGGCGATCGCCGGGCGAGGGGAGGAGTTGGAGATCAATTGCAACGGCAACGGCAACGGTGGCATTCGGAATACAACACCAACAGGTGCCGGCACATCGGCACATGGCTCGTGCCCAGTGCTCCACCCACGGCATCATCAATCCGAGCAGCAGCTGTGCAAACGCCGCCGCATCTATGCATCCACGGGCAGCGCAGCGAACATTATGATGGATCGCGAATCCCTTAGCGAATGGGCTAAGGACAAGCCGCTCAGCATACTGCAGCTGGATCCGGCGGATCGTGCCGTCCTGCGCATAGCAGGTAAGTCCAGCCCATCTCAAAATATTTATTATTTCTCTAATTGTATTTCAATATTTCATATGGGGTCATTTACTATGATATGATATGATATGATATTTCGAATGACATTATAAAAATTTAGTAATTTTAAAAATTATCTAACATGTCATTTCTAAATAGTTCGATATATCTCTGAACGTTATATACATAAATATTAATTTATAAAAAAAAAAAAAAAAACAATTGATGCAATTATGTCCCTTTTAATATGATTTTGCAAATGAAGTTAAAACTTAGGAATACATTGATCGTTTTAGTAAATCAATCTGTGTACTTCAAAATTGTTGAGATTCCAATAGTCGAGTTCATCCAGTTTTCATTTCATACTGACAATGTTAAGGCTAATGATTGCCGATATATAATATTTTATATTACTTCGATAATATTAATAATCTTTTCAAGTAATCGCTGTTTATTATAGCTTTATAGAGACTCGCAAGTTATTGTTATCAATAGATTTCTCTCACTTTTAAAACATTTTGTATGCGAATTTAATTACTTCGGCATTAAATAGACCTAAATATCATTTTATTTGCGTTCGCAATCAACCTTCTTCATGCAAATAATCCCATCCCAGTTTCATTCACAATAATCCCATCCCTATTCAGATGCCAAGCAATTGTCTGCGCCAATTCTTTGTTAGCCAAATATTTGCACTACCCACTTGAACAGGGCTCAGAGACTGCAGTGTTTCGCCCGAGTTTCCCACACGTTGCGACGCTTGGTTCATTGCACTTATGCTCAGGCAGTTACTGTCAAACTGTGCCACAACTCAATGCATTAGGCCATTTAAACGGCTGCCGCCGCATTGACATTTTTCCAATACATTGCCAACAGTTTCCCCCTCTTCTCTCTCGCTCTATTGTCTGCCTACCTCTCTCTCGCTCTATATCTATCTCCCTCTGTCTCTCTCTCTTGACGCTCCCGATCCGCTGTTGGAAGTCGCATATTATGCGCTAATTCCACGCCTAACGGTGCAGCCTCCGCTGCTGTCGCTTTTATTCTATTTCTGTGCCGCCGACGGAGTCGCTACGCAGCCTACAGAGTTGGCGGTTGCACCCAGCCTCACCTCAGTCTGCACCGCCCCTACGCCCCCTTTTACTGTTTGCCTTTTACTAGCGATTTGTATCTGGCCATGTTTCTAGATTTTTTGCTGCGCTTTTTCATGCACTTGTTGGAAGGGTACATCGATTTTCTTGTGGGGTCTGTTATGATTAAATGATTCCAAATCACATATCGTATAGTCAAATATGATTTATTTTATCGGCATCAACAGCTCTGTTGATTTTTAGCCATTTTTCCTAATTTTTATGTAAAACTGGGATACTAAAATTTATTTATCATCTAATTGGGGTTTATATGCAGTGAACATTTTCTATACCATCTTAACTTTTCACATTGCCTAAAGATTTAGATTTATATCTCTAAGAATAACCACGTCAACATAATAAAAAAATGTTATATTTAGTTAGTTATCGTATACAAATTCTTGAAAAATAGTTTTTATAATAGAAAGCGTATTTCACTATTTCATCTCGATTACAAGATTTTCCCGCTGTTCTTGCTTTTGCAATTGCAACATAAAAATTGAAATTTATGTCGCCGTCATTTTGTTGCCTCCGTTGAGGGCATTGTTCGGTTAACAAACAAATTTGTGCTGCCAGCTTTTTTGCGTATTGGGTCCAATGAATGCTTTACAATATTTAGTTGCTCTCAGCTATTTGTGACCCGTTAGCCAGCTCTTGACGGAGGTGCAATGGAGTGGAATGTGAAATGTGTGTGCTTGGATTTAGTTGAGGAATTTCTAGAATACAAATATCTATTTGATTTTGAGTTAAATTTAAAAATATTTTTACGACGATAATTAAGGATTTGAGAAAAACTAATGTATACAATAATAGATTTAAATTATATTGTAAGCTCAAACAAGGCGAAAAGTTAGAATTCGTTTAAAATTATATTTATATTAAGACTTAATCGATTTTGTCGATCGCAAGCAAAAGCAATTACGAAATAAAATAATATAGTGGCATAATATATAAAATGTTATAGTGGGATTGCTAGGAATAACTAAGTTATCTAAATTGAAAACGTCTGTAAAAATATCTCTGCTTTCTGTTAATAAATCGATAGTAATCGATATACAAAATGAGTGATAACAATAATCATGTTCAGCTTAGAAATAGAGATACTTTCACCTGTGTCTTCCATAAAATATGCTAGAAATAAATTATTTAACATAAATAATGTTTTTTTACCATTTATGAACTAGATATAAATATATATATTGCATATAAATACATAAACTAAATTGACACAAATTTGAATTTTAACACATTTTCGAGTCACAAATATTTCTCGCTTAATTTTGGACATTTTTGAAACATTCTTGAGCATTCAAATTATTTTCAATGTCTGTTTTGGTTGGTTTTATGAGCTGTTTGAGTATATATACCTATAAATATAAAAAACAAACAAATATAAATCGGATGTGGGCTGATTTCCTTCTTAGATCGTGATCTTGACTCATCTGCTAAATTCGATCAACTCTTTGCAATAATATTTCAAGTTCAAACAGTTGGCTAATCCTCTACGTAACCTTGGCTGTTTCAATAATTCAACACTTTCAATCACTTTCCGTGACGCCCACAAAAGAGCCACGCCCACAAATATGTAACATTTCATAGCAAAGAAAACAAGCCAGACTTAAGACAAGATTTGCAATGAAAACGAAAGCCGCCTAAGGCTAGAAAAATAGATACGTTGATTGAGATTGACAGCTGGCGGCAGCTGACACTGGGGGCGTGGCACACACACTCAAGCAAACAGAGAGACAGACAGACAGACACCCACGATTGGCGGGGCAGTTGCGTAGGCTTAAAAATATCGAACCGATTTGCAACAATTTTCAAAGTTTGTTAGACAACTTTTAATGTGGCAAAGTTTTGCATTTGCATTTGTATTTTGTTGTTGCTGCTGCTTTTAGAGTTTTAATTAGCCCTGAGCCAGTTAACCCACACACACACACATTCAGTCACACACACCCACACGACTTGTGTTCGTGTAACGGAAAAACTTGGCTGTAAACAAAAATGATTTTTTGTGATTCAACGATTCGCATTCAGCTTATAAAATTGACACCCACACCGATTGAGTCAACAGGGGGCCACGCCTCTTTTCCTACTTCACCTACTCTTGACTCTCCGTGCTCCTCTTACTTGGCGCATCAATTCGTTCATTCAATCATTCAACATAATTTTGTTTTGGACTCGTTAATAATTTGTTCAAACATCATTTGTTAAAAGCGCTTTAATTTATGCCTACTTTTAATACAGTTTAAGAAGTATCTTGCCATCTCTTTCTCTCTACCTTTCTCATTCTCTATTGCGATCTCTTTCCTTTAGTCTGTAACTGTCTCCTTCTTTGTCTATATTTTTTAACGTACGCCTGCGCGACGTTTCCGTTTTTGGTTGCGCCAATTCTGTGGCTCAAAATCTGTAAAGCGTGTGGGCAGCAATTTCTGACACCGTTCGCCGGTTAGATACATAGATTGCCTAAAATGCTCTAACACAGGGTACATTAGGTATACCGATATACCAGATAGGTAGAAGAGAGTATTTGATCATCAGTCGAGTCTATGGGAGTGCTATTATAAGGGTAACTTATAATCAAACCTAAAAAACATAAAAATATGTGGTAAACTTGTATATTTATGGCAATCGATAAGTTATCGATATAACAATAGTTTATTTATACAAGTATAAATGAGAGGTCATAACAAATTATTGATTTATGAATACTGACTACTGATAAGATGACATATATAAATGAATATTGGTGTTTGTTTTAATGTTATAATCATTTGTTAAATTTAAGCTTGTTAACCGATGAATGATATTATATGAAGGTCGATATGTTATCGAAAAATAGTGAAATAAAATGAATATCAATTGACCTCAGATAGTATGAACTGAAAGAGAGTATTCCACATTCAAAGTTAAAATACAAAAAATTTATTCTTTTAATATTTCCAAAAAAATAATTTCTTTGTGAGTGACGAACTGATTGGCCAAATTACCTATTTTAGTCGCAAGGCACATACAAATTTGTTCATAGTATGCTGTCAGAGCTTAAAAAAGCCAAGCATAAGCATTATATTTAGCTTGTTATCGGACGGCAGGCCGCTATCGATAGCTGCCCATTGAGCGACGGGCCAAACCTCTGCAGCCTAGTTGATATTTATTTAGCATATTTCATTAATAAATTTCATGACTTGCCTCTAGCCGTGTTCAATGGAATCGCATTGATCTATTCGATCTACTTGCTATGCAGCTCACAGATCGAACGTGTGCACTGTTTTAATGTTTAATTGGCCTGGCAACAGGCCCCGTACCGGAAGTACAGTTGAAGCGCTGCCAGAGTTGTCGCTCTATTGAAAAATAGTTAAGGAATGAATTCTATTCTCAAAGGAAAAGAAGTTTTCAAGCAGACTGAAGTACCATAATGAAAGATGTAATGAGAGTCAAAATCTTTAACAATTTTCAAAATAAGTATTATTATTATGTAAAGCAATGGGATTGCCTTATCCATTTGAAACCTGAAACGAACGAAGATTCATGGGAGCTACATAAATATAGGTATATACATATCATTAGCCTCCAAATTTGTGTAACTGAACAAATTTATTGTCAAACTGAAAACTTCAAAGAACTTCAAAATTGTCCGTTATTGATTTTGAATTAAATTAATTTTGGGTGTAGGATACAAAATTCTCGTAAATTTTTCACTAAAATAGAATTTGAATCTTAATTGTTATTTAAAATTAACTCAGTATAAACATATTCTTATAATATTACAAATTTTATACATATTGAAAATCTGAAAATGGGTTAATGAGCTCTAAGGGGCTAAGAATTTAGTTCAAAGTTGCTCTGTCGACACAGAGAAGATTTCTATTTGCTTTCCGGTGTGAGTCGATACGAATAAAAGTTGCTTTTTAAATCAAAACTCTTAAAAAATAATACCTTTTTTTTTTTTTTTTTTTTTTTTTTAAATTTATAAATATATATAGAATTAAAATATACTATTTACTATATACACTATATTTAAAGCTTAGCTGATGTGATATATACATGAGTAATAATGTAACCAATTAGAATATCTCTTACATTTATTTTGTGTAAAAAGTTCTATAGACTAAGGTTCGCTAGATGTGCTCATGAAATCTCCTGGGTCATATATTATACACTGGGCCTGTTGTAATAAATTTCATATATCTTCCAAAATTCTAAGCGAGTAGTGCCTCGTCAGTAATACGTAAGAGTGCAGCTCTTCTTTTTTTTTTTAATTTTGTATCTTTTGGACTTTTTTGCTCTTCTTGTGTTGTTTTTATCGTTTTTATTTGGTGTTTTTATTTCGGCATTGTGCTTTGTTTTGTATCTTATAGATACGCCTACTACTGCGGGGGTACATAACACGATGTTGTTAATTGAAAACTGATAACTGTGTGAGCACCCAATCCCGCCCCCTCAGCCCAGAGCTCGGGAACAGTTGTTGCACTTGGAACCTGCTTCTGTTTGGCAGGCACGTAGTGCTCCACAGCTGTCTTTACTTTTCTTTCTCCCTCTCTCTACATTTTTGCTGTATTTCGCTTTGCTGCTATTTTCCTTGATTTCGTTTTGGTTTTTTAATTGTCATTATGTATGCGTGTCGTTCGACCATATCGCGGGGCGTGTTGTCAAATCTGGCATGTGTATGGGGTATTATATCTATATACATATATAAATATATCAGCGTATGTGTCTGTTGATATCTCTAATTAGTTTTCAATTCAATTTGCATTTCCTCCATCTCGCTCGCTCTTAAGCCGAACGTTAATTAACCGTTTGGAAATTATGACAATTTTAAGTGCCTGTGAATTTAATTTGAGTTTAACGACTTAGTCAAACGCAAATAACAAAGACAAAAAAATAGAAGCTAAACAAATCTTAACTGGCCAAAAATAGCTCTATAAATCGATAAGAAATAATGATCTTTGTTGACAATCTGTTGACTATTTTATGTGCATTGCTTTCATAATTAGCTACTCGAGTGTGTTGTGTTCAGGTTCGAAGTAAAGAAAAAACTTAAAGACTGAAGGTCAGCTGACTTATAAGTCACATTCCTAACCAAATCAACTTCCCAGTTATTTTCTTGGTTTCTCAGTCTGTCAATTTTTCCAGTTTCCTCAATATTTACTATTTGTACACATCTTTCATATCGCTCTGATACTTTTTTTTATCTGTCTCCAGCGAAGGCTGTGCAAACCATATGGCATAGTTCCCTAGCTGACTGTGGTTCTTCGTGTTTCTGTGACTCATTAAGATAAGCAATTTTGTGTGTCAATTTGTCAACTCCAAAAAAAAAAAAAAAAAAAAAAAAAGAGAAGAAAAAACAAACAAACTGACATCGCAACTCTTAACGGAACAGACAATTTATTTTGGCTATGTGTCTCTGTGGATATGCCAAAAATAAACGTTGATCAAAAGCCCGTTTGCCGCCCTCTGCGCAATTCAATATAAAATGATCTGGCAAATAAGAGTGCTTGACGCCTTAAACGCCCTGTAGACGAGCCGCCAAAGGCTTTTGAAACTCTGAATAATTTTATTTAATTAAACCATTCTGAGCTCCTAGTTAAACTTAAAAAAAAAAAAAAAAAAACACGGTGGAAAGAAAAATAAATATTACTTATCTTTTAATTCGCAGAATTATAAAAAAAATTTAGTTTCTTTATTAAACTTGGAAATTACTTTGTTTAAATATACCTTGCCTATCATATATGAAAACCTTTTGTTTATATAAATGAAATATCTTCAAACAAAGTATTAATTTCAATATGAATTCTGAGAATATTCTTTAAGTCAGGTATTTTTTTCTGGAATTTGTAGAAAGATAGGAAAGTCTGTTCAAGTTTCTGTTACTGCGATTTTAAGAGTTTTTCTGTTGTCTCATCAATTCAGCAAATTAAAAGTCCAAAAGATATATTGAATATAGGTAAAGATATTTTAGATATTACCATTCTTCATACATAGCCTTCACATAGTTTGCATACCAAAAGTCTATGCGTTGCATCTGCGCTAATCTGTGAGTTCAATGAGGTCTATGAAGAGTTCAAACTGAATGGTGAAGCCGTTCAAGGCGTATTTGCTAATTTGTAGGGTATTGCAAAACAAATACTAATTTGAATGGAAACTGATATAAACCATAAAGCAATACAAAAATGTATTTGCATTGCATTGTACACAAATATTTAATTACGCTACTAATTGCCATTGGCGCCGACAACATTCACAAACACTTCAACCAATACGCGAGGTCAAGAGACTTCTGACTTAACTCCACCCTAACTTCTCCTACTCTACTTTAGTATCTGCCATATAGCAGATGTTGTGCAATGCCTCAAGTGTCTCAATAAAATAACACAAGTGTTCCCTTCTTCTTCGTTTCATTTATATATTTAGTTGTCGTTGTTGTTTTTGTCGTTACACCCACAACTTTAATCGAGAAACTTTCAGAGAAAAATGCAATGAGATCAGCAACCAATTCCTTTAACTGAAAGCGAAAAAAAAATTGCAACAACAATGACACCAACAACAACAACAGCGGCAATAACGACAACGAAAGCGATTATCATTTTTGTGTTTGGGTTTATTTATGGCCTGTTATACATATCACAGCTGTTGTCTGTGTGGGAGGTTGTTGTCCATGACGTCATCGTGGCTAAAAACGAGCTTGCGAAACAAGTTGGCCTTTTGACAAAGCCAACAACAATCGCGCAAATCATTTAAATGACATTACACGCAAATGAAACGTAAACAAGTTAAAGATTGTTAGCAACACTAACAATGGGTGTCTAAAAGATACCCTAGAATTCCAAAAACTTATGCCAAATACATCTCATCTAACGCAACTGAGTATCGATAAAGGAAAATGCAAAGAAGAGGCTTAAATGGCATAATTGAAACTACTGGAAAGAACACAACGCTTTACTGAATATGTAAGGATATAGATGGATCCGAGGTACAATAGTACAATACAATGCATCCAGGACAAGGAGAAGAAAGTTCAGGAAAAGTATTAAATATACCAAGTTGTACCAAACTGAATCTTACTATAGTTAGAGCTACTCTCCAATCTTAGCTTCATACCCTGTATGAAACGAAGGGACTGATATTTCAAATAATTGCAGGAAAAGCAGGCTTAGATATGTCTAGACCGAGACTTCAACCTTCATCAATCAAAGTCTTTTGAAAGCCATGTACACACGCTATCCACCATAAAGTCACGTAGATCTTGACACCCGAGCACGTAATGCTTGGGGAATCTAATACACCCTCTGGTGCCTAACATTAAAAGTCAGTACGCCTACTACACGAAACCTGTCTGCGGGTGGGTAAGCGAGTAGCACTTCGAAAGGGGGAGCCTACTGCGACTCGTATTCGGGGTCCCGGTTGGGGTCGGGGTCGGACTCTGTCACTGGGTCAGTTGCTGGTGCCCTATTCAATGCCAAAGTGAAAACAAAACAACATGGAAATGCCATTGTTTTACCTTTTGCAAAAAGTATCTGTATTGTATATGTACATATATACATTCCCAAGATCAATTGGACTTGACATATATTTGCGTTTCGAAATAATTGAGAGCCTGAAACATTGTCCAGTAATGTCTTCATCTCCGGTTTTAAGCGTATGACGCGCACTCAGTTAATAACTCACTCCGCTGACTGACTGACTGACTGACTGACTGACTGAGTGAGTGAGTGAGTGATACTCATTGTATTTACTTTTCGGTTGCCGCCCTGCACAGCCGGCATATTTTGCAGCACTTCAATTATCATTACGGAAAATTGTCGTCCGACTGTGAGTCTGAGTCTGGGTCTGAGTCGTGTCTGGTGTCTGGTCTTGGGTCGACTCTTCGGTTCGGTTCGACTTCGACTTCGGCTCGTGTCTGGGCTGGCCTGGCCTGTTCTGGTCTGGTCTGTCCCATTGCCGGTTTGTCATGAGACGGATGTGGCCTCTGACAGGCGGAATTCAAGTGGCTTGGGCGTCAGCGCGTGGGCAGTTTGTAATAGATGGCAAAGGTGGGTTGGCTAGTTGCTAGTTTGCTGGTTGCTCAACAGACATTTTTCCTCTCTGGTTTTTCGTTGCAAATGTTTTGCAAAGCATTAAAGAGTGTTATTCATGACTACCATTCATGCTATTCATGAAAATTGTAAGAGGAATTCACGCAGACGTCAGCTGTTGCAAGAAATACTAGTTTATTTTAGAATACAAATATAGAGAATGAATATCTTTGATGTACTATTCATAGGTATACTAATATTTTGGTTGTCACTTTGTATCTATTTAAGAAGAATAAATATAATAAAAATCATGAATAAATAAATATTATTTCAACAAATATATATATATTAAAAATAAATGAAATTTGTGAGTGCTTATGAGGGTCGAGAATATTATTTGTGACCGCTCATACACCTCAGAGGATTGGCTGCGAGTCAATGTGTCAACACGAAGATCATCATACATATATTTTCGGAAGTTATAAGGAATATATTAAACAATATTTATTTTAAAACCTCAGTTACGAATCAAAAGATTTCCCAAAAGCTGACAATCTTAGAATATTATTTTTAGCACTTTCTATCAGTTCGTTGCATTTGTAATAGTCAGTGCTCATTTACTATGCATAAATATATAATAAAAAGAGTCCCTATTGTTAGTTCTGATGAGTGGTATTCACATATTGGCCATTATAGAAATAAAAGAAAAGTTAATAAACTTCAATGAGGACTCGGAAACTAATCTATGTACATCAATAAATGCTAGGAGTGAATCGAAATATATGTAGCATTCATGACTGCTAATATTTCATACTTAACGTTCTATACTCATTGAGATATATGTGTAGCATTCACGAATAATGTGCAATTGAGCAGAGACACTCAAAACAATTCATTTAAATAAAGCTCGAATCATTTATCAAGCATTCATCCTTGTCGTTGGCCTTCCCCACGAACAGCAAAAACTTGGCTTTAATCCGCAGTTCATGTGGGGCAGTGCAGAGAGCAAAAAATAACTTTGAATAAACGGCAGGTTGAGCTGTGTGTCTAACTGTTACCCAACTGTTTTCAGGGGGAGCTGAAGGGGTAGACCACCCCCGTGTGGGCTTGAGCTTACCTTGATTGTGGCCACATTAGCTAGTTGGCGTGCCTGAAGGCAATTCGAAAAGCCTAAGGCAGTCGGCTGGCAATTAAATCAACTGCCAATTTGAAATCAGCTCAAATGATTTTGCGACTAATTAAAAATGAAATTTGCGTAAGCGCGCATTTAGACACCCACACAAATACTTGCACACACATACACACATTTACACTTCTACATTTATATAAAGTGCAGCTCGTAATCTGAATAACGCACTTGTATTGATTAAGGCCGGCCACTTGAGCGCTCAAAGAGCAGGCGCTGCACAAGTGGGCTGCTCTAATAAGCGAGAGAGGGTAAGTAAGATGAAGAGAGAGGCAAGGCAGCGGCAGCGGCAGCGGCTTGAGTTTATATCTGGATGTCAGAATCACTCAAGTGCGACCAGCATATGCAAATGAATGAAAGGCAAAAACTAAGAAACTAACACTGAAACAAACTCAAACACACACACATGATACTCACACACACACACACAGACACACGCACACACAAAGACGCACTCACACCCAGTGAGCTTTAGCATTAAGCCTACTCATTTGCACTCCCGTTTGGAGTGCGGCTTAGTCACGACTTCCAAGGCTTTCGAGGCGCTGACTGAGTCATTCGTGTGACAAAACTTTGCTCAATTTCGGCATCAATTGCCATGCATTTCCGTTAATTGAAGCACACAGCTGTTATGTGATCAATGCGGTTCAGTTCAGCTTTCCATTTTCAAAAGACTGCACTCTCAATAACTGTTATAATTTCGTTCATAATGCACACTGTGACAACTGCATTGGGCCAAGTGCTCTACACACACGCACTGCAACTTTCAAAGCACTCAGCTGTTTTGACAGCGCTCTCTGACTGCGCGTGCTCGCCCTCTCGCTCTCTGCCATTCTCTCTCTGTGTGCCTGCGCCTCTCTTTTGGTCTGCTTGCATTTTTACATTTTTATGGATTCTTCAACTATTTTTACACCTCATAGATTAGCTTTGCCGTTTTTATGTGTGTTATGTTTACTACAACACACACACACACTTGTGTACTTAGCAGAATTATAATTTGTTTCTTTTTGGTCAACGTACTCTCAATCCTAGTGGTGTTCCAGTTAGAGCACCCGCATCGCAGATCCGCTGCTTGTTTATATTTTGCTAAGTTCATTTTGTGGCTATTTTCGTATATGTAGAGTGAGTGCAATAAGGAAGTGAGTGTCTGCAGAGAGAGAACGAAAGAATCTCGCGCGGCGTCTTGTTGAATAGCCAATATTTAGTTCAGCTTCTTTTTTCTTTCCGACCGTTCAGCTGCGCACCAAATTAGGGCTTTTTGTTTATTAACGGCCATGACCATTAGCGGTTTATTTTCTCTTCTCTTTCTTTTGCTGTTGTGTTTTTTGTCAATTTCTTAATTCTTATATTTTCGCTGGCAGCCCACATGCTTGACCGCAGCGTTTTTGCCAATCCCCCCGCAGTTGTCGCAATTAAAAACCCGTAGCAAGAGGCGCTCGGCGAATTTGTTGACCAAATATGTGGCATTTTCTGAGTGAGCGAGTGAGTGAGTGAGTGAGTCTCTCGTCTGGGTCAACTCGCTCACGCACTCGCCGAGCTTAAGCCCTGGCGCTCCCACGATCGTGCTCAGCCCACACACACATACAAACACATACACACACCCGGTCGCACTATAGAGAGCAAAAGACACAGAGAGAGAGCGCTACACCTGCTTAGCTCACGCACACACACACGAAAACATGCACACACACTCAAGCACTGGCATACACATGCATGCAGTCGGCGCTCGCAGCGCGGCACCCATTCAAAATCGTTGCTTGCGCTCTGGCCGTGCTCTCAGTCCAATTTGAACAACGATACCGAGCGGTTGGCGTCCTCTGCAAGCAAATTATTTCCGTTATTTGAGTGTGTCCGAATAGACAGCAGCAGCAGCAGCAGCGACAGCAACAACTACAACAATTTGTAAATTTCTGCTGCCGCTGCCAACGCACAGCAGTTTTTCTAACCTGGCCCTAAGCACCAGCAGCAACAACAACGCGAAAAAAGTTGTCGTGTGTGTGAAAAATTGTGCAAAGTGCGCAGAAAAAAAGAATTGAAATCATAAAAAAGCGTAATAATTTCCACAATATCCGCCCGCAACTTATCATAAATATAAAGTGTGTTTATCTTGGAAGAAAGAAAATAAAAAAAAACTATTATTAATAGTGACTAAAATCAATTGATTAACTGATCGAGTGCGTGTTGCCTGCCTGTTGCTTATCAGGCTCATAAAAATGAAATAAACGCACTCGCAATTGGCAGCTGTATTTGCGCGATGCCTCTTCTTCCAGTTGTACATTTGTGCGTGCGTGTGTGTGTCTGGGCGTGCTGGTGTGTGTGTGTGTGTGAGTGTGCATTTTTCAAATATTTGCCAGGTCTCAGCTTCAAAAGAGACGCCCAAGAAACTTCTTTAGCTTTGCTTCAAATTTTTTGTGTGTTTTGTGTGGCTGTTTTTGCCATTTCTGTTGGCTGGCTTTTCATTCAATAACCAGTTTCTTTTTGTTGTGTGTGTTTGCCTTCCTTTTTTTTGTTTTTTATTTTAGATTTGTTTTCTTTATTCTTATTTTCGGTACCTTTTTCGAGATTTTGGTAGGCTATGCGCCTGCGTGCACGCACAGATTTGATTTCCAGTGGAATTGTCCGCAAATTAGTCATGCCAAACGCACTGTCTCCGGAGTCGTTTCGGCTGGAAAGTCTACCTGAGTAGTTAGCTCTTGATATTTGTCCGTTTTGTTGTCAGCCACCACATTCTTAAGGCTCCTTGCACACATGTCAGACATAGTTTTGACTGCGCTCTCTCTCGCGTTTTTTTTTTCTCTCTCTTGATCTACCTCTTGCTCTCCCTCCGCTCTTTCCGACTTAGAACAATGCAGCACACAAATTGAGCAACGTTTTTTTGTTTCTTTCGAATGCAAGCTAATGTGCGCTCTCACTCAAGCTTAGGCCTGGCTAGGAAAAAGCGACTGAAAAAAACATGTGTGAGACACAATAATAACTGTGCCACACAGTGTTGGAAAAAGTGTGATAGAAATGAGCGATGTGAAAATTAGTAAACAAGAAACACATTTTTCTGAGTTACTGTGTGAATTTTTGCATGTGAATGAAAAACTACAACAGAAACAAATTTAACAAAAAAATTGAAAGAAAAAAATAAATACAAATACACATATATAATTAAATATTAGCAGTGAAAACGTACTTATGCAAGTTGCAATTGAAAATTAATAAGAAAAATTTATATACAACCAATTGCCGAAAAAAAACTACAACAAACAATATATAAATCTAATAATCATAAAAAAATTGAGTAAAAGTGCAATGCAAAACGAATTCATTTGTTAATTTTTGTCGTGCGAAAACTAAAAACAATGCACAATAACAAATAGAAGCAATAAACAAATTGAAAAAAAATCAACAACAAGCAGGCAAACACGAGAGAGAAATTCAAAAAGATATTTGTATAAGTATCTGTTGCGCCGAGTAGCTGTATCTGTATCTGTATCTAAGTATATCTGTATATGTATCTGTGTTTGTTGTGTTGAGGGGCCATCGGTATCTAATCAGCGCGACAGCCTGTCTCATTGGCCAGCTGGGCGTTGCGTGTTTCAACTATTATTTATGTAGTTATTTATAAATTTATTATGGAAGTTGCAAGTTGAAAGAAAGCCAAAGCCAGTTTGTGTCACCCCAACTGCTGACCTCATGCAACCGAGAATGCAAAATGAACAAAAAATAAATAAAAAATGAGTACAGCAAAAAGTTATCAATGAAATTCCATTTGTAATTCAACTCGAATAAGCACCTAAAAATAAAAAATGAGCTACAGACTTGTCGCAAATGAAAGTACAAATTTTTTATGGCCATTGTTCAATTTAAAGTGCAGCTAAAAAATGATATTTATGTGTTTAAGAAGACAGAAGGAGACAAACAATTTAGAGCATAGCTCACTTTTACTGCGCTTTTGTATTTGTGTCTGTGCCTGTGTCTGCAATTGTACCAACAATTGTATCTGTACCTCTAGCTGTCACAGCAGCTGCCCTGTCTGATTTCAATTTATCTTTATAATTTCAATTTGCGACCCGTACCGCGCCCGGGCAGACAATTTACGTCCATACCCTACATAACCTTCGAAAGGGCAGCAAAATGTCGCAGAGTTCAAGATGAAAGAGAACTCGTAATGGTTTGAAACATTCCGTCTGATCTATAGCTTGGTTATATAAATATAGTCAATTGGCTCTAAAATACTCCTATTAAATATGGAAATTGATAGGTTATAAAATTCTATTTCTTCTATTTTTTAAAGAGAAATTTCATATTAATTGGGAAAATGATTTACTATATATAGCATAGCCTTTATTTAGTACACGGTTTAAATAAAAGCTAAAACATAGTCAGCGTCTAATTAGATTTACAACCTGAAAGTTTCTATTTTTCTTGAGAATTCACTGTGTGGGGTCCCCGTCGTGAACCTCTGAAGTTCTGTTCTAATGCGTAGTCTGCATAAATACTTCAAAGTCAACATATACGCTTGTTCCCATCTAAGTTCGTTTACTCTTTTCTTTTAAAATAAGAGAGTATTCTCTTGTTATAAAGTTAAGAAGTAAATCTCTGAAGATGATCATTCATCTTATCATCATAAAGATTAACTTCTAAAGTCTGCCAAGCCGTGTATGCGATATAATTTCCTAGGGTATTTGAACTTCTGCACGTTCATTCTCTTGCTCTTTATTTTAGTTTATATCAATTGTCTGTAGTTTGTAGGGACAAACAGTTCAAGAGCCGGACGACAAAATGCAGAAACAGCGAGTCGTCTGTCATTTGCAGAAAGCATGTAGAAAGAAAGACACAAACACATACACACACATACACACACATACACACACATACACACACATACACACACATACACACACATACACACACATACACACACACACACACACACACACACACATGCATGCATATACACTAAAAAGATACAAAAGATACGCGCCAGCAAAAGATACAAATGCTGCGTACCCGGCGGCTGAGTTAGTTTTTTCTTTTTGGCTGTCAGCCAATTGGAACAAAATGCCGGCAAGAAGAGATTCGCAAATAGACTTCCTCAACAAAAACAGCGCGAGTCAACACAACTTTTACTCACATTTTATTGCACTTGATTTAAATTTTAGTTTTATTTTGCAATTCGATTCGTTTGTTGTTGATTTCACGTTCAAGTACGTAACGCTGACTCATGCGGTTAATTTGCATCTCTCTCGCGATCCGCGACTCGCAACTCCAAGTTTAGCCTTTTTAATTTCGTTTTGTCAATCAGTCAGTCAGCGGAGCAATAAAAATAAAATCACAAAGTGCCATCCACAAAAGAGAAAAATACCCAAAAAAAAAAAGAAAAAGAAAAGAAGACAACTGCAGCAAACGTGCTAAAAATAATAATCAAGCAAGATACGCGCAAGCGAAAGTATTTCATGACAACGCAAGATGACATCGCATTCCTATTATAAGGATCGTCTTGGCTTCGATCCCAATGAGCTGCAGCATGAGCCAGGCAATCATCACAACAGCGGCACCAATTCGATGAAACGGAGCAGCTCCAGGCAGACGCATCATCACCATCAGAGCTACCATCATGCCACAACGACGAGCAGCTCAACCGCATCGCCTGTTGCAAGAATCTCTGTCTCCCCAGGTGGCAATGGTACCCTCGACTATCATCAGGTCCAGCGGGAGCAACGCGATCGGGAGCTTTACGCCAATGGCCATAGCAGCAGCAGCACTCATCATTACCATCACCATCAGCAGCATCATCCAAGGCATTCGCATGGATTGATCGAGGCTAGTCCGGCGGCCAAAAAGGCCAAACACTCGTCAACGCAGGCGCAGCCGCAGGGCGGCTACGAGGATGCGTTGACGCAGTTTAAAGGTACCATGTCCATTTGGGATCATTTTATAGAAGATTGGGATATTATGCGTAAGTCGGCAAAGGTTCATTCTATCATTCGAGTTGTTCGTTTCTCGTTCGTTTGGCCGTTACTCGTTATTTGTTATACGCCGTCATTCAGATGCTCAACTAACTGAATTGCTTTACTGCTCTGCCCGTTACTCGTTGTGTATTGACGAGTTGCTAATTTCTTATACTATTAACCAGCTATACGATACCCGTTTCACCCGACTACGGACTTTCCGTTATACTAAACATATGTTGATAAAAGGAATTATTCCCGGTTTCTTGTTATTTAAGTGTTAACGCTCTATTCGTTATTTATTCAAAAAATGTTGTAGCTTAGAAAAGTTACAAATCACATTCGATCGGGATATATTTTATTATATATATATAATTGTTACAGATTCTATTTGATATGCCTTTCCCATTAATCAAATTTGCTACTAGAACCCCCTCAACTCGTTTCTCCATTTACTAAACAGATCTATGTACGTCTTTAAGCTCTTCACTTTTGATTCTTTATGCTCCACTCGCTAGTTGTTGGTCGTCTCTCGTTGGTAGCGTGTTTTCCGTATCGCAATCTTGCTAAATTCTATTTTTGCCAGTTGTTTGAGTAACATTAAAATTGCCGCCTGCGGAAATGATTTGCATTTGCATAATGATTAACGAAATCACGATTAGGTGAAAAAATATGCTTGCATAATTCCTTATTGTAATTATGATACGGTCCATAAGCTTTCAGCAGCTGGTCAGGGTTCAAGGTCGCCAATATAAGAGTATATAAAATATTGCTTATAAATATGCAAAGAATATATCTCATAGATAAACCATTTGACACCTTTCCGTTTTATGAAAGCACTTCGATTGTCTGACCCTGACCATGAAATTGATGGACCGAAGAGTGGTTCAAACCCTGCCCATGTTTACAGTAAACATTTCACCACCAACCAAGTATGAGGTATTTTACTTTAGGTGGGTCGCTCAACGGACCCATGTCATATGCAAAGCTTTGTCAATATTATTTTAACGTTTGCTTCGGCACCAAAAAATATTGATTCATTTATTGATTTTTACGCGTAAATTTTTTAGAACTGGTTACTGACTCGCTGATTCGCTGAGTTGTTGTCGTATTCTTTCCATTGGTTCTTTTGGAGAGCCCCTAACAGTTGGGGCAATTAACTGGCTCGCTCAAACAAATTAGTTGTATTCGAAATTCTGAGAATTTCTGCTGAGTATTTTATATACACACTATATATAGAAAGAACTCTGTACGTTGGAACCCGTTTATGATTTTCTAAAACACAATTTTTATGAGCTTTTTATGTTGATTTGATTTTGGTTTTTGATTATTAATTCGACTTTTGGTTTGAGCGGACACCCGAAATCTGAATATTTTCTGAAAACTGTTAAGTATGGAAATTCGATGCTCGATATTAAATATTCGATATTTACCAATTTGCTAATTTGTTGATGGGTAGGCGATTACCCCCATGATAAATGCCTTTTCGAAATTCTTTTGTTGTTTACCTACCACAAATTGGACCGGACTTTGAGCCCATCAAGTGCTTATAATTTGTATATATAGGACACATATATATAAATAAATATGTGCCTGGCTGAGTCTGACAGACTCGTTATGTTATTTTATCAAAGCTTAAGTGCGGTAAAGGCATTAATCGACTGTGTGTGATCAATAAATACCCATACACATTGCTTATAATCTATTATAAAAATACCTTATTGTGTAATTAGAGGGGAATACATAGAGAGATTAGGGTCTTTGAACGGGAAAAGACACTCCACTCGTAGCTCGATGAAATCGGGCAAGGATTAATAATGAAGAATGTGCAAATCTATCAAAAATGTTAATTATATTTAATTTCTCAGTTAAAGCGATCGTTGGCAGAACAAAATTAAAGACTCTACCTCTTTTAGACTATAGTTCGATGAGATCATATACTAATTTGCTTTGAATGAAATAGTGGGTCTCTAACAAGATTGTATATGCAGATTCCTTTTGAAAGAGCCCAAAAAAACTATGTCAAATTGATGCTTTGCAGTTATAAATTTAAAATATATTAATGAATTCAAAAGATTCTTGATTCAGTGCTATGCTTGTTAACCCACATATTTTTCCCCAAAGTTTATTCCAAAATATCTCTGTTTACAGGGTATGTGAAGTATAAAACTATTTATCATGCAATCTCTGTTACCTAATAGGGTTTTAGTATATTTTTGGTTTAGGTTGATTGAAAATAAGATATGGTCGACTACGCTAAAGACTTATTTATAGGCACTTTCATAATGACCCAGCAAGCGCTTATCAAAAGCGCAAGTAGAAAGCCTACCAATTATGCTAAATTGTTGTTGCTTATTACTAATGCTAGAGTAATTGTTGCTTTTATTATTATATTTTTGTTGATGTTGTGGTCAAGCAACGTCCTTCGCTTCGTGGCGCTGCCATTGAAGTGCGCTAATCAAAAAGCGCGACGACAGAATGCAAAAATAAACATTAGCGAACTTCAAAGACGTATACTACACTATTGATTTTTTTTTCATTTTGAAGTTGACTAAAAACAACAACAAACGTAAAATACGTTAACAGTGAAATACGTTAACAAACATTTAATCGTGGCAGCAAAATTCAACTTAGAACGTGACATCATCACGCGCTCACGAAAAGCAAGCGCAACAACAACACCTCTGTGTATATCAGATAGTGTGCTTACCTGTGTGTGAGAGGTATATACACAGACACACAGACAAGCACACACATAAACACACTCACACACGTACACATTTGATCATATGTACACTGTACACCTTTTCGTGTTGTCAAATTGAAATGAACTTTATATATTTATGAACTATGATATGATGACTGACTGACTGACGTTTTGCAGACAAACATTAAGGGATAAACTTTTGATACCCTGTAGTAAAAAAGGGCTTACAAATGTGTTCATTACAAAGACAAAAGTAAATGCTCTGTTAAGTAAACATACTATAAAGGTGTTAAGCTGCTTTAGTGATTCAGTTTTTTCCCGAGAATGTATACAAACGTGTAGGAAAAGTCATCTGAGCTCAAGAAATATTTATACAAACTTCACTGCTGTCGGGTGCCTAGACTTCAGTCTAATATATACCAAACACTTCAGGCTCTACCCTAACTATTATAATTTATAATATTATTAAGACGTGTCTTATATGCGCTGAGTTACTGTTAAAACTTTTTGGAGATTTCCCCGAGCACATCCGCTTAGCCATAGAAAATATTTACGATGTTAGATATGTATTATTTTCAAGCATATTTCTCTAGTTTTCTGTTTTATTTCTCAATTATCATAATCATCTCAAAAATTAGATTAGACTTATGCCAGAAACTAGTTCATATCTCTACTGTTTTAATAAAATGCTTGTGAAGGCGATTCGTGTGTGTTTATCGTATGTTTATGAATGTAAAATGTGACGATAACGAAAGTTCGTAATAAAACTAATCGATAACTATCACAAATTACATATGAATTATATAAATATATATTTTATCTTGAACTAGTTGACATGAACTATTAAATAGTGCTTGATATTGAAAGATCTGTGCTATAATTAATAGTTTTTAGTTCAGCAATAAAAGTATATATTAATTGATAACGGGTCAATTCGATACATACCGAATCGAGCAGTAGATAGCAAAAGAATTCTTCTTTTTTCAACGCAGATTTGATCATTTAAGAAAATATTTAAATTAAAGAGAAAAAAATTATTGAATGATCAAAACTATTCATTTCGAATCTGGCTACAAAATTCGAAATATTGGGTACTCAGACTGGTAAGACTGGAAAAGTCTTAATAGATTAATCCGTATTGATTTGAACGTAAGAGGTGGGCGACGGCAAGGGGGCGGGACAACAGTGGTTTTTGCACAGTTGTTATGTCGTGAGTCATTAATGAATTAAGTAGAACTTTGGCTAAGAGTGTTATTCAGTCAGCAATAATTAATACGAACACAAATGCAATTAATAACACGTTAACAGCCTTCACACACATACTTAAAAAGAGTTAAGACGAGAGAGAGAGAGAGTGCAAAAATACAGTTGTATAGCTCGCTCTTCACTCGCTCTCTTTCCGCAACTCTCTTGTTACCTGTTCTTTATCGTGAGATTCCTATGTATATATATAAAAGTGTTATTTTTTTCTTTTTGCACATTTTGTTTTGCTTTCATGTTTCTTGCTGCTCTCAAAGCTGTTTGCTGTCCACTTTATTTGCCCTGCACTACAATTTATCGGGTTTATTAACCGTAAAACTTCATTTACAGCCATTACTATGTACCTTAGCACTCGACTTGATATGAGTCAAATGGGCACTGAACTTTATATTTCGTATTGATGGGTTATTCGCTTTGTGTTATTCTTTACCTTTATGGATTTACAACTGCCATTGTGACGTTAGATTAGATTTCAAGTCTTAAGGAAGAAATATAGATTTGTGATTCCAAGCTATACGTGATATTAGTTTGATTTAAACATTTACTATTCCTCACAATTCATAGGAAATTACTAATACTAAGTGAGAAATAAAGCTCTAAAATATATTTTTCAAAATCAGAAAAATAATATAATATATATAAAATAATAATATAATAATATATCTAAGCTTTATTTTAATTTTATTGGATATTTATTACCCTTGAAGTGTGCTTAATTGAATGTTTTCAGATAATGTAATATCGATGGAGAGCCATTAAACTATTCGTTGTTGTAACTTGTATTTTCGTTAGAATTGTTTATATTTAAACTTGTTAGAATTGTTTATATTTCTGAAGAGTTTAATGAATTTGACCTGGTAAAATCAGTGACACATTTCCATTTTGACTGTGAGTCATTCACAATGGATATTCTAAAAATAAAAAGATTTGCTAAGTTGTTCCACTTAATTGCCATCATAAACGATTAGATATAATGCTATTGAAAGCCAGATTTGTTATGAATGATATGATATAATGTATAGATAGACTTGACACTAATTACGTTGTTCTCCAAAGAGCTAAGCATGTGTTTCAGTGAATCGATGCGGAAAACTAGTCCTAACTGTTGGATTTTTTATTGTATGTCATCAATAGATAAGGAACCCTCTTGCTCTCTCTTTCTCTCTCAGTCGTTCTCAATCTCGCTCCCACTATATTCCTCCCTTTTTACTATGGTCAACAAATCACGTCAACAAAAAAGAAAAAAAATTCTTATCGAATCGTCAGCCTTATCGGACTTTGGCCAAAGTCAATGTCTGAGGCCCTGAGATTCGTATGGACAATTGACAAATGTTCACTGCTTGAAGCTAATTACGTAGCCGCAACTCAAATGAATTGTTCAATTAAAACAGCAACAGCAACAAAGCAGAAAAAAATACAAACAAGCTCATTAAAAGTTTAGGCCATAAGTCAGCGCCCACACATTAAATACTCGCATATGATTAAATATAGTTATTATGGATACAAATTTGATTTTGATTATTAATTTTGTTCTTGGCTTTGCTTGTTTTATAAGTAGGCGTTAAATATTTAACATAAAGTGTACATTTTTCAAGCCAGCAGCAATTTTCGTTGATGTCGTCAGCGCTTGCAGTGTAGATCATATCATATCAAAGTGTGTGAGACCCATATATGTATATTGATTGACATAATCCAAGTGCTTTGCCGTTGCATGAATCCTAAATGAGAAATCAATTAAATATTAACAATTTCATTTAGCTTTATGGATCTTGATCAATTTTAATATAAACCTTTCTCATTTCTGCCAGACGAACGCGATGCCATTCAAAAGAAGACTTTCACAAAATGGGTTAACAAACATCTTAAAAAGGTGAGTGCATAGCAGAGTCACGGAGTGAGCCGCTGATCCACAGTTATCATGAAACATACATATCATCAACATAAGTGCTCCATTTAAGACCCTCATCCAAATTAAACATTTACGATTTTTACGAGCAAAAGTTAGGGTTTTTATCAATTTATGTAAAATTAAAATAGCATTCCTTTATGCTCTCTTTCTTAACTCTCTTAACTACAAGCAGCATTGGAAGTATGCCAAGGTATAGTGTTTGTATAAAAAATACTACGTTTCCAAATTAGTTTTATTTTTTTTCTTAATATTTGCTTTTAAATTTGAAAATCTCACGGAGTACTCTATTAAATTTGCAGACCTATACCATGCTACATGTTTGTGTTACCACAAATGGTATACCCTGTTGTTCACAGTCAGTAAGTTGTGCCAATCTCAAGCAGAGTTTCAACGTGTATAAATGTTTTGCATATATAATTATTAAATATATATATCTAGTACTGAGAGATAAATATATTCAATTTTAATTAAAGAATTTGTTTGAAAAGACCATTATTATTACTTTTTCAATTATTGTTGAAGGTTTCTTTTATAAATATTTTGAAAACAGTTGTATATTTTGAGGCGTTGTACACTAAAATTTGTTCGTTTTTGATTTGTTCGTTTCCTTATGCTCGTTTATTGTTCTTCACTAAATGCACCCGCCCACTAATATTGAATTCCTAAACACCGAATTGTTGTAAACACTTTCTTAACACCCTGCATGCATATACATAGATGTATATATTTGTATAACCTTCAACTTTTACTTTTCAACTGTCGCCTAACATGTTTTTTTTTCTTCTTCTTCTTCGTTTTTCCACCTACCCAGGCCAATCGGCGAGTCGTGGATTTATTTGAGGATTTGCGCGATGGTCACAATTTGCTTTCACTCTTGGAGGTGCTATCTGGCGAACACCTGGTAAGTAGCCACAACCAGCTCTATCGACAACTTTGTGTCCAATAAGATTTTTGTACTCGTTTTTAATTTTCCTATTCGTTACTTTCCCATAGCCACGAGAGAAGGGCAAAATGCGATTCCACATGCTGCAGAATGCACAAATGGCGCTGGATTTTCTGCGCTTTAAGAATATCAAATTGGTCAACATACGCGCCGAGGACATTGTGGATGGTAATCCCAAGCTAACGCTGGGCTTGATCTGGACGATTATATTGCATTTCCAGGTAATGTAGAGCATTCGTTACATGTTATATATAAAAGTTGGATGTAAATGGAGCAAGTTTTTAGAGATTTATTCATTAAATATTTATTGATGTTAATTACTAGTTGCAAACGAAAAGAAGAGGAACATTTTTAATCTCTTAAGAAGATTGAACATTGCTTGACTGAGGAAATAACCTATTTGATACACTTGTCATAATTGATTTATTTTAAGTGACGCAAGTTTATATATGTAACATTATATAATGTAAAAAATATTTACCTGCCGACTAAATTTACGATACTCGGCAGTTTTATTTGGTTTAATTGTTAGAGTTTTGTGAAAGATCTCGGTTGTACGGTACCCCGCCTTAACTCATCTCACTGAAGATCAGTTGAAAATTATTACTGAGACTCTCTGTTACCGTATTTATTATACCTCTCGTTACTTTCTATAGGAGTTAGTTGTACTAATTAAGATAAGCGAAATATGTTACACAGAAACTGCATAGAGTTAAGGCCAAATAATTAGCTTAAGTTCAATTAAAATTGATTCTTGTTAAGCTTAACCTATCGCTGTAAGGCGAAGAAACGAGTAAGTTAAGTAACGAGACAATCTGACCATTTGCTCTCATTTGAATTAGGATAATCAAATTTGAGTGAATCAGATCTCGTTCGTCCCTTTGCGAGCTCGTTTCATTGTAAGGCGGAATGTTCTAGTTCCTTCATTTATAATTGCTTTAACATTATTGCCTAATGGGCTTATATAAGCTAGGCTAGGCAATGTACTTGTTACATTCTTTTGTCGTTACAATCCTAAAAGCAATCATACTCTGTTTTTGATCCAACTACTCGCTGCATTTTAGCAAGCATTGAACTGGTTTCTCAGTGAGTTTTGACTGGTTGTGTGTGTGTGTGTGAGTGCGTAAATGGAGCAAGTGTTGGATAACTGTGGGCAGGTCCACGATATGTTGCCCAACATGGCGACAGTATCAAAGTCAGCGCCAGTGGCGCCCACACGCAACAATTGGGCGAAGGTGACCCTCAAACTGGCCGCCCAATTCGTGAGATCGTTAACAAATGTTCACACAACGAACGAATTCGTTTTCATTTGGGCGTATTTGCTGTATATCTTGTAGATTTGTACATATGTACACGTATGTACACGTATGTACACGTATGTTATAGTTTCGTCATCGATTCATTGATCAACAACTGCAGCTCGGCCCACACAAACAAACACACTCATACATACACACACACATATATATATTGGTTATTTCAGCTTCGATTTTCGGTTAAATATTGTGCTTGATCTACTCCTACCCAGCAGCTGCTATTTTTACAGCAGAGCTCTCCGGCTGTTGTTGACTTATTTTGGCGAACGCGGCGCTGCCTTTTAAGGTAGCCAGTTTACCTTCTCTTCATCAGCATCGTCTCAGCGTCTACTGAGCGGTTGACTGACACACATAACCAAGTCCAAGTGGCTGCTACAGTTCGTCAACTGTTGTTGTTATTGTCCACAAGGCCGCCACAAATCAGCCACTTGCCCAGGCCACCTACACAGCCAAAAACATAAAATAACACGAAAATTAACAACGCACTCGATCGAAGCTCTGGAAAAGGTTGTAGTGCCCGTTGCGACACCTTTGCGCATAATGAAGCTGTTCACCAAATAACAAGCATTTTATCTCTGAAATATGATTGCAGCCTTAAAGCATCGAGCTTGAGTCGAGCTGTAAATGTATAAATTAAACTATTTTCAAATCAATCAATGTTCTCTTAGATAGCATTTGTCAGACCCTCGAGCAGTAGCTACGGATTAATGTGAGCCCATTATTATTAGAAAATTATACGATATCTTTGAATATTTGTTAGATTACATCATAAGTGTTTTATAAACTGTTTTATTGGCAGTTAATTTTTTGTTTTCGATTAATTTCGAATAGATAATCAGTACTGACATAAATTCGAGGTTGAAAAAAAAAATGGAGTAAATTGTCGAAGTTTGAAATTTGTTGTTTTGTTTTTTATATTATTACAATAAAAAAAATGTGTTGATAACTAAATATTTTAATTTATAATGGTTTCCCATTCGATTAAGAAATCAGAAATATTACCAATTTTATATACAGATATACATATGAATGAGTTTAAATGAGTGTTAAAAATATTTAATATTTAATAGTGCTATAAATACATTCATACAATGTTATTCGGTTTCTTATATTTTCCAAAGACTGAATTCAAAAGGTTTTTCCGAAGATTCATAGCGCAAAGCTCAAATTACTTTTTAAGGCAATTGCAATTCTTTTCAAGCCAAATATTTCTGTTGAAGTTGAGATAAGCAGAAAGGTGTTTAGCATGCCACTTGCACTTGCATGTATAACATGAAAAACATTTCTCAGAGCTGTCCACAAGTAAATTCCTTGATGGGTTTCTCATTAGTTATATCAACTCTTAGCTTTCGACTTGAGTTCGGCCTGGCTTGGGGCACGCCTCTGGGGCTCGCTTAGTCATCGGGCATGTTGCACATTTCCGCACTGCGTCTCGAGTCTCCGTGTCTCGAGTCACAATGTGTGTCAACAACAGCAACAGCAACAACAACAACAGCAACCAAACTAGATGCAACTTAAAACTCGGGTATTTCGTAATTTGTGACGGCGCATGCCGCATCGAGCTGCGTTCGATGCTCGGCGGCTCGGATTGATCGATGGGGCGCATAAATGCTCAATGATGCTGCCAGTCAGCCGCGGTGGCAGCCAGCAGCAGCAGCAGCAGCAGCAGCAACAGCCACAACGACAACAACAACAACGGCCATGAGGCAACAACAGCAACTGTTGCTGCTGATTCAATTGAGGCAAAACGAATTGTAAATCACTTGACAATGTGAAACTCAATCGCGCGTCATTTACTGTTTATGTTATTTATTATTTCTTGCTGTCTCGCATTTAACGTGTGCGCCCCTCTCGCGTCTCGTCTTGGCCTGGCAATTGTCGTTGGCCAAGGATTTATGTATATTGCGGCCTGCAGTTGCGGGTGTCTCTCGCTCTCTGTATATCTGTGTATCTGCGTATCTTTGTATCTGTTGCTGTTTGTTTGTGAGTCGCTGATGTCATTTAGTCATTCGCAATGCAAATTTGTGAGCGCGACTTAAAAGGATATTTCTGCTTATTATACACAAATGAATGGTATATATGTGTTGGAGTGATGGCGTCGCCGATAAGTAAAAGACCGGCTTGTAGTTTCCTCGTCTTTATTTGTAGATTAGAGCTGTGTCGCTCGTATAGTATTGTGAATAAGATGTACATATGTCTCGTCAGTACCAGGAGTGGCAAGTGACAAGTACTCGCGAGACGAAGTAGCGGGCGCTAAGTACCGCGAACCAGTAGGAGAACTGGGTGATGTTATTAACAGAATGCTGTTAACAACATAACAGTGTGCGGTGCGGGAGGAGCAATTCTTGTTAATGGGATCTGGCATTAACATACTCCCCCCCCCTTGCAAGGATTGCAAATTAAGACGTCGTGTCCAAGCTGGAGACCTCTTGCTGTGCGGATCAAGGTCGTCAGCGGAGCTGTGACCGCCTGTTTAGGAGTCGAGGCGGAGAGACGTGCTGATCCCTGGAGATGCAGGAGCGTGTGGTGATTCTGGCCACACGTTTTGCAACGTCCCTTGCTTCGGCAGGATTGCCCGGAGTGCTCGTGAGCCAAGCAGTTCGTACAGTACTTATGTGTAAGTACCGCACGCATCCGCTTCTCCCCTGAAAGGCCCAGAAAACGCTGGCAATCCCGGAGACCGTGGGCTCCTGGGCACACGCGGCACTGGAAGGAATTGGTACCGCGTGGCTTGCTGCTTTCTGATGACGGCGTCTTTATCTGGAAGATCGAATGAGTTGGAGGTAGAATTACTTGCTCGTTAGGACACAACATGGAGGTTAGTTTGACAGCACAAGGAGGACGAGGATCGGGTTGGAATGATGGGCCTGAATGAAGAATATCATTCAGTGCTGGACGAAGAGCCTTGAAACCGACCCTCACTTTCGGAGTGGTGCTGTTTGGAGCTCGGAATGGAAGAGCTTCGTCAGATGATACGGTTGGCGGAGACTCAAGTTTCGCCTCTTCCGAAACGGAAACCTGAGTTGTGAAGGAGGAGACCGTTCCTGGTATCATCTGTGAATGTGGGCCTGTCAGTACCCAACCGAAAACAGTCTCCAGACCTATAAGAGGCCCACAAATATTAGGGTGATAACCTCCCTGAATGATAGTCGGAAGGATATCCGCGCCTATCAGGACATCAATTTCCGCACTCTTGTAGAACTCGGGGTCAGCTAGCTGAATTTTCGGAAGTTTGTTTAACAAGAGTTGCGGAACTGGGGACGAAGGGATGTTACCAGCCAGATTTGGAACAACGAGAGCAGAAGCCTTGATTCGCATTCTCGGTTTCAACGGAGAGCCAATATCAAAGTTGCATACCTTGTGTGCCTCAGCTGTCACTGCTTGGTTCAGGCCGGAGACCTGAGTATGCACGGACTTGAATGGCAACTTGATTTTTCGGAACAGTCGCTCAGAAATGAAAGTCGCTTCGGACCCTGAGTCGACTAAAGCACGGGCGGGATAAGTTGCGCCGAAATGGCATATATTAATCACCGCCGTGCCGAGGAGGACACCTCGTGTGTTGGCAGCCAGATACGTTTGGACGTTGGACATAACTGGAGTACGAGTCGGAGCTATAGCTGTTGTGGAGGCAGCAGCGGTCCGAAGAGTATTGTCCCTATGGAGTAGGGTGTTATGTCGACCATTGCACGTGAAACAGTTGTGAGTACTGGTACACTCTCGTAACTGGTGACCTTTAGCGAAACAGTTTAGACAAAGCTTCTTCGATTTTATGTAAGTTTCTCGTTCATGAATGGATAGTTGGAGAAACTGATGGCAGAATCGGATTGGATGATTCTCTCTTGAACACAGATCGCACCTTGTGCCGATTGTGTCCACTTGCGTTCTGAACGAGTTCAGTCGTTCGGGAAGGGCAGGGTTCGCAGATCTCGGAATTGAGTTCGGAACTTTTGGAACAGAACGGTCACCTTCCATAGCTTCAAGAGCACGAGCGCGCTCGCTAAGGAAGTGACTGACGTCCTGCCAGGCTGGGATTTCTGTTTTTCGTTTCAATGAATGCTCCCAGAGAGATCGAGTTTGTTCCGGCAAATTTGAAGTGCACAGGAACACAAGAATGCAATCCCAACTTTCAGTGGATATCTGAGCATGCTCGATTGCCGTGACACATCTGTGCATAGTGCTATGCAACTCTCTGAGAGCCGAGCCTGACTCCTTGGTGATCTTGGAAAGGTTGAGAAGAGTTTTAAGCTGGCTGTTGACTAACAGCCGCTTATTCTCAAACCGATCACACAAAGAGACCCAAGCCGATGCAAAGCCGTCGTTTGTGAGAGGATACTCTGCGACTAGTGCGTTTGCATCGCCTGCTGTTTTTGAATTAAGGTGGAACAGCTTTTCCACCGGAGTTAAACACGGATTGTTTATGTAGATCGCAGTAAAAAGATCGCGGAATGTTGGCCAGCGCAAGTAATCGCCGTGGAACACTTCCATGTCAACGGGTGGAAGGCGACAGCCTTCAGACGTGGCGAAAGGAGCGGACATAGGAGCGGGCGGTGTACTCGATGCGGAAAGTGCGTCGATCTGTACACCCAGATGGGTCGTACACCGCTCGTAGACAGTGTAGCAGTTGTCGAATTTGGCCTCCGTGGCTTCAACTTCGCCACTGCTCGCCCCTTGGCTCAATGCTCTGGCACAGACCTTATATTGCTGCTCAGCATCATCCCACAATGCCTTGACCCGATCTCGACGGATCTCGAAGGCCCGGAGCTGAGCCGCCTGGGTGGCATTAGAGTCTCCGGGACTGTCAATGCGCGACTCAAACTTGATGAGCCTATCCGCAGCCGAGATGAAGTCAGACAACGACATTTTAGACGGACTGGCGGGCTTTATACTGGATCGGGTGACGACCGGACTACGCTTGAAAGTGCTGCTTGTCTGCGGTTTCCCGGACGGAATGGGTGATGCAGAGGCACTGCGCTTGATCAGACGCGAAGCTGGTACACTAAGTTGCGCTCGACCCGAACGATCAGACATGGATGCTAACTAGAAGTTAGCTGCTGGAAATTTCTGATATGGAGACAGAAATTCACTCAAAGAGCAAAGTAATTCAGTTGACAAGAGCAAGAAAGTTGTAAACTGAACGTAGAGCAAATTAGAAAAGAATTATTGCCTTTTAAGCAAGTAAAGCGAAAACAAAGAAGAAGAAGAGGCAAAAAAGTTTAATTTATTTAATTAGGATAAATTAAATAACCAAATTCTTAATTTGAAAGTCGACTTTGTAATTAATTATTGTAATTAGGATAAATTTAATAATTAAGAGGGTGGCTTTATATTTTGCTTTACAATGGCTCTTTGAAATACGATAAATACTGATCGTGACACAACTATCGTCAGAAATTGTGGCGGCCGGTGATAGTTATTGAAAATTCTATCGATACTAGTGACGATCTCAGCTGCTTGGACACAAAACAAAACAACCAATTTAACAATTTAAGTTTATTATTCTGTAAATGTGTCGTGTATATGTATGTGGAAGTTGCAATTGTGAATTTACATATATGTTAATTGTGTTGCTGGGCTGTTTGTACGCGAGTGAAATATAAAGTTACAAGATGCTCATATGTGCATACATGGATGTATGTATGTATGTATGAGCGTATTTGCGTACAAACAGAAGAAAGCGGACACACAATTAGCAAATAGATAACCAAAACAAGTAGAAATAATTATGCTTGGAGGATTAATTATTAAATTGCAAAATAAAACTATTAAAAATAACAAAGGATATTGTGTTTTATTTAATAGTTAAGCGAGAAGCATGTACATATATATGTATGTATACATATATACATATGTCTCTCTGCAGCCGGCGACTAGTTATATACTATATGAGTATGTGCGGATGTGTGAAAAGGCAGAATATGTAAATAAATTTATTAAACGATCAACAAAGGATATTGTTCTTTTCGTGTTAATAAATATTAATCGGATTTAAACACAGCTTAATACATATCTATATATATAAGAAGGTAAACATATAGGCATGTAGTCGAAATATTGCTAGATTAGTACATATATATGTATATACAAGGGAAGGCGGATGAGAGGTGCCAGTGTATTTATGCATATATATATGTATGTACTACTCTAGACAAGAATGGGGTACTTATCTCGACGGCCGATGGAATGCTGGTGTGAAGGTGGATGAAGCTCCGGCTCGAAGGACCAAATGTTGGAGTGATGGCGTCGCCGATAAGTAAAAGACCGGCTTGTAGTTTCCTCGTCTTTATTTGTAGATTAGAGCTGTGTCGCTCGTATAGTATTGTGAATAAGATGTACATATGTCTCGTCAGTACCAGGAGTGGCAAGTGACAAGTACTCGCGAGACGAAGTAGCGGGCGCTAAGTACCGCGAACCAGTAGGAGAACTGGGTGATGTTATTAACAGAATGCTGTTAACAACATAACAGTGTGCGGTGCGGGAGGAGCAATTCTTGTTAATGGGATCTGGCATTAACAATATGTATGTATGTACCCTATGTTGCCCCAAAAATGGTTAGCCCAAAATGAAAATGAAAAAAAGGAAGGGTATAATCAAGTTGTTCCAGTTTATCTAAGGGGCTGGCAGTTGACTTTTTTATGGGCATATATTTTTTCATAGCTCCATTGAGAGATTCTATAACAGAGGTATTTTTGGATGTTTGTGAACGCAATTTTTATATTACTTCTGTTAAATTGCTATTGAGTATTTTCCATATAATTCTGTAATTGTGCACCGAAATATCTGAACCGATGTGAGTTAACTAAATAATAAATTTTTCAATTAATTTTATCTAAAATATATTTACTTTTGTGCAAGTATTTTCTGCCGCTCGAAAGTCTTTGAACTATATATTTTCAAACTATTTATCGGCACTATCTCCGTATTTTCAGATGTATCCATCTGTTGTCTATTGTTCATATATTCTTTGGTTTATACATCGTTCTATCTACCCAACTATGATATCATATACGAATTCCGTTAATTAAAAGTATCTAAATAATATATCACTCCTCGCTATAATAACAAAATTAGAAACACTTTAGCTTTGATCTGAATTGAGTTTTATTATGCCATTTTGCATTCGAAATTGCATTTAACTCAGACAAACTGTGTTTGGGGCGTTGACTTGAACGAAATCTCGTTTGGAGATCGCGTTTCGGTTGAATTTCAATTATGACATAATGCTTATTTATACGGCAATTGCAAAGATATTCGCATTGTTATTTATTTTTGCGAGTCTGTCTTTCTGTTTGTTTGTCTATCTGCCCGTTTGCATTAAATTCAATTAAATGGCGCATTTTATAGGTCAATGTGCAAAATACGAAATGTTTAATTCAAAGCGAAGCCGATGCCAATAAATTGCAGGCAATTTGCCAAGCAAACCCGGCGGCAGTTTGTAACGCTGCTTTGGCTATAATTAAGTTATAAATTGTGCCTTATAGATAATCGCTGTGATCTACGAAACACCCACAAAAGCTCAGATTTTCCCTCGAATGAGGAGTGCCACGGGGTGTTTAAAGTATATATATCTATATAATGTATTTATGTGAGCAGTCAAGTTCTGACAGGCCTTCGCCTTGACTTTAAAACATTTGCTGACTTCCGTCAGCTGGAGATACTTAGTTGCTGCTAAGCTGTGCGCGTTCTCAATTGTTTAATTTGAGCACAAAAAGACAGAAAAACAGACATAAGTTTATGACTTAAGCGGCAGGCTAAACTGGTTGAGCATGCGCCACGAAAAGTTGCCCTGTAAACAGAATTTGTCAAAAATTTGAATAATACCTTTTAAATAATTTATGTATACTTGATAAGATTGTTAAGAAATTCGCCAAATAGCCGTATATATATACATATGTATATTTTGTTCAGGTTTTTAAGATTCATTATTTATTCATTTAAAGATTATTCATTTTAATTGAACTGCATTTGATATATGTTCTTCCACATTGCTAAATTTGTGAATTTCTGCTGTATTTAATTTTAAGAACAATATATTAGATGTTTCAGATCAGCCAATATATGCCATAATATAAAGTATATATTTGGTGATGCTGATGAGAATGATTTGATATGATGATAGAATGATCTAGCTTGTCCTTGACGCAACTCAGCTTGATATACCCGATAGGCTTCTCGTTTACAGAGCATTAAAGAGTGCCGCTGGCTAACTAGCTGCACGGCTTAAAAGAAGTCTGTGAAATCTATGTCGAATTACGCCTGACAAACGTTTTCATTATAAGCTTTGCGTCTAATTTTCCAAGCAATTTTTGCACATAATTCAACGCTCGTTTTGTCTTTTTTGACTGTGCTTGGGCACAGCTCAGGTGTTTCATTTGTGCTGTATCCGACAGATACAGATGCGCCTGCTGTATTTGGGCAGATTACCATAAAAGTACAAACAGAAAAAATAAAGAAACAAGCACTTGATGTTTAGTTGGGGTGCCCATGCGTTAAGTTAGCAAACACTCAGTTTTCAATTTCAGATTTGTTCTCTAAAGAAAGTATCTCGAGCTGCTGCTCCGGCTCACATCATCAGCTTTTGGTATTTTGATTTATTATGAGACCTGGGCCACAACAGAGTCAATGACAGTCGACGCTCAGCGCTGCTTCAGGTGGAACAAAATACAAAAGCGTATTATATCTGAAAGCCAATAACAGAAGGCTTATGGCATGAAATGAAATAAAATGTGTTATTTGTTTATGCCTTGGTCATGACATCAGCCATATAACAATACTGCTGACCCACCGCGTTAGAAGTGTCACGTACTAAGAAACAAAAACGAAAGACTTCAACGCAAGCAACGAACTTGCTAGCTGAACCAGAACAGACATGGAAAAATAAAGAAAAACAAAACAAACAAAATGCACTTATATGTCTCAATTTATGATAGCGATGACTGAATTTCGTTTATGATGCGTGGGCAGCTGATCAAAACCGAATTGAACATCAAAACCTATATCGAAATATATGTATAGATCGATGTGTATGTAGCCAGTCACAATATTTTTAAATGTTTGCCATTTCGTTTCATTAATAAATTGCTTAGCAGCTTTTGCACAAATATGGCCCGAGTGCCTGCAAACAGGTTGAACATGCGCTCAATCACTCAATACATTCTCAATGTATGTATATATCTATAAATATATATATATATAGCATTGGCCAGTTTAGACAGCGAGGCGCAACCACGCAAAAAATTCCGCATTTTCATATGCAAATGTTTAAGCTAGCCATATAAGCAAAGATCAGTTCAGTTCAGTTCAATTTGAGGGGTATCTTACACGCGGCTCGAACGTGTTTCAATTCACAACCGTTGATAATTAATATGAATGAACAACAATTACAATAACAACAGCAACAATCATTTCAATAGCTCAAGTACGTATCTGTGTGCTTCACATTAGCTACATTCTGAGTGCCCAGTCAGATATCTGGTTATATAGTTATAGAGTGATATGTAATTTATAATTTTATTGATGACGAGCCCACACGCTTTGCCGCTTGCCGCTTGCCGCTTGCCGCTTGACAGTAAAAGCTGCTAGGAATGTTACATATTTGGCTTGTCAAATGACGTGCCCACACTAAAGCTCACATAATGCGACTGAATAGCTAAATTACGTGATATAATAGCTAAATACAAATTACTGCTTCTATTTGTTATAGTTATTCACATCAATTTTTGATATTTACCCTCAAGACTATAAGCAAGGGAGCAGTTACTTGGAGCACTTACATGAACTTAACAGCTGAACAGCAACTGTTAAGTCACTGTCAAGATGCCACCAAAATTTTATTCTAATATGATTGTAAGAAAAGTTTTAAATCATTTTTTTTATTAATCTTTTATGTCAAGACGTGATAAGGGTTCTAAGGCTATAAATAAACTGTAATTTAATAGCAAGTGAAACTAATCAAAAATAAAAAGTATTTTATTAAAGTGTTTGTCCGCTTGAATTTCTAACTAGTGGTTTCTTCAACCAGTACTTTCGTATTTACTTTCATACTCTGATCAGTATAATGTCTGTTCTAGGAAAATATGTAAAAAATGTTAGCAATTATTTTCTGCTAAATCATCTTGAGCTATTTTTTTAAACCCGAGCTAAAAAGATTTAAATAATTGCTTTAAATATTGCTCTAGCTTGACCTTCTTTAAGCCAACCTATATTAAGTCGAAGATATCTAGTATGTGATTAAGATCATTAAACATTCGTAGCTGAACTCAAACTAAGCTTATTTTAGCTCATATGAGTTAACTGCCGAAACCGTAGGGAAATTATAAGGTTCAGTAATTGCTGTGGGCATATGCTTCGTTCATTTTAATAGACTCTTTCTGAGTCTTACAGTTGACATATTCCCTTGTTATTTAGCAAGACAAATTGTTCATGCCAGTGGGCTTCCCTATTATATTTCCTTGTTTACAGGCCATATAAACGATAATCACGACAGATTTGTTTTACGTATCGATAACAGATTAGAGAAGTATTTACAATTTTGATCGTGCGGGTTCTAATTGCAATCGCAGCGAGCTACCGTTTGGGTTTCCAGCACTTCCCACATTTATGAGCTATTTGAGATTGCGATGCTATTTAGCCACCACAAATAGCACGTTCTAGGTGCGAAACGTTGCTCAAATTACCAGAAAATACATAGATAATGCACAACTGTTTACTCTCTTGCATCACATCGGTATTAATAAACTAGTCAGAGACTTCTCCCTCAGCCGTATCCCTTCTTCTTTTGTTGTTGTTTTACTTTTGACTAATTAGATTTTCAATTTTATTGGTAGCAGCAGCAAAAGTTGCAGTAGCTAGAAACCTAGCAGTAGTTAGAAAATAGCCAACAACAATGTGCCATCGTAGCGCTTCTCCATTTCGCTGTTTACATACAATGCACGAGTACGTATGTATATATTTATTAGCTGTATATATGTTTTGTCTATATACGTAGCAGGTAATACAAAACAGCTGTAGTTACTGGCTTTTTAGCCATGTAGGGCAACACGGGCTGGTCGCTCATGCAAAATGCTAATTAGCCTCCTATATATGTGACTCCCTAACTGTCAGTCTGTCTGTTTTAGCACAGACCCGGCTGTCCCCTCTTTCTGTCTATATGCGTGTGAGTGTGTGTGTGTGTGGGGAGGTTAGCCTCTCTACCTACCATATAAATCAATCGTTACATGGCATTTCCCGTCTCTCGCATGCGAGTGTTACATTTATAGAGATTTCAACACCCACTCGCATCAATTACACTTTTTAGACAATCACCTATAAGGGATATTGCGGTGACAGTTTGTGTGACCATTTTTGATTAGAATATGATTCGAACGCGTTTTTATTGCTGCTCGAAATGCTTGCTCTTAGCACACCTTAGCGCACACTTCTAGATCGACTGCAAAGCAAATTCATTTATATATTTAGGTACTTGGGCGCACGTTTACTCGTTAAAAAGATTTATGAACACTTTAAATGAAGTTTTTAATTTGTTTACATTTTTATTTTCAATATATATGCATATTTATATGTATTAATTTGAAAATATAATTAAGCTGTTTAGAAATCATTTTAGATCATTTTCGCCCACATTCTTAACAGTATTTCAAAATGTTTAAAAGTAATAACCTACTTGAAATTAATTTATATGCGAGGAGTAAATGTTTTACTTTTTTGTGCATGTTCATCAGCCAATTTTATATCATAAAAGTGATTATTCAGTATACAGACACTGATACAGACACTGTTATAAATTATTGAACTAATAAGTAGTACTAAATCATCACCTAATAGGCTAAGCCAATAAATATCCAAAAATATATACGAATATGCACAAATACGAATATTTTTTATTGATCTCAAGTGCAATTTAGTGGGCTTTTACTTGAAAACAAATTAAAAAGTGGATTGATGTCATTCGAGTTGAAACCATCCGGGTATTTATAGTTATAGTTTTAAGATTAGCTTATTGTACAAGACAGATTGCAAATAAAAAAGGAAAAGGCCATGCAGTCAAGCAGCATTTAGTACTTCAGTTAAAAAGTCTGCAATAATATTTGTTAGAGATTAAAAATCCATAGATTAAAAAACCATATATATAAATATATATGTCTTCATTTATCTGTGCAGAAAATATATTTCCTATATTTTATATTTTTAGTAGAGCTTGCTAAGGTAATAACTATTTATGATAATATTCCTGTTTTTCGTTTTACTTTTCTTTATCTGTAGTTCAACTTTCGGCCATGTTGCTTTGTCCCATTTTGTACATTTTTTATTACCCATTAATAATGGCCAAATTCGCAAAATTTCCCTGTTTTTTCCCACTGTGGTCTTTTCGCTAGACTTTAAAAGAGTTCCCAGCATTTGGGTTTGTTTCTGGCTTGTGTAACCTGTAAAAAGTGATGGTCGTCTTGGTGGTCTGTCCATGTTTTATTTTCGGGTCACTCCATGGGCTTTGGCTGACCAGTTGGAGCAGTGCCGCGCAGCTTGCCCAGCTGTGTAATGACTGAGTCGTGATATGTTATGAGCATCAAATTCAAATTACTTTTGCCTAATTTAGTTTTGTGCGAATCGGCAAAGGCAAAGAAAATGTCGTGGGGTCAGCCAACTACAACAACAGCCGCACTGGAAGCAATAGAAGCCGATGTTTGGTCTCTTCTAATTAGTGAACAGATGATTCTCCGATTACAACTGACTTGACCCACTGTGCAACTGCGCAGAGCGTCAAGTCTTAATCACAAAACTTGTTGTTCTTTCTGGTTTCGCCCGAAGACTTGGGATTGTTTTGTGTGTGTGTGTATGTTATGTTTGGCATTCTTATTGTTATTATGAGCATTCTATGGCTTTGGCTTTTGTCTCGATTTCTATTTTGGGCCAAGAAGTACTAGCAGAGCGACTACCTGATGGCTTTGATGTCTCGATGACGCAGCCTGAAATGTTTTGACTCACAAAGGTGAATAGAAGTCCAAGTCAAACATTGTAGCAACATGGTAAATTTTGGCTACCACAAACCAAATGACAACAGTAACAGCAACAAGTTAAGGCGCCGCAAATGCTTATGTAATTCCTTTGTTTCTTTTACCCTGCACAGCTAAAAGACACATAAACTTTATGATAATCAATGGAAGTGCAAGCCGATTAATCGACTTTTATATTCTTCCTTAACTATCTGTCTAAAGTGGTAGACTAGCTAAATGCTTATCTATTCCTTTGTATTCGCCGCTTCCACTTGATAGTTTTAGTCATTAAAAACTAATAGACCAATTTATGTCATTTGGATGGTTTCTCCATGAACTTTTTAGATACATATATGGGGATTTTGTTTATTTGTATGCTATAAGATTTCATTTTCTCTAAACTGTATTCTAAGTTCCCTGATCAGATAATAAATTATCGAAGTATATAAGCTATAATATATAATATAAAAATACTCTAATGTCCTGTCGTGTGTCTATAGGTAATACCCGTACTAAAGCACAAAGAATACCCAGAATGAAGGAGCCCAAGCAAGATAGGCTTATCATCTTCAAATCGACCTAGCCAAGTTTTTGATTAAAGAAGTTTATTTTAAAGCTGTTTGCTTTAAGATCATTCTTAAAATTTCCATATCCTACATAGGAGATATTTGTAGTGGACCTTTATTATGACGTTTGTCACTAACTAAGAATTAACTATTACTAAAGCTACTATGGCTGAGAATATTACCTCTCTTCAATAGGTATCTTTTGTGCGAGCATTTTGAAGCTTTACTTTACTCTTTGCTATTGTAACCTTCATTTTGCATATTTTTTGTTGTTCTGCGTTGGCAGTTGTTGTTGTTGTTGTAGTTGCTGTTCTTGTGGCGCTGCGTTGACGTAGGCGTTGGTTGCTATGACCGCCAACCACACACACACACTCTTTTAAACACATGCACACACAGGTGTAGCTGTTGTTGTTGTAATATACATACGTCATGTGGTAGGAGCGCTGAGCTCGAAGTCAGCAATCCATAACGGGGTTGTCTGCTGGCAGCGACGTCGACGCCGACGTTGGCGTCAACGGTCGCACACACACACGCACAGCTGTCAGCACGATCGCAATTTCAGGTCCAATTCCGAATTAAACTATTTTTGTTCAAGCTTTGCCTTTGGAACGCCAACGCCGGTTTGCGTTTTTCTTGTGCCAATTCCATTTCGTCTCAAATGCGTATTTTGTTGCTGCTTTTTCTATTCTCGCCACAACAGACGCTAGCAGCGCTGCCAGCAGCGACGGCGTCAACCGTAAACACCTGGCATGAGCAACACTTTAAGCGTTTTAACTTGGTCCGATCGCGTTTAGTCGTTGTTGAGCCGCCGCACACATTCGTTGTTAGTGCCCCCCGTCGCATGTATCTTTAACGTACATATATATAGAGAGAGATATAAATACAATTGTACATTGTAATACCATCTATAAGTCGTAAAATGCCTATGTCCAGCTAAACGTAGAACGATAGCAATCTAAACTAATATTGTCATGTGCCTTGCCGCAATTTTTTCTATGATTTAATATGTATATTAATTGTAAACATTCGCGTGCTCCAGATTAAAAGAAAGAAAATATATTAAAAAAAGATAAATAAAAAAAAATTGAATTTGAAAAGAAAAGTTTAAATAAAAAAAAAAAAAAAAAAAAACAAGTAAGAAAGCTCTAGTCGAGACTGCTCGACTACGAGATCCCCTGAACCCTTGGAGCAATAGATATTTCAATAATTTTTCGCGTCTTTCAGCTTACACAAGAAACACGCACACACACACACACAGGCACGTACGCACACACAGGCGTACATACACACACACGCATACAGACACACACACACGCATACATACACAAACGCATACACACACACATACACATACACACACACATACACAAACACATACACACACATACACAAACACATACACACACAAGCACCCACGCATAAACACGCATGGGCTGCACTGTGCGCTTACTATGAGAACTTAATTGTTTAATAACTTTTTTTATGGACGTACGATCTTCATGAAACTTTCAGATTATGATTATAACATGAATATACATGTAATTGCCAAAGCACAAGTCTCTAGTATTTGAAATACGCTATTTACAAAAGTGAGGGTGAGGGGGTGAATTTAGAGGTGGGGGGTAAATTTTAGCAAAAACCGAAATTGTATAAATTGCATGTAAGCATACATTAAAAATTTGGAGACTCTAGCAATAAAGGTGTAGAAGATATAATTTTATAACTGGTTTTCGATAAGGTTTTTTATCGATAAAAAAAGATCGGGATGAGTTATCGAATTTTAATGATAAACTTGATATGCGCGCTGTAATTACGGACATTTTAAAAAAAATTTGAAGTCTCTAGCTCTTATATCTTCGGAAATCGACGCGTTCATACATACGGACAGACGGACAGACGGACAGACGGACAGACGGACAGACGGACAGACAGACGGACAGGGCCAAATCAACTCAGCTCGTCACCCTGATCAAGAATATATATACTTTGTGGGGTCTGCCACGCCTCCTTCTCCCTGTTACATACATTTCAACAAAACCATTATACCCTGATTTCCCATTGAAAATGGGTTCAGGGTATAAAAAAAAAACTACGTGAGGATAAAATAATATGCAATAATTAAAAAAATATAAAGAAATTTAAATAAAACATAAAAAAGTAAAACCATAAAAATAATTTAATTTAACAATGACAGACATCTATCGAAGAAAATTGACGACACACATATCTTTTCAAACATATTGAAAAGTAATAAACATGTTTGAGATATGCTTTAAGATTAACTAAATAGATAGTCATGATGTTAAATAAAATTGAAATGTATATGCCTTTAAATATATGTGTATACTTTTAATTTGATTTAGCAGTATGTATCTGCCAAGTAAATTAAAATATATATAAATAAAATCATAAACAAGTGCAAGACAAAGCCAATATAATAATGCTTAAAATACACACATAAATAAAACAAATAACATAAAAAAAAACAAACAACACCCACAACAATATGCAAACAAAACAAAAAACAAGACAAGACAAGTTAAAACTCTTTTTGCATGATGTCAGAGAACGCGCCGAGCTTCAATTTCAATTTCCATATGGGATTTATATCTGGCAAGCGGCTCGTAAAAGCCCCCTCGAGCTGACCGCGTCTCAATCTTTGTGTCTGTCTCGATTTATTAATGCGCCTGCTGCAGTATCGTTATTTTTGATTTATTAAATGCCGCCTATATCAATTGATTTCAATCTGAATGCAATTGAGTTCAATTTTGTTTCAATTAAGTGTGCTTCATAAGACGAATTCATTTTTTCAAGTGTTTGTCTGTTGTGTGTGTGTGTGTGAGTGTAATAAAGTGTTGCTGCAATAGCAGTAAAAATAATGACGTGCCCAGACATATGGCATCTCCCTCTTCTGTTCCGCTTCAGCTCATTTTAGCAAAAATAAATGTTTAAAATATTTTGTGCTTTTTGTTTGGGCTGTTTATTTTATGATTTGCCCGATTTGAATTTATGTGCTGTCATTGCAAAGCCAATGCAAATATTGTCTAAAGTCGTCAACTTCAAACAGTAGCCAGCAGCCAAAATAGGCAAGAGCTACTTGGTTATATAGAGAACAACAGCTGCTGCTGCGACTGCGGCTCCATTCAAAATGTCAAGCCATTAACGCCTCTTAGTGTCGCCTCCGCAGACACTTAAAGCCAAAAACAAAACAAAAATCACTTCATTCAACTGCAGCATTTTTATTTTATTTTGCTTTTAATAATGTTGCAATTAGCATTTTTTGTTGATCTGTGTGAGTGTGAATGTGTGTGTGTACGTGTGTCTGTATGGGAGGAGGAGCTGTCGACCGCCATGTCACGCATTTGCGCAGGCGTCGCCTTTCAATGGTAGATAACGGGTGGGTGCTCATTTTGGCCAAACAACTTATTGCTGTTATTGTTGTCGTTGTCGTTGTTGTTCTTGCTTGATCTTGAGCTATAATGATTAGATTCGGGGTTTCATAGTAGTTCCAAATTCATATCATATCTGATGGCCTTGCTTATCATCGCTTTTAAGCAAAGCGACTGTCAAGCTAATTGAAATAATAACAAACAAATCGAATGCATAAACTCAGTTATTATTTAAAAGTCTATATCAATATTTATTTTTTTAAGCAATCGAAATATCTCGTCTCTAAATTTGATAGACATTTGATACATATCTTATCCAAACCGTTATACACATTATGTGAATAGCTTCAAATACAGTTCTCTATGGAATTTGTGGAACAGCTTGTTAGCCATCGAGAGAGTGAATTCATCCGTGTTCCATCCCAATACGTTCCTTTGCAAAATCATTCCCTTTCTAGCTTCACAATTAGCTGTATTGTTGTTGTCGTGATTTGTGCCCCGCGGCTTCGCTCGTTCCGTGCACATGAACTTTTAGTTATGGTTGTTGTTACTCTTTTTTTCGTGCGCATAAATATATGAAGAGAAATATTTATAATAAATAAATTACATTTGGCATAACGACTAGCAGATGCACTAAGCACCTTAGTTTAATGTACATGATTACAAACCTAGTATTGGGATGTATATTTTTTAATTTAACTGATTTGTGAAAACAGAAAGTTAGGAAAATATTGCTGCTTTTTATCCCGAACTACAAAATCAAGAGATAAATTATATATCTTGAGATCTGATGATATATTTTCTGGTCTTTGAACAACACTTTCTCTTATGTCTCTTATGTCTCTTATATGCATGAATTGGACAGGTTTAGGATAAATTTATTATATATATATTATGCATATGAATAGGTGCACAGATATTTTGTAAACCAATGCATCGTGTTTTTATTCCATTTGCTCGTTACACATTCTATCTATAGCACTATATACTTTACCTAAAGGCATAGTAATAAAATTCCCAAAGACAGTTAGACAATTGGACGGGCAATCTCTAGTTGGTTGGCTGGCTAATTATGTGTATGTACAAGACATAAATAATTCGCTCATCAGCGGTAGCAACAACAATAACAAGTTGAGCACCGCTGTGGGGCGAAGCCCTCGACTCTGTGGGTGCCTTTTGGCTGGGTATTTCGCACTGACTCAGAACAAGACATCCGGTGCCAATGCCGGTGCCGGTGGCGGGGCTGGTTTTGGCCGGCTTTTGACTTAATTAAACGCAAATTGCGGTGCCGGCAACTCAATTGTCTGTAAGCACGAGAAATGCGGTGGGGCGGTTGGTGTAGGAAGTTTAAACGAATTATAATCATTTGTTTGAAATCACGCACAAAAATAGAATTACGAATCAAGAGCTGAGAGAGTAAGAGACACAAGAGAAAACGAAACGAAAATCAAAACGAAAGAAAGTCAAGTGAGGAAAAGAAAACAAAACGATATAATAATAAATCAACGATATCTCGATAACGACAACGATAACGATAACAGGCTGGAGGCGAAATCGAAATCATGCACTCCAGCTCCAGCTCACAGTCGACTCTGAAGCGCACTCAGCAGCTGGTGCGGCAAACGAATGGTGGTCCACCCCACGTAAGCAGCGGCAGCGAAGTGGTGCACACCAGCCGTGGACCAGCCATAACGACCAATATCGATGACTCCAATCTGCGCTATCGCCACGAAACGAAACGGGAGCGCACTGTCGAGGCAGTCATCACCGACTATCCGGGTGTGGCGCCGTTTGGGACTGTGCCACACGAGCGCTCGAACATTGAGCGCATCGTCACGTTCCAGGATGCAGTGGATGGCGGTAGAAGCAGCATGAGGCGTATATCGGATAGCAGTCGCGCCCTGGTACCCTCGAGTGGTGCTCCCACCGGCAGCTATCAGCAGGTGACGCGCAACAAGCGCATCTCCACGGAGGTGCTTGGCTCCAGCGTAGAGAGTACCAAAACATCGCAACGCGCTCCGAATGGACATCGACGTGTGACCACGCACATAGTGCGTAAGGTGACCACGCTGAGTCGCGCCGAGGAGAATCAACAACCGGCGGAGGACTTGCTGCCGCCTGCTAAGATGATACGTAGCTCCGAGTTGGAGTATCGACGCGCGATCCCGCCGGCCATTGAGTCGAGTAGCATGCAGCGCAGAGAGGTAAAACAAGGGCTAGGATGATATTCGAAGGGGAGGGAAATACTCACAATACAAAATTATTATAATGTGAGAATGAAGAGTTGATGACTCAATAATATATCTATCTATTTATACGCAAAGAAACCATTTAGGTTTTCTTTCCAGGTATTTGTGATAAATCACTTTAGGAACATTTGCTCCATTTACATTCGACACATAAGAAGCATAATCATGAATCAATTTCAATTTGAACTTGGATCATCAATATCTAATTTAATTTAAATTTAATTCAGATTTCCGATATTGTTGTTGGCAAAGAGGACAACGTATCCGCACGTGAGGCCCTACTGCGCTGGGCGCGACGCTCGACGGCTCGGTATCCGGGCGTTCGTGTCAATGATTTTACATCGTCGTGGCGCGATGGATTGGCCTTCTCGGCGTTGGTGCATCGCAACCGACCGGACTTGCTTGACTGGCGAAAGGCAAGGAACGATCGGCCGCGCGAACGCCTCGAGACGGCATTCCATATTGTGGAGAAAGAATACGGTGTTACGCGTCTATTGGACCCAGAGGGTGAGTGACGATTATTATTAATTAATTAGAAATAAATTGTAATACTAAAATCTGCTTAATTTGTATTCTTAGATGTGGACACCAATGAGCCGGATGAGAAATCCCTGATAACGTACATTTCATCTCTGTACGATGTATTCCCGGAGCCGCCATCCATTCACCCCCTGTTCGACATGGAGTCACAACGTCGGGTGCACGAGTATCGTGATTTGGCACAACAGTTCATCTATTGGTGTCGGGAGAAGACCGCCTATTTGCAGGAGCGTTCGTTCCCGCCCACGCTGATTGAGATGAAGCGTCTGCTGAGCGATCTGCAGCGCTTCCGTAGCGAGGAGGTGACCGCACGAAAACGCGACAAATCCAAGCTCATTCAGATCTATAAGGAGCTAGAGCGTTACTTCGAAACAGTGGGTGAAGTGGATGTGGAGGCAGATCTGCGTCCGGATGCCATTGAAAAGGCCTGGTATCGTATGACCACAGCCTTGCAGGATCGTGAAGTTATTCTACAGCAGGAAATCGAGCGCTTGGAGCGCTTACAGCGTCTCGCCGATAAAGTGCAACGCGAAATCAAGCATGTAGATCACAAGCTGACCGAGCTAGAGACGCGCATCTCAGAGGAGAGCAGGCGCATAGAGCGTTTGCATCCCGTAGATGCCAAGAGTATTGTTGAGGCCCTCGAAACAGACATCAGGCATCTGGAGGAGCCCTTACAGGATATGAACCAGGACTGCCACGTGCTCAACGAGGGTCGCTATCCCCATGTCAGCGAGCTGCACAAGAAGGTCAACAAATTGCATCAGCGCTGGGCTCAACTCCGCACCAATTTCCATACGAACTTGGTACAGAAGCTGTCCGGCTTAAAGTTTCCCGTCCACGAGACGACCGTGACGCGTCAAACGCGCATGGTGGTCGAATCACGACAGATCGATACGAATCCACATTTCCGCGATCTGCAGGAGCACATTGAGTGGTGCCAGAATAAATTGGTGAGTCAGAACCATTACAAATATTAAAAGTTTATAGCTAACCCCTAATTTCTGTTGTGATTCTAGAAACAATTGCTTGCCGCTGACTATGGCAGTGATCTGCCATCTGTCAAGGAGGAACTGGATCGTCAACAGCACGAACACAAAATCATTGATCAGTTCCATAGCAAAATATTGAACGATGAGCGCCAGCAGACGAAGTTCTCGGGCGATGAATTGAACCTCTACCAGCAGCGACTCAATCAGCTGCAGAAGGTCTATGCAGAGCTGCTAAGCACCTCCACGAAGCGTCTATCCGATTTGGATTCACTTCAGCACTTCCTTGGACAGGCCTCAGCTGAACTTCAATGGCTCAACGAGAAGGAGCAGGTCGAGATCACACGCGACTGGGCGGACAAACAACTCGATTTGCCTTCTGTGCACAGATACTATGAGGTAAGTAGTATAGCTATATGATCAATGTGAGATCAATATTTATCTATGTGAAGCAGACACGAGCATGCCTGAGGGAGTGTTCCATGCATGAGTTGTCCGCATACTTTTATAATTACTTTGATGTACTTTTTTCCATTTGGGCAAATATTCTAGTCCGACTCTTTATCATTATTATGGTACTCTTCTTGAAGTGGAAACTTTATCATTTATTTAATGGAAATATTTTTATTAGTCTTCTTTTACCATCGTATTACTCACCCCTTTTTATCTATCTACTATTCCTTAAATCTTCGGCAAGCCGTTGATAGTCGTTGTTGATGTTGTTTATATGTGTATTGTGCTTTATCTAATTCCAAGCGTGCATTTGGTAATGGCGACGAGGTAAGATCGGTTTTAAATAGCCTCGAAATGAAAGAAAAAATTGAAGGCAACCAACCAAGTGCACTCCCTTTATTCTATTTATATGCTTTACTAATATTGCCGTCCTTAAATCTTCACAGAACTTAATGTCCGAACTGGAGAAGCGTGAGATGCACTTTGCCACAATCTTGGATCGTGGCGAGGCGCTGCTCAATCAGCAGCATCCGGCATCCAAGTGCATCGAGGCCCATTTGACGGCTCTACAACAGCAGTGGGCGTGGCTGCTACAGCTTACACTCTGCTTGGAGGTGCATCTGAAGCATGCAACGGAATACCATCAGTACTTTGCCGAGATCAAGGATGCCGAACAATGGCTCAGTAAGCGCGATGAGATACTCAACAGTAAATACTCGCAGTCCGATTTCGGCTTGGATCAGGGTGAAGCTCTGTTGCGCGGCATGCAGGATCTGCGTGAGGAGCTGAATGCGTTCGGCGAGACCGTTGCCACGCTTCAGCGTCGTGCTCAGACGATTGTGCCGCTCAACAAGCGCAGGCAGCCGGTGAATAGGCAGGGTCCGGTCCAAGCGATCTGCGCCTACAAACAACAGGGTCAACTGCAGATTGAGAAGGGCGAGACGGTCACATTGCTGGATAACTCGGGCCGTGTCAAGTGGCGAGTGCGTACGGCTAAGGGACAGGAGGGTTCCATACCCGGAGCCTGTTTGTTGTTGCCGCCACCCGATCAGGAGGCCATCGATGCTGCCGAACGTTTAAAGCGTCTCTTCGACCGCTCCGTTGCGCTGTGGCAGAAGAAACATTTGCGCTTGCGCCAGAACATGATCTTTGCCACGATTCGTGTGGTCAAGGGCTGGGACTTCGATCAGTTCCTGGCCATGGGTCCCGAGCAGCGAACGGCCATACGGCGTGCGTTGAACGATGATGCTGATAAGCTGCTCAGCGAGGGCGATCCCAATGATCCACAGCTGCGACGCTTGCGCCGCGAAATGGACGAGGTCAATCGTTTGTTCGATGAGTTTGAGAAGCGCGCCCGAGCCGAAGGTGAGTTGGTGGGCGTTTTACAAGTGGGAAAAGGGCGTGGGCGTCGGTCGACAAGTCGCCTTTCAATTGACGGCGTTTGGCCAGCTGTCAACTTTTGACTCTGGCGTCCAATTAAGCGCTTAATTGAATTGAATTTAATGTGCGCTTGATTTGCACCGAAGCTTCGACCAGGAAGCGCACAACTTAGTCTCAAGTCACAAATCAAACGTAACACAACATGAAGAAACTTTTCGCTAGTGCCAAGCAGCGCGGTAATCTTCACAAAAAACACTCAATCTAATCCTTGTTTTAATTCCGTCATTCATTTGCAGAGGAGAGCAAACAGGCGAGTCGCATCTTCACGGAGGAATGCATTGCCATCAAGAGCAAATTGGAGGATATGGCTCGTGAGCTAGATCAGATTATTTTGGCTCCACTGCCACGTGATTTGGATTCGCTGGAACATGTGCTTGCCATACATGGCGACTATGAGCGCCGTCTGCATCTGCTTGAACCGGAGCTAAAGCACTTGCAGGAGACCTTCCGCACGATAGCTTTGAAGACGCCTGTGCTAAAGAAATCGCTGGATAACCTGAATGAGCTGTGGAAGGAGCTGAACACACAGAGCAACCTGCACAAGGATCGCTTGAAGCTGCTGGAAGCTTCGCTGGCTGGACTCGAGGACAACGAACATGTCATATCCGAGCTAGAGAATGAGCTGGCCAAGCACCAGGACTTGCCCTCCACAGCAGAAGGACTGCAGCATGTGTTCAAGCAATTGACCCACATGCAGGACATAATCACGCAACAGCAGCCGCAAATGGATAAGATGAACGATGCAGCTGATCAACTGGGACGCATGGGCGTGCCCACCAAGGTGTTGGGCGATCTGAAGCGTCTGCACTCGAACGTGGAGCGTTTGAACACGCGCTGGAGTGCGGTTTGCAATCAATTGGGCGAGAGGTGAGAGTTTGAATTGTATAGAATAACTTCAATGGAATGGGTTATACGAAATGCTTGCTATAATTAACATTTCCTGAAACTATTCAGTTGTCCGAAGAACTGAATAGATGATCAAGCGAATCGTTGTCGATCAAAGTCATGTCTCAATCATCCAATGCTGAATATGAATATGAATAAAGACAAGCCAAATCACCTGTCGGCTGGTGGAACCTGTGTGCTATGCTTCATTAAAGTCCCCATATATGCTTCCATATACATTATTCACCTATTCACCTCTTCACACCTGGCTTTTTCAGAATGCGCTCATGCGAGACGGCGATTGGACTTATGAAGAATCTCCAATCGAGCGTGCAAGTCGAGGAGTCATGGGTGGACGGCACCACCGAACGTCTGTCGGCCATGCCCACAGCAACTTCAGCTTACGAATTAGACGTGAGTAGCGCTCGTTTAATATATACTTATATCATTTTTACATATTAATCGTTAATCAGTTCTGATCAGTTAGTTTATAGTGAATATATGAACTTTTCTCTATATATATTTAGCATATACCCAATATTGTATAGTTATACCTCTCAGCTATTTAGTGAGATCATTCAATTCCCCTTTAGGGCTATATCTTTTCAAGCAACACAAAGTATATATAAATTTATTGATAATATTTTTATGATGTATATATATTTAATAGTCAATTTGAATTGAAAAGGGTAGTTACCTATTTTTTGCTTAATCAGTGCTACGTCCCCAAACTCCTCTGCCCAAAAAGTAGTTTTGCCTAATAAACATTTAAATATATTCCAATTTATTTATGGGTCAAAACATTGGTGTTGGACATATTTTCAATGTCTGTGTGTTTTATATGTAGTAGAGAATCAAATGTATATTTCAATTTGTAAAATGTACCTTCAAACAACATACCCTGTAAATTCTTGCTGTAACTTGTCCCCCAGACTCTCAATATTTCGTAGTTTTTGTCTAATCAAAAAACAAATAAAAACCGTAGCAAGCTGCTCTGTTGTCAGGCAGCCAAATACACACACACACATACCTCCACACAGCTATGTATTATATGTATATATACACTTCATACATTCACACCAATTGTATGATGTCCCTACACACCCCAAACTCTCGAATACACCCATTCGTATATCCCAATTCGTGTGTACACAGTACATTTCTGAATATATTATTATTGTTATAAGTAAATGTTATATATCTGTAGTTTTGTACCATCTACATATACATATGTCATTACGATTTCATCTACACATCATATCATTATTGTAGTCTTATTCGTATTTGTAGTTGAAAACTAATTGTATATGTATTTTTGTCTAATTTCTTGTATTTTCACCCAATATCAAAAACCAAAATCAATATTACATTCTATAAAAAACAAAACACAAACACAATGAAACAACAAAAACTCAATCAATCAATTTTTACAAAAAATACCAAAATGAAAAAAAAAAAAAAAAAAATCCACAAATTGCTACCAAACCTCCCTCGCAAATGTATATATATATAAATATATATGTATATATAGAAACTGCTCGGAGCTGCTATCGAACGAAAACCAAAAATCGAAAATGTCAACGTGGCTGGAGGACGTCTAATTCGCGAAGCTAAGGTAAAAATTTTGAATGACTGTCGTTTGTATGGCTGAAAACTCGATATATTATATATATTATATTAAGCATACGGCATTTGATATAGATTTGCTCTGAAAAACTTTTCTACTGAAAGGATGTTATAATGTCAGTTTCTATTTGAGCTTTACCTAAGTTTTATAAACTATATAGTCTTAGGTTTTTGGTACTCTAACGATTTAGTAATTTTTCAGTAGAAATCTAATTATTTTTTATATAAATCCAAAAAGTTAACTTACAATTGACTTCAGATCTCATATAGACCAAATAAAACAGAATACATACATATGTACATATATTAGAATTTAATATTTAAATTTTTTTTACTTCCATGCCCTTCCATATAAACATTTTTTGGAGACTATATAATATCATATAAATAAATAAAGAGCAATCTATAGCGCCTGCCCCGTGCTAGATATCTACTCCGTTTACCTTTACCCTTTTCTTCTGTGTGATTGTGCGTGTGATTGTGAACAATTTTCGAAATTTGTATATCAACTATGTGATTCAATATTCTATACGTTGAGTTACCTATTTCCTTCGCCTACCCTCAACAATTTTCGTCTATTGTATTTGCTATATCTTTACTCTATACGAAACTTTCAATATTTAATGCTTTTTAAAAAACATATGAGAAATTTCGGTGCTTCGTTTGTGAAGCGCGCGATTGCGAGTAGTTTAAAACTACGGGTACAAGGTGCGTCAATAACACTTGGGTTAAACAACAAACACAACAACAACAACAACAACAATAATATTGACAAACACAACAACAACAACCAACTATAAACAAACAGCAAACCAAACTCACACAACAAACAATTAAAAAGCAATTGTAATCAACGTAATTTCGTATTGATTAATCAATGAAATAAAAAGCACTAAATATATGACTAGAACAACAATATTTACCCCCACACAAACCCCTCTTAAACTATTGTTTAACACGAGCAAAATACTAACATTTAACCGAAAAATTAACCCAAAATGCTGCGGACAACAACAAAATCAACGTCATCAACGCGATCAACATTTGTGACGTCACCGGTTGTTACGGACTCAGATTTACGATAGTAAATGTCTGCGTTTCGTGGATTGGTTGCTCGAGGCTCGCCCCTCGTTCTCGCCGCCGCGTCGCGATCTGCGCCCGGCTGACAGTGATCCAGGTGCCACACAGTATTACAGCCAGCGTTTGGATAATCTAAATACGAAATACGACAGATTGCTGGAACAGTTGTCCCAGAGGCTAAAAACTGCAATCGAGGTGAACGGCAGCGATGGTCTGGTGAGTATCTACATGATCACTGAGAGAAAAAGAAACAGAGAGACTGAGAGAGAGAGAGAAAGAGAGAGATAGTGAGCGTGAGCTGCACAACTCCTGATGCCAAGTGTTAAATTTAGATACAAACGTCAATTGTCGTACAATGACTGAAAAAGTATCTATAATTATAGGTAACGAAATTTTAATGACGTAACCTTAGCAAAGTATCCAAGCACTTGCTCGGTAGCAAAATATTTGTTTAATTACAACAAGAGGTGCTTAAGTGTCAGTATCTATGGCTTAAGTGGCGTACAAGTTATCGAACTCTCAAGGTATATTCATTGTGAACATAAGTGATATTTTCTATCACATTATACAAATTATCTACATAACAGGGGCGAATATTAAGCTTCTTCGGCTCAAGAGCTGTATGTAATTATTTTATGTATGATTTACAGATGATATAGGTACATTGTTAATATGAGATCTATCAATAGTCTTTTGCATCTATCGTCTCAAAATTAAATGTATTCTTAGTCTATTGCTAATATATTAAACGATGAAATAGTTTCCAGATACATATTGTAATTATTTTCCAGATAAACTGATTGTCTCATAGATAGACTTCTAAAAATCATAAAGTAATTTCAGTTTTAACTATTATTAAAAGAAACAAAAACAACTGTACAGTTTAATTGTAACTGCTAGCTGATATCATATTTATCTACAGCATCTTAGCCTCAAGTACAACATTGAGACTACTTTCGGTTTCAATGAATACTCTTCCAATTCTAGCGCACTTTGTATTTGTATCTGTATCTTTGTATCTTTTTGCTAGCCTTATGCAATGCTATTATTAAATTAACCTTCAAATTAGATAGACCCACACACATACACATACTTACGCGCAAAATAATGACATCAGAGCGCGATTCCGTTGCGTTGTCAGAGTTTGAAATGTTGTCCCATAAATCACCATTTGATTAATTTATCTAAATGTTAAACTATTTTTTTTTATAAAAGTAAATTATTTTATTTCGTTTTATATCTTTTTTATGCGCGTGACAATCATTTGTCTAATGTGCAAATTGCACTTAGAAGATATACGAGTTTATCTATATAAAGTTTTACCTCTATGTGTCGTATATAAGAAGTTAGTTTTTTTTTTTATTATTATTTTTTGTTTTTGCAGACCAATTAGGCAAATGAAGTCAACTTAGCAATTAAGAATTCTGTTTATAACATGATGTCAATATGAATATATTATAAACATATTTCGCATATTTTTCGGATACCTAATCTTCGCTTGTAGGAAATTCAATGCCAAACAACGTCATCAACAGTTCATTGTTGACATTTTGTCGCATTAATTATTTCAACTGTCAATTCTTTAGATTTTGTTTCTTTTAAATATTTTTTCTGTTGCTCGTAGACTATTTTTGGCAACTGGTTTTTTTTATTTATGCGTCCAGAAATTCAATTAAAAAATTAATTTTACCACAGAGTTCAAAAACAGAAAATTAAAATAAAATTCAACTCGTTTTGGTGTGTGTTTCTCTTCTATTTTAGCATACTCAAATATTGCCCATGTTTGCAGAGTTGTGTAAATATTTAATTTGCAATTAACATTTAATGAGTGGAGATAGAGAAAGGACTGTTTCCCCACTTCGTTAGTTGTGTGGGTCAGCAACCGATCAAGTATTGATATCGGTGTTGTCATGAGCTCACACTCATATTGAGGTATTCGCAGGGCCCTTAACAAAATTAGCACTTTTACCTAAGAATCTATACTCTAAATATGTATGTCCATTGTGTTCTTAAAGGTGTTGCTCTTGACTGAGAGTGACATCATGAAATGCTACTAGGCATAGCTATATACATATATATGTGTTAGACAACTTCATTGCCAGCTTTGGGGTTTATGTCTAAGGCTTAACTTGATATGCATAACATGGGCGGCCAAGCTTGGCATTAAGTGGAGTGAATGAGCATTTTGCTATTTAGAAGGTTAGCTTCACCATTTGACTACACAGCAAACTGGTTTTCCCTTTTGTTATTTTGTTTGTATTTATGTAAATACCCTGTAGAGCTGCTATGGATTTAACTATGATGTCAAAATGTTGCACATTTGTGTACGGCTCAAAAAGTTAATTTTATTTTTACACTCATCAAAACTCTTATAACTAAAGGCTTGCATATATTTTTAAAAAGTTTTTACGAAATTCATTAGTGTATAAGAAAATATATTTAAAATCTGTCCCCAGGGTATCTTTCCATTTGATCAGTTGTCGTTTGTCGGCATCTGTTCTTATTTATTTCTTCTTACCAAAAATCGAAAACAACCGAAATTTTCAGTCTTAGCTATCTCATAGGCCCCAAAAACAACAAAGAAAAGAAAAAGAACAACAAACTATCAACGGTAGGCAAATAACATTGTTCGACCACGTTGTTTTCATTGGAACGCGAACTTCCGTGTATTGTTTGCAACATTTTGACCGCTTAGGAATCAAATAGGCAATTGTAAATGGATTTTAGTTGATAATCAGCCGGAAAGAGCAACAGCTGATGAGCGCATAGCCGGCATATTTGGCTGCTCTCTGCAAAAGCTCGCGCTCTAGCACAATAATTTAAAAAGCTCTGGCCGCTCTCATGGGCCGTATGAACTACGGCTGTGAGTTCCGTTCAGTATCAAATGCGACGTGGTTGTATAACGACGTAAAACTGAACGCGTGCGACGCGTGTCTTAAACAAATAAGAAGTTTTTTGTGTGTGCGCGTATGTGTTTCGCTGTGTGTGTTTGCGTGAACAAAGGCTAAAAAACCTAAATAAGGTTGCCCTTTAAGTTGAATAAATTCATTTGAATTACAAATATCTCATTTATTTTTTGCACATATTTGAAGCGTGTAAGCAAAACCCCAACAGAATACCCTAACCCAAAAAGCAACGAAAAATAAAATAATAATAGAAGAATAAATCACGTATAGGGCCGGCGCGGCAATGCTCATACGCCGCGTTGTCACATACAAATAGAAAGTGCGATTGTATCTGTGTTAGTTTAGCTGTGTGCGTGCCTTTAATTGAATACTCGACATTCACGTCTCTGGCCCGATTTTATTTGTTTAATAGAAATTTAAATATTTTATATAAAGTTCTGCGGCCCACACGAGAGCCAAATACGAATTCAGAAAATGAAGTCATTCACAGTGCCAAATAAAAAATAAAAATAAAATTTGAATAGAAGAGCAAAATATTGCCTAGAATTCGAAGTGTGAAACTGAAAATAAAAGATGAAGAAAACAAAAAATATAACAAAATACATAAAATAAAACCAAGAAATAACATATGCAATATTCATATAGCCTTGAACATGTCGCAAGAATCCATGTTTTTTTTTTTTTTTTGTTAAATACACATGTGGACATACACTTACTCTATATTTATTTGAGTGCTAATGAAGGCAGACAAAACGAACAACAAATTGGTTTATTTTGAGGGAGTTGTATTTTTAATGAGGCAACACAAATTGCACGAGTCCAGAGCTTGTTAAAAGAAAATTGCCCCAAAAACAATTTCGAAACGGCTATAAAAAAGTGTATTTAACAGTGTTGCGCTTAACTAGATCCATTAGACTAGTCAACTGACCTACACACGCACATGTAAAACACACACACACATATATTTATATATACATATATACACATATATAGAGAGACATGCACACTCATCCTAAGTTAGTGACATCTGACAACGACTATCAATGACTGCCATCAGCGCTGTCTGTCAGCAAGCCAGAACTGAAGGCCTAATCTAATCAAGAGTTTTTAAATAAAATTGTAATTTCTCCATCTAATATGTTGCAGTCAGATTTTAACAAATTTATATACTTTTGATTATCAATATACTCTGCGCGAACGCAGGGCGATGGAGCGTATTAGTTTTCTGTGTTTTCAAATTTGTATACATTTATATTTTGCACAAACACAATTTAATTATTCTCTGATTAAATTCAGTTGCATTGATAAATCTGTTAGAGTATCATAACTCTTTTTTTTAAAGACACTTCCTTCTTTGCCTACGCATAGAATAAACATAAACATTTTTTCGATTAGTAGAATTATTTATTGTTAATTACTAAATTGACACTCATTTCAAAGTAGCAAATGTTTTTATGGTACTTTTAGTTTCGAGTCGGGGTTTTAGATTCATTTTCAATAGTTTCAGAGACTCCGTTTTCAGATTTCTTTCGTATAGTTTCATTCTTGGCAAATTATTTTCACTTTCATATGTTTCTCATGATAATGATTTGGTGATTTACAGCCTTTATTCACTTCACTTCATTTTATATTTTTGACCTAGGCTACAGAATCTAGTTGGATGGCTAAAACATATACAAAATATGTCACCTACGTATTATTCTATTTTTAGGACTTTTATTATATTTCTTCTTTTATCATATTTTATGTGTTTTCTGTTTGTTTGGTTTTCATTTTCTCGCGCTTTTCTGTTTGTTGTTACATTTTCGTTCAACTTTTCATATGTCATTGCGCTTGGTTTTTTTTTTCTGCATTTCTCACACATGCATTACGCTGCTCTTTATCGATTAAACTAGACAGAAAAATTTTGGCCGCCGCCTTAAACACATACACACACACAAGCAAGTATTTTTAGTTGTTATTCGTGTGTGTGTATGTGATCTATTAAATTAGAAGAAAAACCAAACGAAAGCGAATGCGACATCTCTCGAAAAGCATCGTGACGCCGCCTATTTTAGTTGTGCAGCGTGCGGCGTCCGGTATGCAGCGTGTTGCAGCCGGAAAGCTCGTCGTTTAGCCGGCAAAGCTTCTTAAAGCGTGTCAAGCGCAAATCTCATACCAACACAAGAGCGGAGCGAGGGCAACTTAAGGCCTACTTTTTGCAGGAGCTCTCAGTTTCATTTAACTGCTGTTATTGTGTTATGGTGTGTGTATGTGTGCGTTTTGTTTTTTTGTTGTGGGCGCACGGCAAACTTGTTTTAGATTATATAGAAATTACGGATGACATCATTGTTTGTGTTCGCTTCTCAATGTGTGTGTGTGTGCTTATACGCTCTTAATGTGTTTGCTATTTTTTTTTTTTATTCGTATATATATTTTTGCTTTTTGCATTTTTGTTAATTATAATTTATTTGCTGCCGCTACTAACTCTAGGGCGACCTTCGACAGCCGTTTTGAATAATGAGCAGTGAGAAAAGAGAAAGAAAAAGTGATTGCGGCAGCGCAAATTAAGAATTAAGAATTTTTTTTATTTTATTTTATTTTTTTTGTTTTTTTAATTTTTTATTGCCGAACAGACTTTAAAGTAAGGCAACTCCATTAGCAAGTTGTATATTGTGGTTGCTGATAAAATAAATTGGGGCAAATACAATTCTGTTTATTTCTTCACGTCTGACAGTCAATTGAATTTTAAATTCGCTTCATACTCTACCTAAGGGTACTGCGATTAGTTATAAAGTTTGAATCGTAACATCTATTGATGATTTTATGATGTTCATTTACTAAATTAAAAGATTCTTTAAACTTGAATTACAATAATTAATTTATCCAATGCATGGCTCATCAATTTTCCAACTTTGTGAACATTTTACTATCGGTCAACCCACGCATATTTCACATCTGAAAGTGAATCTGGTATTTGTCTTGCTGAATAAATCTAATTTCGCGTGGCTGCTGCTTCGTAGCTTGAACGTACATATGACCATATGTTGAGATATCAGATATACCATTTTCCTGGCACTCTGTCATGTATCAATGCTGGCCTTGTTGTATTTGCTTAATGCAAACAAAGATAAAACTTAATTATGCACTACTCGGGAAGGGTAATCACCCGAGTCGAAGTAAATCACTTTGAGAGTTATAACCATATACTCGGCACTCTATATCTACCGGGTATTTATTGCAGTACGCTCGTATTTGTATATCTGTCTGACTGTGTGTGTGGCCCTCAATAATAGCGTCATTTCTATTTTCACAAAGGCTTGCTTTTGCTTTCTGTGTCTGACTTAATGCTTAAGTTTGTGTGTGTGTGATATGGTGTGCGCTTTGGTATGGTTAGTTGATAAATACAATACTTAATGGTTTAAGAGCACTGATAAGTCATCAAATGCCGGAATTCTAAATGTTATTTATTTTGTTTTGATTTTTGGTGAATGAAAATGAATTCCACAAGTTAGCTGATTTTTAGGCAGACCCAAGGGCTCCAGTTTATGTTTATGTATCGACCTGCAGTAGAGAGAGGTGCTAGGCAAAAATATCTTAGTCTTAAAAAAATTAAATTTAATTCTGTTGATATGCTAGAAATATAACATTTTAAGTTCCTCAAGCTCACGTGTTTGCACTCTTTTAGTTTATATTTGATTGACGATAATTTCTAATTTACTGCCTAAATTAAAAGGCTTTTAAATCATATATCTGATTTAATTTTTTATTTCCTTAAATAAAAACTGTTAAAGATCTATGCCACCGACTTGAAACCCAACCATAGTTAAAGTCTCTAGAATTATTTTGCTAGTAGGTTTTCTTCACTCTTTTTGTTTGGTCTACAACGTTTTGGCTTTTAACTTAGGCTCTTATCGCAACACATTTATAACTGTCATAAAACATTTGCAAACACACACATGCACGGATACAGTCGCAGGAAATAGTAATGAGTAGATACAAGTTTTGAAGACGAAAATATGTGCGTGAATTCGTTCGCTTTTTAATTTATTATAAATCTCGCAGTGCATTGAAGAAACGTCAGAATTAAATCAAGTGCCTATACCTACCAGTGCTGGCTATGACTATGTCAAATTGAAAGAAACGCAAGATTTAGACATGCCTCAGCATAGATCGGGTCGCAAAGTGGCCCAAACTAAAACCAAATCCCAAACCACAACTGTCCACGTGGCAGAGGAAAGTGACTATGACTTCGCGTTCGAGTTTCAGGTAATGCAATCCCCAATCTCCCCCAAAAATTACCACAACAATCCCCAACAATCTCTCTCTCTCTTTCTCTCAAGTGAAAATTTTAAATACGCAACTTTTGTTTTTCATTTTTGGCTAATGAGCATTTTTTTCTTTTTTCTTGACTGGTTTAGCAATACGCTGAAAGTCTGCAGAAACCGCTCAAGACCTTTAGAGTTGACTTCAGTGCGGGCAGCGTGCCAACTGGCGATGGCTATGCTGCACGCCCGGATGATCTCTATACAACAACATATAGCACAACACAGTAAGTGAAATTCCCATAAATTTCAATTAAATACACTTAGCAAAAAACGTAAATTTTAATATGAAGATATTAGAGCAAAAATCAAATTAGATTACACTTTTCTTACATCAATTGTTTCCGATTTTGTAGATTCAGCTCAACGAAAACAACGAAAAGCTCTTCAAAAAGCATATACAGCAGCGATGGCATAGATGCCGCTGGAAAAGAATCAGGAGTTACTCCACAGTCGCAAATACAATTCAATGAGATACGTAGCCTTAAGCGGGGAGGTAATATTACCTCTGTGCTCGATATTGCCGGCATACGTGATCCGCGCACAGGACGCGTTCTTACCATTGGCGAAGCCATACAGTTGCGCATTCTGGACGTTCGCACTGGTGAAATGCTTGTGGGTGAGCGTCGCATATCACTTGAACAGGCCGCTGAACAGGGTCTGATCGATGCACAGCTGGCGATACAGTTGCTACAGCCAGGTGCAGGACGAGATGCGACCGGACGTGAACTCTCATTGCTGGAGGTGATACAGCGAGAGATAAGCGAAGCGGAATCCGGCTATGAAACGGCGGAGAAACGCATCAAGGTAAACAACACAGTCACAGTAGAGCAGTTGCCATTGCCAACGCAATCCCCATTGGATGTGGCGTCCCCCGAGAAACCTAGAAATATTGTCGATGCCATTTGTGCTGGCAGTGTGGATGCCAAGACCGGCCTGTATCGTGTCAAATCGGGCCAAACAATCAGCCTGGCCGAGGCGTACGAACGTGGCTATCTGATACGGCACGAATCGGTGACAATTAAATCGAATGCGCTGTGTTTGAGTGATGCCATTGCCCATGGCCTGGTGGATAATGCTGGCTGGATTGTCGATCGCAATTCTGGTGATAAGTTCCGTTTGGATTCGGCTATTGCCAATCAGCTAATTGATGCGAGTGTGCGCGAAGTAGTCGATGCTAAACGCGATGTAAAAATAACACTAGAAGACGCATTAAAATCGGGCGTTTTGAATGCTAAGACCGGTCGCTATCTAAACGAGGTAACCAAAGAAAAGCTTAGCTTTTTGGAGGCACGTAATCGTCAATTGATTGTTAAGCCGTATACTCTAAAAGATATATGTGATTTAAATTTGCTCGACAAACAGTCTCTGATCACAAGTCCCATGCGTCGCGAAAAATTAAGCATTATGCAGGCCATCGAAGCAGGTGTCTTAGATGGCAACCACCTCAAGTGCATAACGAAACGTAAGGGTGAGCTAATCACATTGCAGGAAGCTATTGCAGATGGCATTGTGTTGCCAGCGGAGTGTAAATATCGTGATTTCATGACTGGGGAGCTAATTAGCATACCCGAGGCTGTAGAACGTGGCCTGATCAGTTCGGTATCGCAGCGTTCCATTTTTGATATCGATGGATTCAAAGATTTGCGTAGCAATGATTATGTTAGCTTTAATGTGGCCCTCTCGCGTGATATTTTACGTCGCAAGAGCACGGGCTTTGCCTTAGAGACAGGTCGGGATAGTCTAGTTCCACTAGAGGTGGCCGTCGGTGAGGGTCTGGTGCGGCAGGAGGTTTATGAAATGTTTAGTCGCGGTATTGGTGTGCACAATGCCAGTGGTAAGGAGCTTAGCGTATTCGACTTGGTCTATCACAATCTGATTGACCCGAAGACTGGGTATTTGCTCGACCCTAAGACTGGTGAAACAGTGCCTCTGGACAACGCCATTGAGCGAAAGTTCATCACACCCGAGGGTGCTTTACTGTTGAGCAGCCTGCTTAACATTACGTTGACCACAGAGACTGTGACTAGGACGATCAATCGGTATGTGACCATACGTGCCGGCTCTCAGGAGCCAGGTGATACAGTTTTATTGACCTTTACCGAGGCAGTGCGTCAGGGTTTCATTGATGAGGATAGACAACTATTTAAAGATCCCAAAACGGGTAATGTTTACTCTGTACAGCAGGCGCTCAACTATGGGCTTCTTGTACCCGATAGTAATCAAACGGTGCCGGAGCCCACAAATCGTAAAAAGACCAAATCAACTATAACAATAGTCACAAAACAAATTATACCGGAAGCAGAGCCTATCAAACTCAACACCCAACATACAAAATATGTTGAAAAGTCAGTTGAAATACCAATTTCTCAGGAGTTAGTCAAACCACAACGCGTTGTTTCAGAGTTCATTAATCTGGAGAAGAGCAGCTATTTGGAACAGAATGTGACAGAGCGTCAGATTATGGAGCTGCCGCCTGGTGGCTGGCGCCTAAAGGATGCGATTGAGCAGCGTCTATTCAACCCAGACACAGGTGTGTTCCATGTTCAGGGCACTGATCGTCTGGTAAACTTCGAGGAGTGCATAGATAAGCAGATTATTAACAATTTATCCGTAGCTGTTATCGAACCTAACACTGGAGATAAAATATCTGTAAAATCAGCTTTTGAGCGTGACATCTTGGACAGCTATGGCAACTATACAAATAATAGGCAACAAGTTCTGGGCATGCGCAGCGCTATCTCGGAAGGTAAAATTATACTAGAGACGGTACCGGCGACGCGTGGTGCCAGTCAGAAGACTATTTTGCGCATAACACGAGTAAACAACATGCCCGATGTGTTGGAGGTATCGACGCCATTGAAGGATGCTCCACCACGATTCGTAGAAGTGAACACATGTCAGCGTGAATTGGCATCACCGGAACCACTGCAAATAGCACCAGGTGCCATTTACGATCCGTCTACAGGGCTCGTCATATTCACACAAAACGGAGAAACAGAGAACATTTTTGATGCCGCGCAACAGGGCCTAGTTGACGAGCAACTTATCAAAATCGTGGATCCCACAACTAAGCAACAGATTTCGGTCACAGAAGCCATTGCGAGATCAATTTATGATCCACGCACAGCGACGATACTTGATGCCGAGGGACAGCCGATTGATTTGATTACGGCTACGAAACTGGGTTTGTTCAGCGTGGTAGGTGCCCCACTTGTAGCTGCCGAGGGTGCTTTGCGCACAGTTCGCTTTGTAGTGGATCCACGAACCGGTGAGCAGATACCTGTTGAGGTGGCCTATGAGCGTGGTATTGTATCACGTGATCAGCTGCAACGCGGGCGTTCCTTTGATTATGAGCCAACAACAACCACTTCAACAACAGAGGATAAGGTTGTAGTGTTGCAGAAGATGCGCAAAGTCATATTAAAGCCGCGGGATGCTCTACGGAAAGGCATTCTTGATGAGGAGACCTGTCAAATACTTGAGGATACCCGAAACTTTACAACTCCCCAAGGAGAAGTTATAAATATAACTGAAGCGTTGAATACTGGTTTAATTGACGGACGCCGCGGTAACGTGACGGATCCACAGCGTAATCGTGTGCTCAATCTGCGACAGGCTGTCGAGCAAAAGATAATTGATCCGGAGCAAACAAATCATATTCTTATGCCCCTGGCCAAGAGTCTGTCCATACCAAAACTTGAATCACAAGGTCTTATTGATCCACAGTCACAGACTATTGTACACCCCGAAAGTGGTTATCCCTTGAGTATTCATGAAGCCATTATTTGTGAAGTACTTGACCCACATTCCAAACTACATAAACCAACAAAGTGTACCTTAGAACAAGCCATTGAAAAGGGCATTATCAATCCGGATGAATCCACATTTAACTATAAAAATAAAACTCTAAGCATTTCTGAAGCGATCGAAGCTCATCTGTTCGACGCGAGCTATGATAAGCAAAAGGTCAAGGTAGAAATACCACCCGTGGGGATGATATTCCCAGTTGCTGTAGAGAAGAGTCTTGTGGAGCCCACAAAGTCTGTTGTACTGCATCCTAAAACCAAGAAACCACTTCCCATTAAGCAGGCTATCAATGAGGACTTCATCATGTCCATACCATACCCGCCCAAAGCGGATGCTATTGAAGTTGTACCTGCGCTGGAGCGCGGTCTTATCGATGTGGCTGCACAAACCTTTACCCACCCCGTGACTAGCGAGCGATTATCGTTACGACAAGCACTGGAGGATGGCGCGCTAATCATTAAGCCCCTTTCCGATTTTGTTGTCAATCAAAAACCTATACCCAAGACAGAGGTCATGGAAACAATACGTGCGGTGCACACGGTGACCACTAAAACGATTGAACTTATGCAGGGTTATGTACTCATATCCAATAATGAGGTACAGAATGTAAACACTGGTGAGGTGTGCAGCCTAGAGCAGGCTAAGGAGTTAGGTATACTACGCGAGGAAGAAATAACGCGAGAGACCAAAGCCACAACAGGCGAAACAGCGGAGCAGACGGCTCCAATTTTAGTTCCAAATGCAAACGATCAGTCAGTGATTGTCGAAGAGCGCACACAAACCGTCGTGATGAGCTCAGATACAAGAAAACAAGAGCTACAAGTAACTAGCACCACTCAATCTATGAAGGAAACTCCTGAAATTTCAGATAAAGCCAATAAGGAACCATCCAAGACACTGCAGAATGTTAAAGATGCTGCGAAAATGGGTGCCCTGGGTGTCATTGCAGCCCCCGTGCTGGCAGGTGGTGCTATTGTCAGCGGTGTGAAGAGTCTAATCAAGTCTGCCAAGTCAAACGCTGAGGAAACGAAAACTATCACAACGACAACAACGATAAGCAGTAACAAGGAAATAACATTGCAAACAGCGAAACCAGAGAAACCTCAAGTAAACTTTATTGAAGACGAGTGCATGGCAGTTCAACAGCGAATGGAAGAACCATCAAAACAATCGCCCACTGAGGTCGATAACCTCCTGCAGGATACGGAGAAATTTATAAGCAGCACAACGGCCAACTTTATAGCGAACGAAAGGCTGCATTTACCTAAAGAACAACCGAAGCCAGAAGAAACAACCACAGCGTCCAGTTCAACAACAACAACCGTCACAACGATAACTACCTCAAAAACAACCGAAGCAAACAAACGGATACCTGATGTATCAAAAGATGAGTCACAAAACAAGAAATTAGTCGTGAAAGCTAAGGAGACTGTGAGAGACAAGGAAATTGCAGAGGGAAAAGAAGTTGCGAATGTTATAGAAACGATCCAATCAGTAATCAGTGAGAAGCCTGATGAACCACAAAAGAATAAGCCGACAGATCAGCCAACGCAAATAACAAAAATAGCGGAAATCCCAAAAGAAAGAGGAGAGATTACTAAAGTAACGGAAGCAGTTTCTACTATATCCCCTGCTCAGAGAGATCCGACGCCGGAAGCCGCTGCCAAACAACAAGCAACTGTTAAACTTGAACAAGAATCCACGCTAGAGCCTGCACCGCGAAACACTGTTAAGGAAGTATCCGAATTAGAGCCACTTTACACAGCACCACTTGCGCCTTTCCAGGAGACAGTAACTAAAGTAACTAAAACCATAAAAGAAGAACCACTTAGTACGGAATCACAAAGCACTATCACAACCATTACAACAAAGGAAATAACGAAAACTTCTGAACCAACTGTACAAGACCTAACGGAAACAATAGAGCCAAGCAAGGAGAAACCAGAGAAGCTGATTGAAGGCTCTGAAGAAGTGTCAAAGCAAGTTGAGCAACAACCGCAACCAATTGAATCTTTCAATGTTTTGGTGGAGAAGCGAGTTGTGTCTGTCGAGGAACCTACCATCAGTGAGTCTACAACCACTACAACTGCCACTACGACGATAACAACCACAACTGAAGAGCAGAAACCAGCGAAAGTTGTCAGTGTAACAGAAGAGATAAATAAGTTGTCTAATGATGAGCCAGTTGTACCCGTGGCTGTGGCTGACTCAAAGGAACAACCCAAGGAGGTTGACTCAACTCGTAAAGAACCTGCTGTAAGTGTCTCTTCCACCAAGGAAACAGTGGTCACCGTGGCAACAGAGGCGACAGAGAAACCTAAAGATTTAAGTCAAGAACCAACAATTGCAACTACACGCACAACGGAAACAATAACCACAGTAATTTCGGTAACAGATGATCAGCAACAAAAACCTAGAGCTCCGGAGAATATCAAGAAACCTGAAGATTTGGCAGAAAAGCATCAAACTGTTGTGGATTTCATACAACATGAACAAGAACAGCAACCTACTGGAGAAAGTGGCAACAAAATAATGCAGAATGTCAAAGATGCAGCCAAATTAGGCGCACTAGCTATAGTAGGAGCGCCCATCCTGGCAGGTAAAGCTCTGGTTGATGCGTTAACTACAGATAAGAGTAATATACCAACACAGGAGCCTCAACAAATGGGAATCGAACCTGATAGCTCTTCAAGTAGTACAACAATTGTCACAAAAATAACAACAACACATACTACAACATGTAGTAGCACTGTAGAACCAACACCCGATGATGAAGCACTCGATACAGTGGAAACTGCAGTCACCACATTGGAGCACACAGGGAACCGTGAAGTACCTACGACGTTGGTCATAGGTGATGCTATATCACAGAACTTAATCAGTCCCGAGGAGTGCAGAGTCATACTCGATGGTGAGGAACGATCAGAAAGTGTATCCACATTGCTCAAAGACGAACAACTTAGTCCTTTGGATGAGCTGCAGATCATAGACGATACATTGATAGTTGTCAACCGTGTAAACTATCTGGTGGATGTGGATACCGAATTGACGCTTGAGAATTTCAGTAACTTGAACATTTACGACACAAACCTTCAATGCTTCATAGATCCCTCTACTGGTCAGAAAATTTCTTTCCAAACACTAGTGTTTGATATGAATATCTTTCATCCTGATAGAATTTTAGTAAAGAACTTTAGTAAAGGGAAATATGAAACACTAGCAGTTGCACTTGAACGTCCGTTGATGGACAAACATACTGGTCATATGGTCGACCCCAAGACAGGCAAGAAAATACCATTTTTTGAGTGTATTGAACGTAAGTGGATAATAAGTGCCAATCCGGAAGAGCAGAGACCTGCAGCCATTGAGAATGTTACAATAGATCACCGGTCAGGCAAAGTGGTGCTTGACGATGGTCAAGTTTGTTCCATTGTTGATGCTATCAACAGTGGCAAACTCGACATACAGTCGATATCGGTGCGCGACCCTGTTAGCGGTGAGGTAATCCCATTGCGTATGGCAATTGAGTTGGGTGTGGTTGATATGCAGGCTGGTACGGTCATAGATATACAGACATTGAAGGAAATACCAATGGAGCTTGCTTTGCAGATGGGCTTCTTAGTGCCCGGCGCACGTAAGCCTATTTCCCTAGAAGCAGCTGTTCGCAAAGGTCTTTATGATCCAGAGACTGGCAAGCTCTACGATAGCGAGTCCCAAAATCAGGTAGATGTACAAAAGTCCATAGAAATTGGCTTGGTTGATCCTAAGATTTCGCTGATTGTGGATACAGTCACCAAGAAGGAGTTGAAGCTCGACTGCGCTATTGAGGATGAGCTGGTGCTCACAACGGGTCAAATTAAGGATAACAAGAATAATACTCTTGTGCCGTTTGATGTCGGTGTTGAGCAGCGTTTGGTAAAGACCGATAACGTTACCTGGAGCCTACCCGAGGTGCTGCAGCGCGAATATTATACACCCAGCACGGGTAAGGTACTGAATCCGGTTACAGGTGAAGATATTCTGCTACAGCAGGCTATTGAAATGGGCTTTGTTGAGTTGGATTCGACTTTAGTTAAGGATACCGAGAATGACAAAATTGTGCCGGGGAAGGAAGCTGCAAAAGTAGGTCTTCTGGATACCGTACGTGGCACTCTTAGTTCGCCAAATATTAGCTTAGACGAAGCCTTCGTCAAAGGCTATTTGATAAGTACTAAGAAACCTTGGTCCCTTGTCGATTGTTTGCTGCGTGGTCTTTACGATCCTTTGACAGCCAAATTCAATATTGACGGAAAAGAGGTCGACTTAAAGACAGCCATTGCACAAAAACTCATCAATCCCGAAGAGTTGGTGCTACTGGATCCCAAAACAGAATCAATTATTTCTCTGAATGAAGCAATTACGAAGGGCTATCTAGATCCAGTTGGTGGATTTGTTATTAATCCGTACGCTTCAACAAAGCTCTCTCTGAACGAAGCTCTCGAAAACCGTATTCTTATACCGCCAAAGCGAAAACGCAGCCTGCCTGATGCAGTTTACAGAGGTTTATACGATCCAAAGACCGGCCAGTTTAGCAATACGATCACGCGTGAGAAACTGACAACTGAACGTGCCATTCGTAGGGGTATTCTCGATCCCGATTCGACGGTCGTCAATGTTTGTGGTCAAGTTTTGCCATTCGGTGTAGCCACCGAAACAGGCATTGTGGATAGTCAACAAGGTACGGTTAGGGATGCAAACGATCAGCATATTGATTTTAAGGAAGCCTTCGATAAAGGTGTGCTTGTGGAGGCTAAGAAACCCTTGCGTCTCATAGAGGCAGTTGTAAAAAATATTTACGATGAAACCGATGGTCACTTTATCGATCCCAAGTCTGGTGAAAAACTGAACTTTGCCAAGGCATTAGACACCTATTTAATAGACGAACATAGCGTGCAGATCCGAGATTTCAAGACTGGTTTGTATAAACAGCTCAATTTGACACATGCCAAGGACACAGGTCTCATAGATCCCCAAAATGCTAAACTACTTTATAACAACCAGTCAGTGACCATAAAACATGCCTTTAATATTGGCATTCTTATGGATGTTAATGCTCCTATAAGTGTACAGCGTGCTATTCATCAAGGTCTTTTTGACGATAAAACTGGAAAATTGACTGACCCCAAGACTGGACGTAAAATTACTTTATTGGAGGGCATGCGAAGCTTTGTCATTAATCCACAGCTGCCTTGCTATTTTGATGAGCAGTCGGAGCAAATGCTTAGTCTCAGTGAGACTTGTCGCAATGGCATCATTAATAGAAGGGAGGGTGTCTTTAAAGAACCAGGCAGCACCAGCTTTGTGCCTCTTGGTGAGGCCATGAACTTGGGTTTGATTGTGGATATAGAAAATGCTGGCTTTGGGCTGTACGAGCTCTTAGCTATGGGCTTTTATGATGTGAACACACGTCAAGTTTTACACCCAGTCACCAATCGAAAACTGAATCTAAATGAAGCCTGTGTTGAGGATGTTGTCAGTCTATCTTCCAGTTTAGTTAAGCATAATGAGTCTGGCAAGTATATGCGTCTAGCGAATGCTATTAAGGAGCAGCTCATTGATGATAGCAACGGTTGTTATAATCTGGGAAATGAACAGCTAGATTTGCAGACAGCAAGGGCACGTGGGTTAATTGTCTCTAACCGTCGTCTACTGAGTCTCGAAATGGTTCTTCGTATGCAGCTTTACCGATCCGAAACAGGGAAGTTCTGTGATCCTACCACGGGCGATTATCTTGATTTAATTGAAGCTATACATTTGGGTTTTATAGATCCCACTAGTACAGCTTTTAAAAATCAGCTAACAGGCAAGGAAGTACCGCTAACCGTAGCTATAGAAAATAGTGACATAGATGTAACTAAGGGACGCGTTTTTGATCCGAAATCAAAATCTACATACAATTACGATGTAGCCTTCTCGCGTGGCATACTAGTGACCATACCGCGTCCTCTTACTGATCGCAGCGAAATCGTACGCCGTCAAGATAGCGTTGAACTTTTAAGTCAAACCCCCGTAAGCGTTGTTATTAGCAAACCTCGCGAAATGTCACTTGAGGAAGCCATCAAGTACAATATAATCGATCCAAAAACTGCGCTCGTACGCGATTTTGATAACTTTAAATTCCTGCCATATGCTTTGGCCAAGGAACGCGGTCTTGTAGATGTTACTAAGCGCACGCTCGTTGATCCTAAAGCCTTGTACTTTGCATTTGATCCCACGCTGTTGATCTATGTACGGGAACCCGTCACATTCGATCAGGCGGCTGAATCCAAGTGCTTGGATCTTCAAACCGGTATGCTAACTTATCAACCAATAATTCCCATCAGCGATGACAGCGCAAGCGATTCACTAACTGTCATCGAAACGTCGCCCAAGATATACACGCTTAAGGATGCCGCAGGCACTGGCATAATTGATCCCGATTCAGCGTTGGTCAAAGATCTGGCCAAGGCGAAACTCGTGCGTTTACCAGAGGCCTTCCGCAAAGGTCTGATGGATGCCAACAAGGCGAACGTATTAAATACCCAAACCTCAAAATTATGCACATTGCAAGAGGCCTATGAGAGTGGCTTGATTTGTACACCCAAGCGTTCATTTGGTTTGCTAGAAGCCATCACATTTAACCTGTACAATCCAACAAATGGCTGTCTAGTTGACCCCTTCCAAATGCATCCCGATATCATCAAGCGTAAGAAGTATACATTGGCCGAGTCCATTAGTTCCGGCTTAATTGATCCCTCCTCAACGGTGGTACGTGATCCTAGCTCTGGTGTCATCTTACCACTGGCCGCTGCAATAAGCAGTGGCTTGATTGATGCTACTGAAGGTCGTTTGAACGATGCCAACGAACCCAAAAATAACATTGATTTAGTGAAAGCCACCGAGAAGGGTTTACTGCTGCCAGCCGAACAGAGGGTAAGTTTGACAGAGTTATTCTACACTTGTGTCTATGTGTACTAAAAGGGTCTTTTATTACTTTCCACCTAAAAAAAAAGAAAATAATTATAAATCAAATTCGAAAAATCACTACAAAAAATTTTACAGTTCGTGGCATGTTTCTTTTTGGTATATTATATATATATAACTTTATATAATATTCATAATTTTTTCAAATTTTCGTTACATTCTTTTCGATCATAGCGCTATTTACTTTCTTCTTTCTATCATCGGACTAACTAACAGCTGTCTGCTTATCTAAAATGAAAATTAAAAAATTTTTCTTTGCTAATCATATTTATGATTATATTATTATTTTATTTTGCTTGTCCTGAAAAATGGACAAAAATTTTCTTATATTGCAGCGCATGGCATTGAATTTTATATGTTCTCGTTCACAAAACATCAATTAAATCAAATCTATCGCATAACTTTTTAAAAATGAACCAACTCAGTTTGCTGAACTTGCTTTTAAAAGTTTTTCAAGTTATGAATGCAGCAAGAAATATGTATATCAGCAACTACTACATACAACATAATTACACCACAGATCGGTTGTTATCATATCAGACAATATTAAAATCAATCATCAAATTGCTTGATCTGGCAACGCAACGCAACGCGCGTCTCCATTACTCTCCATAACTACTCAGCACGAATGACGTCGGCAATAATTTATTTATAATCTCTTTCTATCATATAACTATACATACATATCTATCGATAACACAAAACATATACATACACATATACATTTACAAACAAATATATTTTGTATTCTTAGTTTTCGTAAGTTCCAACTAGGCAGAATTTTATTGAGGTTCATTCCTAACCATACCAAACTGTAACGCTATAGAGTCTTTGTAAATTTCTATGGTATTCCTACTCAATCAATCCTATTAGAATCTATTCTTAATTAATCTTCCATTTTCGTATCCTAACATTTTTGTACACTTTTAATAATTTCTTTAGTTTCTTTTTTTTTTTTTTAACTAAGGTTCAGTGTATCTGGAATTTATATATACATTAAAAGTATATTTGCCCTTCAAAAGTTAGTTAACGTTACAGTTTGGTCCGATTACAGATGCTATAAGACCTAGTACATGTAGTTCGTCTGCTAATCATAACTTGCTCTTAATTTACTCAAATTAGTTACCATTTTTTAGTATTTATTTGTTATATGCATATATTTTAAATATCGATTTTCTACCTATTTTCAGCATTTTATACATACAATTATTCTTATATTATTTCGTTTGCAGTTTTAATTTATTGAGTTTGCTCAATCAACATTAAAAAAAAAAAAAAATAAATTAAATAATAATAATAATATAAACCCAAATTTTAACACTAATCCTAAACAATAATTACTGAACAACAACAAAAAGAAAAACCCCGTTAAAACGTAGTTAGTTTCCCATACTAAAAAGTATAAAACTTGTAGTTTTCCCAGTTCAAAAGTAGTGCTCGTTAATTATTTAGTAGTGCCTAGTAGTAAACCTTGGTGTTATTTTGTGCGTCCTTTAACAATTATTTATATTTGTTATGTTTCTTGTACTATAAAATGCTTGCAAGCCTAACTTATCATAACTCTCGCCTGGCCTATAAAATGCTTTAAAAAACTCTTGCTTTTACTGCCGCTTAAGTTATTTATTTTTCAGCAATTGTACGTTTGTGTGTCCTCTATATATATTTTGTGTTACATATGTTATGCCTTTCGATTATGTACTATTTGTATACAAAATTCTTTTAAATATTTTCATTTACGATCTCTCAACATATATATTTTACCCCAAATATGAAATATTTAAGTATGAACCTGTAACTGGTTAAGTAATGTTTTTCATCTAAAACTTTACTAATTATTGTCTCTTTTACCATCATTGTCAAACATAAAATTTGTGTATATAGCAAGCAGTATTCGAGAAGTTCAACATGTGTGAGGAGAATGTAAACGATCTGCTGAAATGGGTCACCTCAGTCGAACAGAAAATCTCAAGCGTTGGTGGACCACGAGAGAAAATCGATGAGCTACGGAATCAAATCAATGCGCTCAAGGTAATAAGTCTATAACTTAACAAACTAATATTACTATTTTAGTTTTTCTAAAAAAAATGTAGTTGGTCTATAAAATGTCCATTAAAATCTTATCCATTTCATTTTCATAGCAAATCAAGGATGAAATCGAATCGCAGCAGCGTCCTGTAGCCACCTGCCTGGAACAAATACGTCAAATTGTTCTCACTGGTGGTGATGTGCTCTCCGCACCAGAGGTCACCACTCTGGAGAACTCTGGTCGTGAATTGCGTTCACGCGTAGATCGTGTTAATGATCGTACACTTCGTCTACTGCGTCGCCTTGAGGCTGGGCGAGATGAGCTAACGAAGCTGCGGAGCGAGTTAGATATCTTTTCCGACTGGCTGCAGCTGGCACGTCGCACACTCGAGGATAAGGAACGCTCGCTATCAGACCTCACGCGACTCGCTTCGCAGGCAGACACTATTCGTGAGTTTGTCAGCGATGTGATTGGCCACCAGGCGGACCTACGTTTTATTACCATGGCCGCGCAAAAGTTTGTCGATGAGAGCAAGGAGTTCTTAGCTGTGCTTAACGACTTCCGCACCTCACTGCCAGAGAGGCTGCCACACGTGGAGCCATTGTCTAGCGCGGAGAGTCCCATACGCCAGGAAGTTTCGTTGGTGTCAGCACAGTACAAGGATCTACTGAACCGTGTCAATGCCCTGCAAGACCGTGTCTCGGGCTTGGGTGGTCGGCAGCGTGAGTACCAGGATGCCTTGGATAAAGCCAATGAATGGCTACGTAGCGTACAACCACGTGTTTCGCGTGTTATATCTGAACCTGTCGCTGGAGATCCCAAGGGCGTGCAAGATCAGATGAATGAAGCCAAGGCATTACACAATGAGCTTCTGTCTAGCGGTCGTTTGGTGGACAATGCTCAGCAAGCTTTAGATAATCTTCTACGCAGTTTGGGCGGTCAACTCAGTCCCATGGAAATCAATCAATTGGAATTGCCTATCGCTGATTTGAAGAACAACTATCAACAGCTTTTGGATACGCTTGGAAACCACTGCAAGACCTTGGATAAGACTCTGGTACAATCGCAAGGCGTGCAAGATGCCCTCGACAGCCTAGTGGGCTGGGTAAATCAAGCCGAGGATAAGTTCAAATTGAACTTGCGTCCCGCTTCGCTTATCAAGGAACGTCTACAGGAACAAATACGCGAACACAAAGTACTTTTAGCTGATTTGCAGTCGCATCAAGCTAGCATCGATAGCGTTCAAATCTCTGCCAAGCATCTGCTGGCCAGTGCATCCAATGCACGTATAGCCAAGAAGGTGGAGTCAAATTTGAACGATGTAACTGGCAAGTTTGAAAAACTGTATGATAAGGCTAATAAGCGTGGGGAATTCCTGGATGATGTATACAGTCGTCTCTCTAAGTACCTGGATGATATTAGCACCGTGGAACAGCGCATGGGTAGCTTGCAGGAGGCCCTTGACAGCCGCGAGACCAGTTTGCTTGCCACGGAGGAGGTAGCGCGTCGCATGCTCGACTTGGCCCGTGAAAAAGACCAGCTGGCGCCACAGTTTGAGGATTGTGTACGTAATGGCAAGGAGCTAATTGGATTGCGCGATGTGACCGATACGGGCGCTTTGCGTGATCGTATCAAGGCTTTGGAATCTCAGTGGCGCAACGTCAACATCAGCATAGATGAGCGCGCCAAACTATCGAAGCAGAAAGCTGAACGTCGTCAAGCATACGAGAGCCTTAAGGACGAGGTTTTATCTTGGCTAACCAGCACAGAAGGACGCGTCAATGCTCTTGCACCTGTAGCCATCGATCTGGACAAGATACGCCAACAGAATGATGAGTTGAAGCCTATCTGCAAGGACTATCGTGACTATGCGCCAACTATTGACAAGATTAATGATATTGGCTCCCAATATGATGCACTTGTTAGGCCCGAGAGTCCCTCACGTAAACGCTCAACATACAGTCCTATTAAGAGAACAAGTCCGCTGCGTCGCATGTCTGGAGACGCCAGAAGCCCCAGCCCGACCAAGGGAGGCATACTGTCGCCACTATCGACTGGTTCCAGTGGATTCGGTAGCCGCAGATCCTCTCAGGATGGCTTCCAGCTCTCTGAGCTGTCTCCGGTGCAGCAACAGTTGAGCGAGATTAACAATCGCTATGGTTTGATTGGAGTTCGTCTAAATGATCGTCAGCATGAGCTTGATAATCTAAGTGAAGAGTTGCGCAAGCAGTACGAAAATCTCAAAGGATTGGCGCAGTTCTTGGAACGTATTCAACGCCAGGTACCTAAGGAATCGGTGTCCAATAAAGACGAAGCCGATCGCTGCATTAAACAAGCGCGCAAAATCCTTGAGGATATGTACGAAAAGCAGAGCTTGCTTGACACAACAAAGGCACAAATTAAAGACATTCTGCGACGCAAGTCGGATGTGCCTGGCGCTGAGCAATTACGTGTGGAGAACGACAATATACAAGAAAAGTGGAAGAATCTCAATGACATCTGCAAGAATCGCATTGCTTTCTCTGAGAAGCTGCGCGACTTCCTGGACACCCATGGCAATCTCAAGAGCTGGCTAGATAGCAAAGAGCGCATGCTTACTGTGCTGGGACCGATTTCCTCGGATCCGCGCATGGTTCAGAGCCAAGTGCAACAGGTGCAAGTATTGCGCGAAGAGTTCCGCACACAACAGCCACAGCTAAAACACTTGCAGGAACTTGGACACGATGTTGTCGATCATTTAGCCGGCACACCCGATGCACAAGCAGTTGAGATTAAGCTCAAGGATGTGATTACCAAATGGGATGATCTAATGGGTAAGCTGGATGACCGCGCTAATAGCCTGGGCGGTGCTGCCGATAGCTCAAAGGAGTTTGATGCGGCAGTCAATCGGCTGCGTGAAGCTTTGCAAGGCATTAGCGATAATCTGGATGCTCTGCCAACCGAAGGCGATCACCAAGAGAATCTACGCAAGATCGAAAATCTTGAACGACAACTCGAGGGCCAGCGTCCACTCTTAGCTGACGTAGAACAATCCGCGGCTACATTATGCAACATTCTCGGCGACCCAGCCTCACGCGCTGATGTCAACTCACGTGTGGCAGCACTGGAGAAACAATATCTGGCGTTGCAAAAGAAATTGGATACGAAGAAGGCTGAAACAGAGGCTTCTCTGCGTGATGGTCGTCACTTTGCTGAGAACTGTTCGAAGACGCTCGGCTGGCTATCCGGCGAGTTGTCCAATTTGACCGATCGTCTGCTGGTATCCGCCCATAAGCCAACACTGCAACACCAGATAGACACGCACGAGCCCATCTATCGAGAAGTTATGGCGCGTGAGCATGAAGTCATAATGTTGATCAATAAGGGCAAGGATCTGTCCGACCGACAACAGGATCGTAGCGTGAAACGGGATTTGGATCGCATACAACAGCAATGGGAGAAACTGCGTCGTGAGGCAGTCGATCGTCACACGCGACTGCAGACCTGCATGGAGCATTGTAAGAAATACTCTCAGACCTCAGAGACCTTCCTTGCCTGGCTACGTACCGCAGAGGATAAATTGGCGGATCTAACCCCTGGCGTGCTATCCAAATCAAAATTGGAAACTCGTCTGCGTGATCTGCAAACGTTCCGTAGCGAGGTTTGGAAACATTCGGGAGAGTTTGAAAATACCAAAGGTCTGGGTGAAACATTCCTCAGCAGTTGTGACATTGACAAGGAACCAATCAAGGCTGAGTTACAAGATATACGCGATCGTTGGGAGCGCTTGAATAATGATTTGATTGCACGCGCTCACGAGATTGAGAACTGCTCGCGGCGCTTAGGTGACTTCAATGATGAACTCCGCAACCTGGATCATTCATTGGGTCGCTGTGAGGATCGACTGGCCGCACATGATGCCCTGGGCGGAGCGGCGAAAGACCCCAAGCTACTCGAACGCGTCAAAGCTATTCGCGAAGAGTTGACGAATCTAAGTAAACCACTGCAATCACTCAAGGCGATGGCAAAGGATATTAGTGCCGAGGCACGCGCCGCTGGCGGTGATGCTGATCATTTGACCAGTGAGGTTGATGGATTAGCTGATCGCATATCCGAATTGCAAGGCCGTTTAGATGATCGCTGTGGTGAGCTACAATCGGCAGCAACTGCTGTGTCCCAGTTCAACGAGCAGATGAAGAGCCTGGGTATTGACCTGAATGATCTGGAAGCTGAGGTTGAGAAGCTTTCGCCACCTGCACGTGAAATTAAGATTGTGCAACAGCAAATAGATGATGTGGGCAAGCTTCAGAATAAACTTGATCGTCTAGTTGGTCGTTTGGAGGATGCCGAGCGTGCCGCTGATGTTCTTGTAGACGCCGGATTTTCTGCGGATACTACCCAGACTCGCGAGCAAATCTCTACCTTGCGCAAGACCCTCGGTCGTCTTGATAATCGTGTGCGTGATCATGAAGATAATCTACAGAGAACACTTAAAGCTTTGCAAGATTTCTATGATATGCAGTCACAAGCGCTGGATGATATCCAGGATGTGAGTGAGGAATTCAAACGCATGAAGCCCGTGGGTTCCGAGCTGGATCAGATCAGACGCCAGCAAGAGGACTTCCGCAACTTCCGAGAGCGGAAGGTTGAACCACTGGCTCAAAATGTAGACAAAGTCAACATGGCCGGACGTGATCTGGTACGTTCGGCAGGCAGTGGGGTTTCTACGACTACCGTTGAGAAAGATTTGGAGAAGCTTAATGACCGGTGGAACGACTTGAAGGAGCGTATGAACGAACGCGATCGTCGTTTGGATGTGGCTCTCTTACAATCTGGCAAGTTCAAGGAAGCGCTAGCAGGTCTGTCTAAATGGTTGAGCGACACCGAAGAAATGGTTGCTAACCAGAAGCCACCAAGTTGTGACTACAAAGTTGTCAAGGCGCAGCTACAGGAACAAAAGTTCCTCAAGAAAATGTTGTTGGATCGTCAGAACTCTATGGGTTCATTGGCCAACCTCGGCAAAGAGGTGGCTAATCATTGCGAACCCGCTGAGCGCGCTTCTATTGAGAAGCAGCTTAATGATCTGATGAAGCGATTCGATGCATTGACTGATGGTGCCGAACAGCGTGAACAGGATCTGGAAGAGGCCATGGAAGTGGCGAAGCGCTTCCATGACAAGATTAGCCCACTGGAATTATGGCTAGATAATACGGAGCGTGCAGTTAAGGCCATGGAACTGATACCCACTGATGAGGAAAAAATACAGCAACGCATTCGGGAGCATGATCGTCTTCACGACGAGATTTTGAGTAAGAAACCTGACTTTACGGATCTCGCAGATGTAGCTGCTCAGCTGATGCACTTAGTCAGTGACGAGGAGGCCGTGAATCTGGGAGAAAAGGTTCGTGGTGTAACCGAACGATATACAGGTTTGGTAGATGCCAGCGAAAATATTGGTGCATTGCTTGCCGAATCCCGTCAAGGATTGCGCCATCTGGTTTTGAGCTATCAGGACTTGGTTGCCTGGATGGAAAGCATGGAGAATGAGCTAAAGCGTTTCAAGTCTGTGCCTGTGTATGCCGAAAAGCTGTTGGAACAAATGGACCATCTGATAGAATTAAACGAGAACATTGCAGGGCACGCAAATAATGTGGAGTCGACTGTTGAATCCGGCGCAGAGCTTATGAAGCACATTTCCAACGATGAAGCCATACAACTTAAGGATAAGTTGGACTCTCTGCAACGTCGCTATGGTGATTTGACAAATCGTGGTGGTGATCTGCTCAAGAACGCTCAAAATGCTTTGCCATTGGTGCAGCAGTTCCATGACGCCCACAATCGTTTGGTCGAATGGATGCAGAGCGCCGAGGCAGCTTTAGCACCTAGTGAGCCACGTCAAGCTGATGTGTTGCGTCTAGAGACTGAGCTTTCCGATATGCGTCCCATGCTGGACACCATCAATTTGGTTGGACCACAGCTGTGCCAATTGTCGCCGGGAGAAGGTGCCGCTACTATAGAGAGCATTGTTACCCGAGATAATCGTCGCTTCGATGCCATCGTAGAGCAGATTCAACGTAAGGCAGAACGCCTGCATCTAAGCAATCAGCGAGCCAAGGAGGTAACCGGTGATATTGATGAGCTGTTGGAGTGGTTCCGTGACATGGACACCACATTGCGTGAGGCCGATCTGCCAGCTATGGAACCTAAATTGGTGCGCGCTCAATTACAAGAACATCGATCGATCAATGATGACATATCCAGTCAGAAAGGACGTGTGCGTGATGTCACCGCCGCTTCCAAGAAGGTTCTACGAGAATCGCCACAAAGTGAGAATACGGCAACACTTCGTGAGAAGTTGGATGATCTAAAGGAGATTGTTGACACAGTTGCACAGCTGTGTAGCGAACGTCTGGGCATCTTAGAACAAGCTTTGCCACTTTCAGAGCACTTTGCTGATTCTCATTCGGGTCTGACCACCTGGCTGGATGATATGGAACAGCAAATCTCACGCCTGAGCATGCCAGCTCTGCGTCCCGACCAGATCACATTGCAGCAAGACAAGAACGAGCGTCTGTTACACTCCATAGCCGAGCATAAACCACTGCTCGATAAGCTGAACAAAACTGGCGAAGCTCTGGGCGCGTTGGTCGCCGAAGAAGATAGTGCCAAGATCAATGAAATCCTCGACACGGACAATGCTCGCTATGCGGCTTTGCGTCTGGAACTACGCGAACGTCAACAGGCACTGGAAAGTGCCCTGCAGGAGTCGAGCCAGTTCTCCGATAAGCTTGAAGGCATGTTACGTGCTCTTGCCAACACGGTGGATCAGGTGAATCAATTGGACCCACTCTCAGCACTGCCACAGAAGATTCGTGAGCAAATCGAAGACAATGATGCTCTAATGGATGATCTAGATAAGCGTCAGGATGCATTTAGCGCTGTACAACGAGCTGCCAACGATGTCATTGCCAAGGCTGGCAACAAAGCTGATCCCGCTGTGCGCGACATCAAAGCGAAACTAGAGAAACTAAACAATCTGTGGAATGATGTCCAGAAGGCCACTAAGAAACGTGGCAGCTCCCTCGATGACATACTGAGTGTTGCGGAGCCCTTCTGGAAGCAGTTGAACAGCGTAATGAAGACTCTTAAGGATCTAGAGGAGACGCTCTCATGCCAGGAGCCACCAGCGGCACAACCGCAAGACATCAAGAAGCAACAGGTGGCACTGCAGGAAATACGTCACGAAATCGATCAGACTAAGCCAGAAGTAGAGCAAGTGCGCCGACATGGCAGCAACTTGATGAACATGTGCGGCGAGCCCGATAAGCCAGAGGTGAAGAAGCACATCGAAGACTTAGATAACGCCTGGGATAATATCACAGCCCTGTATGCTAAACGCGAAGAAAACCTCATCGATGCTATGGAGAAGGCTATGGAATTCCATGAGACACTGCAGAATTTACTCAAGTTCCTGACTAAGGCCGAGGATAAGTTTGCTCATTTGGGTGCTGTAGGCTCCGATATTGATGCTGTCAAGCGACAGATTGAACAACTCAAGGCGTTCAAGGACGAAGTCGATCCGCATATGGTCGAAGTAGAAGCATTAAACAGGTAAGTTTTGAATTTCTTAAAATTAATTTTAGTTCAATTCTCATATCTTATAATCTGTAATAATGATAAATCAACGACGTATTTGTGTGGTCTACCTACAATCGTACAATTGGCAGAGGTCTCGAAAGGCAAGATAGTTTCAAAATTTCGTACGTTCTTTATAGTTCGTTCGCTGTTACTGTGTAAATTTAAGTGCCTGTGCATCTTATCTGCAATCGCCAATCAGTGATCAACGATCTGTGATCTATAATCAAGAATATTTCTTGTACTGCAATATTTATGATCTTAGATCCATAATTTGCGATCTGAAATCTTCGATTGGTGATATTTGAATTGTGATCGCAAATCTATATTCTTTGATTTGTTATCAAAGATCTCAGATTTGTTATTTCACAATTGCTTTATGCATGTGTTTTTATGATTTATGACATAAAGCCACCGGAACCAACGGTTCCATTACCAATGCATGTGCACTGACAAAGCTCAAGTTATTATTATTATTATCGTTGTTCTGTCTGCCTTTGAATCATCCGTTTTAATTAAACAATGCTAATTTTCTGCTAACCACTTACAGACAAGCTGTGGAACTGACGGAACGCACTTCGCCAGAGCAGGCGGCATCAATAAGGGAACCTCTGACCGTGGTCAATCGCCGGTGGGAGGCTTTGCTGCGTGGAATGGTCGAGCGCCAAAAGCAGTTGGAGCATGCTCTGCTCCACTTGGGTCAATTCCAACATGCTCTCAATGAGCTATTGGTTTGGATTAACAAGACAGACAACACATTGGATCAGTTGAAACCGGTAAGAGAGCCACGTTGTAGCTTCTAGTAAGCATTATCTAATTGGTTTTTCATGTAGATACCCGGTGATCCCCAACTGCTCGAGGTTGAGTTGGCCAAGCTTAAAGTGTTGGCAAACGATATACAAGCGCATCAGAACTCAGTTGATACTCTCAATGATGCCGGAAGGCAACTGATTGAAACTGAAAAGGGTTCTGTGGAAGCCTCCACTACGCAGGAGAAACTGCGTAAGCTGAACAACGAATGGAAGCAGCTGTTGCAAAAGGCTAGCGATCGCCAGCACGAGCTAGAGGAGTCTCTACGCGAGGCTCAAGGCTACATTGCTGAGGTTCAGGACATTTTGGGCTGGTTAGGTGATGTAGATGCCGTGATTGGTGCCAGTAAGCCTGTAGGAGGCTTGCCAGAGACAGCCACCGAACAGCTGGAACGTTTCATGGAAGTCTATAATGAGCTGGAGGAGAACAGGCCTAAAGTAGAAACAATACAAGCTCAGGGTCAAGAATACATTAAGCGCCAGAACCAGATGAAGGTTTCTTCTAGCAACCTACAGCATACACTGCGCACACTGAAACAGCGCTGGGATGCAGTTGTTTCGCGTGCATCCGACAAGAAGATTAAGTTGGAAATTGCACTCAAGGAGGCTACCGAATTCCATGAGACACTTCAAGCTTTTGTTGAATGGTTAACCCAGGCAGAGAAACAGTTGACCAATGCTGAGCCCGTCTCGCGTGTGTTGGAAACCATTCAGGCCCAGATGGAGGAACATAAGGTACTCCAAAAGGATGTGAGCACACATCGGGAGGCCATGCTGCTGCTGGATAAGAAGGGCACTCATCTCAAATACTTCAGCCAGAAGCAAGATGTGATTCTTATTAAGAATTTGCTGGTCTCAGTACAGCATCGCTGGGAGCGCGTAGTCAGTAAGGCTGCAGAGCGCACACGTGCTCTGGATCATGGTTACAAAGAGGCACGTGAGTTCAATGATGCCTGGAATGGTATGATGCAGTATCTGCAGGAAACTGAGCAAGTGCTGGATCAAATTATCGAAGAAGCCACCGCTTCGAAGGAGCCACAGAAGATTAAGAAATACATTGGTAAGCTAAAGGAGACCCATCGCCAGCTGGGCGCCAAGCAGTCCGTATACGATGGAACAATGCGTACTGGCAAGAACCTCATGGAACGTGCACCGAAGGGCGATCGCCCAGTGCTTGATAAAATGTTGCTGGAACTGAAGGAGCAATGGACACGGGTCTGGACGAAGAGCATTGAACGTCAACGCAAACTGGAGGAGGCCTTGCTACTTTCTGGACAATTTAGCGATGCTCTGGGAGAGCTGCTCGATTGGCTTAAGAAAGCCAAGAGTCGCGTCAATGAGAATGGACCAGTGCATGGTGATTTGGAGACGGTACAAGGCTTGTGCGAGCATCACAAACACATTGAACAGGATCTTCAGAAGCGGGCTGGTCAAATGCAAGGCGTGCTTAAGACTGGTCGAGATCTGGAGCGGTCGGGCAATAATCCCGAAGTGGGTGGAAAGCTCGACGAGCTGCAATCTATTTGGGAGGAGGTTCAAAATGCTGTGGGCAAGCGCGGAGAGAGACTCCAAGTTGCTTTGGTGGATGCTGAGAAACTGAACGCAAGTGTCCAAGCTCTGTTCGATTGGCTAGATCATGCGGAGCATAAGCTACGCTATGCCAAGAATGCTCCTGATGATGAGAAGGTCTCACGTGAGATGATGGAGATTCATACGGAGTTCATGCGAGATTTGCGCGTGCGCGAACGTGAGAAGACGGAAACGTTTGAGTATGCGGAGGTGATCATTGGCAAAGCCTATCCCGATGCCATACCCATTATTAAGAACTGGTTATCGATCATTCAGCAACGCTGGGAGGAGGTACGTCAATGGGCCATCAACCGTGAGTCGAAACTAGAGCAGCATTTGCAATCTCTCAAGGATTTGGATGATAACATTGAAGAACTGCTGGCTTGGCTCAGCGGACTTGAGGGCACGTTATTGAGTAAGTTAATCAGATTAGTTCCTATACGGTCGATACTTAATGCTTTTTTACATTCCTACAGATCTAAAACATGAACAACTGCCAGATGAGATACCGCCTGTGGAGAAATTGATTGAGGATCACAAAGAATTTATGGAGAATACGGCACGGCGCCAGAACGAAGTAGATCGCGCCTGCAAGCCACGTCAATTGCCACCTGGCGCTCGCAAGCCTTCACGTAGCGGCAAAACGCCAGTGTAAGTGTTATAAAATTACCCTTTATTTTCTGTATATACGAAAAGTTTATTTTGATTTGTTATTTTATTTTTTATTGCAATTTTTCACCAATTTTACTGCTACAAATATAAAATATTTTCCCCTGCAACGTTTTGCACACAAACTCTTGCCTATCGTCTACCCAAAATACAAAAAAACTATACTGTACACCATGCAACAACTACTCAATATATATATACAACTGTAGTCGTGGCTCCAGTCACGATCTGCGTGAACAGTCGCCCGATGGTCAGCTGCGACGTCAAAGGTTTGACTGCTACTTTATACTCTACACTATAAATTGCAAGCCACACAAAATATCAACAAGTGGCGAATGCGCTTACCAACACTGACTCTCACCCACGCTCACATTGCCAACTGGTTAAAGTCTGCATTTTGCTTAACCATTGCAACATTAAAAGTCAAATACCAGACAATCATTCGCTTACAAATAACATTAAGTTATTTCTGTGATCTATGTAACGCTAAAATTTTAAAGATCCTACCTACCTATCAGTACTACATATCATCAATTGTAAAGAATTACAAGTTTCAAACTTGGATCATTGTACCCTCGATGTACCTTTACTGAAGTCACAAAGGGTTATAAAAATTCATATTAATACGTTTGTAGTCCTATAATGCGTTAACAAACCAAGTACATAAATTTATCATTGAATACTAAGAGCTTAGAATGAATCCCAAACAAATCTATATTTAACATGAGATTAAAGCAAATATTGTTCTTCTCTTTATAAATACTTGTATAGCTAATATGTAAAAAAAATTATAATTTCTTAAAGTAATTTATACCATATGTAGACATAACTCTAAATGTAGTAATAGTTAGTATCTTTGCCACTTACCACACCACTGCACCTCGCACACACACACAGCACCCGGCTTTCAACACTGCTGCTAAAACTGTTGCTTTATTTTGATTTCTGACAACCCAACTAATAGTGTAACTTTTCTAATATTTGTTTGTCAATCTCTCTCTTCCACAGTTTCAAGGGTTCGCGCGATCAAGGACTTAACGCTCGTAAGGGCAGGTGAGTTATTTGTCTGAGTTTCTAGACCCTGATTCTTAAATAGTTCCAAGAAATAACTGTGCATGCACTTTCAAAATGCTCAATGAAATTTCTTTTGTTTACTCTCAAATATTTTTTTTTCGGCTCTATGCAACACAATTTTTGGAAATGCTGCGACATGTTATTTATTTCGTGTATACAAATCTAAATATACTATCAAAATTGTCTTTGTACTGTTGTTTTGTATTTGTTTATATTGTTTCATGTTTTGTTTTTGTCTCTCTCTTTTGTCTCTTTTTTGTGATTCTACTTTCATCACGCTACGTAAACGTTGCCTCATATCAAACTCTATGCATCTTGCTGCTTAAATACTTGCTCCACATCATCAATAAATCAATATTTATACATATATATTTATATATATATATATCTATAAATATATGTATATATCTTTAATTGGCTGTACAGTCGTGTTACGCCCACGCGTGATACGCCCGACAGAGATCGCCTGCCGCATTATGGCCCACGTTTCTCACCAAGGTAAGTGACCAACCGACCAATCGATGTTTCATTCACCATTTGCTAAATGCTATGTTAAGTATTTTGTGTATGTTAAGCATTTTGTAGTTGATATCTTTTTCTTTCATTGTGCTTCCTACAAATATAATCTTAGACTTGTGCTAATCCTATACAACCTTATTTAAGCAGCTCCAATGGTGGAGAACTTGAATTCCGTTCGCCACGTGCCAAACTCCTGTGGAACAAATGGCGCGATGTCTGGATGCTGTCATGGGAGCGCCAACGCTTACTTCATGAGCATCTCATGTATCTGAAGGACGTGGAGCGTGCTCGCAACTTCAGCTGGGATGATTGGCGCAAGCGAGTGAGTACCTTTTTTGAATCTAACCAATTATCAGTAAATAATACTTGAAAATATTATATCTTCCGTAGTTCCTCAAGTACATGAACCACAAGAAATCACGTTTGACTGATTTGTTCCGTAAAATGGATAAGGACAATAATGGCATGATACCCCGCGATGTGTTTATTGATGGCATACTCAATACGAGTAAGTTCTGAAATCAAATTAGTTAAAATAGTTCTTCTAATTGAGTTTCCTTAACAGAATTCGATACATCGGGACTGGAAATGAAGGCTGTTGCAGATCTATTCGATCGCAATGGCGAGGGTCTTATCGATTGGCAGGAGTTCATTGCCGCCCTGCGACCTGATTGGCAGGAACGTAAACCCGCCACAGATTCCGATAAGATTCACGATGAGGTCAAACGTTTGGTCATGCTTTGCACGTGCCGTCAAAAGTTCCGTGTGTTCCAAGTGGGCGAAGGCAAATATAGAGTAAGTCTAAATTAAAGTTGGATGTTCATACGATTTTACATTTGCTTACGGATGTATTTTTTCATTGCAGTTTGGTGATTCCCAGAAATTGCGCCTGGTTCGCATCCTCCGTAGCACTGTAATGGTGCGTGTGGGCGGCGGCTGGGTTGCTTTGGATGAATTCCTGCAGAAGAACGATCCTTGTCGCGGTAAGTCGCACTACTCAGAAGTCATATATAACCGTTCTAAGTATAAACAAATTTTGTACACGTACACACACGAAAATTTTCGAGAAATCATGTTAAATTTGAATCATTAATCGCATAATATTTCTAGAGTAACTTTTTGTAGTCCACCATACCACAAAAAAAGATAATCATAAATATTCCATTCCCATCTCAGCTCATGCATTTTGTCTATACCTTAGATTATATATGCATCGTTCTTTTAAAAGCCCATTTTGATCATATCTCATAATTCACATACATCAACTTAGGTACAGTTGTGCTTAACAACTAATTATAATATTTTTTATATACAAGCTAAACATTTTTTTTAAACATACCAATATATCATATTAATAATACCAAACGGATATGGTCATTTAACCAACAAATAAATATTAAACTTTTGTGCCTAAATATTTATAACTAGCATATGAACCCAAAAGAAAACAGAAACATATAAAAAACAACATAACCTAAACACACAATTTTTGAAAATATCATTAATTTGTTTGGTTGAAAAGTTGCTTTAAAAAATATTAAAAAAAAAAAAAATTAAAAATTAAAAATTAACAGCGCGCAATATTTTTGAAGAATTTTTGAAATTTAGCCAGCGCCTATTTTGACGCCTCTCATACACACAATAACCCAGCGAAATCAAAAATCCAAAAAACTCTATCCTACCCAACTACATTTAAGCTCACATAATAGGCCTCATCATGCTCATTATTTTGTAGCTTTTATAAATGTTAACTCAGCGTTTCCTCCTACCCCCATACCACACCTTGTATTTGTATTCTACTTATTTGGTATGTTTTCCAAAACTGGGTTTTGAGAACCACTATGCTTATTGCCTAGCTTAACCTTAACCAAAACTTTGATTGACAATATAAAAAGTTGCTTAGTACGTTTTAGTGCATGCTTCATTTTACTTTCGCTGTATTTTCTCTTTGTGTAACTTAGCTGCAGTTCTTCATACTATTAACTAACAGTCATGTCGACTGTACCTACCTAGCTGTAACTGTCACGCCACATTCGTTAATTTCTGTTTTCATCATTCAAATTTTTGAATTGAACTTTTTGTATTAATAATTTTGTATACCGTTTTTCGTTTTTACTAATCAAATTTTTATGTTCTCCCCCGTTTTTCTTTTTCAAATGTTTTTTATATTATTTTTATTTGTTAAATCGAAATCGATATCGATAACGATAAAAATATACATATAACTTCATACATGTGTGTCACAAAAATCCGCTTGCGCTGCCCGACCGCCCGCCTGACCACGCCAAACATGCACTCGCCTGCGATTAAAAAAATACCACAAAAATACCACGAACAATATCAAACAAACAAAAACCACAAAATACTGTGATTAAATACCATGCGGTAACAAAATTTCGTTGTTATTGTTGTTATATGTACAAAAATACAACAACAATCGAATGCGTGATGGGTGTATATGTGTGTATATATGTATATCCGTGCTTGTATATATATATATGTATATGCCATTTGGTATATTTCGCGGCATTTAACGGAGCAGCCAAGGGACGCACTAACATTGAGCTACGCGAGCAATTCATTTTGGCCGATGGCGTCTCACAGAGCATGGCCGCCTTTACGTCCAGACGTTCCACGCCCAATGCTGCCCAAACTGCCAACAGTTCGCAAAATGGCGCCGGTAGCCCCAACTTGCCGCCATATATGAGTGGACAGGGTCCCATCATAAAGGTAAATCAACAAACCTATCTCAGATGTGGGTTAACTAAAAGAAAGAAATCGAAAAAATAATGAAGATTCCTTTCACAATCCCTTCACTGATCCCGTATATTAGAGTTGTATGGTTCAGAACAAGTTCAATTGAGGAAATCTCATAAGAGGACTAGTGCACTTTTTCTGTGATCTGTGAACGATGATATTGAGTCTGCTATAAAATTTGCCTCTCTAGATTTCAGTAAAGATTCATTTTGTCCGACTTCTTATGAATGCCACGTTCCACAGAGTTGGTCAGCAATTTAAAAACAATCTGTGAACGATTCAATTCGCTTAATCAAACTTTGTGAACCGTATCTCGATCATTTTAACCTGTCCAAAGTTTTACTAACGGAACTATTTGGAATAATCGGCAGTCTAGTTCACACCTTAATAATGCTTAATTGAACTTGGTCAATAAATTGAACTATTTTTCCCCAACTCTAATGTATATCCCATGTTAGGCGTCGATTATTGATTATACGAAAGGTAAGTTCTGAGCTTTCGTTTCGGGTTTATTGTGTGTGTTGTTGACAAATAAAAAATACCATAAAAAAGCAAAAGTACAAACAAAAAATACATGCTCGCTCGCTGCTGCCGCTGCGTCGCGCCGACTCTTGATTTTTGTGCATGAGAATTTATATAATTCTACAAACATATATATTTATTGTATTGAACGTATTATTGTTGCTATACTACATACATATCGTATATATATTTTACGTATATCTTTATTTGATAATCCTCCAATTGTTTTTTATGTTACGCTGCGTCATTTCTTTTGAGTTAAATGCTAGCTACATTTGATTGAAATGCGTCAACAGTTGCGCTCCCCGTTAGGCTAGGGTTTTTTTTTGAGGTTATGTACAGGCATTATTTAGGCTATATTGAGGCCAGATTGCTTAAATGATCATATACCGTTTAGTCAGCTATAAGCATATAGAGCAAAATGCCAACCAAAAACAACTTATTTCTATATATGTAGCTGATGAGCACTTGGCCGAGTTAATGCCAATATTTGAGAAAATCCGTGCACAAGACCAAGTCCCATGCGCCTTTCCCATACATATGGGCGCCGGCGGCACAGTATTCGTGCGCTGCAATACCAGCCGCTCGGTACCACTGAGTCCACACGTGCTTCATTGTCATCCAACCACACACTGGGTAAGTCGAACTGAAGCTGAGGAAGCAGACGGAAGTAAACCTCACCAGGTGGCAACAGTGCCAGTAGCAGGGGGCACCACCAAACACCGCAAGGATTACGATATTAATATATAATCCATTACTTCCCTTTAGGTACGCGAGCGTTCCGTACGCTCCATACCCATGTCCAGGCCATCGCGCTCTTCGCTTTCGGCCAGCACGCCTGATTCGCTCAGCGACAACGAGGGAAGCCATGGTGGACCCTCGGGCCGTTACACGCCGCGCAAGGTCACCTACACGAGCACACGCACGGGCCTCACGCCAGGTGGCTCACGTGCCGGCTCCAAGCCCAACTCACGCCCGCTAAGCAGACAAGGCTCCAAGCCGCCTTCACGACATGGGTCAACACTTTCGCTGGACAGCACAGGTGGGTCCATCGAGTTGCCCATTATCTCACACCAATTATAATCCAATTCTTGTCTATTTTTTAGATGATCACACACCCTCGCGCATACCACAGCGTAAGGCGTCCGCTGCGAGCACTACCAGCGGCACCTGCACCGGCACCACACCGCGGCCGGCTCGTCTGTCTGTCGCCTCAGCATCCACGCCGGGCAGTCGGCTAAATGGCACCAGCACCATCACACGCAAAACCGCTTCCGGTTCGGCAAGTCCAGCGCCCACAAGGTAAGAATTTGAGCTACGAAGTAAGACTGATACCATTGTTTGGGGGTAAAGCAGGGGGTTTATTTGATCAAAATGTGAACTTTATTAATTTAATTATTTGTTTTTCAAAAATTATTTTCGGTTACTGCATTAACTTTTGACTCACACAACAACAATACCAACAAAATACCTAAATAATACCGAAACATATTCAACATAATACTCGAAAATCATTAATGTACATGCTACTCACACAACAAATTGGCTTCTATTAAAAAAAAAAACATTCAAAACACAAAATACAAAATATGATTGAAATGCTAACTTACAAAATGCATATTGGCTTGAATATCATATCGAAATTGAATGCTTGAAATGCAACTAACTGCAACATCAAAAAATACCAAAAATATATACCGACTTGTGCCTGAAACAATCCAAAAATACCAGCAATGGAGGCATGAGTAGATCATCCAGTATACCAGCACTAACAGGCTTCGGCTTCAAACCACCTACTAGGTAATGCCCAAGAAAACAGTGAAAAACTAAATAATACTAAACATAACATTATTTTAAATTATTTTAAACTCATAAATCTTAAGTTAGACTCAGTAAGATAAGCTAGTCTCTAAGCAGTAGCAAAAATATATTAATTCTCGGTTATGGTTGTACTTATGCTAACTATTCATATACTAAAGCCGCCCATCACGGATACCGGTTAAGATACCCCTCAACGATTCCAAAACATCATCGCCCACCAGCTCGTGTGCCAATCCAAGCAGCTTGGGGTAAAGATCCATATATGTATATGCCAACGTATTATATACAGAGGAAAAGAGCTCTGTCTAATTATATCCACAGTAGAATTATTTCAGCAAATTGTAGAAAGTAATTATTATAATTTCAATACTTAAAGTATATTTGTTGTTTCGAGTTTTGTTATCGTTATTGTTATTGTTAGTCTAATGCATGTCCACAGCAAGTGCCTCGTTTCTTTTCTAACTTATAAGCTCAACTAATGATTTAAGTTTGTTTTTGTTAATGACCTTGCGGAGGGAATTATATACTTGAGGTGTCTGTCTGAATACAAAAAGTACCACATGTATCACAATAAAAGTTTCACATTATAAATTATACGTATTTTTCCAGATTAGATATTCTGATTTAAACTTTAATAAATATACTTTTCTTTCAATACTTCAAATATTTTAATTTAATTAAATTCGTTTTATTGTTTGTAAATTAACCTGTAAAACAAAGTAAATTAAATGGCAAAGTTAAATTAAAAATTAAATAAAATGTAAAAGACTTAACTAAGTGAACCTATTTCCGCAAGCTCTGCAATCTTCTGTAGACCGAAACTATATATTTTTTATATTTATATATATGTTACTGTTCAATTGTTAAAGTTTCTATTATTATTTAAGTATTTTGAAAAGCATTTCTCATATGTTTAATTGATTCGCCATTCACAGACGCAACATCAGCGGCAGCTCCACGCCCTCGGGAATGCAGACGCCGCGGAAGAGTTCCGCGGAGCCGACGTTCAGCTCGACGATGCGGCGTACATCTCGCGGCACCACGCCCACAGAGAAACGCGAACCGTTCCGACTTTAAGGCGGAAGCAAAAGTTGCCAATTAAAATTTAAAAAAAAAAAAAAAAAAAAAGGAATTCATAAAATTACTAACCACGCACTGAAGTTCTTTCAACTAATCAACCCAATTGTGAATTTGCCTCCTGACTCTCTACTCATCAGACTACATTGATATACAAAATGTAGCAACAGGAACCAGTTTGAAAAGACGCTTCCAATCCATACAAAAAACTGCAAATTTGTATGAAACAGCGCCAAGAATATTGCAAAATTCGGTAAAGCGTAAAAGACACACAAAAAAAAAAAAAGAAAATGGGGGACTACAAAATTTAGTTTTTATAGCAACCGTTATAAAGCAAAAAAAAAAAGCTATTCACACAAAAGTTGAGAAAACTAAACACGACAAGTCATACTAACTAAAATGAGAACCTTTTGCTACTACTAATATTTAATGCCTTCTTTTTACTAGTTATACTTAAATATGGATTTCCAAGTTTATAATTTGTATATACTTATATAAAATGCAAAATACACTCCAAGTGCTTTAAGGCAATTCAAAACTAAAACTAAAAAAAAAAAAACAAACAAAAACGATAAAAATTAATAAAATAAAAAATTTATAAAATTGAAAAACATTCGAATTGTAAGTCGATGCGCACTGTCATTAGTTCCTGCAGTCTCCGGCCACGCTCACAAAATCGCCAGTTTGTGGACGTGTTCTAGCTGTGGGCGTGGCAGTTGTGTGTCGACCAAAAAAAGAAAAAAACTTAAGTAAAACTTTGATTTTGTTCTGTTAAAACTAATTGTAAAAGTGAAGCTTGTAAGCCGCATAAAAGAAAAAGAAAAGAAAAAAATATTTAATTAAATACTAAAAGTCATTACTATAAGTTTAATTAATATTTAGTTAATAAGCCAAACAAACACACACATACAATTTATAATGCATATTAATTTTGTTTTGTATATGCGAGTGGAACACATAACTAATATAATAGAGTTAAACCGAAATGATAAAAACCTGCAGAACCTTTATATAAATATTGTATAATACTAATACTAAATTATTTTGTTATACAAAACGAGAGAAATGCATTGAACGTTTTTTGTAATTCTATTAAAATAAAACAATTCAAACGTGAAATAAACATTTACAAAAAAAAAAAAAAAAAAAAAAAAAAAAAAAATTAATAACAAAATATGATAGTTGTTTTCATAAAAGCTTTTAACAATTTAATTACAGCTTTAAACAAATATTTCTATATACCATTTGAAGGCGATCATTTTCACGTATGCAATAATGCGTGCTCTAATTGAATTTTTGGGGAAAACTGTAAAATAGTCGAACTGAGAAGTTTTTGATAGTCCTATCGAAAATCTTCGATTTTGTGAACCCTTGATAGCCCTATAAAAAACAATCAGTGTAGAATACCTTATAATAAATAAACCACAAGGAACATATTTATTATGGAACTGAATTTATTTATTTAATTTATGAGAGCTTTGTATTTGTATTTTTCTTTTTGACACATTGAAATTTGGTATTCGTAGTATTCGTTACATGCGTTACATGAATTGCATGTTTTTCGTTTTTGCCTTCTTGCTTTACACATAAACATTTAATTAATTAGACATTTAAATATATGAATGCAAACGTATACATCTATATGGTTGCTAGTTAGTGCTATGATTTGTAATTTCTCGGTTCTGTCATCTAAAGCTGACTAGAATGGCGCTGCTAATGGGAGGACATGCCTACAACTATAGATATTGTGCCTGACGGCTGTCTTTTCATTTCAACATCGTCTTATTCTGTTGTCTTTTGTGCTAATTGCTGCCTCAGGAAAACTATGAAAGATGGGGAAGAGTTACGAGTTAACATTTATGCTAAAGTTTCAAGTGCGGATTGCAGTTTATGCGTTGTAGTAAATATCAAAGTGTGTATATAAGTGTTTCTGTGTGTATGTTCGTATCTATGTGGGTGTGTGTGTGTTTGTCTGTACGTCAACGCCAGCGCTGCCAGTTGGTGCTGCTAATAACTATCATCTATTACAACAACCCCCCTAATTATATCGCTAGCAATAATAGTTGCAGCAAGTCTTTTGTAAGCCATTACAAGTACAAATATAGATATACATACATATCTAAGATAAAACTAAATACATAAATATACATATAGATTCGTAGATCAATTGAAATTCGCTAAACCACGCTTGCCATACAGCTAAACTAAACATAAGTCAATCGATCAATCAATCAGGAGCTGAATGCCTGAGCAGATTGTCTGGCTCAGACAGTCAATCAATAAAGCAATCAATCAGGAGTTGAGCCAAGCGCCTGGCTCAATCTTTCACAGAAATCGAGTGTTACACAAAAAACCAAAATACTAAAAAAATCAAACATTCAAATTGGGAGCCGGTCTTGAAGTATGGGGCGAAATGTTTTGTATGTTGTTGTATATTAGCAGCAGGTTGACAGAAGGTAAAGCGGCAGCAGGGGCAACAGCTGTGGCATTGGTATTGTTCGCATCAGGGCTGCGTTCTTAGTTTCGCTTGGGATCGTAAGACGCAGCATCCAGGTGCTGCGCCACTGTCACCTGGCATGGCCGCTGCCGGCAGTTTGCGCCTTTGGCTGTTTGCCGCCTGCAGAGTTGGCACCGCTGCCGGCTCCGCCAGGAGCAGCAGGTCCACCACTTCCACCTCCTCCTCCTCCAGCTCCACCAGCTGCTGTGCCAGAACCCTGAGCTGCCTCGCCTCGATGATGATGATGGTGATGATGATGATTGTGATTGTGATGTCGCCGACCGCCTCGATAATGTCGACGATTGTGATGCTGATAGTTGTTGTTTGTCGGCTCCGGCAGCACGCGCTGTGTGTCCTGCACTACAGGAGCAAAGCTGCTAACCACGGGCTTGGCCTGCGCAGCTGCGCCGCTTGCCGGGTCTGATGTGCCGGCGAGCTTCTTTGCTGCCTCGGCCTCTTCGCGACGGCGTCGCCGACGCACATCCTCCTCCGTTTCGATGGCTATGACGTTGCCAGCCTCAGCCTCGACATCGATGATGGCGCCACGGCTCTTCTGCTGCAGATAGAGCTGCGACATGTGTTGCTGCATTTGCCGCAGTTCTTGGGTCACTTCGAAATCGGGAGCATTTTCCAGCTCGGAGGGCGGCATTGCGCACTTTAAACTGTCCGATTCGTCGCGTATGTGCTCGCGACAGACGGGGCACAGAGCCTGAAAGGGATCGGCAGTCTTTTGCTGCCAAGCGGGCAGTTTCTCGAACTCCTCCTGGTAGGTGCGACGCATCGCATTCAAATGCCGGGCCAAGCAATAGCTGTGTAGGTAGTGGAAGCACTCGGTGCGTGTGAACTCGTCGCCCTCGCTAAAGCCATACAGGCAGATGACGCACTGCCCACTGGGCAAGTTGCTACCGGTCAAGTGCTCGCGCACCACATCAATCAGATCGAAGACAACGGGCTGACCCAGGGACTCCTTGATCTTGGCCTCACACGCACTGCGTATGGCCTCTAGCCGGTCATCGTCCAAGCCACGGGGACGCAACAGCTTAAATTCTGGACTCACATCCGGATAGCCAGCTGGGGGCCGCACCTGGAGCGTCACACAAATATATTGCCGCTCATCCTCCTCGCCCGTGAGCGGCAGCACCGTTGTCTCGATGACGTCCACAGCGCCACTAAAGAATTACCGGTAGTATTAGTATATACAGCATAAGAGGAGCTTGAACAGTGCGGAGACCTACCTGGCAGCTCGCACTATGCGCACATCGTCCATGAGAATCGCCTCTAGCGACTCCAATTCCTCGTCTAGCAAACTGTAAATGAGTCACAGGACAACAATACCATTGATTTCGCAAATGCATGACCATTAATTGCTGTGTTACAATGTCTGCTTACCTGTCCATATTCGTTGTTATTTGCCTAGGTCTTTAAATGCTATGTTTCTTAAATATATAATAATAAAAAAATCGATTGAGACAGAAATTTTGCGCCCGACAACAACAACTAGAATAAGGCAATCGCAGCGAAACGTAAACACGAATGCCAGTCACAACAAGCGTTGACATAAGCAGTGCCGCTGTCAGGTGCGCCCTCTAGTGTGGAGTAGCTAACAGTATTGGGGCTATTAACAGTATGTTTGAATGTGCTGTCCTTACAGAACGATTGCTGTCAGGGCTACATAAATGTTTAATGTCGCGAGCAATTTGAATCAGCGTGTTCTTAATGAAATTTAAAAAGAATATAAGTTATTATTTAACTAATGTGAGAATTTGAAACAGATTAAAGTAATAAATATATATTTATGAATAGTAAATATAAATACATCATGCTTAAAAATGCTTAATGAAATTAAAATGTATGATGAATATTTACAAATAATAGTAACTATATTTTAGTTTATAACTTACTTTATCATCTTTAATATGCTTTAACTTTTTGTTAAGTGATCTAATGCCGTTGCGATTCCCTCAACATATTAATACTTGTTAAAAAATAGTTACATTGATTATTACTTAATTTTAATTTACTTTTAAAATAGTAATTATTTGTATACAAAAATGCTTTTTCTTTGTTCGCTCACACGTTCTCTTTCCACCTCTTTACTTCTCTTTCTTTTATGCTGCGCACTAATAAAGGACACTGCTGGCATTCCCTTGAGTCGCTTGCCCTCTAACACTCATACACACACACTCACAATCACACACACGTGCACATCGAAAGCTAGCCTCTGTCTATGTGTGTGCTTTTTTGGGCTTGAGCATTTTAATGCGCTAGCCAAAATAATTTTAGAACTGAAAAATTTCCATAGCAGAGTCCTACGCCGATTGTGTGCGTCAATTCCCATTTGCTAGGTGATGGTGGTGCTTGCGGTGGTGGGTCTGGTGGTTCTTGTGGTGGCAATGTGTGCTCGCGCGCTTTTCACCACACTCAGCTATCGAATGTGGGAATGGCAATGAAATCGAATGAAGTGCATATCGCACCCCAGAGCAGTCGCAATTAAATGGCACAGGCAGCATTTTCGGTACTCGGCGCCAAGCGAAAAATCAGTTTACAACGGAAAGCACAAAGCGACGGTCGTTAATATTTAGAAAAGCTACGGGAAAATTAAATTTAAAAAAAATAAATAAAAAAAAAATAAAAAAAAAAATAAATAAATAAATAAAATCCCAAGCAAAAGGGAATTCAACGTAAATTTTGCGTGGCAACGAAAAAGGTGTTGGAATTCCTCTGAGTGTGTTTGTTGTGTGCATTAAATTCCACGAGTTGCCAAAGAATTTGGCCAGCGAGGCTAATACAGCGATACGTGTCCTGAGCGAAGAAAAACCCGCCCCAAAACCCAGAAGCTAAGCCAACTCAAAGTTTGGTACGTTGTCGCATGGAAAAAGAAGTGAAAGAATGAAGCACAGATGAAATAGCGCATAGCATTTCGAAGCACTTTTATCCTGACGTGTCCTGCGCACGCAGCACATGCGAGCAAAGACACACATACACATACATTGTCATCTATATGTGTGTAGGTAGATATAAGCAAAGGGATGCACGTGCTTTAGTCGAATTGTCTCTGCTTTTGCACTACGAGTATTTAAATATTTGCATAAAAAGTGCTTCCAAAAATACAATTTGAACAATCAGCAAATATTTGCATGCACGTCGCAGTATTTTTCTTTCTTTCTATTTTATTTGTATCAATTTTGAAGCGAAAAACATTAAAAATCGAGTCAAATTTATGTCTCAGCGGGAACAGCACGTGTTGCAGCCGCGACAGCAATTCTATAAATGTCAACTTGCAACTTATATTTCTTTATTTATCTAACCGTTATATTGATTGAGCATCATATAGTCGACTCTTAAGCCATAAACATAAATATTTGCCATGCATGGAAATGCATTCGAATAATTTTCGTTTTCATCCCACAAGCTTTTCACGTCTGCTCATCCATTCACACCTCTCACCCTTTTCTCTCTCCCTCTCTCTCTCTCTCTCTCTCTCTCATCTGCGTGATGTGGTAAAGGGAAATTGCATTGAGGCTGGCAATGGCATTGGCTGGGGGTTGTTCTGCCCAAAAGAGTGGAATATAAATGAAAAGCTCACACTCACGGCAATTCGCCCTTCCTCTTGGATACACAGCCTCAGCCGCATCCTCATGTTTGGCCCAGCCGTTGCCAAAAAAATATCACAGAAAAAAAGAGCATGCGAAAGTGAACTTTGTGCTTGGCTGATTGCATTTTAGCCCTGGCTTCTCCTTCTCGCTCCCACTGCCTCTGACAGAGCGAGAGCGAAAGTGCATGTCGCTATATAAGGCATTGGTTATTTAGTTTTTGGCATTTCCCAAACGTATTTGACGGTGTGATGAATCGCCTTTACTTACATACATATATCTCACCATAATTCTATTGATTAAGTTTCTTTTTACATAGCAGCCTTGTCTCGCATATATCAGCTGCTTTTGAGTGTCGGGTAATGAAAGGTTTCCATGGAATCGCAGGAAATCGGTTTAAAGCGAGAAACAGCTGACTTTCATCCAACTTATGTTACGATTACTTTAATAGTTCAACGACTCGCTGTCTATTTGATATTTAATATCTATTTAACATTTCAGTAGTTTAGTCAGGCGAGCTATGTTAATGCAGACTCAAACAGCCCAGCTGAGCTGTGTTTGCTTATTCACGAATGCAGTTCGACTCTGAATGAAGTTATTCCTATATGAAGTATATTTAATATGAAGTATATTTATGGAAATTTATTTTAGTATTCTGGGCTAAATAAGTTAAGGAAGGATATGCATTATATCATATATTCAGTAACCCGTTATGGTAATATTGATAATAAATAATACATATGTTGATCAAAAGATTTGTATATACATATAAACTAAATATTTTGTTTAGCCAAGGATAGATTTGGTTAATAACTAGCATAGCTTATCCATCATTCCGTAGCATACAAGAAATATCAAAAACCACTTAGTGGCATGCCCAATATTGACAATAGACTCTATGGAAATTTCATTGTTAAGCATCTATCAGATACTCGATGAAAACTTTCCATGTTCCCAACAGCTGAGCCACAGCCACATCAGCTGCAAGTGTTTATATAAGAATTCTGGCAGCTTGCAATAGACCAAGGTTAGGATGCATAAACAATCAAATTAAATAAATAGAAAGCTAAGCAGATGAAATACAAAACCATTGAATGGAGCAGTTAAAGCCAAACTCAAAGCAGTTTAAGCAGTGCCAAGTGGCTCCAACCAGTCCAGTCCAGCCCAGTCCAGCCCATGGACAGACAGAGACTAACTCGGATTTCCAGGAAGCCAAACGCGTCCAATGCGGGCGTAGTTTGTAACAATCAAGGCCAGAAACAGAAAGAGCGCGAAAGAGACGACAAGCAGACGTCAGGCAGCAGGAGGCAAGGTTATAGATGCTGCACTTGAAATTTACCATCGATTATACATTATATATGTATATGTGGCGTAGATTTTCGGCGCCAAATGAATTACTTTCATTGTTAGACCAGAACCAGTGAAAACCTTACATTGGATGTGCCACTTCTCACTAACACTGAAGGCCATCGATTTTTGTGATAATAACTGGGAGACATTAGATCTAACTCTGTTAATACTTTTATATTTCTATTTCTGTAAATGTGCGAAGAGCTTGTTAATAATATTATTTACTTTTAAATTTAAGCATAAAGAATTTTTGGAGCATACTATATTACAATAAATTTACTCTAAACAAATCTATTGTATGAAAGGAAATGCTTAGAGCACAACTTATTTCGATTTCCTAGCCAAATAACTCATCAGATTAGAGTATTGACTTATTATATAATATAATATAATATAATAATAAGATGATGTATAATACTAACTGAGATAGCAAACTAGTAAGGCAAGCATTTCACTTGACTTCTTTAGAGGTCATCTATATAGAAATATATATAGATATAGAAATGTGCAATCCTCAACCGATATACTGCTTTGCGCGGTCCCAACAGAGTAATATATTTTCAAGAGCAAAGGCCAAATGCAACGTTTGTGCTACATTTGAGTGAAGCAATTTTGAAAAAGTGCCGCCAGCTAATCCGGGCAAATGCCAAAATATGTCGAATCCAAAAATAGCTCGGAAATGTGCAACTATTTACATGCATTGGCGGTGTTTACAAGTGCAACAGCGACGCAGCGACGTAGCGACGCAGCGGCGCGGGCTCTGGAAGCAATTACAAATTCGAAAAAAAGCCATAAAAAATGCGCGAATCGATTGCATGAATTGAATGCATTTTACAGGCAATCAAACTACATGATTTATGTAAAATAGTTGAGACCCTAGCACTGTCTCGCTCTCTCGCTGCCTACCTCCATCTCCCTCATGCTCATAGCCCTATCGGTTGCCTCAATTCACTTATCGATTTGCTCTGACAAACACGCCATGTCGTATGCACTCAGGCTCCCCCGTGTGCCACATCTGACGTCCCTTCCTATCCAAAAATTTATGATACATGAGTGTGTGTGAGAGAGTGTGTCTATCGGTGTGCTTTAAACTTGATGGAGTCAGCAACAATAGCATTAAAGCAACCCCGCACGGGCCCTACGTGCTTTGAAAAGCTAAAGGGGGTTGAAGTTTAGATACCCTGTAGTCAGAAAATTAATATAAGGAAAGTATGTTTGCCACAGAGTGGAAAATATCTAGAAACATAATCATTATAAAATTAAAAAAATATAAAAATGCTGAATAGATTATCATGCCTTAATAATAATAATTATTTAATAATGGTTTTGATTTTAATGATTTACGCATATTAAAGTAGTTTGGTTTAGCAACGAGAGCTATTAAATTTGTAATGTAAGGTCTTATAATAGTATGTATCTATTATTTTATTTGATACAAATGTAAATAAGTATGTTTGTAAACACATATGTGGAGTGAAAATTTACTTATCGTAAATATCAATATGTACAACATTATTCTTATGTATTAAGTATTATATAAAAATGCAATCATGAATAGTTATTATCAGATTATCATTAGATATTTGCTTTTGAAAATGATTGGTAATCAAAAAATATATAGTAAAATTTTGTATTTATATTTCAGTTCATTTGCTCATATAAAAATAATATAATGTGCAAAGCATACTCTCATATGTGGGACTATTTATGTTGTATGTACAGGATAACTCTCTTTATTTAATTCCAAAATATAATATATTTAATATTAATAATTTATATTTATTCTTAAAAGTTCATAACATTCATAAATAGGTTTATATTTCAATTAATTTAGGGTTTACTATCTACAGGGTATTTTCTAGTCGAGCATTGCTTGCCAAGAGTGCTCTTTCTTGTTTTTAATATAATATTTGGCACGACGCAATTTCGAATCGTCCTTTATTCTGGTTTTCAAGTTGAGCCGCACCAAAAAAGACACCAACACAAATGCCGAATGGCAAGCTTTTTGCCATCGTTTGAGTGTGTGTGTGTGTGTGTGTAAAAGGTATACATAGGTATCGTTGTTTTAGGGGTTACACGCTGGTATATTTCCACTCATTTAAAATGTATTTCTGTGCTGGGAGAGAGCTCGCTGTGCTATTTGCGTTTGGTAAATCTGTTTGCATTTTGCTTGTTATATAATTGGACCTCGGCAGGATATCTGCATATTGATATTTGCAGCTTGAGATGGAGTATTTGAATGGAGTAGCTATATATGTATGCCTATTGCCAGGCTAGGCGCTTAGCCTGCCCGAGTGCCAATAAAAAACGATTTGAGCCGCAGGGTTTTATTGAGCAATTTCCTATGAAAATTGTTTAAGCATTCTTTTGCACACCTCTTAGGGGCTAGAGCACATACACATAGACTCACATACACACACACATAGATAGCTGCATAGCTTGGCGGTGACAGGGCCAGGGCCAGACGTGTCCTGCGAATAGTAACGAGTTGACAGCTTGAGCTTTATTTAGAAAAAATGCCGGTCGGGCGTGCTCGAGGAGTGAGCCCGCTGCCAGGTGGCTTAAAAAAAATAAAAATGGGAAAAAAACCTAACTGCGACGTAGAAATCTCAGAAAGCCAACGACAACAATAGCAAAATCAGTCAACAACAATGGCCAGCCTCGGCGCTCAGCGCTATTGCAGGACGTTTATTTTTGCGTTCAGCTTTACGTAACACAAGTGGGATTGTGTAATCAACAGAGAGTGAAAGGGATAGAAAGGCCAGGACAGAACAGACAGCTGGGCTTTGACAATAATAATAATAATAACAACAACAGCAGCTGTAATAACAACAACAACAACAACTGTGGTAACAACAGCATTTGTTTGCACTAGGTCAAGGGTGTTTGCTCAGCAAACAAATCATTTTCAATGCAAAATCATCTTGACTTTGTTGTTATTCTGTGTTTGTAACATTTTTTTTGCAGCATTTAACTTAAGTATTTACAATTATGAATAATTATAATTTATTACAGTTAGGGGCAAGTCGTTCCTCCTTTTTGGTCTATCTGAGCCTCCACTAAATACGCAATTGCTGCTGGTTGTTCGCTTAAGGCAGCCAAAGACGTCATAGCGCATTACGTATACGCAACGTTGGACGCAGCAAAGAAGTGCCAACACTTACACACTGACGCGTATATATACTCTTATATCTATACATATAGTCGTACACCCACACAGACACACACAGCACACAGCTAGGCGCATTTGCCATCAATGAAGCGGCTGTCGCTGCAGGACGCCAAAATAAAAGCTTTTTCGCTTAGCTTTCAACATGTTCTAGCTCGCTCGCTCTCACTCAGTCCGTCCTTTGCACTCTCTCCCTGTCTCTGTCTTTCGTGGTGAATTTCTCTTTCATTTGTGCAGCAGCTGCGGCTGCTGCTTCTTGCTGCACAGCTGCTTACACACACATACACGCTCACACCTACACCGTGTACGCTCTGTCGCTCTCTTACGGCTGTTTGCCATCTTCTCTGTCTCGCTCTCTCTCTCTCTCTTTCTCTCGCTCACCTCCTCTCTCTGTGTCTTTCTTTGGCGCTTTTGCTTCCGCATGGCTCGGACTTCCGCTGGCGACAATTTTTACTACGTCAGCAGGCGAGACGAGCCTCCAAGTAAATAGCACACAATACATGGACAGAGCTGTGGATATGTATGTATGTGCACCTACCTACCTACACTCATGTAAACATATATATGTGTTTGTGTCTCTCTGTGCTTGTGTGTGCGTGTTCCCTTTGCTTTTTGTTTAATTTGATACGACCTTCTGCCACAGATTGTTTGGCTGAGGTTGGGGCTTCCATGTTTTGAGTGCAGTTTTGGTCTAATGGCAGGGCATGAACTTGCAGCAGTGACTCTCAAACTGTGGCACCCACATACACACACACACACACGCACATAGACAGTAACAGAGGTAATAGCACTGTATGTGTGTCAGTGCCGTTTAATTAGCTGTGACCTTTTCATGGAAAACTGTTGACATTTGAGCTTTGGCTGTAGACAACAAGAAATGTTTGCCAGCAAAAAAGGTTCCAACTACTTAGCTTAACTAAGTTAGTTAATAAATTTAAGTACACAAGTTGGCGCATGAATTGCACAGCGAAAAGGAAATTTGCTTAATGGACTAGCAGTTGGGTCGCAAATTGAGTTAAGCGTCGGGAGGTGGAGACGCCCACGCGCCAGGCCACTTGAAAGCACAGCTCAAGGACGAACCAAAAAATGGCAAGCAATAACAGATTTCCATATAAAATTCATGACTAACTAACAGACACACACACAAACTAACTTAAGCACACGCACACACACAGGGAAAACTCTGGGTGACTTATTGATCAAACAGAGTTTCCTTAAAGAGTTGCATGCTGTGTGTGTGTTTGTGGCGCTGCAAGAGATAGCAAGTATGAGAGTGAGAGTGAGAGTGAGTGAGAGAGAGAGAGAGAGAGAGCTATATGAAAGTAAAGTATTGACTAGTCTATGCCCTGACCAAAACTGTCTAAGTCTATGACGGATTTTAAGATTTTTGATCATCTTATCTAAATACTTTATATATATTACTAATAAAAAAATCTTATATAAACATATTAAAAATATCAAAATGAAAATCTATTTTGTTTAGATTGACATCTCTGATGTGAAAACATATCTGAAAATATATCAAAGGAATATATATTATACTACACAGACATTAGCTTGAAGCTATTCTTAATGGTATATATATTTTCTTATTATCCAAGTTAGAATCTATTGAAGCAATGATCGTTTATACCAGAATTCCATCGAGTTGAATACAAAACTTCATAAGAATAAAATTAAAGCAAATATTAAATTTATTGTATTTAAAACAAGCAAGTGCTCTACGATTTGTAGTCCTGCTTGAAGTTTGAACTTATCAAATTTAATGAAATGCACTTCTTGCCTTAGAGCTTCAGATGCAGGCAAATATTGTTAAAACAAGCAACTATACTTATTCTTACTTAGCTTATTACTCTTTAATTATCGCACAATATGAAATGATCTTCGCGCCAATCAAGGGTATCTGAGTTTTAACAGGGTATGCATGGCATGCACACATTTGATTGCATCTTTTAAACATTTTTATGACAGGCACAAGCATCTGCATAGCTTTATAATTTTCTGACTACAGGGTATAATAAGCGTGATTGGGCTCATGCAACCGCGCACTCGCCTGGCCATATGTCATGCGGCACACAATTCTTTAGAGACTGAGCACTAGCGGTTTATTCCAGCTCAGCTGTGCGACCATAAAGCACGTAAGCTGGCAGCTTGCTACAGGGAGACTAATTGTATTGCTTTTCCATTTGTTGTCCTTGCAGAAGTCGACGGTTCGTTGGAAAGGCCAAGACATAGAGTTAATTGAGAACGTTGATGGCTGCCACCAAAATCATTGATGCACCGCGAAACGGCCACGAAATGGCGCCACTGAACACGAGAGCGCGAGGCGACGGCACCCATGGGGTGACCATTGTCCTAACTGCACCGCAGCGCAATTCGGTGCAGTCGGTGGATATACCTGGCGAGCCAGATCGCGCGGCCTGGAGCGGCAAGATGCAGTTCTTTCTCAGCATCATTGGCTATTCCGTTGGCCTGGGCAACATCTGGCGCTTCCCGTACCTCTGCCAGCAGAACGGTGGCGGTAAGTAGTACCTATTGCTCAAATTGAAGAGTCTATCATATTACCCTGGAAGTCTCTCTGGTAACACTCGGTCGACGAACGACCAAAAATGTGCAATGCTTTTCACTAATAAGAAACGTGTGCCACTCAATGGGTGCACTTGGCAACCCGCTGAAAGCGGACAAATACCTCGGGCAGTTCCAATTACAATCACAATCGCAGTTCCACTCCCAGCTAAAGCCAATCGTCACCTGTTCGCCGTTGATAACGCTAATTACTTTCGCTGCAGCTGCTCGATATTGGGTGCAGTCATTGGCCGCAGGAGCGGACCTAAGTTGTTCTGTCATTTGGCGGTTATAGCGACTGCGCTTATAGCGGGTGTACGGTTATTGCGACGAAAATTCTGAGCCCCAGACAAACTAAGCAAACTTATATGGTTACAGCGTCTTTCAGGTATAACGACGGTTCTTTGAGCGTCGTTATAATGGGATTCTACCGTATCAGAATTGACTTAAAATACTGCATTGCAAGTTTCAAAGTAAGTTGCATTACAACCTGTTGTTCGTCACTGTTAACCGAGGCTTCCTATTACGAGAAACGAGAAATTGTATATAATTGTGGGTTGAGTAAAAGCACTTGAATTACTTTGAAGGGTTTCACTCCAAGTCAAGCATGCAATGTCTTTTAACAAACTTCATACTTCATTCTTGAAGTAAATTTATTTATCGCCCAATTAGAATTTATCTTTAGCCCCTTATCACAAATCTAATTAGTCATTTGGGCCCTGCTCACTGCTAGCTCCGCTCCTGGCCGGTATTTACATACAAACCGATATCGTGTGTCTGCTAAAGCTAATCAAATGCGCAACAATAACATTATGAGATTTAATGCGAACTAATTGCAGAGCTTTCGAATGGTCGAATGAGTGGTTCGGCTGGGGCTCTGATGGCCTCTGATGGGGTTGAAGGGCAAGGGTTATTTGCATATAATTTGTGCGCCTGCCGGAAGAGCTTAATTGGGGGGCTTTTCTTTTTTGTGGGGCGGGCTAGACTGGAGCGCCTCGTGCCAAGCAACGCATTTTTATTGAAAGACACATTCCAAGCTTAAATCCCACACGCTTCTAATTCAATTACGAACGAGACAAAAGGCAAATGAAGCAACAAGTAAATGCAACGAATAGGAAATGCACTAACCCAAACCAGAGCCTGCTATGTTTCCTATATATACACAACATATATATAAGTAAAACAAACAATAATAATGAAATGTCCAATGTGAACTCGATGAGCTCTTGTCTTTCCATATGTTGCAGGCGCATTCCTGATACCCTTTATGATCATGTTAGTCTTGGAGGGCATACCGCTCTTCCTCATCGAGCTGGGCATGGGACAGCGCATGCGCCTGGGCGCTCTGGGAGTGTGGAATACCATACATCCCTGGCTGGGTGGCATCGGCATCTCCTCGTGCATTGTGACGCTGTTCGTGGCGTTGTACTATAACGTGATCATCACGTGGGTCTTCTACTATCTGTTTAACAGTTTTCGAGTGAGTCTCTAATCCAGTCTAATCCATCGGCAGTTCTTTAATACTCTCTACTTGCTTGCTTAGTATCCGCTGCCTTGGTCAACTTGTCCCACTAATGGCACTGGGTTTGAGCTGGAGGAGTGCGCGAAGTCCTCGGAGACAACATATTTCTGGTACAGAACCACCTTGGATGCGGCTCCCTCGATGGATGAGCCCGGCGGCCTGAAATGGTGGATTGTACTCTGCTTGCTGCTCTCTTGGACCATCGTCTTTTTCATTGTGATGAAGGGCATCCAGAGCTCCGGCAAGGTGGTCTACTTCACCTCGCTCTTCCCCTACATTGTGTTGACCATCTTCTTCATACGCGGCATCACGCTGCGCGGAGCCGGCGCCGGACTAATGCACATGTATACGCCGAAGGTGGAGAAGCTGCTGGAGCCAACAGTCTGGCTCGACGCGGCCACGCAGGTATTTTACTCGTTTGGCTTAGCCTTTGGCTCGCTGATTGCCTTCGGCAGCTACAATACGCCCAAGAACAACTGCGTCCGAGACGTGCTCCTGGTGTCTGTCTGCAATGCTGTCACTGCCATCTACGCGAGTGTCGTCATCTTTGCTATACTCGGCTTCAAGGCCACCGTCAACGTGGATCGCTGTGTGGCCAGGTGAGTACATACAATTTGTACGCAATACAAAGTCCAGCACAATAGAGGGTATATAGTCATTATTTGTAGCCAATACATACTGTAACCCCACATGATAATTTCAGTGAGAGTTCATACATCGATATGCACTCGAAATTTATGTCACAAGTGGAAACGCTCACTTATTTACATTTGAATTTAGAGAGCATCTTCTCTACTCTACTTCTACTTTATTGGGCTGGGGTCAGGTCATTGCAAGTTCAACAGCACGCTTCAACGATTCACATTGGGTGGGTCACGCAGTTGATTATTCAGTCAATCAGTCAGTCGGTCAGTGAGTCAGTTAGTCAGTCAGTCAGTCTGTGTACTCGTTCATCAACTAGTTGTAACCGCATTGGATAGCGGCTTTACCCATCTTTCTCTTTGTTATTTATTCATTGATATACCAATCGATACGCGCTCGTCTGTCCGTTCGTCCAGCAGGTCCGTCTGTTTGTCAATTTGTTTCAATTAATGGGCGCTGCACAGGTTTTTGCATTGTGTCCCCGCCGCCAGCTCGCCCGTCCCTTGCATTATTGACAATTGCTCTTGAGCTATTTGCATGGCCCATTTGTGTAGGTGGCGCCCAGGTATCGAGCCATTGTCTACAATGCTGATTGTAACCGATTTGAGCTGGCTATCCAATAATAAACCACCATTCACTCGCTCTCTATTTATAGCAATACGGACATATTGGTTAAGAATGCGCTGTTGCCCTTCAAGAATGCCTCCAGCGAGGATTACGACTCAGTCATGCAAAAGATCAATGGCACCGAATTCGAAGCTCTCCACCTCAGTGAGTGCAGCTTGTCCAAGGAGCTGGACAATGTAAGTAATTTAAGAAGATATAATATGGTATAATATCAGTATTTGTATGTAGTCGAAGTCTTTTAGATGATCCATCACATCTTGATCTCAAGCTAAATGCTCATCGTTTCTATTCAATCTACAAAATACTGTAGAATTTGTATATGTATAGAGATTTATTTGTTTTCAAATTCAAAAGCTTTATAAATGGGAAATCGACAAAAGCAGAATTTTCCATGCCTAATTTCTTCTATTTTTCGATTAAGGTTACAAATCTATGGATTTTTACTTAAGACGCAATTCCCATTATCGAATAAACTAAAAACTTGGTTATCTACGAAATTGTATTATATATTCAATTATTTTTGATAACTCAATCGGTTATTCTAATATATTTAATGGACAAGTTATCATTAATAGAGATAGGTATGATTATGATGATGATCTTCTGCATTGTAATATTGTTGATGGTGATGATGAATGAAATTATTTTACTGATTGTGATAATGATAATAAAATAATTATAAATAATAAAATTATATACATAAATAGGTAATCAAAAAAATTGTAGTAATAAAGATGATGATTGTTATCGCTTATAATAATGCTAATGATAATGATGAAGATAACAATGATTCAGCAGACATATTGATTTATATGTAAATTTAGATATTCGAGTACCTGCACTTATAATTCAATTCGCACTCCAATATTTATATATAATTCAAATATCTCTATTGCTAATTTCACAGGCCGCTGAAGGCACCGGCTTGGCATTTATTGTCTTCACTCAGGCTATTGTCGAGCTGCCAGGCGCACCATTCTGGGCGGTGCTGTTCTTCACCATGCTACTGTCGCTTGGGTTGGGCTCACAGATTGGCATTCTTGAGGGGATGCTGTGCACGTTGTTCGACATAGACATCATCAAGCGGGTTAAGAAACAACATGTCACTGGCGTGGTATGTCTATTCTGCTTTATTGTCGGTTTCATCTTCTGCACAGGTGCCGGTGAATATTGGCTCAAGATGTTTGATTCTTTTGCCGGTACAATTGGCTTGGTTGTAGTCGCCCTAATGGAAATGATAGCAGTCATATTTATCTATGGCCATGAGCGGTACGTAATTCCTTATATAGGCAATATATGTAGAGCTACAATATATATTCTTATATATTTATACAGCTTCACTGAGGACATCTATCAGATGACAGGCTATAGACCCGGCGTTTACTGGCAGATGACCTGGCGCTATATTGGTCCAGTTATCATGGTCTGCATTTTGGTCTCCTCTATAGTCTTCATGGTCATACGTAATCCGACATATGGTGCCTGGAATGCCGAAAAGGTATCAGGAGGAGCCTATGAGCATTTTTATTGGAGTACTAAATATGTTTCTCATTGGTCTTTGCTAGGGTATTGTTGAACAGAAGGATTATCCGAACTGGGTCATGGGCATTGCCCTCGCCATGATCTTGGCTGGTGTATTGCCCATGCCCATTGTGTTCCTCATGCGCAGCTTCCAGTGCCTCAAAGTGGATCTGGACATACACCAAGGCTCCATTAGGCGCAATGAGACAACCGCTTCAACCAAGGAAATGATCGACAACGATGACGACGTGAGTAGCAGCTGGTTAAATGTGTTGATTTTGGGAACCTCTTTAGTTTTGCAAAGTACTTGTATCTAATTTTTGGTCCAAGTTATTTGTTGTGTTTGTTTTGATAAGACCTTAAGCTAAGACAGTGTCTCTATCTAACTCTCTATCGTACTATAAATGTAACTAATTGTGTCTTTCTCTCACTTAACGACTCATCCCACACACTTACGCTTGTTTCTCTATCTGAATAATAATGCTTTAAAACCAAATTAAAATACAAAACATGATCGAAAACAAACTTACATCCTTCACGCGCTTAATGTCGTTCAGAATTTGAGTCCGGATATGCCACCGCAAGATTTATTAGCGGCCACACGCTTCACAATTGGAGACTTTGAAGTAAGTTGTTCGTTTACCTATCCGCAAAACAATCTATCCAGTAAAACACACGCTCTCCCAACAACCTGCTAATCACACATTTCTTGACTCTCTTCTCTCTCTCTCTTTCTCTTCTGTGTCATATTGTATATTCGACAGAACTAGAAACTGAAGTACTAAATACATCCAACAAGATACCTAACCTTAAACATAACTAACTCAAAAAGTAGCCTACCACAAAAATGAAAAAAGAAAAGAATTAACAAAAAGCAACGCCTGACACCCACGCTGTGAGGATAAATTTCACGCGCCGTCTGCCTGACTAGAAATACCCTACAGAAACAAAAGCCGCACACAGATTACGTAACAATTCGAACCGATCCGCATTCGCCACTAAGTAAACTATGAATACTTTTAAAGACGCACAGCAAAATCTTAACAGTAGCAAAGAAAAACGAAAAACGAAAAAAGAAAACAAAAACAATCGCAATGCCATTTAAATGTAATAGAGTTTGATAAACGATAAGCGATTAACTTCGATAACAAGTATTCGTCAGCGCCTTCTTTACAAAGAACAAAAACAAAACATAACTTCAAAAGTGAAACCGAGAAAAAAGAATTACAATTATTTACGAGCAAACTAGTTTAGTGCAATGTTTACGAATTAAGCTAAATATTTATAAACTAAAGTTTAGACCCGTAACGCTCACCTAGAAAGCTCAATGTTTAGACCTAGGGCTGTAGCATAAACAAAGAAACAATACTTTCGATTGGCTAAGAAGACGGCTCTGAATTGCGAATCCTGAAGGTAAAGTAAATATTCAAGAAAACAAAATAACATGTAAATCTAATTACTTCCAATTTTGTTCTCTTGTGTTGTTGTTGTTTTTGTATTTGTGTTCTATCGAGTGTGTTTCCAGAAATATTGTAGTATATTTTTATTAAAGTTCTGTTATGGTTTGTTAGTAACGAAAACTACCACCATTGGCGCTGCGTGCAGCGCCCTCTGTCGGCTGTTAACGAGAGCTTTTGCCGTTGGCTTGCAGCTTTCTGATATTGCGCATACGCCGCGTGTCCATATGTTTTGTGTTTAATAACAAATAAGCTAAACATGAATATATGTGTTATTTATAGCTGATTATGGTTTTCAGATAAATTTTTATTTTATGATAAGCAATGGTTGACTTATTTAATAATATGTTATCTTTGCCATGGCAGGACGACGATGAGGATGATGAGAATGACTTTAGTGGGCCCGCATTGGGCGGTCATGTGAAAACTCAGAGTGATTTCTCCGACGAGGACGAGGAGGATAAGCCCATGACTATGCGTATGATGATGATGCGCTCGACAACAATTAATGCAGCTACGCCCCTCAAAAAACTGGGCGGCAATCATCTAAATGTGCCAACTAGCAGAAAGCAAAACTATAAGAAGGACGCCTACGATGTGTAGATAAACAAATGTGGCCAGGGTAAGCCAAACCTATCGAGTATAGGGTTCAAGTCAAAGAGATACCTATAAAAATATGCATATATAATATAGGTATGTATATACATATGTATATATTTACTGGCAATATGCTAAAAATATATATATATATACTGCGAAGATAGCGCAAAAAACCATTTATATATTTACATTAAGTATTTTAACAAAATTTATATTTAAAAAAAAACTTAAGATTAAGAGATAAACAACATAAAATAAAATATTATATAGCAGTTTAAGAAATATGTAAACCCGAAATTGTTGAAACCATATTTTAATACCCACACCCACACACAAACACACTCTTACACACAACTAAACTATGTACAATGAGCTACAATTGAACTAAAAACGGGTTATTGAAGAGAGTAAAAAAACACATGTAATCTTTTTCCATTTCTGTTGCCGTAGCATTTAGTTGAAAACTGTTTTTAGGCGTTAACTGTTAACTTTATAAATCCCAAAATATATATTATATATACAATATATAACCCAGTTGTATACCCTGCCTAGCCATGAGGACTTTTAATTGCTAAACGCTTTTCGTAGTGTAATCCCAAAGAAACTTTTAACCAATCGCATTTCCAAGAGTTTAACTCATTATCTTTTATTTACCTAGTAGCATTCAGTTCAAGTTCAACTTATCATGCCCAATACTGAAAAGAAACTAAATATATATTCAGTTTAGCTCTACACAGATGAAATATACGAAGATTAACGTGTATATGTATAATTGCAAAAGTATTCTATTAATAGTAAGAATTCATTGAAATGTGAACGATAAGTTAATCAAGTTGAAATATTTATGAAAATACTAGTTCAGTTGTTGACTGCAAATAAAAAGAAATACTTAAAAGAAATACCAAAAATATACTAAACATACTAACAGACAACCAAAAGAGAAAACAAACCAAAAAAACAAAAAACAAAAAGAAGCATAGCATGTGTGATATTCTAAATAATATCCTCGAATGTTAGTCTAAGCAATTATCATTTATTCGTTGTTCAACACTGTCTACAGCCACTTGCTTCTGCTTAACCTCAATTTATTTAATTTTTAATATTTGCTGCCTACGCATTCATACACATACACTGGAAGTATTTTCTTACATACAAAAAATAACTGCTGTGAATAGTTTTAGTGGTTGTAAAATTCTATTACAAGAGATCGAAGAATTACGAATTAAAAATAAACGTTATTAATAATTATGTATGAATAATTTGTAAGATGGTATGAAGCTCTCTGATCTGATCGGATCTGATCTAATCAATCCCTCACCTAAGTTCACTCTAACAGATCCAAAAATAAAAGCAAATACATAATCCAATTTCAAATTCGGTTTCCGCAAAATCACTGCAACAGGTTTTTATTACTAAACAATCCACAGTTCCCATAAAATCAAAAGGAATATAATTAAAAAGTCTCGATTTCGGATCAAGCGAGAAAAGAATAATCAAAAATAGAATGGAAGAACACGGACATTTTAAGAACTAGTACTCGTAAACGGCAAACGTTGAAGACAATAAAGCATAAAAAAATATAAAAATAGAGAATACTTATGATATGATGACGAACTGGACAGAACTGTACTTCGAAGGAAGCGCAACTTTATACAGAGATTTTTTATGATTTACAATTTTTCGAAAAGAGATTTTTAAAAATTACATAAACCAAATAGTACAGTACACCAATTTCCTTTTACAGTCTGTATAAATCGTAGCGAGGTGGTAAAGCCATCTAAGAGTTCGATTAATGTACCTTTACGATGAGACAGGTCGTTGGGTGAGTTGAGTTAGTTGATAAGTCTATAGATGCAGAGAACTAGAGCAGAGGAAGCATACAGCTGAGTTAAAGAAGAGCTTATATATATCTAAATATATTTAGATATATATAGCTTAATATATAAAATCTGTTGACATACTTAGAACCCAGATAAACCCAAATTGAATGATTTACAGATAAGGTACTCATAAGTGTTATAAACGTATAACGCTCCACAGCAAAAAAAGGAAATATATGGAATACGAAATACAAATTATAATGAAACAGTTAAGAGCCATCAGATCATATCCTCGCAAACCGTTAACCGAAACCAAATAGTTACCAATATCGTATTGTATAGTTATTTCACAACTAATTCTTTACTCAAACATACTAAAAATATATTATATATATACATATATTGTATATCAATTATTGTCGTAGTGCTTAAGGGAACTAAACCATATATTTATACGTGCATATTACATATATGTATGCATTTGTGTATATGTATGTATGCAAAGAACATGGACTCGTGTAAATTTGATTGTATTTAAAACGTAAAGTGAAATTACTTATGTGAAACATTATTATGATATACGCAGGTAATTATGATTAAATAAAGATATATAAATAAATAGTGCGTTAAGTTCAAGAAAAAGAGCAAAAACCAACAAGACTTTGAATTATTATTATTATTATGATTATTTTTTAAATTACATATTTCAACAGAAAAGTTTAGTTCCATCCTTCAGTAATTCTGATATGTTTTGTACACAAACATTATAAAATTTGAAAGCGTTCTACTGGGTCTTCATAATGTCTTTTATGGACATCTTACTCTCCGTTCGCTGCAATATTTTTTTTTTTTTAATTTTATAATTTTTTATTTGTAATTCTCACAAGCCAAAAGCTAAAAGAAACTCTCATGTGAAGATTAGGCTTATCGCTAGGGTTCAAGTTTCGTTTTGGCTGAGTTTCTTTTTTGCAGTGCTGCAAATTCAGCATTTGATAAGTCATGAGCAATCTACATTCTTCTTCTTCTATTTCTCTTTTTGACTCTAGCCGACTGTCTCTCTCACCTTTCGTGCTCATTATATAAGTGCAGCGTGTGTGACTATAGTTCAGCTAATGGAGGCAGCTCTCATGGTACAAATTTTGATTAAAAACACCATTAAATGTGACATGGGGGCAACTGAAGTATGCAAGCGAGAATAACAATAATAAACGTGCCGATACTGATCAAATGATAAGCTGGGCGTATGCCGAAACAAGGCAAATATATATGTTAAATGACTAGCCAATGCCCTGTGCTTAACTTAGGGGACAACATTTTTTTCATCAATGAGTTTTACGGAGAGCGAAAAGAGTAGTAACTTTTGTATAACTTACTTTTTTTTTACAACTTGTCGGCATTAAAGACATATAAATATATATAAATTATATATGTAATTTAAAAGAATATATTCATGAAAAGTGTAACTAGGTGATCATACAAAAGTTAACCCTGAGTTTCAATGATATTTTAAATACCTTAAACCTGACAATTATAGGGTATATTGTTATGCTGTCTTACTTCTGCAAACAAGAAAATAAACATTTTTAATATTCAACAATATAAAATAGAATATCGCCAATTAATGTCAATTAATTATTTTAGGTAACAATCAACAGATACTCTATATTTGTATTAAAGTTGAGTAGCTAGAAATGGTAAACTATTTCAGCACAAACCGGCTTAAAAATAACAGCTTTAACAAAGAGAGACCAATATCCTTTTTTTGGAAACCACGAGTAACAAACTATAGGGTAGGAAATTTTTCGTTTTGTTTATGGCGAATTTACACGCTCTTTGTAAGTCGATTTGTGCATACAGTACTTAAATAAATCGTGTGGGAGGCAATTAGTTCACAAAGAGATAGAGATATCCTTTCATAGATATTGTATAATAACTTTTTCAGGGTACATCGTATCACTGTGAGTTCTTTCACAAGCAGCTACAGAAACATACCCTCTCTTTGTCTAATTTTGCTGGGTATGCAAAATCAGAGCCACAAATAAAAGATAAGCTGCTCTGGCTGCGGCTGCTGGCTCTGGTCGGCTGATGAATGATGTAAGCGGGGCAGCCGCCTCTTAGGCCACAGGCCACATACATCGATAAGCAAACATTTAAATTTGGCGCTGGGGCAAGAGAGTCTGGCTGTCCGTGTGTGTTTGGCTGTGTCTGTGGATGTGTGGCAACAGCTGAGCTTAACTGAGCAGGTTGCAGTCATTTGGAGGAGGAGGCGCGTCGTCTGGTGCATGCGGTGGGTGGCACGTACATGGCAATCGACAGGCGATGTGGGCATGCCGCTTATCTTATCAGCAAGCGGGCGCTGCATAAAAAATACACAGAGAAGGAGAGAGAGAGAGGGAGAGAGAGAGAGAGAGAAAGAGCGAAATAAACTCAATCACACAGACACAGAGGAACGGTCGACTAAAATGTATGTACAAATACTCTGAATAATGTGTAGTACATCTGTTACTTAAGCGCGCAGGCTGACGTAGAGTTTCAGTTTCGATTGTTGTGTGAAGGCAGCAACAAGTGCCCCGGCAGCAGCAGCAGCAGTAGCAGTAGCAGTAGCAGCAGCAGCAACAGCAACAGTTGTTGAAGCGCAACAAGTGCCACGCGTAGAGCGAGACCGAGACAGGCGAGAGAGGGAGAGTGAGAGAGCGAAGGGAGCTAAGAAAAATTGCCAGAGCTAAAAGCCCGCCACGTCTCTTCAATTAGCTCTGCTGCAGTTTTATTTAAATATAAATTCGCATTAAGGCATTCGCAAATTGATTAAATTAAACAACGAAATAAATTCATTAAACGCAATTCAATTGGCAGCCGCAACAGCTGAGCGAAAGAAAGCAAGGAAACGTGCATAAAGTGAAAGGCGACAAGGAAAAAGGGAAAACCACAATAAGTGCAAATGCTGCTCAAAGGCGTACAACTGCTGCGCGGCGGGTGAGTCTCAAGAGTTTCCATATGAAAAACCAGTTAGAAATATAGCTATATAGAGCTTTAAGCGGGTCAGTGTCGTGTGGTGGTTAACGGTACCCTCCCGGTAGCCCCTGTCATTGGCCAGCCTACTTAACTTACCTGTACGTTTTCTCACGTAAGCAACAAATAACCTACCTCAATTTTAGGCTATATTACAACACTAAGCGAGTGCTGCTTATCGCAGTGATAAAACCATAATTATTTATTATTTATTATTCAGCTGAAAATTTCCATATTGAGCGTATGTTTAGAGCAGATTTTGCAAATACACTCGCAGAGTTACTCCCACGAGAGAGCCTCAATGTTAATGTCGCAGATAATCCACAGATCAATACACTCGCTGCGGGGACGACAATAAGCATAGCAAGTACTGCTACAGAAAAACAATTGCGATAACATCAAAGACCACAAAGCGAGCCACAATAGCTCTTACTATTTGCACTCTCCCGCTATTCCTCTCTCTGCCTACCTCTTTTTTATTCTCTATTTTACAAACACTTTACACTCATGTGGTTTGTTTATAAACAATTTTTCACGCGCGCTGTCAGCCCCCTTGTCGACCCATTCAGCCTTTCCCAATCACGTTTTATCAATGAATTTGCCCGCGTTAGTTGAGGTTTTTCTAGGGCGCTCAAAAGAAGGCAACACTTTTAAGATTTCCACATTGCGGTTGTTCAAGCAAAAACTATGCGAACATTTTATGTATTCTTTGAATGGGTTTCTTGGTATATTAAATATAAATAAGAGTACATGTATTTATGAAAACCTATTTAAAGCGTTAAGACAATAATTATAAGCGAGCAGCGAAATAAAAAATGCTTTCAAACCTATATTTAGCTCTGAGTAGGCATCCCTAATCTATATATGAACAATTAATTTTTATGTGGTATTGTGGGAAATTTGGAGAAAGTTTGGAAACATTTTTCTTCCGGTCAAGACAGGCATAACTCAAGCAGAAGACAAATTTCTTACATATCCTCAAAAAATTTTTTAATTTCACCTCTTCTGATTAATAAATTTCACAATTCGTATTAAATTTAGACTCTAAGTAAACTCTTATCAAGTCTTTGAAAGGTGTTCACCTTGATTTTGGCCTTGACTCTTTCAAATAATCCAAATAGAATTCATGATAATATTTCTAAGCTTGTAGTTGCCTCTTTCAGCACTACCTAAGCAATCCTGTCAATAGCTTCACTGAGAGCATTTATACGGCTGCTGCTGCATCAACACCTTCTGAGCCCCAGATAGGTTCCAACTATGGAATTCGACTAACAAGAGAGGCCAGGGATCTTTTGTTGCAAAAAAGAAGACTTCGTAGACGCGCAATCAGAACGCAGGACCCATGGGACCGAATCTTATGGAACCGGGCTGCTAGGCAACTACGAAATGTATTGAGAGAACTTCGAAGCAACTTCTTTGAGCAGAAGCTGGCTTCTTTGGATTATACAGTTGATGCTGGATACTCGCTTTGGAAGTGTACCAAGTCACTTAAGAGACAACCGTTTAGGCAGGTACCAATCCGGTGTCCTAGCGGTGATCTAGCTAAGAACGAAGAGGAGCAAGCGAATTCGTTTGCGAAGCATCTAGAAGCCAGGTTCACACCCTATGAATTTGCCACTGCTGATCAGATCGAAGAGACCACTGATAGTCTACAGACACCTCTACAAATGTCCTTACCCATTAGGGCAGTTAGGGTTGAGGAAATTGCTGAAGTCATAAAGTCCTTGCCGAATAAGAAAGCACCTGGTTATGACAGACTGAGCAATGCAACGCTAAAAGCCCTCCCTACTCGGGCGATCATCTTCATAGCTTTAATATTTAATGCTATGCTGAGGGTGGAATTCTTTCCTAAGCAATGGAAGATGGCAGCGATTGTAATGATCCACAAACCAGGAAAGCCAGAGGATGACCCAGAATCGTACCGCCCAATAAGTCTGCTGTCGTCACTTTCCAAAGTATGGGAGAGACTTATTGCCAATCGACTTGGCAATATCATCAGTGAACGTCATATCTTACCGGACCATCAGTTTGGCTTTAGAGAAGGACACGGAACTGTGGAGCAGGTTCACCGGTTGACGAGGCACATCCTTCAGGCATTTGATGACATGGAATACTGCAACGCAGTTTTTGTCGATATGCAGCAAGCATTTGATAGGGTCTGGCATACAGGGCTTCTCAGCAAAATCAAAAACCTCTTCCCAGCACCTTACTTCGGGATTCTACGATCGTATCTGGAGGGACGGCAATTTATTGTCAGAGTACGGAACACATACTCGACTCCTTGCCAAATGAGAGCTGGAGTTCCTCAGGGCAGCGTATTAGGGCCGCTGCTTTACTCCATTTACACGGCCGACCTACCCTCCCCTAGCGTGCGCCACATGGAGAATCCTGGCAAAGCCCTTCTCGCTACTTACGCAGACGATATAGCGGTGCTCTACAGCTCAAAATGTCCCACTGAGGCTTCGAATGGAGTGGAGAGCTACCTAAACACACTAGTAGCATGGTGCAAAAGATGGAACATGAAAATCAACCCACGCAAGACCACCAACTCTTGCTTCACCCTAAAAACCTTCATCAGCCACACCCCGCCTATACGTTTAGATGGCGAAACACTTGATCAACCTTCGCAGGCAAAGTACCTTGGCATCACCCTTGACAAGCGTCTAACATTTGGTCCTCATCTTAAGGCAGTGGCTAGGAGATGTGGGCAACGCATGCAACAACTGCGGTGGCTGCTCAACAGACGCAGCACCATGTCACTCAGAGCTAAGAGAGCGGTTTATGTCCACTGTGTTGCCCCAATTTGGCTCTACGGTGTGCAGATTTGGGGAATATGCGCAAAATCAAACTATAAACGCATACAGGTCCTGCAAAATCGTGTATTGCGGCAAATTACAAACTGCCCATGGTATGTGCGCGGCTCAACTCTACATCGAGATCTGAAACTGTTTACTGTGGAGGAACAGATTGGGAGACACACTAGTCGATATAGTGACAGACTGGCTAGACACCGGAGCAGACTAGCGAGAAGATTGCTTCCTGCGAGACCACTAAGGCGATTAAAACGCTTGGGTTTTGCCAAAAATATGAGATAAGTCGTTTAGGGATACTTGTAAATATATATTTGTAAGTCCTCCTGAATACATCAGAAGGTTAGGTGTTATATAAAAATTCTAATTGTGTTGTTAAGGTACTAAACTTGCATTGTACAGATTCAGCGCTTAAAATATATATACAAACAAAAAAAAAAAAAAAAAAACTCTTCATAATATTCTCATAACATTCAGTCCACTTAGCACTGTGCTATCAAGATTTGTCCCGTAGCTTTCCACTTGAGCAAATAACCTTATCTCTCTATGGTAATTAATGTCAGCCGAAATCAAGCTGTACAACAAGTGTAGCATACTTTTCAGCTGATCATAGAATGCCTTACTTTGTCTGCTTCTATTCAGATCAAACTTACATTGCATACTTTTGTGGGCATAGAAGCTTTCGCTTCGTCGAGCTGTTTCTTTGTTTTGCTTTGTGCCTTGTTTCTTTGTTAGCTTTCAGTTGACGCCGCTGCACGTCCCTCACTGTATTCCGACCAACACTGCGCACTGTTTTTGTGTTTTTGTTTTGGCTCCAGTTTTTTTTGCGCTGCTATCGGTGCTATCTGTGTGTGTGGGAGCAGGCGAGCACGATCTGTGCGCGAAGAGCGCCGCTGCAGTTGACCGACAAGTTTAGCTGCCTTCCCCCACCCACTCGCTGGCTGATTTGACAGCCTGTGTGTGTGCATATGCGTATGAGTATGCGTGTGTGTGTGCGTGCGTAAATAAACACAAACTGCGGTTTGCATTGGTGTGCTATCTTTGCTGTTGCTTTTGGGGCACTTAGCAACAGCGTCGGACTCTGGAAATCAGAAGAAACAAAATGAAAAAGAAGAGAATTTAGAATAAGAAAAAAAAAAAACACAAAAAACTTTTTGGCTTTTAGCAGACTTGTTTGGCTTGCCTTTTGTTTTGATAGCCGCTTTTTTGGTGTGTGGCGTGTTTTGGACCGGTCAACAACGTGTCACACGCTGACCATTTCGTATACCCTAGCAATATAAATAAAGTGCGAGTATGATAAGAGGATCAACTTACTATAAATGTATTTTGTTCTCAGCATCGAGATGCAAGTTGATTAAAGTTTGTTTTCCTCTCTGTTTATCTCTTTGTGCCCCTGTGTTTTATATATATCAAATTCAATGTTTAAATATGTATATGGAAGACAGCCAACTGTACAACTACAGGGTACTTCCAAGTCAATCAGCTTTGACAACGGTCCTCTTTAATTTTTGCACTTGACTTGCATGGGTTTCCTCTTGGCGTCTACCTCTTTTCCAAGAGCTACAGTTATATATCTGCCAGATACACAGCGTGACAGACATTGTTGTGCTTGTGCAATCCACAGACAGACAACAGACAACAGCAGCAACTGTCTATCTCTCTCTGTGTCTGAGTTCTCTGAATGATAACCTCAGACAGCCCGAACAACCCATGACAACAATAAGATTGTTTTTATTGACGTCTCGCATTGGCATTTAGTTCGCTAGGCGAGCCCCCCAATCGAGCGCAACGGAACAGAAATAGAAATACGACAAACGAAAAACACAATATTCGAAATACAATAATATTTTTTGCATGCAATTCAATTGCCTGAATGAATAACAATAATGAATGAATAACAATAATAATATTTTCCACTTAATTGGAAAAGTCTCGAATTTCGATTACTCAATAAAAACAATTTGAAGCGCAGCAAAATTACTAACGAAAATTTCACCTGCTAATTACGTTTATATCGTATTGTTTAGAGCTTATCAGTTAATTGTTTGTTTACTACACTCGCAATTATTTATTATCACACGAATTTCGAATTTCGATTCGGTTTCAAAGAATTCCTCATTGCTGATAAGATTAGATAGCTAATGGTCGTATATATGCTTAATTTCGATAGTTCCGAGCAAACACATGTTTTATATACCCCATCGATGGTATTTTCGATGACGTGAAATATATTTTATATGCACTGCGAGAAATGTGAGCTTGAAAAATAAAAGAACTGCAAAATACATTTGGTAAAAGACCAACTTAAGCTGGTGTCTGTCTGTCTATCTAGTTGTCTTCTCTGAATAAATATTAAGACAGAGAAAGAGTATTTGAATGTATTTGAATATATTTCAGCAACTCTTTTATTAATGTACATATTCAGAGAGTTAAACTTTATGCTGATGATAATTTTACTGGCTATCCTTCCATAGTCTTGTCTCCATTCTCTCTCTATCCCTTTCACTCAGTTGCTTAACTGCGCCTCAGAACGAGACTTTGCACCCACTGTATCCAAGTGCGCCTGCATAGACACAGCTTGGGCCGTTGGTATATGTATGTATATACGCATATTACCTTCCACGTCACTTACATATGTACACACATGTATATAAATGGAATGCTCTATAATCTACGCAGACAGACAACTTATATACGCCTACATTATGTAGAAGTTCTCGCTTATCAGCTGGCAAACACACACTCACATATTGAGTCGATGTTTCTGGTTGTCGCTTGGACTTTGATATGCCATAAAGCCTCATTAAATTAAATAAAGCATTACGACTTTTTGAGTTCTCTAAATCGAACTAACGTATTAGTTTTATTAGTTGGAACTTAGTTCTTGTGGAACAACATTCAACAACACTGCCGACCTTGGCACTGAGCTAGTGGCATATTTTGTTGAGTGGGTCTCTCCTCAGACAACATTAGTGGAGCTTATTGGAGTTATTAGTGTGAGCAATATATGTTATACTACTTATAGCCTATCAGCACATATTTAATGCAGTAAAAATTCTAGATTGTACTGAGAGTACGTATAATTATCGTATAAACAGCGAATCTACCAAAGCTTATTTATTGAACTTGTATGCTTTATTTTGAGAGAAGTACTTCATAAATAATCGTATAATGCTATCTTGCTCAACACCAACTAAAAAAGAATAATTCTAAACTAGTTTTCACTGGACATTTTTAAGTATAATCTAAAGAGTACAATCTATTCTGATTGATCTTGATCTTATTTAAAAGTAGGACAATTTCTAAATGTGCTGTCTCTAATAAATATTGATTATAAATATTTTAGTAAATATCGAAATGACCAATATTTTGGTATCTGGTGTACCACATTAATGTCTATAGAATCAATAGTATTGATGTATTGACAGACTACGAAAGTTGAGTACAAAGGACTACGGACACATACAGAAAAAAATGTAATGTACAATAAATATATATATATATATATTATTTTTATGTATACATTTATATTTATATTAAACTATAGTCGAATTAAGTAATTTCTCCCAGCATATTTATAAATTTCTCCAAAATCCTTTTAATTTTCTGATTTTAAAAATACATTTCCACAGAAAATATTTTTAAATATATAATTTTCAATCATTTTTCGAAGAAAATATTGCTGATGCTTGTCTAGGGAAACTTAGCATCAAGCAACTATAGTATATTACGATTATTATATATATATTTTTTTAAATACTATACAGACTCTCGCCAATGAATTTCGAACCCGGATTTTAGTTGACTTATAATTAGTGAAATATAATTAAATTCCAAAGTTTTCCTGTTCTTATGTACATATATAGATTGATTGTATATATGTATATATATACAGATTAACAGTATGTGACGTCAAGTCGCTATGGAAAAACCTTTCATAGCATATGCGACTCAAATTCCTACATATGTAGCTATAAAACCAGTTCATAGCTGATTTCTTTATATACGGCACATATAGAGAAGTTCCCAAAAAAATAAAAAAAATAAATAAATAAATAAATAATAAATAAATAAATAAAAAATAAAAACCAAATATATTTTATATGTACATATATACTAATGTTTATGCTCAGATGGAATTTTTTTCCTTGTATACATCCTGCTACTGATTTTCCCTAACGTTATAGTTCAATTACTGATTATTGCATTATATGGTAATATGTTATGACGTTTATAACTGTGAATGAATTGCCCAACAGCTGAGCGATTTTTTATTAGAAACTATACACAATTGGGCACATTCCATTTCTGTAGATCTTTTATATTGTAACAAAATAAAATAATAATCGTAATAATAATAATAAAATTAATAAATATTGTTTCGACTTTTAACTTTTTTAGCCATGCGTCGGCATCAATTTTAATTTTAATTTTCTCAATTATTTGTTCTTTACATTGGTATTGGTGGCAACTGGTTCAAACCGGAGCTGGGCGAACTGGTTTGATTTAGAGTGCTTGCTCTGATGGCCAGCTGATAAGAGTGAAAAGGGGCGTCCAATACCACTGTAAGTGTGTGTGTGTGGCTAGTGTGCCCTTAACTGTCTGTGTGATTGTGCTCTGTCTGGCGCTGAAACTAAGGCCATGGCTAGATGACTTGGATGATGAACTTGTTCAGAGCCAACTTAAAGTTCTCTGAATGAAAGGGCTAGCCATTTAACGAAGAACGAAGAAATTGATTAGAAAATTAGCGGTGGAAATCAGCTGAAAGTTCGATTTCCATTTACTGTTGCCACGTATCCAAAAATAAAAGTGCCACGTCTACATGTATATACACCCAAGCACACCCAACTACATATAAGTTTTCCATATATATAAATAAATATATATGTGTATAAGTATGTATATATGTTATATGCTATTTATATATACATATAAGTAGAAAAACACGCGCTTGTTAATTTTTTGCGTATTCCTTTTCGCAACGAGTAAAAAACGCAATAAAAATAAAAATAAATATGCTACACGAAAATAAAATGTGCCAAAGAGCAGCTGCCGGCATGCGTTGCGGCATGCCCACAAAAATGGGCGTCAGAGGCGAATATACCCTATACTAAAAGTAATATTTTCGATTCTGGCATGCAAAAAAGTAATTCTCTTGTGATAAATTTCAGCAAAACTAGGGTATTATTTAGTCAACATACATTTTGTGTTCTTCTCTTTGTTTTTGCTAATTTAAGAAATCAGTGTACAGTCAACAAAAGCAAATCTGAAAAGATTGTGTAAATAAAGTAGCTCCATTAATGCTTCACAAAAGGTCTTTGTGTATAGGAATTTACAGGGATTAAAGGAATTTCAGGGCATATTGTATTGTATATCACGTTGGATCCATAAGAAAAAACATTTGTGTTCACCTTTAAGGTCTACAAGGGAAGGGTATCTTAAGGTCTGCGCTTTTCATAATTATTTGAATATCTCTTATAATTAAGAGAAAGAATGATTATGATGGACTTCACAGCTACTGTGTAGTCTAGGGTATTCTTGAGCACATCTATTGTCTTTCTCCTAATAATTAGACCTGCCTCGGATTAAAACGCATTGCCATTTGCCAAATGCCAAGAGAACAAACGCACTGCAGAGCGTGCCAAGCTAAATATTGCTGATCCCATTTCGAATTCCCACTCCAATCCCCATTCCTGTTCCAATTCCCATTCCCATTCCCATTCCTATGTCCAATACCTATTACGTTTCACATGTGCTATCTTGTGTTCTTCTAATCAGCTGAAATTGAACTCTTCGCTTGCTCTGTGCGCGTGGCTGCCATCAAATATTGTCGAGTCGTCTGCACCGAATAATTGCTAGAAGCGTCACAGCTGATAATGAGAGTCTCGCAGTTGAGTTTTTGAGCATTTGCCATAAGAAGGCCAGCGAGAGCTCTTTACTATTTAACTATGGTCAGTTCTTATCATTAGCGAGCTCATGGCACATAAAAATGACATAAATAAAAAATAAATACGCAAAATAAATACATTTAAGAGCCGTATTAAAAGCGAATCCAGCCAAACGGTAGCAGCGCAAATTATAGTAAATATTTGATCTGGGCGGGGTTCGGGCTTCGCTTTGCGGACCGAAAATGCCAGCTCAAGAAGTTGGCAAAACTTGAAAAAGATAAACAATAGAGCTCCCCGCGTATCCCCATAAATGCTGTCAATTTGATAAAACAACACAAACATTTATTAAATATTCATTCGCTTTAAATTAGCAGGCAAATTAATTAGCGCTTCGTGATTCGATTCGACGCAAATGAAGAAAGGTTAGTTTGAGAGAATGCGCACAATTTATCGATCGAAAAATACTTATTATACATTAATAGAGAATATGTTATAGAAATTGGAGAAATTTATCAAAATGGGCATTAGTATAGGCATTCAACATAGAAGACACAATATATACAATAAGGTGTGCGAAATAAGTAACTAACACTACGTTTTATACAAAAGTATATGGTGCTATACTATGTTTAGTATATAAAAGTATATAATAAAATATTTTATAGAAGCGATCAATATATAATTTCTTAATAAAAATATCAAATTTTATAAAACATATTTTCTATATATGTATATGACAAAAAAGAAGCGAATAATTTAATCTATATTAATGGCAATTAAAAGCTGATATATATTATATGATAACTCGCTGTACAGTTAACCAACATACACAACACTTCTGAATTTATTTATTGGACATTCATGTTTCTCACATATCTATGTTCACAGTGTCTTTGCTAACGATCGCAGATGTTTATATAAATAAAAAATATATATATAGTATATAGTATATAATAATAAAATAATAAAAATGAATCTAAAACAAAACATACTAAATGCTATTTAAGCAGTTGTCAATTGGTAAGCTGTCTTAGTCAACGTCTCCTTCTGGTCCACTGAACACAATGAGAAGCCCCAGGCGAATGCTGCACTTTATGTAATAACTTTCGTATGATTACACTTTTCATTTAATCTACGCTTAGAGAGCATTATTTCATTTGTCTGCAAATTAGTTTGATGACATTTCGGGTGCTGCATCGAGTATATTTTATCATGTGCCAAGCTGTGCACATATACATATGTATATATGCATGTATGTAGTATAGTTAATGTGTGTTAATAACTCGAACCGGGGCACTGACAATCTGCCATACAGACCACGCACAAGCACAAGCATATAGTATTTTGTATTTTGTATATATACATATGTATTATCTATATATGTATGTGTGTGTGTATGTGCATATGCATGGAGTATTTAAGTAGCTAAACGCGCCACTAGAAAATGCGCAGTTTCCGAAAAAAATTCGTCGTCTGACCGAAACAAAATTAGATTACATAAATGTGTGACGTCACTGAACGACAAGGAACTATGGCGTGAATAGTCAATGGACTTTGGACCCAGCGGACAATGTAACTAGAACTACACGATTGTGCCCCAGATAAATGCTATGCGAGCTGATTTATATGATAAACAATGCCGATAAATTGATATTGACGATGAGATTATAGATAGCAAGCTCTGAAGGGCGTCTGCTTTGATAAACTGAGATGCGAAATGCTGGCCATGTTTGGCATTCTGTAACAGTTACAGCCAGGGTCAACACACAGCTGTGATCAGAGACAGCCAGTGAGACAGTGAGAAAAAGAGGGAGCGAGAGAGAAAGATTATCTCTTAGGATAACCATAACAGAGAACACAACATTAGCTGCCGAACCAGCTGTTGGCTGATGAAATATTGCATCATACAATTGCGTTCGGCCGGTTCAGCGAAACGAAAGTGAGGCAGTCATGACGCCTTCACATTACTCTCTCTCTCTCTCTCGGATTCGCCTTCTCTCTTTCTTTCTCTCGGCTATGTTGTCGCTGACAATTGAAGGTTGTCTCTCTGTCTCGCTGTGGCTGCTGCTTCGGATTCCCCAAACCAAACGCGCTGTGCAAAAGTCGAAGCAAGTTTTTCATGAATTCACAAGCAGCAAACAGAAATAATGAACAACAAAATATTGAACAGCTATTAGATACTCTGCAATTGTATGGAAGCTGCTAATAAATAATTAATAAATAATAAATTAAAAATATCTAATATATCCAGAGATCAGCTTTAGCTAATCATAAGAAAAGGCCTAGAGCCAAAGGGGAAATGCTGTTAGTCTCTGTCAGCCTGCCTCCACTGAGAAATATACCCATTTAGAGCAGCTGCTTTCTGGGGTATTGTCAGAAACCTGCACAACCAGCCAACAGCTGATTAGCCAGTTTTGGTTTTACAATTGTGTGTGGGACAAATGCGACGGGTGACGGCAACTCAACTCTTTTTTTCCAACATACTTAGAATACTAATTGAGGTACAGTTGTGCACAAAACATGCAGATAAAGCGGGCTGCGGCCAGGTAAAATTGGTAAACCCTAAAAGCAGCTGTGTTAGGATTTCAACATATACCTGAGCAGGTAGCTCTCAGTACCCTACTTATCGGAGATAGCCATTTTTCTTTTCAGATTGGCCTCTCCGCCCAAGTGCTACAATTTTCGGCTCGTCTGCCGTTCGCTGTCCGTGCAATATGGCGACGTGAAGACACTGACGCCCGCTGTCCGGGAGTATGTGGACAAGTGCGTGAATCTGTGCCAACCGGACCGAGTGCACATCTGCGATGGCACCGCCGCGGAGAGCAAGCTGCTCCAAGGCTTGATGCTGAAGCAGGGCACAATCTTGCCTTTGCCCAAGTACACGAACTGCTGGCTGGCACGCACTAACCCAGCTGACGTGGCCCGCGTGGAGTCCAAGACGTTCATCAGCACGGAACGCAAGGAGGAGACGGTGCCAGTTACGCCAAACGCCACGCCCGGAACCCTTGGCAATTGGATCTCCGATGCGGATCTGAAGGCGGCCATTGCCGAGCGTTTCCCGGGCAGCATGAAGGGTCGCACCATGTACGTCATACCCTTTAGCATGGGTCCCGTGGGCTCACCTCTCTCCAAAATAGGCATTGAGATCACCGACTCTCCCTACGTGGTAGAGTCCATGAAGATTATGACGCGTGCAGGCGCTCCAGTGCTGGACGTGCTGCAGCAGGGCGACGGCCAGTTCGTCAAGTGCCTTCACTCAGTTGGCACTCCCGCCAGTGGCGTGCAGGCCCAGGCCTCGTGGCCATGTGACCCAGAGCGCACCATCATCCTCCATAAGCCAGCCGAGAACGAGATCGTTTCCTATGGCTCCGGCTATGGAGGCAACTCGTTGCTGGGCAAGAAGTGCTTTGCCTTGCGCATCGGCAGCACCATTGCCAAGCGGGAGGGCTGGCTGGCCGAGCACATGCTGATTCTGGGCATCACCAATCCGCAGGGCAAGAAGATCTATGTGGCAGCCGCTTTCCCTTCAGCTTGCGGCAAGACCAATCTGGCCATGATGACGCCCACTCTGCCGGGCTACAAGGTGGAGTGCGTGGGCGATGACATCGCCTGGATGAAGTTCGACTCGCAGGGTGTGCTGCGTGCCATCAATCCCGAGAACGGCTTCTTCGGCGTGGCCCCTGGCACCTCGCGTGCCACCAATCCCATTGCCATGGACACCATCTTCCGCAACACGGTCTTCACCAACGTGGCCTCCACGTCGGATGGCGGCGTCTACTGGGAGGGCATGGACGCCTCTCAGCTGGGCAATGTCACGGTCACCGACTGGCTGGGCAAACTCTGGTCGGCGGAGTCGGGCAAGCCGGCTGCGCATCCCAACTCTCGCTTCTGCACGCCTGCGGCTCAGTGTCCAATCATTGATCCCGCCTGGGAGGACAGCGCAGGAGTTCCCATCTCAGCGATTCTGTTCGGCGGTCGCCGACCCGCTGGCGTTCCCTTGGTCTACGAGGCGCGCGACTGGGCACATGGCGTCTTCATTGGGGCTGCCATGCGCAGCGAGGCAACTGCTGCGGCCGAGCACAAGGCCAAGGTGATCATGCACGATCCCTTCGCGATGCGTCCCTTCTTTGGCTACAACTTCGGCGACTATCTCGCTCACTGGCTGAGCATGGAGCAGCGTGGAAAGGTGCCAAAGATCTTCCACGTGAACTGGTTCCGCAAGAGCGATGAGGGCAAATTCTTGTGGCCAGGATTTGGCGACAATTCCCGAGTGCTGGACTGGATCTTCCGGCGTGTGGAAGGCGAGAAATGCTACGAGGAGTCGCCAATCGGACTGCTCCCTAGTCAGGGTGCACTGAATGTTGAGGGCGTGGAGGGCAATGTGGATCTGAAGCAGCTGTTCGATCTGCCCAAAGACTTTTGGCAGCAGGAAGCCAAAGAGATCGAGCAGTACTTCCAGGACCAGGTGGGCGACTATTTGCCACGCCCCGTCGCAGACCAGCTGACAGAACTGAAGAAGCGTGTGGCCAACATGTGATGTGAATAATCGCTCCATTCTGTGCGGTTTCATAGGTTATTCCTAATCTTAGTTTATTAAACTCTCATAAAAAAACCAGCAAAAAAGATTTTGTTGTATCGCATTCCATGGGCATGGGCATAGGCATGGGCGTGGCTTTTCGGGCACGCAAAGGGAGAGAAGGCAATGCGAGGAAGTGGGAGAGAGGCCCGTCCACGAAATTGGCGTAAACAAGCAAATAAATTCATAATCGTGTTAACCTCTCTGCACCACTGCGAATTATCAAGATCGCTGGAAAAAAACGAGCAAATATTATGGAATATTATGAAAAAAGACCAAAAACTTGGAGCTCATAAACGTGCCACGCAGTTGTTAAGGTCTGATTAAAGACCTGGTCATGGGGTGGTGTGATTCGACATGCAGCCAATTAGAGAAGAAACAAGCCTCACGGCACGCGGCTCTGATAACGCATTGAGTCTGCCCGAAAAAGGGGTTCCGTTAGATCCGGTTAGATGATCATAAACAATTATCAATAATGATTAACAGCCAATATATATGTATATATATCAAAATTGTATTCGGCTGAAGATTCTTGGCTAACCATGAGCTATGGTTGAGATGAAATAATCCTGTTTTCAACACAGTAAGTAAAGAGCCTAGCCTTGCTAGATCCCAATCAAATAAATCGAAGGATAAGTAGTAAGAAGGATCGGTAAATACATTGATTTATTCAAGTATAGATTATAAAGGTTTAACACAAACTCAAATATGCTTTCCCATGTGGATCTTTGCCCTTACTATGATATTTATTTTTTGACTTAATGATAACATCTAACATGGACCTTTGACTATGCTAAGATATTTATTTTTAGACTTAATGATAACATCTATTGCAGCAATTATTAATGTATTATAAAGTATATATACATATGTGTTATATCACATAATCTAATCAAAATTTGACTGACTTTCCTAATGGCATTTCACATTGTTAGAGCTTATAAGGTCTAAGGTCTGTGGGAATTCCTGGTCTATCACATTAGCTAACATAGTGAAGCCTAGAGCCTGCTGCAGTAACATCCGAATTTCTTTCGTCAGCTATTACAACAATTTCTAGATCCGGATTACAGTTAAAAACAGATCTTAAGCCTATATTTAGAAAAAAATATTTTCCATTGCATCGAGACTGCAGGGGCTCGTTTGTGCAAGCTGATAAGGCCCGTTACAATATATATTTCGCTATATGTGTATTGATTTTCATTATTACTTATTGATCCCCCAACTCATTGACGTAAATTCAAAAATTAAGTCAAGTCATCAAACGCGCTTTAGTAATATAGCTGGGCGATCTTTGCACGGCGCGGGGCTGAGACAAGGGGCATAGGGACTGAGGTAGTGGGGAGCTGAGGAGGAGGCTGGCAGGCAGGCGGGGTAGCACAGGCAGACACTTGATGATGATTGTGATGATGATGATGCTGCTTATCAAGCTCAACTAGAAAAACAAGTCCACGGTTTAAAAATAAATACGCCAAAAAGAGCATTCCGCAAATTTGTGTTGAATATTTTTTTATGCTCTTTCATTTGCCATTAAAACAGGCGCGTGGAGGTTGGCTGATAAATAATCTTCAACGGAACTTTTCAAGGATTTCAAGGTTACGAGCTGCTCACTTTAAGGTGAACTACCCGATCAAAATGCCATTTACTTGTGGGTACAGAGATCACTCGTATCCCAACAAAATTGGTGAGAACCTTCATTTCTCCTTCGAAGAGCACATGATGATTCCATGCGGCTATTCGCGTCATGTCATGTGAAATTCACTATGTCCATTCATGGCCTCCATGTCGGTTGGCTGATGGCCATGGCCAACATTATAATAGAACAGCGTAGAATTTTGCTAGATCATCGAATCATCTTCCCCGTCACCATTTTCGCCAATAAGCGAAAGTGGCCAAACAAAACATATATATATGTATATATGTATATATATTCTGGCAACGTGACAACAGATCGAAAAGGCCATGTGATTCTATGTCGTGACAGAAGGCGTAGGTGGGCGCGTGTGTATTAGCCTTAGGTTGGAGTGGAGGAATTACTTCCATAGGCCTATATTCAACAAATTAGCTGTATCAATTTTGAAAGGGAAAAGCTAAAAGGTATAGGTGAGAGTGGGGGGAATATGAATCCGTTTCTATGTGTAAGAAAAAGAGTTACCTTAGTATAAATATTATATATAGAATTCGTATGGACTCTTATAACATTGACTGTGAACTTGAATTTTGATAAGGCAAATATAAGTAGATAATTGGGGTGTACTTGGGTTCATCATTATCTTAAATGGCATATCATCGACTGCAGATAATAAGCCATCTGTACAATGTTCGGATAATACTAATACTAATACTATAGATATTATAGGTAAATAAAAATATAAAGTAAGCTAATAAGAAAACTAAGATACATATATAAGGTTTGTTATTTCACTATATATAAATATATACGTACATATGTATATGTGTATGTATTTATAGATCATAAGGAGCATTCATCTTATCATATGTAAACCATTATTTTTAATTAGATACCACAGAAGCTGGCTCATATCTCTGGAAAGAATAAAACATCTTACTTAATGATGAAAATTATTGACACAAATGAACTAATTATTAACAGGAATTGAATTATTAATAGCTTAATATTCAAGATTTTGGATTGAGATTGCATATGTATATTTTATATATTCCTATATTTATATTAATAATATGAATCAAAATATACAAATAATTATATTACTCAGCCTGTGCTCTGTATATTTTCGATGGGTTAAGCAAAGACCAACAGGCAGCTCATGTTACGATAATTGTACGTAGGAAGAACTTATTGATACGTATTTGACAACATATAATAACTGGGCTATTTACGCACTGGAACGATATAGAGTGGAAAGCATAAATAAACAAAGTAATTAAATTAGCAGCAGCTGACAGAGCGAAAAACCAAATGACGCTGAGTGGAACGTAAATAGCGCTAAATGATTCTTATCAACCGCGAATAGGCGCGCTATCAAAACAACAACAGAAACGACTCCAAGAGCGGCGAATCGACGAAAAAAAGAAAACAAAAACAGCCAAAATAAATGAGAAACAAAAATAAACTGTAACTTGCTACAGCGGCACTAACAACATGGCTTGTTGTCAAGCGGCACCAGCAGCCCACCCCTTTCGCTCGCCCTCCGCGCTCACCCAGAAGCTCAGTGAAAAACCAAAACAATTGCCGAGCCTCCGACCCAACAGCCAATCAGCTGGCCCGCAGTTTGACCTGTGGCGCGCGCGCTACTCATAAAAAGATAGAAACAAACACAAGCGAGCCGAACCCGAATGACAGCCGAAGCCGAATGGCAGCCGATCGTGCGGCCCCCGTTAATCATGTTCTAGTCGCATCGGGCAGTCGCCCGGCAGGCAGCGCAGCGTATAAAAGGCCGACTGCAGCAAGCAGCTGGCATCAGTTACTCGTGGACTGAGTAAATGGAAAGATCAAGTGAAACATTTAATTTCAGTGATCTGAAAATCAAATTGATATTTGACAAAAAACTCTGGAAAAACATATGAAACTACAAGAGCGCATCAGCTAAAGCCCAATAAACCAACAAAAGCAACAAAAAGTTGAAATTGTGATAATTCAAATTGTGATACTTAAATTTTTTTGCCCAAATAAAAGCAAATAAATCGAACCGTTAATTAGTGCGCCATATTCCAAAGTCTTTTAAAGAATATTAATTTCTAATACAAACCTAAAGAAAACAAACAAAAAACTAACAATATGCCTGAGCTCATTGAACAAAGCAAAATTATGTAAGTACGAGTTGTTTCCCCAACAACAACAAACAAGTAATGAAAAGCGAGCATATGCATCACCACACCCAGAAACCTCTAGCATGTTGCATGCCCCATAATGTATTTTGAAATGAAAAAAGAAGAAACAAAATTAGTGCGTTTTCTTAAAATAAATAAAAAAGAAAAAACATTGTGCGAAAATAGTTTCCAAATTATTTAGTCTCAAATATTTTTTTTGCATAAATAAATCCTTTGCGAATATAGAACGTGACTTTGAAAATTGATTTTAATATTTTGCTAAAAAAAATCTTTAAAAAAAAATCATATATAAAATGTTGATTTTTTAAATGTTTTCCATTTCTACATATATACATATTCGTATACAAAATGAAGATATATGTATATTCTGCTCTTCTCTGCATAGCCCCTCCACATTTCATAAACTGACCCAGTCTCTCTTTAACTGAACATTAACTTATAAATTCTCTTCTCTCCTCTCTTCAGTGCCGCTAACGGCTGTGCTCTGCCTCAGCTGAACAAGCTCCGCCAGGACAACTGCGGCCTGTACAGCCACATTCGTGGCATTCCCACCTCGTATGGCGATGTCAACTCCTTGACTGCCGGTGTGCGCAGCTTCGTGGAGGAGGCAGTTGCTCTGTGCCAGCCCGACCAGGTGCACATTTGCGATGGCTCCGAGCAGGAGAACAAGATGCTCATCAAGGTGCTGCTGGAGTCGGGCACCATTGTGGCGCTGCCCAAGTACGAGAACTGCTGGCTGGCACGCACCAATCCGGCCGATGTTGCCCGCGTGGAGTCCAAGACTTTCATCTGCACTGAGAAGCGTGAGGAAACCATTCCCACGCCCAAGGATGGCGTCAAGGGCACTTTGGGCAACTGGATTTCGCCTGTTGACATGGAGGCAGCTATTCAGCAGCGCTTCCCTGGCTGCATGAAGGGTCGCACCATGTATGTGGTGCCCTTCAGCATGGGTCCAGTGGGATCCCCTCTGTCGAAGATTGGCATTGAGATCACCGACTCGGCCTATGTCGTCGCCTCCATGCGCATCATGACCCGCATGGGCGCTGCTGTGCTGCAGCAGCTGGCCAAGAAGGAGGAGTTCGTGCGCGCCCTTCACTCCGTGGGCACTCCAGCTAACGGCATTGTGGAGCAGCCATCCTGGCCATGCGATCCAGAGCGCACCATCATCCTGCACAAGCCCGCTGAGAACCTGATTGTGTCCTATGGCTCCGGCTACGGAGGCAACTCGTTGCTGGGCAAGAAGTGCTTTGCTCTGCGCATCGGCAGCACCATTGCCAAGCGGGAGGGCTGGCTGGCCGAGCACATGCTGATCCTGGGCATCACCGATCCCAAGGGCGTCAAGAAGTACATCACTGCCGCGTTCCCCTCGGCTTGCGGAAAGACCAATCTGGCCATGTTGAACCCTTCGCTAGCCAACTACAAGGTGGAGTGCGTGGGCGATGACATCGCCTGGATGAAGTTCGACTCGCAGGGTCTGCTGCGTGCCATCAATCCCGAGAACGGCTTCTTCGGCGTTGCCCCTGGCACATCGAAGGAGACGAATCCCATTGCCATGAGCACGGTCTTTAAGAACACCATATTCACCAACGTGGCCTCCACCTCAGATGGCGGCGTCTACTGGGAGGGCATGGAGAGCAGCCTGGCACCCAATGTGCAGATCACCGATTGGTTGGGCAACCCCTGGACCAAGGAGTCGGGTAAGCCAGCCGCTCATCCCAACTCGCGCTTCTGCACACCTGCAGCCCAGTGCCCCATCATCGACAGCGCCTGGGAGGATCCAGCTGGCGTGCCCATCTCTGCAATGCTCTTCGGCGGTCGTCGCCCAGCTGGCGTGCCCCTAATCTACGAGGCTCGCGACTGGACCCACGGTGTCTTCATTGGCGCCGCTATGCGCAGCGAGGCAACTGCTGCGGCCGAGCACAAGGGTAAGGTGATCATGCACGATCCCTTCGCGATGCGTCCCTTCTTTGGCTACAACTTCGGCGACTATGTGGCCCACTGGCTGAGCATGGAGAAGCGTGGCAAGGTGCCCAAGATTTTCCATGTGAACTGGTTCCGCAAGAGCGATCAGGGCAAATTTATGTGGCCCGGATACGGCGAGAACTCCCGTGTGCTCGAGTGGATTCTGCGCCGTGTGAATGGTGAATCCTGCTATGTCGACTCTGCCATTGGCCACATACCCGCTGAGGGGGAACTCAACTTGGCCGGCATGAAGGAGCAGATCGATGTGAAGCAACTGTTCTCGCTGCCCAAAGACTTCTGGACTCAGGAGGTGGAGGACATCCGCAACTACTTCGAGTCGCAGGTGGGCGCCGATTTGCCCGCTAGCATCTACGCCGAGCTGGACAAGCTGAAAGCCCGTATTGCCGAGCTGTAAGAGGACTCCAGGAAGCGACAGAATTTATCACAAACACACATCTTTACCCGCCTTGCACCACCTATAAGCCTAAGCAACCCTGTACTCCAGTACCAAAAAACGCATATAACCTATAATCCCGCCCGCGCGGGACTCTATATAACTAACGAAGACTATACTAACGATACAACTTTTTCACTTAGTCGTTTCTCTAGAGTTTAAGCCGCAGACTTCCAAAACTATTTATTCAATAAGTGTTTATATCTAAGCCTAAACTTAAGATCTGTATAAAGAAACCAACAAAAAAAAAATCCAGCAAAAAAATGCAAATTTAAATAAAACTAAAAAGATTTTATCAAACAAAAATTAATATGTTTTGATTTTGTTATATTTAGAAAAAAAAAAAAGAATGAAGCATTCGAAAATTTTAGATAATCAATATAATTCTATATGTGATAGTATTAAGGAAGAGCCAAAGAAGTCTACGGAATTAATTTTAAATAATCTTGGACTTCGCTTAAAAGCTTCAATCATCCAATATTAGCAACAGAAAATTAGAAAAGCATATAAAAAGTGGGGGAAACAAAAATGTTTCCCAAAAGTTTAGTTAAGACATATCTTTTAAAATATGTAAAACTTTCATTTCTGCTCGTTTAGTGATATTTAATGCATGCATAGCTATCAAAAATAAATTATAAATGAATAATATGAATACAAAAAAGAAAACAAACAATTTTTAAAGTAACAATAACAAAAATAAGAATTTTTGCATGCTGAAATTATATGTTGAGATTTGTTCATGTATTTAAAACTTAAAACTTAAAAAGAAAACGGTGAAACTTCTGAATCAGGGGAAATCTAAATCAACTAAGATAAGAAAGTTTTAGTAAAGAGAAACGCTGAAAAAAAAAAAACACAAGCTAGCATCTGTGAGCCACAAAAAAATAAAATAAAATAAAAGTTGCGGAACATTTAACCGCAAATCAGAACTAAAACTTAAATGAAATAAAGCCGAATTTTGAGAAGAAAGCGCTCTCAGTCGGAGGACTTCCAGGCTGGAAGCGCGAGCTTAGAAAGCTTCGACTGGCCAGTCTCAACAAAAATGCAGCCGAGTCGTGTGGCATGCCACAGTTCAGCTCGAGCTGCGTGCGCGCTCGGTCGGGCCATATTGAGCGGCAGCCAGCGGCAGTTGCAGCACCAGCGCGCGTCCAAGCGGAAACGGAAGTGCAACACATACAAAAAAAAAAAAAAAAAAAAAAAAGAAAAACACAAAACGAAAAATAAGTGTACAAACTGTTGCTGCAGACAATTAGCGAACAAAAAGTGAAGTTCAAAAGTGAAAAAGTTGCAGGAAATTTTCGCGCATCGTAAATCAAAATAATGGTAAAGCTAAAATATTTAATTTCTAGCAACAATTATGCGAGCTGCGATGCGAGTGTGTGTGTGTGTGTGTGTTGCTGTTGGCTATGTGCCTCTGTATGTGTGTGTGGCGCCTGTTGTTAAGCTGCGATTTGGCATGTTGATTTATGCGCTGCCTCTCACTCACGCATACAACTGCCAGTCGCTGTGTCTGTATACTTGTGTATCACTGTGTGCGTGTGTATGCTTATGTGATGTGTGTGTGTGTAAGTCGCTGGGATTATGCGTGTGCTCTTTAGCACTTGTTGCGCTTGTTACCTCGCACACACACACACACACACACACGTACACACACACAGGACATTCGCTTAATTGCTAATCCACGCACCCCAATCACTCCGACGCCCCCGGATGCGTCTAATTACACGTAAGTTGCCACAAAACGCTGCCACCTGCCACTGAAACTAGCCCCCAACGTTGGCAAATGACGCATTTAAAGGCAAATTGGCCGCCGAAAGCAACTGCTGCCCCACTTAATATGCCATCAACATGAGATTTGCCCAAATGCCGCCCGTCAAAGGAATTATGTGTGGCAATAAAATCGATGGCTTAGCCAGGGCAGCGGGGCTGTGGCTGTGCTCCTCTATTAACTAAGTTGCCGAACGTGACTTTTGGCCCACAATTCTAATTCTGAACTGAGCAGTTGACCAGCTGAATGCTCCTCTCAGCCACCGCACCGCACCGCACCACCAACGCCAACAACAGCCACACCGGGCGCCGCTAAATAGGCAACGGTTTTGCTGACGTTCCTCGTATATTGTTTGATCCTAAGTGTTTTATGGACTTTTCTTGTTTATGCTTCAGCAATACACTCCGCACACACAGACAGACACCCTCACACACACACACACACACGCACGCATACCCATACATTTATTTTTACAACAGACGCTAATTCTACAGCCAAGTGCTGGTCAATGCCGAGCATTGAGTGCAGAGGCGTACTCTATAAGGGGGTCTAGCGGGGGGTCGACTGCTGAGAAAATATTTATGTTTACACATAGCATACATGCATGTGTGTGAGTTTGTGTGTGTGCGAGTGTTAAATATGTGCTTAACGGGTGCGGGCATGTAATTAAGCAAAGTTTACTAAAAGGGTTGTCCGGGAAAAGGACATAATAAAAGAGAGTTAAGTAAGCTCCTTAACTTGTGGAGTCGGTTCACAGTGCACTGTGGAGAAAGAAAAGTTGTCTTTCTCTGCAAATTTCACTGAGAAATATGCTGAGCAAATAACTTACATAATTGACTTCTGTCAATATATTCAGATATATAATAATGTTTCAAACATTTTGTAAAATTAGTTTTAGAAATTTTAAAGTTTTTTAAAAACCATACAGTGGAAATTCGATGTCTTGGTTGGTCCCCTTACAAACTTACATATATGAAAGAGCCTTCGCTTAGTTTAGATTACATTTAAAACTTTCAAAGCAGAATAATAATAATTTGAACAGTTTGAGTTCTAAAAAATCATTTTAAAGATATATTAACACTGATCAACTTCGAAATCCTATTCCAATAAAATATACAGCTGGGAAAATATTCTGAACATACGAATTCCATTCATTTGGTGTCTAGGATGCTTATGGGAAAATGAATTTTGATTTGAAGATTGTTTTTAAATATAATATAAAGTTTAATATTTGATTAGAGCTCTTTAAAGAATAAATAGAAATTTCAAAAAAGCTAGGTAAATTTAATTGTCACTCTATCGAATCGGTTCAACCAGAACCGTTCGCATTTTGCTCTAATAATAACTTTTCTCAAACTGAAAAGTTCTGAATCTCTGCCCGCTTTTCTCTGAGTGCAAAGCAAGCCACAACTTAATGGCTGTGGGAAATGCACTTGAGTTCATTATACTCCATGACGTTAATAGGGGTTGGCGTTGGATTAGGGCTACAATTGGAAGCAACAGACGTCAAACTTGTGTTTTTCTGCCACAGGTCAGAGACATTTGAACTTTTTGCTCTTCTTTATTTCTTATGACTGCTGGGCAGCTATTTTTTGTTTTTTTTTTTTTTTTTCTCGGCATACGTAATACTCAAACAAATTACATTGTCAATTCAGTTGAGTTTTTCCCGAATATGCAAATCCTTTTTTCCCCTTTTCAGCGGCATTCGCCCACACACACGCACACAAAGTAAATCCAATGCTAAATCAAATCAGTTTCAGTTGGTTTGGCTCGCAGATTTGTTCGATCAAATGCATGCATAGCTCGTAAGCACAGTGAGACTCTAATATAGAGAACAGCTTGGGTAGATGCTTTTAATATGGAAATAAGTTCAAGCTATTTTTTGCGGATATTACACGAAAGAGTTGAATAACTTAAAGTATATTAGAATACTGCATTCAAATCAGCCTTCGTTGTTATAGTGCGCTATAGGCAAGTTCGCCTGTATAGCATTCCGGAAAAAACAAATGAATTTGCATAACACACAGTATGAATATATTATGTTTTTTATACCAACGACTTATTTATTGAAAAATCCGCAATAAAAAATTCATCAAATTTTATTTCGGAACATTCAACATTTAAATTCCGCATTCGGTTCATCATTTGGTTAACTTTAGATCAGAAATACTTTTTTTATTGTCAATGAAATTTCCTATTGACTGATGAGCGAATTAGCTTTTGCAACGTCAAAAGCGGAGCATGTAGCAAGAAGTGGCTACAATACTTTGCGAAAATCCAGCCAGATACCATTTCTGGTTTAAATTCTCTCGAAACACAATCGCATTGGCATTGGCATTGGCAATGGCAATGGCATGGCAATGACAAAGCTGGAAAGGGGCTTTCGGGTTTCGCTTTCAGATTTATCATTCATGCATAGACAATAAACATAATGCCAATGAAACTCGAATGAAGACCAGTTGAATGAGAGCTGACACACAACTCCCTTACTGACATGACTCGGAGCGCTGGGTAGGTTGGGTAGGTTGGGTTACTTGGGCTGCTTCTCTTTTTTATCCCATTGAATTTATTGTTGTTGCCCATGTCCATGGCTGGCCTTGAACGCATCTGAAATGTTCTCTATTCAACGTTTTTATGATTATTCCATCCATGTCACAATTGTGACCCTCTCCTTGCTCCTTACTCTCTGCTCCGTCCATTTGGGCATTTGGTTACGGTGGCAACGGGACAGGTTCCCTGTTACGCTAGCGCAATTAGGTTGATACAAAACGAGGGTGAACTACTGTAAGATACCCTCTAGATTGATATGACACTGTGCTGTTAACAGCAGGAGCAGATGGGAGATGGAAATATTAGGAGAGAGCTTTTATGTTTGTCCCAGGATTAACTGGATAAACTGGATTTAAATTTTGGTCATGTTGCTAATATTTTACATTGTACATTTGCAATACATATAAGCTCATATCATATTACAGAAATACGTTTCATTTGTATGATTTTATTAAAACAATGTAAAATTTACAAATTGCTATACGATTGTGTTGATAATAGTTTAGTAGAGAACTTGAAATGAGCTGATACATTTTTCACTCTTTCTTAAATATTGTTAAAAAGCTTGTTCATTATTATTTTATGTTGATCGTTCTTTAAATAAGCTAAGTACTATTTTGATATTCCTGTAAATAACTGAAGAGAGAAGATCTAAGAAGTACAATTTGGATTTTACTGACAGTAGCGACAGTAGAAATTCCTGAAAATGGCATAGATTAATAAATAAAACTCTACATTCAATACTATTAGTTTTTAAATTTGTATATACGTCAAGCAATCTGAGAGAAGCTTAACAATGAACTGAGAAACTTTGTCTTAGGCATTTTCAGTTAAGTTGAATGAATGTTTCCCCCGTTTCAGCTGTTCGTTATTTAATTTCCCACAACTCGCACAGCTGCCAAAACTTATCCAATCGTAATATACTCCACACAGACACCAGGCTGGGACCTTATAAACGACCAACAGGTAGCACATAAGTACACATTTGTACATGTGTATTTTATCTGTGCGCGCATTCGTATTATTTGCTTTACATTATGAACACGTATACACGCTTTGTGTCCGGCCGTGGAGAGTGCGGCGGGTGTCCGGCTGTTTGTATAGAGGCTCGTACAATAGATAAGTTATTTAGCCAGCGGGTCAGGTGGCTGCACAAGCACAGTTAGAGGCGCAAAGCACAGGCGACAGACGACGGACGGACGACGGACGACGGACAACAGCTGGGATTTACGTTACGAGCTATGCGGACAGGAGCTAGAGCAACTAGAGACGTACAATAGAATGCGACAGACACTAGGTTGGCGCATATAAGTAGTGAGGGCGATTTTACGGCTGGATTATTAGAATATACATATATACATACATACGTATATAAATGTATATATATATAATATATCTTTAATACCCTCAAACAAAGTCGCTGATAAAACGAGTTGATTAGCTGCTGCACGCTAAGAAAATACACTTTACAAAATTATTTTATGGAACTTTATACAATATCTATATACATATTCTCTTTAATTTACATTTAGAGTATTAAGAGGAAAATACGAAATATTCTCTTTAATATACGCCAAGAGTATTAAGAATAGTTGAGCTTCACATTGTATTTATTGAGATTTTTATGTACTATATTTAATATACACAGACTTGAACTTAGAATCGCATATATTAGAATAAATGGGATCATCATCATCAGCTAAACAGCTTACTAAATCCTTCATACAGGGTATCTTGAAGCTCATTGCTTCAATCTACGCCATTCCGGCGGACTGCTATTGTCGTCGGGGAGCAGACAGTCATAAAAACTATAGCACAAATAGTTTCTATGAGCCGCTTGGCTGCAACAATCAGAATAAAGTCAGGTGACAGCTGTCCCGGGAACTTTCTGAGCTGAGACTGCAAAGCGCTCAACACATTTGCCAGCTAATGCCGCTGCCAACTGGGCAACTTATTACACCTGAGTCAGCGGCAAGAGCAGCAGCGGCAGTCTCCTCAGACACAGACACAGACACAGACGCAGCCACAGCCACCGCCACAGCCGTCGACTTCGAATTCAAGTTCGAGTCAGTCGCAGACCTGGTCGAAGTTAAGTAAGTGCAGCAAAGTGCTGCACGATAATTTCGGGCACAAATCTTTTGTGGCCAATGCACAAAAGTTTGTGCAAGGCGCGAGGGTGCGACTGCTTGGGTGTGTGTGTGTGTGAGTGCGTACATATATATGTGTGCAATTGTGTGCTGTTGTTTGTGTGTGTACAAGGTCTGAGTTGGCAGTTTGCAGAGAAAAAGGCGGCTAAGCTTTAATAGAGTGCACTCGATGGATATATGTATACTCTGCCAAAATAGATATCGTAAAGGACTAAACATTTACATACATAAGTTGTTTATGTGAAAATGAATACGGTAAATTTACTTTGTAAAGCTCTTTAAAGCACTTTAAATGAGTAGTAGACACAGGATAACGATATATTTAAATTTATAGCAAGTCTATAATATTAATTGATTGAATAAAATCAACCAAATTACAAAAACCGAAGAGACAGAGAAGAAAGGAGAGAGAGAGAGAGAGAGAGAGAGAGAGAGAGAGTTAGGGAGAAAAACAGAGAGAGTCAGATATACAAAGAAAGAGAGAGAGAGACAAAGCGAGAGAGAGAGAGAGAGTGAGAGTGAGAGAGAGAGCGAATGAAAAATTATCGATTCAATCAGGCTTAGCGATAATAAGTTTATGAATAAGATTATATAAATTGGCTATATTTACTTTAATATCATATCAATATTATATTACCAAAACTAAAAGGCAAATATTATTGCTAAGTTAAGTTGAATAACTATTTCAAGTCAGTTAAACTTTAACTGATACTGATTAATAATAGAGCTGAGTTTAATTAGGCGTTACATGTTATAATCATGCATGAGTTCAACAAATTGAAGAAGATATCATCGAGCAATAAAGAAAAAATATTTGAATCAATGCTGATCTGATCTGGGAAATTTGTATATGTGTATAAATATTTATTTAAAAGGAAATTTTCATACAGAAATTATGTTTGAAGCACGAGTTAGATCTGATCTGGGAAATTTGAATATATAAATATTATATTATTTAAAAGGAAATTTTCATACAGAAATTAGATGTTTGAAGCACGAGCTAGATCTGAATAGTTTCCAAGTCAACCCATCCAAACACACTTCTGTAAGATATTAGACTAAAATGTAAAGTCCAAGCTGGACATTAACAGCTTCTTTGGCTCACTCTCTCTATCTTTGTCTCTTTCGCTTACAATCTAACAATATTAGCTTCTTAACCCATTTACAATGTGGCAACAGGGTATAACAAGCATTAATTTTTAACGCATGGCAAAAGCCAACTGTTGCATGCAACAATGACTGTGGTGGCATGCGTGCATTGCCAACCGAGGGAGAGAGAGAGAGAGAGAGAGAGAGGGAGAGGGAGGAGAGAGCAAGCTGAGAAGCTGTTGATATGTGTGGAGTCTCAGCCAGGACCAGAGCCAAGGCCACGGCCACTTGGGCTGTCAACTTAAAGCGAGCTGAACGCACATTTCACAATAATTTGCTGACACACGCAGCACGCACACGCACACACACGCACATCCACACAGACCCGCATACAGAGAAGCTGCCCGCGGGCAACATTTAATGTTGGATGTTGGATGTAGACATGGAAGTCAGCGTAGCCATTTGATGAGTTTTGGTTTTATTGTAGTTTGCATTATTTTATTAAATAAAGATAAAACCATAAATTATGTGTGCACAGTGTGTGCGAGTGAGTGTGTGTGTGAGTGTGTGCCTGTGTTGAGTAATGGCCCGTGATATTTACACATGAGTGGCATTCAACTTACAGCAGCATCAGCATCTGGAGCATTAAACCTACTCGACCGTCCGCCCAGTCCCCGGTCGTCGGTCCCCGCCAGTATTTGGTCAACATGGCACAGCAGCAGCACAGCTGGGATGGTGGCGATGCGTCCTCCAACTATGGCACACACGGACACCCACACACACAGACAAACGCCCACGGCCACGCCCACGCGCACGGCCATGGCGGGCACAAGACGCCAGCGCGTGCTGCGAGCAATCCGCTGCCCTACAAAGGCGCCACGCCTAAGTCGCCCAGGTGAGTCGGCGAGGCCCCATTCAATTCGTTCAATTCAAAAATAGGTCTCGCCCCAAGCAGAAGCTACTACGCGGCGCCGCCCTCCGTCTATGCCACGCCCACGCAGTCGAGCAGCAGCTATGGCTATGGCAACTACGATCAGCCGCCGCGCAGTCCGAAAATAACGACGACCTATGCCAACGACAGCTGCGACGAGGCCAGCAGCTCGACGCCCTCGTCCTACTATCAGACGCCCCCGTCGGGCTCCGTTGACGACTCCGTCTCGCTGCTGACCCACAGCCCCAAGTCGCCGTGCAAATTCGTCTTCGACGCAGTCAGCCCAGCTGGCGGCATGGATCAAGCAGCGCTGGGCAAGAAATTCGAGTACTATGAGCCCATCTCCCCGGACGACGGCTCGCTCTACTATGAGCCGCCCAGCTCTCCCAGGCGCCAGGGCTCCAAGAAGCTGATTCGTGGCCACGCGACGCAGCTGGAGCAGGTGCCGCAGCTAACCACAACCGGTGTGGCCGGCAAGCGACGGCGCGACGAGTGGGAGCTGCCCATCATAACGAAGGTCGATGCGCGATCCCTGAGTGCAGCAGCAGCTGCAGCAGTAGGGGGCGGAGGGAGTGGGGGCGGAACAGGAACTGGATCATCTGGCGGTTACTCCACACCCGGATACTATGGCCTAAAGCGAGACTCCTGCGTCACGGAATGCACTCAGCTGTCCAACGAGTCGGGTGAGACGGCGACCCAGCACACGACCACCACCACCACGAGCTTCAGCTACACGGACACGGATGGTCAGCCACAAGAGCAGCCGCAGCAGCAGCAGCAGCAGCGCCGCCAGCGTCGGCATGCCATCAACATCACCTCGAATCCTGGCTACCAGGTGCTCCACAGCTCCCACTCCACCTTGGATCGCACCTGCTCGGACAGCGTTGTGTCGCTGCGCTATCGCAAGTCGACCAGCGACTTGACCCAGGACGCCGAGCACGAGCTGAGCGGTTGCAAGCCATCCAAGCCCAAGCGAGATGCCGTCGAGTACAAGCCAAGACGCCGTGGCAGCTCCAAGGGCGGCCTGGCCTACCTGGCCAGTCGTCGCAGCTCGCGCGAGTCCATGAAGAGCGCCTGCTCGAATGCTTCCATATTCTCGAACGATGACATCGGTCCGTTGGCCTTCCAGAGCTCCAATCGTGGGCGACAGCGACGCACGTCCAACTTTTTGGAGCTACCAGGTGGGTAACACACAAGCATATGTATGTATGCAAATATGTACGTATGTGTATGTATATATAAATATACATATAGTTTTTTTCAAGTATACATATCTTCTACCCTTTCACTCTTATATCTCAGCAATTTATCTATTTAAAGTAGTTTCTCCAGTTTCTAACATTTTTAGTTTCGTATCACTGCATAGCTTTCTGTTAGTATTTTCTAAGTATCTTCGGTGCTTTTAAAATATTTTTAAGCCACTTATCTCTTCATTCCCTAATTATTTTGAGGGCCACACTTAGACTATCAGACATTTCCTTTTATTACATTTCTTTAAGCAAAATATTATGAGACGGTGTCGTATGATGAAATTTCGATACTAATTGTGAAAATTTATTTATTTTATTTATTTATTTATTATAAATTATTAATTATTGTAAAATCAATAATAAATATATGTTTCTTTTATTTATTTTAAATTATTAATTATGGTAAATTTGTAAATAGCAGCTTTTATAATGGACTCATATGATATCCAAGTGGTCTAACTGAATATGAGGAATCATAGTTATCAGATATTCTGTGGGGTGGGTGAGTGGAGTCAGTATAAGATGGAGTCGGTATAAGATGAAATAGTGGAGTCAAGAAAGGATTAGGGATGACAAGTGAATCAAGTAGTGACCGATGTAGGTGATGATTAGAGTAAAAAAGAATGATGTTTTAAGCGTAAAGAGTAAATCATAAAATATGAAGCAGCTACAGCAATTGTCTGTGTGAGTTTTTGTTATTCTCAGTACAACACACGAAGGCAACGAAGAGGCGTGTTGGGATCATGGAGTGGTGGATTCAAATTGATTTTATTAATACAATATTTTAAATCAAATCAAATAAACTTGACTTACCTCGATATTGATGAGAGAGAGGGTAGCAGTTATCTTTGCAGGTATATGCCTTAAATATTCGTATTGTTATTTAGCTTTAAATCCCTTTGAACTCTTAGCAATAAGTCAGTTGATTCTCATAATCATCTTTATGCTCATCTTGCAGGGAATTCTTTATGCTTAAGTTATCTCTCCGATAAGTTAGCTATATCATATACTGAAGTGCAGCTATCTCTATGAGAGTAATTCACTTTCTTAACAGTTCCGGATCATGTACGCCCACGCGTCTGTTCGTTGCCCGAGCGTCCGTACAATCCACGGGCAAGCGACGATCTCTATCGGCTGCGCCACTTCTCTATCAGCAAAGGCAACGTGGTCAACTGTGGGGATTCGATCATATCGCGACGATCGCGCAGCAACACAAGCGTCAATTCGACGAATAGTCGCGCCAGTGAACGATCACCCTTCGAGGGCAGCTGCTGTGGTGCGGGCTATGCGAATGTGGACTCGCTGCCCGCCTCGCCCGATGATTCGGAGAGCATGGATCCGCCGCCCCCGGCACGATATCGGGTCGTAATGCTGGGCGATGCGGGCGTGGGCAAAACGGCGTTGGTCAATCAGTTCATGACATCGGAGTACATGCACACGTACGATGCAAGTCTGGGTAAGTTGATAAATCTCTCTCTCTCTCTCTCTCCTCCCCCCCTCTGGATGTGTGGGTGTGAGTATGCAGAGTGAGTAACGATTGATGCCCTTTGATGAAACCTATGCGTGTCGTATGATCCTCAGTCGATCCCGATTGCCGCTGGTTTCCGCTTTCGTCTATAGGGTTTAATTCTGATCTGAGTTTTAGACGATGAGTTCGGCGAGAAGACGGTCAGTGTCTTGCTGGACGACGAGGAGTCCGACATGGTCTTCATCGACCATCCCAGCGTTGAGATGAGCGTCGAGAACTCCCTATCCACCTACGAGCCGCACGGCTGCGTCGTGGTCTTCTCTGTGGTGGACAAAGGCTCGTTTCGCATCGCCGAGGAGATTATCAACTATCTGTGGCAAGAGAATTACACCAAGGACAAGGCAGTCATACTTGTGGGCAATAAAGCGGACTTGGCGCGCGCAAGGCTTATCACGTCACAGGGTGAGTAATGGGCTCGGACAGAGCGGGAGGTTATAAATAGAGATGGGTGCGACTCGTAACGATAAGGAGATACCGTGAAATGGACTCAACGAAATAATCGAAACGAATTGCTTCTGCGATGAGAGTTAATGAGTTTAATGAGTATAAATGAAAGACGTTGAAGGATATCAAAGAGGTTCGAAGTCCAAAGAACTCTCTGTGCTTCAACTATACTCATATCTTAAGTTAGCATATATCAAAAGCAATGATAACTCAGAGCGAGTCATATCAGTCGATGATTCACAGATGAGTATATGACTATAAATATATTGATAAATATTATTAATAAAATTGTATTTAAAAGTAGTGAAATAATTACATAGGCATATAGAGTATTTTTTTTGTTTTGAATTGAATACCAATTGATAACAACTACTAGAGAAGGAATAGAATACTATGATTATAAATATGGGCATACAGATTGCTTGCTTGTAGATAGAGTGTACATGATTAAAATATTAAATATCCAAAAGAATGAGTGTATAGAGAATTATCGAATTTGATTCACCATTAATGATGATGATTATTATTATTATTATTACTGTCTACTACAATTTTCAATTCAATATAAATACAATACTAAGCCTTGCCCCGCTATTTGTGCTGACTAATAGGAGTGAATCCTTCAGGCTTTCACCTCTTGTTAAATAAAAACAGACGCCTAGACGGATGTATCCTGTCTTAATTATGATTTCTCATTTCTCAACTCTCGTTTCACATTTAATATTTCATGTTTCATGCTTTGACGCACACACAGAGGGAAAAACGCTGGCTGCCTCACGCGATGCCAAATTTATTGAGACCTCCAGCGGCATACAACACAATGTCGATGAGCTGCTCGTCGGGATACTGAAACAGGTAAGCCAGAGCAGTAGCAGTAGCAGTAGCAGGAGGAGGAGCAGGAGCGGGAGCAGCAGTAGCTTTCGTTCCGGTTGGGGTTGGAACGTAATCCTGCTGGGGGTCGGGCTGACTGAGGGGTGATTTAGGTTTAGGTGCGAAATACACGCAACTCATTGATGCATGCGAAAATTGTGCAGGAAATAACTTAAATGGATTTGTGGTACGTTCGGTTGTGGGCATTAGCCTTTCACATCGTTTCACTAATTAATGAAAATTGAGCTGAGCCGCGCCAGTCGGACTGCCAGAATGGTATTAAAACTGGGCCAGCTACAATGCATAGCATTTTCCGAATTTAGCTGCCATACAAATCGCCGTGTTACTCACATTACCTTTGCAGATGCGGCTCAAGGAGACGCGCGAGAAGAAGGCTACCTCATCGAAGATGAAGACCTCACGCACTCACATCTCGCTGCATCTGGCCAAGGAAATACTGCAAAAAATTTGCCTTAGCGATATTTCCAAGTCGAAAAGCTGTGAAAATCTTCACGTGCTGTAAACAATGCAAAAAAATGGAGCAAGCAAAACAAAGCAAAAATTACCCCAAAGCAAACATAGCAGAAATCAATAGCCAAAAGAGAATGGAGAAAGAAATATAAGTAAAAAAAAAAAAAGCAAACAAAAAGAAAACAGCTAAACAAAGATTATTTTGCTAGCATTTTAAAGCCATATAAATTCCATATATAAAACATAAATATATATACATATATATATTCATATATTTATATATTATATAGCCAATGCTCAGCTTGCATTAAAACTGTTTTGATGTTCTCTTTTTAAAGGCATTTTTACGAGTATTATAAACATATACAAATTATTATGGATGTTGAGTCGAAAAAATTCCAAATTTCAAAAGGAAAAGAGGAAAAAAAAAAAACAAAAACAAATTATATAAAATATGTTACAGCCAATTTGTGTGCGCTATGGACCTATATAGTATATGTATGTATATGTGAGGACGGTTTCTCATATCGGCTAAGAGCAGGTGCCGAGCCTCAAATTGTTCACAAATTTGCGTCTTTCACAAAGCCATTTGGGCTCGTTACTCAAGCTCTTGCCAAAGTTAACAACTGCCTTTAGCAGGTGCTGCAATAGATTGCGTCTGCTTATTTTCTTATTAACTGGGGATTGAGCAAACAGGCGAATTTAGCTTTCTAAACTTTGTGTTAATAACATCGCAATGCTACGAACGGCCATTAGGTGAATAAGCCCGAAGCCGAACAACTGGCATTAGCTGTGACAGTAGAAAATGGAAAAGTGCAGACATCATTTTTAAAATGTTTACTCAAACTTTCGTTAGCTTGTGTATTAAATAAAGAGACTCGTCTAAGTGCTGAAAAGCTATTCCCTAATAAGCTAGAACTTTGACAGTAATATATGAATTATGTCTGTCATAGATTGTTTTCACATATGATTCAATTTGATAGAAGAAGCAGATAAGCTAAAATGTGAGATGTCAGTTGGAGCTAGTAATGGCACGAACATATGATACACAAAAATCGATTGTTTTACCTCCATTATCGATTCAATTGCATGAAAAAATGCGATTAATTGAAACCATAATCGATTATTCCAAAAAACAATCGAGTCGGTCTCTAGAGTATTTTCATTATAAGCAGAGCGCCCTTGATGTCTCGATTATTTTTCGTCGATTAATTGAAATCAATAATAGCGTAGCTTAAATAATTATATTATTTCATTCATTCGATTCAAAAATTTTTCCATCTCTAGTTGGAGATGAATATTGAAACTGAAATCAACTTAGCTTAGATATACAGCTTTTAGCAGAAATGAACTAGAAAGTCTCTATTAAATTTATATATGTATCCTCAACTCTATCAATATAAATTTTGAAATGAAGCATTCGAAATTTTACTATCTGAATGTTTGGGATAACTTCCAATCTGCTTAAACTCAAGCTGACCTTGATGAATGTACAAAGGACGAACTAAGTGATTTTAAAATAAACCTCAAGCCTCGTTTTGCTAGCGACCTGGCTCAAGGTACAAAATAAAACCAGCTCAAGTTTTGGTTAGCTAAAATTAATTATAAAAGAGATAAAACTGAGAGCAGCTACAATTTATTATCAACTTACATGAACAGAGACTTTGCAAGTGGTAAATTTAAGGCAAGGCTGACTTCGGGCAACGTGGGCGTTGACAGCAACATCTCCCCGGAATCCACATAGATTAGGCAAGGCGAACTTGAGGCTAATTTAAATTGTGGAACATCGACTACGTGCCCACCTCTTATAAGCTTGCTAGAGACGCATTGCTCACATGTGCTCAAGTCATTGGCGTTTTGGGCCGCGCGGTCAGGCCCCCGACTCGAGTTGCGATTGTGGTATTTTGTTTATGGCGGATGTTTTGATTGGATTGCCTGCTAGACCCAGACAGCAGCGAGGCAGCGCGGCAGCATTTATCACCAGCTCGGGCGTCTGGCCTTGGCATAGCCCGAAGGCAAACCTAATTTTTTTTTTTTTTGGGGGCTGATAACAGCGTTAAACAGACGCGTGGCAGTTGGAATTAGCTGAGAGATAGGCTCACACATACATACACAAATAGCATTATATTTCTATGTGTTCCAAAAACAAATTTAAATTCAATTCAATAATGTGCTGTCAATTTTTTTCCAAAAAGTATGAAGACATATGCTTAAAGTATATAATCCAGCAGAACTAACATTAACATATTAAAGTATTTAAATAGATGAATGTGTTTTAATAAATTTATATTTTTAAGTGTGTATTTAACTAAGCTCCTTTGAGTAACTAGATATATATTTTCCAAATGAGCGCCAACTATATCAAAAATCAAATCAAAAACAAAAACTAAAAACAAAAACAAAAACAAAAACAAAAAAACAAAAGGAATCTAACTAACTTTAGACTTGGCAAACAAACAAAGAAATCTCTTCCAAAACACACAAAATGCAAATGAAACTCATATCGGAATGACTGTTAAATGTTGACTGTTGTTATTAACTAAGCCTACAATGTTACTGAATTTAGTAAAACTCTATATACATATAAAAATATACTATATATAAATATCTATATATACATTGCATATATTTATGTAACTCTCTTTTAGAATATCTAAAGCGAAATGTTTAAGAACAAATATTTACACTGCGGTTGCCTACTGTCTTTTCTATTAATCTATCTATCTAACTAACTCAAGCGCTTCTAAAGTCAAATACGGCAGAGTTATATACCAGATACTTCATCTATCATACACACACACACACAGATACCCACCCACTTAACTATTTTCACATGCGCAAATTATAATTGGAGCTCGCGAGCAGCTGCCTGCCGCAGTGCTGGCCAGGACTTTCGCTTTGTTTAACCTTCACTCACAGATTTCTCAAGTGCACTTTATCATTTGGCAGACAATCACATATACACACGCGCACACATACACACATAATACATGAATACATGCCAGCACGGGCCGAACTTGAATGTTGATTCGACTGCAGCTGAAATATAAATGTAAAAAAAATATGTTTGGCTTGGTCCAACTTTTAATTTGCAGCAGTTTGTAAAGTGCGCAACAAAAAGCAACAGCAATAACAACAAAATACACTCACACATATACACACACGCAGAAGTAGCGCTAACTTTTACCAAGCCCTTAACAAAAGTAAATAATATAAATATATGTAAAACATGGCGTATACGCAATCTGCATCGCGCATACGCTGCGTGTGACGTCCCAAGCGACGACTTTAAATTTGATTTACGCTAAAAGAATAACAAAATAAAAAAGTTGAAAAACGAAAACTTTCGCTAAACATAAATTCAAATCAACGCTAACTAAATGCCCACCGAATTTATTGTGTACTCTATGAAACGTAAACAAGTAAATTATATATATGCATATGTGTTAAACTGTAAAAGAAACAACTTTTCAACATTTGTCTAAGCATTTAACTAATCGTCAAGAATTTATCGTGCTAACAAAAGAGGCTTAAAGCTGAAGGACGGAATGGCAGCGAGAAGTGTACGGGTATGAAGAGGAAGTAAATTGTTGAAGAAAGTATTTGCCGAGGAGTTAACAAAGAGAGAACCGTGATAAGCAATATTGAGAAACATAAAGTGAAAGCACAAGGGCAGTGAGGGAAAGGAATTCGTAAAGTTAAAAAATTAACTAACTAAGTGGAGAGGGGAAAGAGAGAGAGAAAAATAGTGAAGTGACGTGCTAATAAACGCAAAACTAAAACAACATTAACAAGATCGTCGCAAAAGGCAGAACAAGAAGTTAAGCAGCCGCTTCACATAGTAAAGATAATACTCCCAATTCGAAATGCTCAGAGATGTGTTAGATAATCTCAGAATAATATTTGTATATTTGTAGAAAAGCATAATGAGAAAGGGAAGAAAAGAACAGATAAATCTATACAAAATTAGCTCAGGAAAACAATATTAACAGTTGCATATTTTTTTTGTAAATTGCGCTTAGATGGAGCTATTTAGCGATGGAATCCAATTCAAAGGGTATTCAAACAAATTCCTACTCACTATCGCTTGACAAATCACTTTGAGCTTCTCCCTGCGCTTCTCGCTGCCCAACTGATATCAGCCAAGGGCATAACTGTACATACATATATATTTTTCCACTGCTCTCTATGCAACAAATGAACTCTTCAACAATTTGCATAGCTAACTCAATTTCTGAAGTGACCTACATAACTTGCAATGAAACTGTTGCATGTGTTTGATGAAATCTGAATAACTAAAAAACAAAAACAAAATCAAATCCAGATGAAAATATGGCAGAACCATTAATTATTCATGCTAATATCGCGTAGATAAGAAGCAACAAGATAAAAACTATTCGTAGGCATTGGGATAAAATGCAAATTGTAATAGTCGTGCCATGCCTCTGTCACAGTCTCTACCACTCTGTCTCTGTCATACACACACACATACACAGACAAAAAGTATGAGTATTATATAAAGGACAAAGCCACTAAAAATATTCAACCTGGCGTTTTAATGGATGGGCGATTGGGGATCAAAAGTGTTTTTAATTTAATTTTATTTGTTTTTTTTTTATTATATTATAATTCATGGAATTAATAATAGAATTCAAATGAAATATAATAAACCAAATAATGAAGGAATATATTGACTTTCTCAAGAATCTGAGATGAAGTTTCGTAATTTCTATTATTTTAGGTACTATAGATTTTTATATTGCCTGCAAAAGAAGTAGTCAAAAAGCCGATATCTTGGGCTTGTCTTGCCGAGAAAAATTTAATAAGCGAAAAGAACCTTTCGAAAGAGCCAACAAATGTTCTTGCCTTTTTCTTGGAAACAGTCAACAATAACAAGTAAGATTTTTGCAGACGGCTGGGAGTTGTTTTGGTGCCCCTAAAGAGGCGTACAATTTATTTTTGGGTCATCGGTTTGTAAAGGTCAGCAGAAACTCAACTTTCGAGCTTTTAAGCTCTTAACTATGAATGTGGCAGATACAATTTTACCTGATTTACCACTGAGTAACGGAAAAATCTTAACACATTTTAAGACGAGAAAACCCATGAGAATATATTGGACAGACGGAGAGATGGACACAAGTTGTTTCACTATGTGAATGGGAGAAACATAAAATAATTTATACACTTGTAACAAAACTTAGTAATACTCTTAACTGAGTTTTATAGACTTGCCCAGACTTAAATTCTTATTTACAGAAATATAGATTTATAGATTTTCTTTATAATTCAAGCTCACTTGAGATTCTCAGGATAAAGGATTCCCTCACAGATGATTAGAAATCTTTTTCTATTAACTTTTTGTTTAGGAACTTGAACTATTTGTGAATTTTATTATAACGCAATAAAAGCTGTCGGCAGTCAGCAGTTAGCAGTTGGCAGTTGGCAGGCATTATTTCTGCTTTAATTTGATTTACGCGCAGAGTTGTCAACATATAGTTTGGGCCAAATTGTGTTTGTGTGGCACGTGGCAGAGGGACGAATTCACATGCTGTCAACTCATGCGGCGACGGCAGCTGCTCGGCTCGGTTCAGCTCTGCTCAACTGTTGCGCACTTGCGGCTCATTAACGACGGCCGCAGGGCGCAGTGGTGGGCGTGGCGAGGCGTGACGGGGTGGGGTGGGGCTGGGGCGTGCCAACTAACGTAAAGTTTGTGTCCACTTTGGGGCGACACAGAAATGCGTTAAGTGCCTGATGTCAATCAGAGCCAGCTGTGGGGCAGGCAACACGACCGGATTACACGCTTCGCTGCATCAGCGAGTGAATCTTTCACTGATTTCTTGAATATCCCTCTACGCCGCGCTCTCTCTTTCTCTCTCCCTCTCTCCCTCTCTCCCTCTCTCTCTTTCTATCTGTATCTGTATCTGTCTCTGTCACTCATTATCTCATTCTATCTCGCTCATCGTCTGGCTCGTTGCGCCATGCGTGCGAGAATCAATCAAGCGCAAAACTTTCATAATTAACTTAAAGTTGACAATGCGCCAGCCTCAGGACTCAGTCCCCAACGTCCTCAATGCTCCTGATTGATGGAGCAAATGGGCAGCCAAATGCCATAGTAACAAGATTTAAGAAGGCAATCCCCGGCTAGAGATGGGCGCGTGTCTTAGATACACGCCTGACTCACGAGTGTGGGTAGTTCGGTCGGCAATTCTTCGAATAAAAGATGCCATAATAACCTAATAGTCAAATCAAATTGGATGAAAATGCGCACATCGGGAATAATAAGCAGCAGCTGGAATGGTTGTGAATGAGAAGCAATAAAGAAGCTTTAAGGATTTAAGGATAATAGACTTGAAAGCTATCCCAAATGTGTAAAGGAATATCGCCAGAGCAAACGGGGATGACAATCAAACAACATAAAGTTATGAAAGAAAGACGAACAATAAATCCTAAACAAGAAAACTTAAGTATAGCAATTTTTCTTTTTTAAGAAATTTAGAAAATCGAAAATTGGAAGCTAGGGCATTGGTTTCAGTGAAAATCTATGAAGCAGAAAGCATATATATTTGTGATCAGGACCACTAACTGAGTCAATATATCCTTGTCCGTCTGTCCGTTCGTATGATCGATGAGATCTCAGAAACCACAAATTGAAATTTCAAACGTATAATTGTTTATACAATTCCAATATCCTAACAATTATATTTTATCGATAATAATCGATTATTGGACTTCGTATTTCGGAAAATAATTTCAAACACTGTATGAAGGTCCATGTGACGAGCACTGAGAAACCCCTTTTATGTTAACATAATAAAGTAATTAGATATTTAAAATTTGCGATTTGCAATTTTATAATTTACAATTTTTAAAGCTATAAAATATATGAGAAGGATAATAAGCACAGCCTTTGACATGATAAAATACATGATTCAATAAAGAAATTAATATTGCTTTGAGCTATTTATTAAACTTTTAAGAGTTTAGGAAAACATTTATTGTTTTGGTATTTTCTGTCCACATGAAGGTCTGTAATCCCAGTGTAAAATCGAAAGAAAATATAATTGTAAATCATCAGATTTCTTCAAGTAGCCTGTCAAATTCTTTAATTAAGCGAATTCGAGGCTATCGCAATAGTTTGAATTAACATGAATTAGCTGTCTTCAGTTGGTGTCACGACTTTTGGCCCTTCTCTAAAGAGCCGGTCGCAGTTCTTGCTTATACCCTGTGATCTCGGCGCATTGCCACCTGCTCGGGGCTCATCATTTTAATGAGCTTATTTCATTATATTTAACGCGCTGGCGCCCATCAACTTTTGCAGGATTCATCGTGGAACGACGATGGAGTGGAAGGGGCGAGCAGAGGACTTATTATACAAATTGCAGCGCCATTTTGTATCATCATCTTCTTCTTCTTCTTCTTCATGTTCTTGTTCTTCTTCGGCATTTTTGTGTGTGTTTTATAATTTGCGTTTGGTTTTGTTTATGCTTTTGTTTTTGTCCTTGCTGCTGTTGTTGGCTATCATCTTATTGCGCTGTCATTTACAATTAGCTTTGTTGTTTGCTTTGGGCTGAGCGCGGGCAGCGAGGCCAAATAAAACTAATTTAAAGTTCAATAAAGAAGCAGCAACAAATGCGTTCATCCTGTAGCTGCGGCTGTCCTTTAATCAACGCCCGCGTCATCATCATCATTCGCGCTTGCCGGCGACAACAACAACAAGAACAACAAACGTCGACAACAAATATTGACATACTTTAAATAATTTATGAAAATATCTGCAACGTCATTGGGAATCGAGCGAGATATTCAAGGTGCCTCTGCCCCAGTCTCTTACTCTTTCCCTCTATCTCTCTTTCACTCCCTTCCCCTCCTCCCTCTCGCTCTCCCATTCGGTGTGTGTACTTTGCGTTGCGGTGTCGTAATCGTAATTGAGTCAAGTCCATGGGGGCCAGCAGTGAAGATTGAAGCGTGGCCCCGGTACACGGCATACACAAATCGATTAAGAACTTAACAAGGATTATGCCAGGATAACACGACCCAGCTCAATATGCTACCGCCGCACAAAAGGGAAGCGTCCAATTAAAGCCGCACATTGTAGTTGAATCACTAGAACACGAGGACGCACAAATGACAGGGTGCTGAGAAGTCGACCAGGTGCCGCTGACTGATGCGAGCTGAGGATAAGAATAATAATGCCCTGACATGACATCATTTGGCAGCTATATTAACTATATCAACAAGCTTTTCCCAGGTGGATATGTAAAATTTCTAATCAGTAGATTTAGGTATCTTACGATCATTTAGCTGTTAATTTAATCAACTATCTGTGATACTGTACTTTACTCAACTAAAATAAAGACATTCACTAAAAGCATTGAACATTTTATATTCCTATTGGTTTAAATTTTTTCATTTATTTAAACCAGATATATAAAAGTCACAACACTAACGAGTTTTAAAAAATGAAATAAAGAGTATGAATTTCTTAAGAAAGATTTCAGAGTATTTCGCAACGACCTCACAACATACATAGATTCAACAAAAATTTCCATTCTAGAATTTCCATTTGGGGCGGACTGAGTTTCTTTTCTGAATTCTATAATAAATGTAATTCGATAAGCTTATAATTATTTGTTTATTTAATTTTCCATTATTTTTCTTAAGAGAAGTACATACTTATTTGCTACCTTCAAGCTCGTAACTTGCACTTGATATACAGGTAACTACTAAGCAACAATTTAAGTCAACGCAAGTGCATATTATATTACAGTCTGTGCAGAAAGGGGGAAGCGGATTTGCTTTGTTATTATGACTTTCATTGGCTTTTGCAATTTACACTTTTTCTCCTGTTTCTATTTGTGTTTACAAAATCTGTAAGTGAAATCATATCCATGTATTTACTGTTAGATTAAATGGCTTTGAAGCTTTTGCAACAAGGCAGATAACGGAATGAGCTGCTATCCTAAACCCTTCTAACGGATTAGTTGGCTCTCAATGTCAGCGCTGTGAGATGTATTGGGACTGAGATGACGGAGGGATCAAAAAGGATGCCAAAGCATACAAGAATTTTATAGAGCACAGGCTGTTTGCATAGCCCAATGTGTATGTGTGTGTGTGTGAGTGAACATAATCGAGAATATGTATGTATGTATTACATACACTCGTGTATATATATTGTATATGCGGGTATATATGTATATGGACTCAGGTATTCTAGCTGGCCACTCAGAGCCAGAGGCTAAGATGCTCCACTCTCTCACACACACACACACACAGATAGACCACCTGCGCAGAGTATTATGAAGAAATATTCGCTCGGGACTCATAACCAAATAAGCAAAAATTTGTTTTAAAGCATACTTTATATTGCCCTGTGCAAATTACCCAGCCAAAGAAATGCACAAAATTTGAGTTTGCAAAATGAAACTTTAAGCAATGTTAATATAAACAAAAAGAAAAAATTGAAATTTAAATAACGATTTATAGCCTTTGAAGTATGATTATTTGTACAGACGCTACGGAGGCGGCAAATAAAACAACTCTGACGTCACAAAAGCCAAAATGAGAGGCAAGACAAAATGGCGACTAGCGAATGCACTGAATGCATAACTGAACTTAAATGAAAATAATGTATGTATTTAAATAATTAACAATATTTCATATTAACATCGAACAAATAAAATTACCTGTGGGTACATTTTACATATAACGAAAATGACAATTACAATTTTACAATTTCTACAAAAAGCACAGACTTTCACTCGTAGCCATTTGTATACGATATCTATAAAGCGTGACACGCTGCGATCTGAACTTATGCACTATCGCGGTGTACACCGAATATCGATAAACTTTAGCATGCGAAACACATCGCTATTCAAGCGATCTGCCATTTTGAGTAGCTTCGGCAAATTTTTTCTGAAAAAAAATGGTAAAAAATAAGTCTGTTCAAAATGTAAGCTTGTCAGATTTATAAAGCTTAGCTACAAAGAGAGATTTACGTTTCTTTCAGCTAGCGCACCTTAATTGCACATTAGTTTGCTTTGCCGTTTATCCTCTTATTAAAAGAGTGAAGAGTGCGAATGAGAGCAGTTTTAGTACCTAAAGCTCTTTGAAATGACCGGCTTGACCGCAGCTTAATATGCCAGCTGTGTGGGTGTGTGTGCAGGACTCGCACCAGTTGGACCGCAACTGAGAGTGAGAGTAATAGCAGTAGACATTAGCGTGTCCATAATATAAATAGCTGCAAGCTGCGTCTACATGCATAAATTGTTGTTGTTTTATTACGGTGGCTGTAGGCAGTGGGAGTGTGGGAAAGAGAGAGCAAATGCCTTGCATGGAATTCGAAATGGGGTTATGTAAGCATGCTACACGCCGCGTGGCCTAGCTGATGTGCCCTAATGGCAAGTCTTTTTTCTTGATTATGGCTAGCACGGGCCAAATAAAGGGCAAATTTGTAATGCGCTCAAACAGACAAACAGGCGGCAACCAAAGCAAGCAGCGTTGCGTGTGTGTGTGTGTGTGTGTGTGTGTGTGCAAGTTGATGTTTACGTATGTGTATGTGTGTAGTCAAAATCAAATACGGGTCGGGACTGGGATAGGGCATGGGCAGCCAATCAGAACGGGGGCCAGCCTTGTTGCTGTCACTGTCGCTGTCGATGCGAGGCATCGTGCTTAAAAGCAATGCCATGAAATTGCTTTTTGCGAAAGGTAACTGCTACAACAGCAACAAGTGTGCGTGTGTCTGTATGTGTGTGTTTGCACTGCACAAAGGAAATGAGAAAAGGTTGTTGCTGGCTTCCCTTTGCCGCTTTTGTTAAATTTGCGTAGCGTCGGCGCCAACATTGAGGAAACAGGAAGTTGCCCGGACATTGTTTATACTTTTTCGTTGGCAGACAAAATACCAGCCGCAAACAGCATAAGTCAAAAGCAACAAGCCTGCAACCCGCAGACGACAACAGCAACAACAACAAGCCCATAAATTACAAACGGAATTTAGATTGTGTTACCTAGCCCACTGGCCGTCGCTCAAATGTCGGCGGCTACGGACAAAATAAAGGAAACTTAAATGTTTAAGAACGTTGACAAAATAATCTGCTAAATGTGAACGCAAATGCACGAGGGGAACGAGCAAGTGGGGCGGGGAGACTGGCAGTCTGGGTGCCGGCAGCAATAAGCAAATGCTAAATGGACGCCATCTTTGTTGTTGGAATTGCTGTTATTTTGCATATGAAAGAGAAAGGGTATATCGCGTATGTATGTAAAATATATGACATATATTATATTATATTATTATATTCTATTATGTGATGTACTCTATTCATTTACTGTATACATTTCGTAATTTATTATTTTATACAGGTATTCCTATGCTTATATTTCATTTTGCAATTATTCTTCAATTATCAACTGGGGCTACACAGTATCGCCTAGTCGGTGATTCCCCGGCGTCGCACGCAGCTGTTAGTTGTTGCTTCACAGCTAAATGCCAAAATGCCATTTCACAAAGTTTGTCCCGAAAGTAAGCAGACGAGGTCTCGCAGGAAGGCGACCACGAAGATGAATACGAGCGCGAAGAAGAAGCAGGCGCAGGCGAAGGCGATGCCAACGTTGGTTAAAGCATAAAAGTCAAAGGCGAGCGAAGCAGCAAAAAGTCGGTTTTAGCTTTCAGCCATTGCCAAAATGTTCTGTTGTTATTGTGGTTGCTCTGGGTGCTGCTGCTGCTTCTGCTGCCGCTGCTGTTGTTATTGTTGTTATTGTTGCCGTTGTTGCCGTTGTTGCTGTTTGTGTTGAAGCTTTATCAACGCCCCGTGTCAGCGTGCACACTTGTTGAGCATTAGGAGGGCCGGCGCAGCACTAGGGCGAAGCGAGGGGGCAGATGAGTAAGAAGACCAATAACCGTTACAGCAACAGCTAGAGGAAAATGAAAAACAGCGCAACAAAAGTGACAAAGAAATTGAAATTCTGTCAGTGTACAGGAGGGGGCCACAGGCGTTGAGTGGAGCTGGTTTGTGGGCTGCAGTAATCGGTTGTTTTAATACCCTGTAAAACTACAATTTTATGTTCGTTTGCTCTCTTGTACATGTGTTTTGTAGTACAGTATATATATGTATAGATTTCCAATATTGGTCTCTGCGCAACAATGCATTTGATTGCATAATACAGGGTATATCACAGCGTTTTGCTATAAAAATAGTAAGTAAAATGTAATAATTGAAGGAAATCGGTGTATGTTTGCATTGACCGCAAATAAAATATTGAGCTTGCAGCAGGGTATCTCATAGTCAATGATCAAAAGCATAAGCAGATGTGTTAATTTTTCATAATATACATATCTAAAGCGAAATATATGTAAATATAACTGATAAACTCAATGCTTTGAGCCGAGTTGACAGAGGCAGAGGGTATCTTTGGGCCCAGTTGAAGGGGAGACCTGAGAAATGGCGACAAGCCCAAATTAAAAACCTGAGTAAGTGCATATGTATCAAATGTTCGGCGTTAAATTGAAATACATGGTATAAATCAGTCTTGGCACTTAAAAGATTATTCGTCTGTGTCTTGTGTCTGTCTGTCTGTGTCCCTTCTGGCAGTTGATGCTGCTGGTGGGTGAAGAGAAGGCAATGACAAAACTTCGTTATCAGACGCAGACACACACTTACACCCACATCCACACAGTCGCACCACAGACCCACTCTGGCCCAACTTTAATGCAGTCGGCTCACGAGCTGACAAAAATGTTCAGCTCCATCAAAAAAGGAAAGCCAAATGCATACGAGGCTCCCGGATGGCTGCAATCTTTTTGGCCTTCAACAGACGCGAATAAAGGGCAAATAGCCTGGAGCGGCAAAAGGTGCAGACAAGTTGCCCTTCCAATTGGAAAAAGCCTATTGGCGACTGCAGCAAGCTGTCAGCCGACAGACAGGATGGCAAAAAAGCACGCCCCATCTTAAATATCTCATTCAAAGAGCTCAATCAGCTCACACACACGCATACACACACAAACACGCACACACTGACATACGCACGCATGCAACATTGTTGCACGCTGGAAACGAGGCGCATGTCCCACAACCAATTTGTGCGATTTTATGCCCTGCACGCAGTCAAAGTACCGCCGAATGGGGTATACGTAATAATAGTTTCTTTAAATTCTAATGAGAATATCAAAAAGGATGAAAATATATATTAACAATATGGATGCATTATTAATCGATTAATAATGTCAGAGCTCGATCAAAAATTGATAGATATTAACAAATTTATTCATACATACATATATACATACATATGTATCGATTAATGCACAAACGATAAATCTTACTGATAAAATACATATGTAACATTTTCAGTTTGTGCAGTTATTATTACCGAATCGATTGTTGCTTTTGTTTTATTATGTAAGAATATATTTTAATATACTTAATTAATTGAATAGATGCAATGATCGATGATAATCTGTTATGACTCATATATATTAAATTTATTTGAGAACCGATTATTATCGAATATCGATTATTATTATTAATAATATATTATTTTCAACACACACATCTATTTATACATATATATATTTATTTGATATATTTTCTTTGATTATCACATCCGATAAATATCGAAAGTCCGCTGAATGCCAGCATCTCTTTCAGTAGATCCTGGCCACATATGTGTTTTGCACACCCACTCTAGGGTAGCTCCCTAGTCGTTTGATCTCATTTGGCGCAATATGATTCGTTTCGTTTCGGCTTTGTTGGTTTTTCGGTTCGCGCTGATGTTTGCTTTGCGCCACGACAGGTGGCGCTTGGTTGGGCGTTAATAACTATAAACTGTTTGTCTAGCGTGTGTGTGTGTGTGTGTGTGTGTGGGCGTGCGCATGTGGTTGTGGCTGCCTTTCAGTCCGCGACTGTGTTTGTGTGTGTGTCTGTGCGGACTGGACATTTGCGCTTCAATTATGCAAATTTTCCGTGAATTTTTCAATAGGCGCCGCGGACTGGAGACTTGGGTATTGTTCTATCAAGTGCGTTGAATGACATAGTATATACACATAAACAAGTCAATGGCTGTGTGTGTGTGTGTGTTTTCTGATTTAATTTTCCAGCGTACTGCATTCTGAGCGGATTTGAATTCCCTATAAACCGTTAACAAGTACTTGAAAAGTAGGGACTAAGGCCAAGATTTTAAAACAGAATTAATGGTAATTCATTACTATACAATTATTAGGATATATATGTATAGCGATATTTGTATTTGATATATGTAATACATATATATATATATGTTGTACTTTATATATATATATATATATATATATATATATATATATATATATATATATATATAAAGTACAACTGCTTATTGACCAGACATTCCTTTCATAGATCAATTTGGAACTCGAGTTGATTTTATAAAAATTGTTGCCTACTTTTTAGGATTAGCAAAATGTAGGTCTGAAACAGAATAGATAACGTCGCTCCCAAAATACCTGTATCACATTATAAATATTTCTTGGGCATGTGTATGATAATCTACTATATACTATTATCATATATTTATAATATTGTTATTTTTCTAATTCGCAAAAATTACTCAAACAGCTACTCCTTCGCTTCCTTGTGCCATAGAGGGCATCTAGCTAGTCAGTCACTTGTAACCCTCTGATTGCGACCCGTTTCTATGAATTCCGCTTAATGAGTATGGCGTGAGAGCACAGTTCCATTTGCATAACGAGCGAGTTTTCATGTCATTCTTTTTTACAATTAATAAATTTCAGAACTTAATGGTGGATTATGCATTTTATAAATCGAGTGCCAATGGGAGACGTGAGCAACTCTTTTCCAACTCCTAATGTGAATCGATGCAAAAAATAAAATATTCACCAAGTAAATATCTTTTGACATATATCTGTTTACTTAAAACTCCCGTTGCAAACCAAATGTGAAGTCCCTTGTGTGCCGTTGTCAGTTTACATTGAAAATCTTGGCGACAGCCGACGTTAAGATTTTCAGCAATGAAGCGGATTGAGTAATCACTATACAATTGGGCTTATTTTGTATAAAAGTATTATATAAGCCAGCTGGGATTGTACATCGACTTGAAACAAAATTCAATTAAACGAATTAAACAATGCAGGCTTCATTTCTAAAAATTCAAGATTAGGATACTTTCTAGAGGCGAAGAGGTGTATAAGCCTAAGAAAGTTGGATTGTTATTCTTTTGCTCTTGGCATATTCACAACTCATATTTCCATTTGGCAATTTCATTGTTTAATGTCTATATAATTATTACTATTATATATTATATTATATTATATATATTATATAGTATTCAAACTAGTATATAAAATAGAACACAATCATTTACTAGTCTGGAATACGGGCTCATATCTGATTATCTGCTTATTTAATTAATGCTGTTATTCACCTAAGATCAGGGCACCCTTTCTGATTACATTTTATTTTAAAAATATTAAACTATATTCATAATGCTTGCATTAGATACCTTAACATTTAGACTAGCTTGTTGTAGAGGCTTTTGGCCGAAACCTTGTAGGGGATTATTGCAATATTGAGCTGAAAATCCAATGAAGCCATTCGGTAAGGAAAATTTACTTGACTCGGTTGTGCTTTCTTCTGTGGCGGAGTCTCTTGGCAAGTATGATTGGCTAGTAGTGCAGTTAGTTATATTTGTTTGCGGTTGATTATTTATTATTATTATTATTGCGTGGGTACAACTCGGCACAGTTGCCAAGTTTGAGGAAGTTATCTTGTGCTGTGCGTTTTTCTTTGAGTAACATTTTAAGGCAATCCATAAATTTATATTCCATATCTCCAAATTGAAGCATTAAAGATTTTCATATCAGTTTTTTAGTTTTAATTAAAAGTATGTTAAAAATTTTTGGCAATCAAATTTGCCATTTATTTCTGAATTTCATTAATTTCTTAATTTAATTTAATTTCTTAATTTTGTTGCACATTTAAAAAATACAAGTTTGTTGCTTGTTGATGTTTCTACACATACAATTAAAATTAAGTATTGTATATTTTTAAATGTTACTTATTCCAGATATATTTGTCGTATTATCAAAGCTGCAGATTTATATTAAAATGGAAATTACAATCATATATACAATCAATATTTCACAATATTTTTGGTATGCATTCTCTCTCAAATTAGTTGGGAGACGGAGGCATGGCTAATTTGAGCAGTCGAGTTTCATCATCTTGAAATTATTAAAGAATTTTTTCAATATTACTATGGAGAATTTTTTCAATATTACTATGAAGCCATATAATCATAATCCATTCATTCTACAAAAAACTTTTATTTAATTAGAAACATTATATTCAGTACAATAGTTATCATTCAGTTGGATTAATTTTATAAATAATGATAAATCTTAACATTTTTACATATTTAAATTAACTAAAAGCCTTTCATATGTTCCGCTTTAAATTCTACAAATTCTTAAACATTTTTCATATTTTGCTGAATTTTTCAGCTGTGAATTGAAACGCTCATGCACATTTGAAATGCGAATTAGGATATGAGCGGATGATTGATTGTTTCAAGTGGAGAGGACTTGTTGCCTGGCATTTGGCATTTGGCCAGGTCGAATTAGGCCGCATGGCTCGTAACTGTTTTGCCCCCAGATGCAAAGGAAAATAAAGGCGCCACTTGCGAACAGCAATCAGCCAAATGCATAAAATGCACATGAAATTCATAAAAAGGGAAATGGAGGGCAAAGACCAGATGGGGAGTGAACGCAACCCTTAAGCGCAGCCAGGCCAGGGCTGCCCTCTGCCACGTGCCACCTGCACATTTATTGAGCACGGTGCCTCGAGGAGGTTGTCCGCCAGGACATTAGTTTTATGCGCTGATCAAGGACCTAGTCGCACCCACAAGAAAGTGAAATTCAAGTCAGACCAAACCAAGCAAAGGGTAGTTGCAACCAACCCCCACACCCCAACGCACACAACACAAGTTCCGAGAGTGAAAGACGAGCCAAAGAGCACGCGAGAGCTTTTCGCTCTCTTCGTTTTGCTCGTTTACTCTTCAGTTTCCATGGGAAAGCGCACACAGAGGCGGCTCGTTTCATAGGGATAGCTACCCCTAGCGGCCGGCTATTTTAAATAACTAAAGTTATAGATCCAGACAATAAATAATGTATCCATTCACATGATAGCTTTACAATTTTATTTTTCGTTAAAGGAGAATTCTAAGACCTTTGCATGAAGCATTGAAAACAATTTGGATGTTATTTTAGAATTACTTTGAAATTATATAGGGCTAAATAAATCTAAAAATTCTAGATTTTTAGTTTATATTGAAAATTTAATAAAGTATGCATTTTTATTTATTAGAAATAAAATATTTATAATTATATATATATATGATTTAATTTATATATATATGATTTATACATTTTATTTATTATTTTTTTTTTAAGTCTTTTTTTTTTTCAATCGGAGTGGATAGTTAATATTAGTCGAGTATTTCATTGCAATAACCCTGTAAAAGCTACCCTCCATTCTTGATTAATTTATTTTGTACGCTTAAGTTTGCCTGCTTACCCCACTGTGCAGCATAACAGGGTCAAACATAGTCGCCGCTGCCATGACAACAACGAGTCCTGTTTTTGGATTAGTTTTTTGTTTACGCCAAACAGTGCAGTCAGAGCAAAAGTTGTCAATAGAAGGGAGCACAAGCTAGAGACGTGAGCATGGCCAGAAGAGGCGTTCCAATCACAGATCTGGATCAGAGCGAACAGGAGCCAGAGCAGGAGCAGGAGAAGGCGCAGGAGCCGGAGCACTTGAGGCCAGCGACCCAGCCGAAAAGGCAGCGCAAAGTCTTACAAACGCTAACGGGAAACTTCAGTCGCAGATCGCGCAGCGTCGAGGTGGAGCACCGTCACCCGGCCGACGTGAGCGGCGGCAGTGCCAAGAAGAAGCAGCAGAGCCAGGAGCGCACGCTGAATGGATTGGTGAGTGAAAAGCAATCGAAGAAGTCCAAGTAATACCCCCTGACATATGCCTTGCAGCTGCAGGCCAAGGAGCAGCAACTGGAGCAGTTGCTCCAGCGTCTATCCACGCTGCACAAGTACAACGAGCAGTTCGCCAGGGAGAACGAGCGGCTGCGCGACCAGACCGAGCAGCTGGAGCAGCGTCTGGCCGCGGCAGAGCAGCGCGTGGCCAGCTGTGAGCGCTGCCAGCAGCTGCAGCAGCAGCAGAGCCAGCTGCTCCTGCAGAACCAGGAGCTGAGCAACGATGTGGACATGCTGAAGACCTTGGTCTTTCGACTGAATGTACAAATCGAATGCTATCAGGATCAGCGACGCATGGCGCAGCCGGAGGACGCGCCTCTGGCCAGCGCAGCCAACAGCTGCTCCCTGCCGCCATTCTCCGCCCAGCTGGGCAGGCACACCTTGGCGCCCTTGCTGCAGGCCTATGACGAGTCCTTGCGCGACAAGGATGCGCTGCTCAGCCAATACGCCGCCGACTTTGAGCTGTTCTCGAACGAGCTGAAGCGTGCGCTGGAGGAGAACACCAAGCTGCTGCAGGCGCAGGAGCAGCTGCGTCGCGACGTGGGCGGCTGGCAAGAGGAGCGAGTGCGTCTGCAGGCGCAGCTGAGCGTGTGCCGCAGCAAGGCCGAAACACAGACACGCAAAACGGATCTGGTCAAGGAGAAGCTGGTGGAGGTGATGCACTTCTACGAGCAGCGCAATCAGACGCTGCTCCTGGACATGAATCATCTGCAGGATGCCTATGCGCGCTGCAAAGCGGAGCTCGTTTCCCTGAAAAGTCCAGCCTCAGCTTCAGCGCCCGCTGCGCCTCCGCCTGTGGATACAAATGCTGCGGAGCTGCAGCAGTGCAAGGCGCTGCTGGAGCAGCTCAAGCAGGAGCACGCCAAGGAGCGCGCCGCCCTCGAGGCAGAGAAGCAGGCGAGCAGCACGCGCGTTGCCTCGCTCCAGCGCAGCTGCGAGAAGGCGAAGCATGCCAGAGATCGGCTGAAGGCTCGCCTACGCATGACATTACAGTGGGCACAGAAACTGGAGGCTGGGCAGGCAGAGCTGCGCGAGACCTATGATGCAGTGCAGCAGCTGTCGACGTTGCTGAAGCACAAGGAGTCGCAGCTGCGGGGCATGCAGCTGCGCAACAGCGAGGAGCTGGACAAGCTGCGGCACAAGCTCCAGCAGAAGGACGAGACCATTCGGAACCTGCTGCGCAGCAAGATGGAACGGAGACCCGCCGTGGACTAGCCGCAGCCAGCAGCCGGCAGCTGCAGCTGAAGCTAACAGAACACCGAGTTTAACAATTAAAAATATATAATTTCAATACAAAATACATTAATAACTTAAAGACTGTTGATTTGAAAGCTTTCGAAGCACAGCTGTGAACGAGGACCTGATTGCAGCATCAGTCGAGCGTGGTGCGGGTGTTGGAATCGGGGACCAACGCTTCGCAATCGTCGCCGCCGCTGCCACTGCCGCCGCCGGCACAGACGACGCACGCCTTGGGCACCGTCTGCTCTATGTACATGTTAATCTTCTCGAGCACCTCGGGGCAGACGGCGTGCATCAGCTGCTCGTAGCGGGCGGGGCCCAGCTGGGACTGCAACTGTTGCAGCTGCCATTTGAGGTATTCGGTTAGGGGTATCTTGTAAACGGGATCCTTGAGCACCAGCTGGCGATGCCTGTCGTCGTGGTAGGTCTTTGAATGGAAGTCATCGTACAGCTGCGGCTGGAATTCCTCCAGCTCGTGCTCGTCGTGTATGACCAGAGAATCGTAGAATCTCGGCGTTGCCTTGTCGGCGGCCTCATCTGCGGCCGCATATTGCTTGTCCATCACCTCGCCGAGCGTCTCCTCCACCAGCTGCAGGATGTGCGGCAATCGCGCCAGCAGCAGCTCGTTGTTTCCGAAAATCGAAGCGAACGCCAGGCAGAAGAGCTTCCTCTTCTCGGCATGCGTGTCGGCCACGAGGGGGAACATCTCTATCCACACATCCAGGATGCGCGCCAGGGCATCCGTCTGCGGCAGCTCCTGCACCACAGACATGAACACCGCCTGGTCGATGAGCAGGGTGCGCGCCAACAGAGTCAAGTACCAGCTCATGGTCATCGGGTATTCCTGCTTGAGGCACACCTGCTGGAAGATAAAGGGCAGGGCGGGTCGCACCAGCCGCAGGCCCATCGCGGCATCCGTCTTCAGGCAAGTCTCAAAGATGCGCAACATGGCGATGATGCCCTCCGTCCGTATATCCTCAAAGGAGCGCACGCAATACGCCACAAAGCCCTCGCCGTAGCGACTCAGATATGCCTGCAAAGGAAGCGCATGTAATTGGGATACTCTATGGACACTCTATAGGGACTATAAATTGATTTTACATGCGCATCGAGCAGTATGTAGGCGTGGATCAGCTGCAGCACTGTGCGCAGATTCTCCGAGGACATCTCAATGATGGGCAACAGATGATCGCACAGCCCCAGCAGCTCAGGCGTCAGCGCAGTCGAGTTGCCAATCACCGCCAGCCACAGCATGATGCCATCCTCTATCAGGTAGACGTGAGAACGTTGCTAAGCGGGAGAGCGAGAGAAGAGATGGCCATGGATTAGTCATGTAAATTAAATGCCATTAAAAGTAGCACAAGACTTGTTTATAATAATAAATAAATAATTAAACATAACAATTAGAATAAATAAATAAAATTATGTAATGCAATTTTAAGAATGCAAAAACAAATAAATTTAAAAAATGAATGAATAAACAAATTAAATTAAATGCATGATTTAATTTAATTATTAATATATATAAATGTTTAAAGAATCTATAAAAAAGTTAGTGAACCGGTTCACTATCAGTTCAGTTCATTTAAGAACTGTCAAATTCTAAACTTCGATTTGACAGTTTGAGTCGAGTGCAATTAAATTTATTAGAGAATTCGGATTAGGAGCTGGGACTGGAGAGTGTGAGCAAAAATGTTTACCTGCAAGTCGGTGCTCAGCTCGATGACGCTGTAGAGGAAGGGCTTCATGCTCTCGGGGACGTCGCGTATGGTTCGCACGAGCTGCTCCAGGGTGCCGATGATGGCGCACCGGAGCATATTGTACTCGTGCTCCTCGCTCTCACGCCAGAGCAGCGGCAAGTAGGCAATGAATTGCAGAGCCTGCGGCTCGATGAACTCGCTCATCTTCTCAACGAGCAGGGTCATCGTGCCCAGGACGACGATCTTCGTGTCGCAGGCGCCCGCCTCGCGCAGCAGAAGGAACAGCGCTTCGAACAAGGCGGCGAAGTACGGATGAAAGGCTTCGGGCATAAATTCAAAGTCGTCGATAAGCAGATTCAGGGTGCGGGCGGCGGCCAGGCGTATGGGCATGTCCTCCTCCGGTCGCAGCAGATGCAGGCACGCCTCGTAGGCCAGCGGGCGCAGCTCGCGGGGCAGCTGGACGCCCACCCAATTGCCCACCAGCCAAATGATGCGGCGGCGCAGGATGCGGAAATTCGAGGCCTCGATGCGCAGCTCGGCGAGCAGCTGCGAGGTCAGCCACGAGCCAAAGTCCAGTTTATTGAAGAAGTGAAACGAAGCCTGGCCGACCGCGTTGTAGATCGCGTCCTTCAGCAGGATGGCCTTCAGCTCGGAGTCCTGCGTCAGCTGCAGCTGCTGAGCGCGGCGCACGAACTTGAGGACCTCGTTGATCATGACATTCGAGTGTTGGGTGAAGCAGGTGAAGTACAGGGACTCGACGCAGGGACGCAGCTCGTATTTCCAGGCGTCGCCGCCGCCGTCATCCTGGCCATAGCTCTCCGGGTCCTGCTGCCACTCGGCCAGCTCCTCGGGAGTCAGCAGGAAATAGTGCGTGACGATTTTCTCGCACAAGTACGTGACACGTTCCACGCTGAAGAATTTGCTCTGCGTCTGGGACGCGGTCGCCAGCAGCTCGTCCTCCAGGGAGTTCGCCGTCTGGTCCTGGGCAATGCTATAGTTGCCGCTCATCATGATGCCCTTGAGCAGATTGATGGCTTGAATGACGAAGTGGCTGAAGTTGATCCGTTCGCCCGCATCGAAGATCAGTGCGGTGCCCTCGTGGAACACATAGTGGAAGCTGAACTCCAGTGCCACGGGCACAAACCGAGCAAAGGACAACGAGTGCCGATCCATGAACTCATTCAAGGTCTTCATCATCTTCAGGATGAAACGCTCCAGGTCATTGATCAGCTGCTCGTTTCCCGATGCGCGCAATCGCAGCTCGTAGCGCAGCTCCAGGCACTGGCGCAGTCGCTCGAACAGCTGCTCAATGAAGTTCATGTGGTCGCTGGACTTGTAGGGCTTGCTGCCGCAGCCGTAGACGAGCAGCTTCCGAAGCGTTCGCATCGCTATGTGGGCACGCTGCAGACAACTGTGTGCCGCCGGATCTGTCTTCTGCAGCTGCAGGAAGCGCGTAGTCAACGTCGCCCAAATGTTCCAGGCCATGTAGCTGAAGATTTGCGCCGACAGCTCCTCGAAGGCTCGCTTCTCGGCCATGAGGCGACGCGATGCCAGCGCCTTGATCACATAATGGAGCACGAGCAGGGTCCGCTGTTGCTGCACGGGCGACTCGCTGCACGCCTGCAACTGCTTCATCAGCGTAGGCATAAGCTCGGGCCAGCAGTCCATGCGGGCGATTTTGCTGAGCAGAACCGCCACCTGCAGCGCCACTTGGGGCACGTCCTCAGCGTCGTAGTGCTGCAGCAGGATCTCACGTATTTGCTGCTTCTGCTCCGGGGCCAGCTCCTGGCGGGAATTGTGACGCCAATAGCGTTCGATGCCATTTTTCAGATAAACGGCTGCCATCCAACGGATTTTCACTGAGTCGCTAAGCGTTGCAGCTGCAGCCGCAGAGGTGGCAGCAGCCGCTGCGTCACTGTCACCTTGCAGCTTCATGCTGAGGCGTGCCAGTATGGGAAAGAAGCCCGGCTGCTGCTCCCATTCGCTGAGCTGCGCCTCAGCCTTTTGCACAATTTCATGATTGGGATTGGCGGCACCCTGTAAGGCGGCTGCAACAAACTGCTCCGCAGTGGCCATGGCACACTCGCAAACACACACACGCACACCGAGAGAACAGTGGACAGTGGACAGACGAGTTGGGAGCCACCAAAAGTCGGCGTACGAACTTGTCTGATACTGGTTTGCAGCAAACTTCGTGAAAATTATTGACGAAAAATTACATCGCCATTCCGGCTGATGCGCTATTCAATTAGTGATGTTCAATCAAACATATCGATTGTCTACGATGAATTGTGCGTGAGTGTGAGCAATGTAATGAGTGCGTGAGCAGCGTACTAGATTTGAGAGCTAATGCATTGGACATGAAAATTATATGCATATTTTTAAAGAGATTTGTAAACATAATTGAATCAATAAAATTGTAAAAGGAGAAATATATAAAGAAAACTAAGTTGGCTATGATAACATCTACATATTACATCGTATCATATATATATTGATTCTGTTGTCTATTGAATCTTGTCCCCTAGCAACCAAGCCGATGCACTTTTCTTAAATGACTCATGTATAGGCTATATTTACTCTAGCAAAAACATAAATATTATTACAAATATTATGATACACAATATACCTCTCATGCATATCAGTAATAAGCATATGCACACCTCTTTGAGAACTTAGCGCCTTAACAGCATACCCTATACGATTCTTTACAGCATGAATTGTAACTATCGCCAGCTTGCCGATGTAGTTGGCAACGCGGCGCACACAACAGCTGACTGTTCGCTGGCAGCGCGATATCGATAGTTTATGTATTGGCAACGTAAACAGAATTTGATATCAGTTAATTTAATAGATAAGAAAAATTATATGCACAAAGCAAATTAAGTCATTTGCTACTCAATTGCTTAACCTAAAACATGCTGAAGGCAATTATATTGATTGGCGGCCCCCAAAAGGGCACTCGCTTCCGCCCACTGTCGCTGGATACTCCAAAACCGCTTTTCCCAGTAGCCGGACGCCCTCTGATTGCTCATCACATCGAAGCCTGTGTCCAGGTAAAGGAACTGCGCGAGATCCTCATCATTGGCTTCTACCCGCAGACTCAGATGGAAGGCTTTGTCAGCGACATGCAGGCGCTTTACAGCAGCAGCAATATAAACATCAGGTGAGCCACATATTCATATACCCTGTCGACTTTAGTAGGTGTGTAAATGTGGGGTATATTGATTTTGAAGAGCGGTATGTTATAAGCAATAGTTTAGAAAAAGAAGCAGAATTGCAGATAGTTATGAATATACCCTGTTATATTTGTAAGTGTTAGGTATGAAGTACGAATATTACTTTTATTATATTTACAAATTATATAGAGACAAATATCAGTACATAGTCTGCGTAAGATGTGTAACAAGAGGGTATAACAGTTTGCAGATATTGACAATAGATTAAGTTAAAGTATTTATTATATTGATTTATCAATAGTGAAAATAGGAGAATTCAAATGAGTTAAAATTCTTAATTTTCTAGTTAATTGTGTTAATTTTCTATTTGATACGAAGGTTACAGCAGATCATAGGCACTCTGGTTAGTGTCATAGGTCTAATATTGACTGTGACAATCGATTATCGATTACTATCAACACATTATTTGTATCGATAAATATCAAACCCCAGCCTATATTAGTTTGAATGTGGCGGACTGCCATTAGCTGTTGGAAGAACTTAATTTAATATCTCGAATTTAAATTTTACACAGTATTATTTTTGTTTCTGTATCACATTCTAGTTTCAATGAATATCAATTGAAATTAGATTATGATCTTAATTTTTATATCCACAGTTTGATTGTTAGCTTGCATAGAATCTTAGAAATGAAAACACTCCATAAAACGCTTAAGCTAGGGTATTTATTGCATTAGATAAGCACTTGATTGATGGTACATAAACTATTTCCATTGAAATTCTTGAAAGCATAAACAATCATAATGTAATGATATCTAGCGCCCATATATAGGGTATCTACGTAGCCCATCCCTGCTCTTAGCATACTGTGATGACGTGTTCCGTCTTTGCCATCTTTTAGGTATCTACAGGAGTTTACCTCGTTGGGCACGGCTGGCGGCATGTATCACTTCCGCGATCAGATACGGGCAGGCAATCCGCGCGCGTTCTTCGTGCTCAACGGCGACGTCTGTGCGGACTTTCCGCTGCAGGAGCTGTACAGCTTCCATATGGAGAGGCCGGCGAGCGCCTTGGTGACGATCATGAGCACGGAGGCGACGCGCCAGCAATCGCTCCACTACGGCTGTCTCGTCTTCGATCGTGCAAGTGGTGCCGTGTCGCATTATGTGGAGAAGCCCAGCTCCTATGTCTCCACGTACATCAATTGCGGCGTTTATGTCTGCTCGATGGACATCTTTACAAAGCTCGCGCAGATCTTCCATGCGAAGTGCGAGGAGTACAGCTGCATCAGCTACAGCAATGGCAATGGCAACGGCAACGGCAAGGATCATGGCCACATCAAGTGGGAGCAAGAGGTGCTCACTCCTCTAGCTGGCACCGACATGCTCTTCGCCATGCCGGTGCCCAATTGGTGGTCTCAGATGAAGACCGCCGGCTCGGCCATCTATGCCAATCGGCACTACCTCGATCTCTATAAGCGCACTCATCCCGAACGTCTCGCCAATGTGGGCAACAAGCGAGGCGAGGGCGATGGCAATCTGATTTGTACCGTCTATCCGGATGTCTATGTCCACCCGAGTGCTACGGTCCATCACTCGGCTGTGGTGAGTATACCCTAAATATGTTGTACAGCAAGAGGTAGATAGATATTGAAAGTATACCCTGTATAGGCATAACAATGAGCTCCACTTATCGGTACGATATATAGGTACGGGAATCAGTTCCTATTGTCGATGATAAATTCCAAATGTAGATCGATATATCTAGATACTCTGTATGCATTGTAAACTGATACACGTAAAAAATGCGGGATTAATCGATAGCTAATGCCATTTAAATGCAATTGAGAGACATGTTTGTTTATAGAAAGGGTTTTATCGGTGTTTTCTTAGCTTTCCAATGCACACTTCAATCCTATAACATTATAAATTTCATATGATATGTCTAATATCAATCAATTTTACTTTTTGTTATATAATTTGAACTTAACCTAAATAATGTTTATGGTAGTCGTCAATATAGGTAATGCAAGCTATCATTAAATTTTCGATGACTTATAGATGTTTAATTATTGTGCTTACACAAAGATAAATGCTTCTGCTTGAATGGCTATTTCTAATGGCTTCAGCTAGTCCTAGTCATGCGCATTCGCCTTAAGCTCTCGCAATTGTTCAAGCTCTAATTCTCCATTTTCTTTTAGCTCGGGCCCAATGTGGCCATAGGTCCTGGAGTCACGATTGGGCCTGGCGTGCGCATACGCGAATCCATTGTGCTGGAGCAGGCCCAGATCAAGGATCACACCCTCATCCTCCACTCGATTGTGGGGCGTGGCTGCACCATTGGCGCCTGGACTCGAGTCGAGGGCACGCCCAGCGATCCGGATCCAAATAAGCCATTTGCCAAAATGGAGAACCCGCCGTTGTTCAACAATGAAGGCAAACTGAATCCATCGATAACTATATTGGGTTTGTTTTCCGAACAAAATAAAATCTTCAGATACCGTTAACACTTAAAATTTCTTCTCTGCTCCACAGGCTGCTTTGTGCAGATACCCGCCGAAAAGATCCTGCTTAATAGCATTGTCCTGCCGCACAAGGAGCTCAGTCGAAGCTTTAAGAACGAAATTATTTTGTGAAAATCTTGTTGGATGCCTTTACTGTCTTGTTTCTTATTTATTTATATATGCAATACATATTATATATTATATATTTTATTGGTATGCTAATCGATCTTGGTGTTGTGCAATAATCCTTAAAACAAAACTTCGTATTTGCCATTTCATTAATTGTTTTATACGTTTCGCAACTACTTTACGGTATTGACACTTGTTTTAGACAGTGCTGCATAATAATTTAATAAAATAGTTGTATATTTTATAAACTGTGAGGAACTTCATTTCATTATTATTACATCTAGTAGAGATTAATTACATTAAAGACACGTTTGCATGTATAAACTAACTGTTTGTACGAGCTGATTTAAAATTGAAAAATAATTCGAATACGATACTCAATACATAATTAGATTACACGCAACGTGAAAAAATAATATCACCTATTAAAGTTACAGTAAGAATTTCAAAAGTACAGCATTTACTTTGAGTTTATTAAAAAAATATAAGTTCATATATACATATATATGTATATCTTTCCCATAGACCTACGATCATTAAATTTGTTAACGCAATTATTTTGGTATTTAATATCTATATTGAACTCATCAATTTTCTTTATATTTTTTTATTTTTATAAAATATTTAATTTAAAAAAATATATATATATACAACAATTATATTCTTTCTCTTTTCCTATTTTTATTATTATTATCTATTATAATTTAAGTGTTTGCTCGCGCAATATGACGTTGAGTTACGATATTCACGCGATACGCGCTAATGCGATCACGGTATTCCAGCCATTGATCGTTCACATTTATGTCATGCAGCAGCAACTCGTTTTAGCATTGCATGACATGCATTCGCGCAGGTAGGCAGCCCACTCAAAAGAAATCACACTTATTATGCGCTCTCTCGATCTCTTCCTCTCTCTATTTCTACCTTTTGACTCTCTCGTCCATTGCCTTTCGACCAAAACGCGTTTACGTTCCGCGCTTTTGTCAGTTTGTAGCCGTCGCTTGTTGCTGTTAGAAGGAAAGAGAGAGATACGAAAAAAGAGATATCCAAAAACGTTAATATTCGATAAGCAAATACTTTCGATAGTTGTTTTCAATATGTAATTAACAAATGTTAAATTGTGAAAATAAGCAAACGCACGCAAATGCAAATATTACGAAAAATGGCTGGACTGGAATTGGAATTTTACCGCTTGAAAAACACAAACAGGTACGTGGGCAGTTCTGTTGGTAATTGAGCAAGCTAAAGAAGAAGAAGAACCAGCAGCAACAGCAACACATACCCACACACACACACACACGCTACACTGCTGCACAGGTGTGTACGCGCGGGGGCTGCGCGAGTGGCTTCTCGCAGGTAACTTCCAGAGCGCAACAGTGTGAGAGCGTAAGCAAAGAGAGAGAGGGAGAGATGTCATGGCTGAGCGAACGTAACTGTCTTTACTTGATTGCGTTTGTGTGAGTGTTTGACGCTGTGTGCGCAGCGTGGGAAACTGCAATAAGCATAAGAGAGGGACGGTCGACCCTGCTTTAGCTGTTTCTAACTACGCCACTGCGTAGTGACACATGTGTGTATCACGTAATTGTTGTTGCTGCTCGAATTTGAGTTGTTTTTTCTTTTGATCTGCATTCATTCATTGATTCAATGGCAGCTTTGTTATTGCTTTTAAGTTTGCATACCGCAAGGCTGATGCCGCGTTGCCAACCACCACGGGGACAGCTCATTGGCAAATCTAGTCAGCTTGTCTATATAAATGAGTTTTATTGTTGTTGTGCGTTTGCGTGTTGGAATCTTGTTTGGCATCAGCTACCAGCTAGCTGGCCCATACACCTGAGCTATGCCATCGAGACGCTCTCTCTCTTTTCTCTCTCTCACTGTGTATGTCTTTTGCTCGCTCACTGTTTATTACTGCTCTCCACAAAGGTTTACACACACGTATACATGCACACCTGCAGCAAGCGCAGCTCACTTACCTTCGTGGCTGCTTGTGGCCCACGAAGTTGATCAGTCGCTGTTTTAACCTGGAGACAGACGGACGCGGCCGTCGCAAAAGCACCAAGAGAAAAGACAACTTAATACACTCACACACAATCGAGCACTCACTCACACTCGTAAAGCTTTTAGTCCAAAACTAGAAAGAAAACAAAATCAACAGTTAAAAAATATATAAAGACACACAAAGTGGTAGAAGAAGCAGCCAGAGCAAAGAAGGCGAAAAAGTGACTTGTTTTTTGTTTGCATGTATTGCGCAGACGTCGACGTTGACGTTGACGCTGGCGTCAGCGTCTCTGCCCGTTTTGTACGTGTTGGTATTAAGATCGGCGGAGTCGTCGTGTGTGGAAAGGCAAAACGGACAACGCACACACACACAAATACAAAAACACACAAGCAACACTAACTGCTAGTCAGTGTGACTAGCAAAAGAAGCAGGCGAAGTACACAGAAGAAGGGCTTACATGCATACGTACATGCGTACATGCATGCGTACCTACAAATACATACCAATACATATGTGCATGTGTGCTTACGTACAAATTTGTTTGTCTGCATGTGTGTGAAAAAGAAAGTGCAATAATAATAAAAAAATCAAAAAAGAGTGGTGAAAAGCATACAACAACAATGAAAACAACAAGTGCAATGTAAAACAAGAAAAGAAGAAGAAAACCAAATAAATAAAGTTAAAAAAAAAAACAACAAAAAATTCAAGTAAAAGGATCAACCTGTTGCTCAAGCCCACGAATAACTGTGCACAAAAGCTTTAAACGCTGGCATTTCCCATTGGCTGCTGTAAGTTGTAAACTATTTGACAAATTTGTGACACACATACATACATACGTATGCCTATCGACATACATACATGTATACATCTATGCATGTGTGTGGCCAGTGTGAATGAACGAGCGAATGAGCAACAACAACAACAACAGCAACAAAATGTAAAAGAAGCAGCAGCAGAAGAGCAGCTCAAGACACGGTATACGTTAAAAGCAGATGCGCAAACATAACAAAGTGAAAACATATTTACAGTTACACAGACAAGAAATATTAAAAGAGCGCAGCGTTGCTGCTGCTCAAACGTTACAAAGCTTCCAAAGTAAACTGCTGCTGCGCTTTGAGAGAATTGTTGTTGCTGTTGGCTTTGCTTCTGCTTCTGCTTCTGCTTTGAGCTCTTGTGCATTTTTTGTGTTTTAACTCTTTGACATGCGCGCATGCACACAAACATACAAACACACACACACGTAGACAGAATCACAACAACGGCAACCGCAACAATTGCTGTTGCACTTGTTGCTGCTGCGAGCGTAATGCAGAGAGAAAGAGAGAGAAAGAGAGAGAGAGAGCGAAAGAGATAGAGAGAGCGAGATAGATAGATAGGGTCGGTGCAGAATAACTTTGGCAATTGGCATTTCGCTCGCATGCAATTTTGTACGCAATCATAAGTTTCCTGTTGGCAAAAAACACTAAGAGATAACGGCACACGCCAATTGCAATTCCAAATCAAATTCCATTGCCTCCTCCAGTAATTTTGACTGGAACAATGCGAACTCTTGCGTAATTCATATCATTAATAAATCAAAATGAGTGCAACAAAATTGTAATCTTGCCACGAACAAATGCAAATACCCTATAAATCCACTAAAAATATAAAAAGCCTTATATTTTTTACAAAAAACATTTCATATTTTAAGATGATTGTTGATAATATTCAGAAGAGGCTTGGAGGGTGAAAGCTTTTTAATGTTTTTCGTATTGTTAGAAAACAATTTGGATTAATAGATTAATGATTAAAATACATAGATATCAGAAGTATGAAAAATAATCGAAAATATATATTATTTTTCACTTTTTCAATTCTAATGGTTAGAAATTTATGTACATTTTATCTATATACTGTAGTAATATATTTTATTATTTTGCTTTCATTCTATAAGTTGTTGCCAAACACTTGCCCAACTAGAATATACCACATATCTGTAGTTAATTCATATTTCATACTGGGTATCGGTCTGACTGGTTTACCAACTTATTAATTGCATTGCCTGGCTTTTGCTATTGTCGCTGCAGTTATTTATCACTAATTTATACCAACGATATAATTTAGTATTCATTGTCTTCTCGAAATAACCGTAACATTGCTGTTCAATTCTGTTGTTTCTCTTTAATGAAGATTTCGCTGTCGTTGTATCTGTGTTTGTTGCTTTCTTCCCGTTCTAATTAGTCCCCATCTCATGCAGCAACCCGTTATCCATTAATGAGCTACTCGACGGAAAATAAGATTTATTGTCTAGTTTTTTTTTGGTTGGTTTTTCGTTTTTTGTTTGTCACGGAGCGACGCATCGTCACCTCGAAAAAAAAAAAAAAACGCAGTTCCACACATTCCAGTGAAAACTTCGCAACTGGACCTAGGCCTTGGCTCTCGGTCAGGCATCAGTGGGTCTTCAAGTGTGAAACGAAAGGGAAATTCATCCACAGCAACGAAAAACAACAGGTTTATGAAGTGTTACGATACATAAACCTAATTAAATTCATTGGCGTAATGTTTGTTGTTAAAACGCTGTCAATTATTTTTACATCAAAATCAAATCAAGTTATCAACTCTAATGTGGCTCATAAATATTTACTACAATTCCTTCGATAAACAAGCAATTTATGGAGTCATAAATTGAAGCTGAAAAACAATAGAACAAACTGTTGCAAATGTTTCGAGTGCCGCTTAAACAAATTTGCTTTAGATAAAAGTGAGCTTAAAGTCTGTTCAATCGGTTATTTATTGAGTGGGAAATGGCACGCAACTGTTACGAGCCCGAAAGGTGCTCGAGCAGTACTGATACTAGCTATTAACGTAAATGTTGAAGTTGGCGGAGGTCGATAGAAACTTTCGCAATACAGGAATGATCTCATAAAAACATTAATTGTAGTAATTTTCAATTTAAAAATGTTAAATATGGAATGTTAATTAGGAAATGTTAACAGGAAAATCTTACATTTTTTTCTCCGAAAAAGCGAATGAGAATAAGAAAGTAGAATAACAATTAAGAATAGAGAAGAAACAAGAATATTTGATTTTTTTATAGCGGATTTTTGTTTTATATAGTGGATCAGTCTCTTTTTCTTGCTGATCGGAGTTTAAATCAAAAGAGAAAATTATGTTTAGAGATAATAGACGATTATTGAAAGGAATATCAAAGAGTTGTACGACAATTATTTCATATATGTTTTTGAATGATATATAAACAGAATCGTAGTATGCGTAAGGCAAAAAACTTAACAAAAAACTTAACTTATACTTATCATAACTGGTTATGGAGTGCCTCAGCTGTTAGCCTAAACAGACAGGCGAAAGAATTTAAACATTTACAGCTAATGATTATATTAGCGAAACCTCTACAATCAATAAATAAATTAGAACATTAGAAAGCTATTTCCGTATTCCCATAGACTATAGATCAGAAGAGTGTCTTTAAAAAAACTTTTATTTATTATTCAACAATTTGGAATGCAGTAGAATCAAGAATTTTCTTGCCTGGGAATGGTAAAATTCACACACTCTACGTACTCGGCTACATAACGGAAAAAACGAAACAGATACCGATGGATATAAGTATATATAATTGGAGAGAAAGAGAGAGGCAGTGCGAAAGCCCAGCATAAATTGCAATCGTCTTCGAAGAGCACGAACACAAAATACTCATTAAAAAAAATGGAAAAAAAAACACATTGACCATTTCCCCAGCACACGAAGCGGAAACTTGCAGCAAAAAAAAAAAAAAAAAAAAAAAAAAACCAAAAGGTTTTGCTCGTGTTTAAGTTTTTATTATATAGTTTAAATATGAACAAGTAAGAAGGCTCCAGTCGAGACTGCTCGACTAGGAGATACCCTGAACCCTCCAAACTGATATTCTAATCATTCTGGACTTCTATTATGCACACATACATACACATGCACGTATAAGCACGCGCTCTGCAAACTGCGCAGCTAGCAGCGGCTGCGCTTGGGCTGCACTGCAGTGTGAGAATTTATTTGTTGAATAATTTCTTTTGTAGACATACGATCCTAATAAAACTTTTAGAGCGTAATCATGTAGCTAAAATGTGTGTCCATTCCAAAGCACAAGTCTCTAGTACTTGAAATGCGTTTTTTACAAATTTGGGGCGAAGGGGGCGTGGTATCCAAAATCTGTAAATTACAAAATCTTTGTATCTACTAACTTTATATACAACGCAAATTTGAAGTCTCCAGGTCTAAAAATGTTCAAATTAAGCTGAAAAAACAATGTCGATTTTTCGATTATTCTCGATAAAAAAGTTATCGGACGAGTTATCGAAAAAATAAAGCAAACTTGTACTGCCTATGGTATACACGAGTATGCATGCCAAATTTCAGCTCTCTAGCTCTTATATCTTCTGAGATCCTTTTGCTCATACGGACGGACGGACGGACGGACGGACGGACGGACGGACGGACGGACGGACGGACGGACGGACGGACGGACGGACGGACAGACGGACAGGGCTATATCGACTCAGCTCGTCGTGCTGATCAAGAATATATATACTTTATGGGGTCTGCGATGATTCCTTCTGCCTGTTACATACTTTTCACAAAACCATTATACCCTGATTTCCCATTTTCAATGGGTTCAGGGTATAAAAAAGTTATTAAATGCAAAGACGCAGAAACATGCATAAAATAAAACGAAAAATATTAAAAAATGAAGAAAATTGTATAAGAAAAACAGTTCAGAGTTAAGAAACTGTCGCGAACTGTGTTTTGCTTGTCTTAATTACAAAAGCTTGGGCGTTGTTGTGAATACCCTGCAGGTACTTGGTATTATGGGTAGGATAGTTTTGTATATAAAATGCTCAACAGGAGGCAGAAGTTGGCGTGGCTAAAACTCGAGTCGTCCTGTTTGAATGTTACAATGTGATTGTATTAATATATGATTTTATATTTGTAATTTGGATTATTAATAAATCTAAGAATGCTCGGAAAGAAGTAGTCTTTGGCTCATAAACAATATTTAAGTTAGCCAGAGAATAAGAGTCAGGGTATCTGCTGGCTGGGCTTTTCTAATTAGAGTGCTCTTTCATGCCTTTTTCGCCCCTTTTTTTTCTTTCTCATTTTAATTACAACAAAAATTAACATAAACGCGATTGCAAAAGCTTGTGCTCTGAGTCTTTGAGTGCGCCAGTGCACCTCGATTAACCCACGACCTTTGGTTAAGCGTGTGCTTTGAATGCCTGAACATCAACAGCCTTTCAGTCAGTCAGTCAGTCAGTCAATCAGTCGAGCTCTGCTTGATGCTGCTGTGTGTTTGCTGTTTTTCATTAAAAGTAAAACTTTTCACATTAAAAATGCCCATAAAATTGCACTTTAATTTTTGCTGTTGTGTGTGTGTTTTTTTTTTTTGTTTTTTTTTTGGTGGCCGCCAGCGTTTTCACATTCGCCTTTTGCTCGACTTTGTCCAAACCACTTGTCGGAGCTCCAAGCTTTAGCCGGACTGGCTGCTTGGCAACCGAATGGAGCACAAAATTAAATTTCAAATCGTTGCGCAGGTTAATAATTTCAATTTGACCTCTTTGCTCATGCTCTTTGCGACAGTTTTTACTGACTTCGTGTGTCAGACGTCGTTTCAGTCGTTTGATGCCTCACTGAAAATTGGCAACGTTGCGCACAGTGCTTGGCTTATGTAAATATCTTCGTAAGCATCTAGAGAGCCTCTAGATAATAGAGTGTGAAAACCGGCAACAATGCTTAGCAAATTTAAGTGTTTCCTTAAACACTTTATTTTGTATGAACTGAAAATTGGCAACATGGTTTAGGCTCACCGTTGCAATTAAGCATATCTGAGGTGGATCTTAGATTTGGAAACGTCGCTCTGATAAATGGCGCCTCAGCTTAGCCGAAAACGGGCAACAGTGCTAGGCTTACGCAAATGTCATTCGCATCCGATATGGCACTTCACTTGAAGTGTTTTTATTAGCTTAAAGTTTGGCAACGTCGCACTGTCTAATTAGAAACTTGCCCTGCAAATTGGCAACGTCGCTGCAAATTTGCAAATTTCCAATTGGCAACCATTTGGATTGCATTTGCTGCCAATTCGCCTTGGTTGGCATTTTCTTTGAATTGCATACGTAATTAGCTTTTCGTTTCGCCAGCTGTCAAGGGTTCAAAATATTGTATAAGCAGCCACTCACCTCTAAACCCCATTCGCACCTCGCTCATCCATAATATTTATTTCCTTTTCCACTTCATTGTTTTTACTTTTTTATTTCATTTTTTTTTTTTTTCTTTCGCAGCCATAACCAATGGGTATCTGAGCAGGGAATGCAGTGCCATCAGCCACGCAGCGACAGCAATTGCAATTGATAGCAAGTAGCGAAAATCCAACTCAAGTTCACTCTCGGAGCGAGCCACCTCACACATAGCCCTTAATTGCGAGAGATCAAAGACAGAGATAATCTCAACAACAGCGACATCAACAACATAAAAAGCAACGACAACAACAACAATTGCTTCAGTAGAAACAACAATAACAACAACATGCAGGTGCCCGAACACGTTGTCTCCCTCTACATAGCCACATGTGGCCAAAACGGACCCGGCCTTGGCTCGGATGAAAAGGAAATTATACTGATGGTCTATGTGCTGCTCGAAGTGGCAACGGGACAGGTGAGTTCACGAGTCAACACACCTGTTGACGCCATTGTCTAAGCCCTTCAGCTCTGCTCGCTCCAGCAGCGAGCGTTGTTGAAGCTCAGCTCTAAGCGCCGCCTACTGAGCGACGCCATTTTGCGAAGCGTGTGCGCTGTCGTCGCTTAATTAATGAATACCCGCACACACACACACGCGTATATTTATGAACACATGCACACACATACACGCTATAATACGTTTTTGTTGTATAAGCTGCACTTTCAACTGTGCGCGTTGATTATGTTACAACAACAACAACAACAACAAAGACAGAGTCAACTCGACTTTGATTCGTTTAAAAGCAACAAGTACTTAGTGAGCTCAACTGTGTGAATATAGACTTGAATATACCCTGCAGAGCAAATATATAGAGCTGGTATTTTAACAACTCTAAGCTATACTTGGAGATATATGTTGTACATCGAGATATACTCGAATGACATAATCTACAATTGGTCTTCACTAAAGAGTCTTAAGTATGTCAAAATATCAAGCCGAAGGCGTTAGTTGCCGTAGCTCAATTTGAAGTTAGTTTTAGTTTTTCATAAACTCTAATTTATTTTAAGTAGATACATAAATATCAAGATATGCTCTCTCGCTTATTTACTAGTCTTGAGTCTTATCAGCCGTAATGAATAATTTACATTTATAATACTGAGACTGTCTGAATTTAAAAGTCAATAAATCTATATTCTAATGGAAACGTTTAGAGCTCAATATTAATCTGAGTTACAATTATTAATTTGCATTATAATGAGTTCACTTGTATATCAAGAAAGCAATTGAATTTTATATTTGATTAGGGTAAATTGAGTAGCTACGTATTTTCCATATAAATTGCAGTATTTAGAGTCTACTGAAAAAAGAAAGTTCTAGCTCGATTTCAAGTGCAAGCAAAGGCTACTCTATGCTATGGGTCTACAGGGTATTCAATTGATATGAATGTTGTGCCTGTTGATCACTGCCATTTGCTTGAGCTAGGGAACATTCCATTGGTCTTTTCAATATAATCAACGACAACTTTGAGCTGTCAGTGAGAGATGGGGCGGAGGCAAAGAGGCGTGCAGCCCCTATCCGGCGACTATATAAATATAAGTATAGCCCATAGTCAGGCCGTATTTGCATATTTTGAGTTTGCCAAGCGATTGACACTAATTGTTTAAAAATGAAAATGACTAAAGCGACGCATCGGTGTGGTGGCCATTGCGAAATCCCTACAAATAACCTCGCAACCCAGCAATATACATAGGTATATATAAAAATATATATGACTTTGTGCAACACGTGTATTTACCTTTCTAAAAGCAACCGATTCCAAGTAATACTTAAGTTTTTAGCTTAGTTTATGTATTAAGAGTCTAAATAGTTGGAGGTGTGATAATAATATATCCAAATTATTATGATAAATATATACTCTAAAAACTTTCCCGCTAAAAGTATTGCTTCAACTTTAGGAAAATCTTGATATTTTCTCAACAATTTTCATTACATTGTCTTTTCAAGTGATTGCTTTTCATAAAAGCTTTTCCATTGCATAATCACGCTCTGCAATTTTCCATTTCACAGGCGTTTACACATTTTTCAAATCAAAGCATAAATAAACGAAAATTGGCTTTTTCATAGGATTTCGTAATCGATTGCCTGCATTTGATTTGGGCACATTATTTGATTTAGATTTCTCACTGGAAACTCGACAGTTTTATATTTTCATTTTATTATTTTTCCCTTGTTTTACTTTTCTTTTTTTCAGTTTATTTTGCATTTTTCATCGCTTTTATTTGCATGCAAAACAAAAAGCGAGTCTTGGGCCAGCGTCTGGTCAATAATTTCCATATACGCAATATTATTTGCAAAATGCTTGACAGCACGTTACGTAGACAAGCTCTGCAGCAGCCCCTCCCTGTAATCCTCTAGCTGTTAGGGAATAGAGTGCGCTGCGTGTTTGGCAAGAAAATGGCTCTGTATATATATATTTGTGTCTATGAGTATCTGAGTATGGGTCTGTGCATCACTGGCTGGGCCTGTATTTACTAGCATTTAACTGATGTTTGTCTGCCTCGCCATAGGCTTTACGTCTAGATCCGTCAGCCTGAAACTTTTGTTTTTTTTACGACTTGAACACGCAATATACATTTCTGTAAGTGCATCACCATTTTTCTCTTTTTCCCGATTCGGATGACATTAAGTGCTTTTTAATGGCATTGCCTCTCGAGAGATATTTTAAACGTCTCGGAATTATCTATGGATAGGGTTAGTACTTGGGTCTTTTTTTATTTCGGGGTCTCATTATTAGCCACGCTTTGGCCAAATTATGATTAATTTTCTAAATGCTGCTGGTAGTGGCAGCCAGGCAAAACGAATTCAAATTTGAATTTTTAGGTATATATGTTTATATACTTATATATACATACATTTAGACTTTCGCAAGTCGCAAGACTTTTCGGTTTACTCTTTGGCCGTTATTATGGTAATTTCTGCGGTGAGTCCCCGGCTTGGGAAGGCCAGACACACTAAAGTTCATCAAAGTTTCATTAAAATCTGGCGCTGTGGAAATGTTTGGATGTTTTGTTTTTGCTTTTTTAATATTTATTTATATTTTTGCGGTCAGAGTTCGGTAGGTCAAACGCGCTCGAAAGTGCTGATTTTTAAGGCTGGCAGGTGTTGGGCATGCGGTCCTAAATGGCATGGAACAGCTCTGCGCATCCCATTGTATAAGACTTGCCAAATTATAGTAAAACAGTTTTTGTTTGTTCAAATATAATAATTTGATTATTTTTTGCAACAAAAATATATGAAATTTATGCGAGCATCAGACTAGTCGAAATTTATTGTTGTTAAGCGGATGAAAGTTACCGGGTCCTAAAAGCCGATTAAAAATAGCTGGGAATCAAAACTTTCTACGGACATGAATCTGCGCCACACACTTGATACATTCATGGCTATATATCTCGGGGCTATAGTACGAAAACAGAATGTGTATATTATATATAGATATGTCTTTATGGGCTGTTCTCATTTGCCGACTTAACGCCCAGATGTCATCCATGTGATTTGTAGTCTCTTAACTACACACGAGAATTGCTGAAGTCTCTGCGCATAGCAAATCAAGAATCAAACTGGATTGTGACTCGACTAGCAGATACCTAGCTGATATGCAGCTCACTTGAAATTTCATTATAGAACTATTTATAAATATATTATTTATATATATTTAAAGCCGAAAGGGATTATGATCCAAATGCTTTTATATCCAAGTTCTATGTATTCATAGTTTTGCTTTTACAATTACTCATAGCAATAGGAGTTAATAAACAGGGCTTGGAAAGAACACTGGGAGAGTCAGTAATTTGAATGTTTACTCTCTCAGTGACAACTCTCGTCACATACAAGAATGCCCCTTTGATCGCGTTTAGCAAATACAGGGTATTATAATGCTAAAACGAAAACGCACTGAGCCACAACGGCGCCGTCATCAAACTGCTTTCAGCTGACCACAGAGAGTTTTAAGCATTAGTTTTAATGGCTTATGAAATATCTGTAAAATGTACACATAGAACAGCCGCCGACCATAACCGAAATGGAATAAAATTGAAAACCCTTTCAAATTACTGCAAAAAGCTTTGATTCAGTTGTTGGCCAGCTGACGCATAGCCATTGCTCAAATGTTACACAAATCCAATAATTGAGGGGCCCCCTGCCTGACTCTATGTGTCTGACATTGACATGACTATATATATTTAATATATTTCTTGATTTCTATATGCAATTAAACTGCCAAATGGAGCGCAAGCTTCACATTTTGGGCAGAGCATATCGTTGATTAGCATTCAAATTTCATCAAAGAATATTATTAAACATATCATATGTGTATATATATATATATATGCAGCTGTTAGAAATCGGACGCCGTTTTCCTTATCGCAGTGTCTACACTGCGACAATTTATAGTAATACTTGATATTTATGTAGATTAGGGCTTAGTTACTGATATATGGGTAATGTTGACCCCATAGATTACAGAGCTTTCTTATTTTACTAGGATTAGAGAAAAAAAAACCTTTTCTAGTGATCTATAATTTATAATTTTTTAAAATAATTTTTATACCCTGAACCCATTGAAAATGGGAAATCAGGGTATAATGGTTTTGTTGAAATGTATGTAACAGGCAGAAGGAGGCGTGGCAGACCCCACAAAGTATATATATTCTTGATCAGGGCGACGAGCTGAGTCGATTTGGCCCTGTCCGTCTGTCCGTCTGTCCGTCCGTCCGTCTCTCCGTCTGTCCGTATGTTTGAACGCGTCGATTTCCGAAGATATAAGAGCTAGAGACTTGATTTTTTTTTAAATGACCGTATATACAGCGCGGACGTCGAGTTTGCTTTTAAAATTCGATAAATCATCCCGTTATGTTTTTATCGAGTAAAAACATTCAAGTTCAAATCATATGCCACAATAGCTAATTGTGAATGATTTTTCCTTTTTTTTTTTTAAATTTCTCAAATATTCAATATAATATGTAGATCATATGCTGAAAGTTTCATTAAATTCCGTTCAGTCAAAAATGAATAAAAAATAATCAAATATTTGGCCAATTAACAAACGCACGTGCAGCAGCTACAACAGCATCGTATGCGTGTGCACATATACATTCAAACTGCTTCTAGAAACATTCGTTGAATCACATCAGCTGTTAGTTTCGTTTAGTTTTGCTAGATGGCGCAGCAACAGTGAATCTATTTGAGTTTTGCCAGCGCCACTAGCAGGAGTGGGGTGGCCTAGTGTTTTAGCTGCATGACGCTCGATCGAGAAGTCGCGGTTCGAATCCCGACCGATGCAACTGATGTTAATTTTTATACCCTGAACCCATTGAAAATGGGAAATCAGGGTATAATGGTTTTGTGAAAAAGTATGTAACGGGCAGAAGGAGGCGTGGCAGACCCCACAAAGTATATATATTCTTGATCAGCGCGACGAGCTGAGTCGATATAGCCCTGTCCGTCTGTCCGTCCGTCCGTCCGTCCGTCCGTCCGTCCGTCCGTCCGTCCGTCCGTCCGTCCGTCCGTCCGTCCGTATGAGTGCGTCGATCTCAGAAGTTATAAGAGCTAGAGAGCTGAAATTTGGCATGCATACTCGTGAGTACCATACGCAGTACGAGTTTGCTTTATTTTTTCGATAAATTGTCCGATAACTTTTTTATCGAGAATAATCGAAAAATTGATTTTGTTTTTTTAGCCTAATTTGAACATTTTTAGACCTGGAGTCTTCAAATTTGCGTTGTATATAAAGTTAATCGATACAAAGATTTTGTAATTTACAGATTTTGGATACCACGCCCCTTTCGCCCCCAATTTGTAAAAAACGCATTTCAAGTACTAGAGACTTGTGCTTTGGAATATACACACATATTCACCATATGCTTACGCTCTAAAAGTTTTATTAAGATCATATGTCTACAAAAGAAATTATTCAACAAATAAATTCTCATAATATTGCCCACACTGCAGCGCAGCCCAAGCGCAGTCGCTGCTTACTGCGCAGTTAGCAGAGCGCAGGCTTATGCGTGCGTGTGGATGCATGTGCATAAAAGAAGTGCAGAATGATTAGAATATCAGCTTGGAGGGTTCAGGGTATCTCCTAGTCGAGCAGTCTCGACTGGAGCTTTCTTACTTGTTTTTAATTGTTTCAAAATATTTTTATATTTTCATAAATGAGTTTGGTATTTAATTTATATTTTTAAATACATCGAAATTGAAATTTCAGCCATACTAAATGGGCATTTTTATTTGTTGGGTTCAGGGTAGTATCTAGTCGATCACTCTCGACTAGAGTTTTCTTACTTGTTTTTTCTGCTGTTTTAAGAATTATTAGAAATATCAATTATATTTTATCTCCACATACATAATACTACATAGAAAACTTTTCTATTCAGTTCCTCACAAAAATCAATTACAATAGTACAAAATATATCTCTTTAAGCCGTATTTTTAATCATTTTTTATATATGATAATTTATTTAAGTTTCTTGGTTCATCATTTTGAAGCAGCCATTAGTTTAATCTGTTTAAATTGACTTTGAGTTCATTGAACCCGTTCGGACAGCAAACTGACAGAGCCAATTTGTTGCTTTCTAAATTGAAAACGTAAACAGAAAATCTGTCGAGAGTTTCCTTCCGTGCGAAAACTTCCTCTCAATCAGCACGAATTTTCTCCTTTTGTCTTTCGAGTCAAGTGCTATAGATTTCTTGCATCAGCAAAATTGCCTTGGATTGACAGATACTTACACACACACACACACACACACACATGCACAGACAGTTAGCGTAATTGGCATGTTAATTACAGGCTGGTTATGACTCGAATGGCAACAATTAAACTTAATTAACATTCGTGTGCAGCCCGGGAGGGAGGGGGACTTTTGAAAATCACACAGAGAGTGCAACTTTTGCATAGAGTCTTTATTGCTTCTCGCGATTTGAGCTGAGAGTCAGACTGGCGCAAGTCAGCCCCGTTGCAGTTTCTTCTAGGCCAGGCCAAGATGTCTGCATTGACATTCAGTTAATTTCATTGAGTTTTCACTTGGCTAAGGGGGCCACGGGGCACACGACACAGAACTGGAACTCATGGCACGTTTTCATTGATCTAGAACCGGCGGCGGCGGCACCGTTTAATAGATCGCTGTATCTGTATCATATATTCCGGTTTTGATCATGTCTATATACTTGTATAAATATATACTTGGCTATTTTTTAATGGGTCAATACGAAGTGGTCTAAATTTTCCATAATTCTGAATGTTTTAAGTATGACGAAAACTGTTTTACATTTTTCTCCTCTCTGCTCTGTCTCTCCTCTGCTTTCGCTCTCACTGACTCACTTTTCACTCTACCTCTTCATATATTCATCTCCATCTCTCTCTCTCTCCTTCTCTCATTGTGTCATTGTAGCGTATAATTAGCTCGCGGGCTTAACCCTACTTTGAACCCACCCGAAGGCGAGAAAATCGTTTTTTCCTTGCTTTCATTCTTGGGTTTCTGTTGTTGTATTTGTTTTTTCATTTTGTTGAATTTAACATCAGGCGACGAACTCATAAATATTTCATACACGGAATCCTACCTAGTGCGTGCATGGTGTTATATATTCAAAAGCTATGCAAATCGATGGCATCAGAAGTCAGAAATCAGTAATCCAAAAGAAAACAAAAATGGAAAAATAAAAGGAATTTCAAAAAACAGTTTTCTATATGTTTAGTTTTCGCTGTAGCTTGACTTTTTTACATTTATTTATTTCCTTTTTTGTGTATTTTGCATAGCTCAGTAGCTACCTGCAATCGCACTCGGAGTCGGTTCTCCATTTCTAATTACTAATGCCCCATTCCCGATACCGAATTCCGAATTCCAAATCCGATACATCCGCTGACGCAAACATCATCGTCTCTTCGTAGGCCTGATTCAAAGAAAAGTGCCTTCCAGATCAGTTTTGAATATGTGAAACAATTTTTGCACCTTGATTTTAATGAATCATGAAGCGGAGACATAGAACCCCACAAAAAAAGGCTGGGCATCAAGTTCAAACTAAGCTCCGCTCTCTAGTACACTGGTCCCAGGCTCCCTATCTAGCGACAATATTTGATGATTAATATATTTTTTTCATTTCTAATCTAATAATAAGTTTTGTCTCCCCCACCTTGAGAGCCAACTGCTTATCAGGCGTAAGCAGGTAGCATAATGTTTATCTTACGCTCTTGTTGGAATAGTGTAATTATACCCTGAACCCATTGAAAATGGGAAATCAGGGTATAATGGTTTTGTTAAAAGTATGTAACAGGCAGAAGGAGGCGTGGCAGACCCCACAAAGTATATATATTCTTGATCAGGGCGACGAGCTGAGTCGATTTGGCCCTGTCCGTCTGTCTGTCCGTCCGTCCGTCCGTCCGTCCGTCCGTCCGTCCGTCCGTCCGTATGTATGAACGCGTCGATTTCAGAAGATATAAGAGCTAGAGACTTCAAATTTTTTTTAAAATGTCCGTAATTACAGCGCGCATATCAAGTTTATCATTAAAAATCGATAACTCATCCCGATCTTTTTATCGATAAAAAACCTTATCGAAAACCAGTTATAAAATTATATCTTCTACACCCTTATTGCTAGAGTCTGCAAATTTTTAATGTATGCTTATATGCAATTTATGCAATTTCGGTTTTTGTTAAAATTTACCCCCCACCCTTAAATTCACCCCCTCACCCTCACTTTTGTAAAAAGCGTATTTCAAATACTAGAGACTTGGGCTTTGGAATATACACACATATTCACCATATGATTACGCTCTAAAAGTTTCATGAAGATCGTACGTCTCCAAAAGAAGTTATTCGACAAATAAATTCTCATAATATTGCCCACACTGCAGCGCAGCCCAAGCGCAGTCGCTGCTTACTGCGCAGTTAGCAGAGCGCAGGCTTATGCGTGCGTGTGGATGCATGTGTATGTATGTGTGCATAAAAGAAGTGCAGAATGATTAGAATATCAGCTTGGAGGGTTCAGGGTATCTCCTAGTCGAGCAGTCTCGACTGGAGCTTTTTTACTTGTTTTGCTATGAGCTTTGTAATTCATTAACATTATATATCTCCAAATTTGAGCTGTGTGCTGGAATGCCATGAAATTATTCTTTTTGTAAATTTTTGTATATTACCATAGATATTATGAAGATTCTGAACTATTTATGTACTACATTTTAAATTTTATAAATATTTAGAATTTTTAAACATTCTATATTTCATAGAAATTACCGTTCAGAGTATGTCTACATATACCAGTTTCAATCCCTTCAGATTATAATATAAAAGAATATTTTAGCAGAAACTCTTTTTTGATTAGCAAGCCATATACATATATTAAAGCTATCCGTTAAAATCTATTTACTGGTTCTTAAAAACTAGCTACATATCTATACTAGTTTATATCTCAATTTACTTTACTCTTACTTTTCTGTTTATGTTGCGCTCTTTAGCTTTGTCTAATCGCTGCTCTTTGCCTTTTGTATCTTTTGCAGATCATTGGCACCAAACAAATACTCGTGCGCCCTGATGGTTACTTCATTAAGGATCGCACCATATCTAGCTCATCGGACAACTCGAATGCTACAAACAACACAGCCTGCTCGCCGCCACTAGCCATAGGCTATGCCGGTGATAATAGCTCAAATAACAACAACATCAATGCAACAAACAACATCACAAATGTAAGCAGCAGTAGCGGGAACAGCGCCACGAATGGCATCTGCCTCACCACTCTGGAGAACAGCAACGAGCTCATATTGCCCATTGCGGAGGCTCAGTCAGCTGGGAAGCCCCTAGCCGAAGCGATCGAGGAGGTGAGTAAGAGCAAGAAATGTATGAGAAGAGAAGCGGATATTAAAACGAGAGAGGTCTGAGTGAGAGCAAGGAATGAACTTTATATAATTCAAGAGATCGACAGGGAGAGAGAAAAACTGGGAGAAAGAGAGAGAGAGAGAGAGAGAGAGAGAGAGAATAACGGGCTTAAGGTGGATATAAATAGGAACGGTATATCTGAGCCAAAAAGGATAAAGTCAGCGAGCATAAGATATGGGGATTAGAGCGGGTAACGAGAGCAGTATGAAGGAGGCGGAATCCTCAAAGAAAAAAAAAGCAGAATGAAAACAAAATGATAGAGTAATTAAGTTGAAAATCTGAAAAAATGCGACATATATTTGGTAAAGGAAGGCTACAGATCAGACGAAATAAAGTGACTGTGTCAGACGTGCAATATATAGAAGGGGACATAATTCACACTTCACAGTTCGCAGCTATCGCGCGTGGGAGTCGAGTGAGCGCTTCAGATAAGATTAGTGTATAAGAGGCAAACTCACAAGAGAAAGAGCGAGTGAGAGAAACGGTGTCAGATTGAGTGTGATAAGGTAAGAGCAATGGACAAAGAGAGACAAAGAGAGACAAAGAGAGAGTGATATAGGGTAACAGGGAGAAAGAGATTACCAGAGCACGCGCTATTCTATTTTTATTCACAGTCCATGTGATAATCCCAGCTGATCTTCGATCTGGACTAGTCGCCAGCCTAAGACTGGAAAATTCGTAGATCCAAAGATAAGGGAACGCCATAAATTATTCAATAACTCATACGGACTGGAATCGTTGGGATGTTTCTTCTCGTAGAGTCACTGGGGATTGCATTTGCCCATTAGGTTTCGTGTTTCTCTTTCGCCCCTGGACAACGCCACTGATTGGGAGCTATGGAAGCGTTCGACTTGAAATCTTATCAGACTCTCTGATAAGCAGTACGTTGCGCCGCTACTTGAGCACTTCGACAAGCTCCGCGGTCCCCCTTGTTCACGATTTCTCGTTACGGAAATGTAAACGATTGTATAGTAAATACCGATGTAGCACCAAGTAGATGTTGTAGATAAAGATTCTCTCAGATCGGAGTATGGGTATTGTAAACTTGGGTGCAGCAGTCGGTGTTACATTCACGTGTGTGCTATATGCATATGAAATAACGTTCATGAACTATATTAACTAAAATCAGAGCAACTGATTATTCCAATGACTAATTATGCATATCGCACATATAAATTTTAAGTGTTTGGTTATAAACCTAGATATTGAGCCGTTTATATTCATTCACGTAGTGAATGAGAGTCTACAAACTTGAAATTTGGAATGTTTGCCTGATAAAACTTTTAGGATTTTGCTGATACACCCACTAAAGGCGTGGCAAATGGAATCATACTATATCTGCTATCTTAGAATCGTTACTAACTAAATGGCAAATGAAACTTTGAATATAAACGCGCATTGACGAATATTTGGTGGATCTTTCTATGACCATTGCGTGAATGGTCAGTCGGCGTAAAACTTTATCTTCTACATTCAGCACGTGAAGCTCGTCATATAGGGAAGTTAAGAAATTAAATATAGAATCTATATAGGCTTAACATACAATAAGAGGATAAGACCTTATTTTGCGTGATAAGGAAAATGAGAAATGCCAGATAAATTATTTTATTTTTGAAGATTTGAAAATCATTAACATAGTTATTTATTCTATTTTTTATGACTACTTTCTTTTCATCTAATATCATGTATATAGAGTGACTCTAAGAGTATTAGCATTGTCGTAGTCATGAAATCGAAGCCCATAATAAATCCAATACTTAACAATTAGAATGAGGCTTGCGTGTGACCTCCAACTGAATACCCTAATGAACTCTATAATCTCTCAACTAGAGAGATGCCTAACTAACTTGGATCATTAAGACGCTGCTGTACTATGCACCCGAGTGTCATTAATCTACTTTATGGAGTGTGTTGACGAATGTACGTCAATTAGATGTCGTATTATACATATATATGTATATGAATGCAACTTTGGCAGCCGATCCGTAAGCGACACGTGACGTAATGCCAGAGAGAAAGAGAGAGAGAGAGAGAGTGATAGTGAAAGAAAGAAAGAGAGAGTATGTGAGGGGGAGAGGGAGAGTAAGGCAAAGGGAAAGGGAAAGCGCGTAAAGCTGTCGGCTATTGTGAGCGTCTGCTTTGGCTGGCATACTAATTTGCCTGGTCAATACACACTTGGCTATTAAATGACGAGATCGCTGTTCTCGCAAATATTTGCCCAGGGGAGCGCCGTTGCATAGGGCCCGGTCAGCTGAGAGGAGGCTCGAAGGCAAGCTCCGAGGGCGCTCAGGGCTAGCTCAGAGACAAGCTCTACTCAGAGATTAACCCGAGCTAATGCGACATAAAGCTGCTTGTTATGTTTACTCACGATGACATGGCACAAAAAACACTATAAAACTATAGCTAAAACGATTTGTTTTTGTTTCTGTTATTTATTTTCCATGTAATTGACAATAATTGCAGCAGCAGCAGCAGCGACAGCAGCAACAACAACAACATCATCATCAGCAACAACAAATAATAAACGGGTTTAAACAAATTGCGTTCGTAACCTAGAAAATTGCACCAAAAGAATTAGCATAGAGCCAAATAATCCCCACAAACCTTTCGTCAGTTCTTAACCGTTGAACTTTGAGTTTTGACTGAGGTTTTATTGTCAGCGTCATTGTTATAATTTGCACTAAATATATCCATATATGTTCATATTCATATATAGAATGTCGGGGTTTTACTCAATTAACAGTTCATTCATTTCGTATTGATTGAATATAATATTTGTTAGGAATGTTTTAGCTGATAATATTAATTATACAAAATAATAAAAGTCATTCGTGAAATTTATTTCTCATATTTTGGAAATATTTAATTCAAGTCTAAACTACAAAAAAAAAAAAAAACCTTCAGTCATCTTAATATGCAGGAATTTTTTTTTACGGTAGAAAATAATCTTGTCATCAATAATAAATACAAAATGAAAATAATTAGAATGGGCCAATATTGTTATTATTATCGATTATTATTATCAATAGTAATTTTATAAATAAATAAATCAAATTTCGTGCAATTTGAACGAACGGTCAGACGGATAGATCTAGATCATCTCAGCTTGATCAAACCTATAAGAAGCTTATGGGTTCTGCCACGCCTCCTTCAGTGTGCTACATATATTTTCACAAAACAATTATAACTTATTTTCATACATAATATAAAAATCTGTGTATTTCCCATTTAATTAAAAACAGGAATCAGGTTTTTATCATATAAAGAGCTAATTCTTTGGGTATAATAATGATAAATGTATACTCGAAAGAGGTATAATGCCGACTATTAAATATACTTATATATATTCTAAAATTATGTTCATCTATTGATTTTTCTCTAGTTAAAGATTTGATCTTATGCAATAAGAAACGTAAATTCCATGACTTATTATTGATAGACCTGGATAAATCGAAGATGGCAATATATCTGAAATATTCCACATACAAAAGAAGAAGAAGAATTTATTTTGATTTATATCCGTATGTTTGTCGTTGTAGTTCGATGGATATCTGCGGTCCTTATCGCTGCACGATACAGAGATCAAGCTGATCACCGATGGGCAGCTGCCGTTGCGTCAATGTCTGCATCGGGAGGCCTGCGCCAAGGATGTGGAGCTGCCTGCCTATTACAACAGATTCAGTGATCTGCGCAAAGAGTTCCAGCGCTATAAGTCGGGCGATCTATCGCGTGCCCTCGTTCCACTGAAGGACATCAAGAAGATGCTGCAGTCACCTGTGCTGCCCATGCCGCAGTCCATTGGCGAAATGCTTAAAGGTGAGCTTGCATTGTTTTCCATCTGACCTCGATTCGCTAATGATTTCTTTTGTATCTCCATTATGCAGAGCTGAATGCAACACCTGTGGAAGATAATGATTTCTATATTCGCGAATCTCGCGATATGGTCACTGTGATTCAATCATTGCTTCAGGCGGGTGAGTTTAGTTTGGGTTTTTTGTTTTTAATTGAGAAACAACTTACATTTATGTATGTTTTACTTTAGGTCATAAGTTTGATACTAATGAAGTCGTAAATCTTGTGCTGGAGCCTGGAATTTGGTAAGTTGAAATAAATTAGTTAGTTAAAGAGATAGTAAAAGTTGATTCTGTTACTCACATTCAAATAATAAATAATAAAATTATTAATTTGAATTATTATCATAATAATAAAATATTATTTGTATTTGTATATGAAAAAAATTTGACTGGATTTAATTATCCGATTAGTTTTGTATTTTGTATGCAAATACAAGTATAAGTAAATAAAAAAATAAATACCGGAATAGAACCGCAAATAAATAATTTATTAAATAAGTGATCATATTCACGGAGAAAATCTACTTCGATAATGGAAAAAGGAATGAAATGAAGGAAGCATAGATGGGTACGAATTAATTTGAAATAACTTTTTTAATCAAGAACCAAAGAGACTATTTACATTTGTATTTTGAGAAATTTCGGCCGTATCTTAAGTAAATTTTACATTCCGCATTTACTTATGCCGAATTTAATTTCTTCATATGTCAATTGCCAATTTGATATGGCATTCACTTTATAATAGTATATATATATTATATTTGTGTATATGTTTTAAATGACTAAAATGCTGGAGCATTAGAGTATATAGAGCCATCAATCTTATTCGCTTCGCACAGTAATATTGTCTACAGCTTTCTCAAGAAACAGATCAATTAGATTTAGCTAGTTACTATGCAATTTACTGATTATAAAGATTATCGATTCGGCATAAAATTTACAACGTTTTATCTAATCATTATTAAGTAAATTTCATTGAAACATATTTTTTATTTCATTTATATAAAATATATTTAATTATTAATAGAAGTGAGCAGCAAAATATTTAAATATTAGACTAAATTCCAGCTAGCGTTTAAGAATTCAAATTAAATATTTTCAGGTAGCCAAACCCTTAATTATTGTGTTGTTAGGGTAGAGTCAAGGATTGAGAAAGATCTTTATTAAACTAAAATTGTATAGCTTAGGGCGAGACACTTTATTTAGGGCATTCCAAATGAGAGTATGCAAAATATTCATTTTTCTAAATGTTAAGTTGATTGGAGTTTTACTTACTTACTGAATGGATTTAGTTTAGATCTCCTTGGATCTCTCAGATCATATTTGTATATATATTTATGTCTATATTAAAGGAAATAATATCAGTGAAAATACAAAATCAAATATCATATGCGATAACTCACTGTGTACCTAAGGTAGCGCTCACTCAATTTGTGTAAGAGCACTTCAGAGACTGATTCAGTACCTGCCTCGCTTCGCTTGACTGTACACTCTCTCATTCAGCGAGACTCACTCAATGTCTCACTCTTTGAGTGGCACTCCGAGTCTCAATTTCAGGCACTCCAGAGTCATTCTAGACATTCAGTTCTCGAGCAGCAGGCAGTCTTTCCGACGCTCCAGCTTTGTGTTTATGTCTGCACTATTTCAAGTCAGCCCCAGCCCGAAAACACTCAACATACATACAAGCAAATGAGAAAGACTATATATTTTAAAAAATAAGACCATTCAGAAAAATAAATATTACTCAGAGCTGACTGTGAGCCAAGCGTCGCGACAAAAATCGTGGAACGGATCGCGGCTCAGTCGGCGATTGGATCGGTGCGCGATAAGAACTCGTAGCCGAGGCCCATCTCTCAAGTGTAGGAAATTAGAAACGCATCGAATTGTGAGAGTTCCTGATGAATTGTGACTATTGTTATCGCTGAAAAAGGAGAAGAAGAAGAATAAGAAGGCGAAAAGAAAAAACAAACACATGAAAATGAAGTGAAGTAAAAACACGTTTGCCATAATCTTTAGCTCGACGAATAAGTGTGTCACATAAATAGAGTAAGAAGCTCTACTGGGAGGCAAAACTCTGAAATAAAAACCCATTAAAAACAATTCCAATTAGCGTTCAGGTAAGGCAAATCAGTGCAAAACAGTCTCGAATGCCATTTCAGATTATGTGCCACAAAATTATGATTAAATTTGACTTTTTGTTTTTCAACATTTGTGCTGTCGCTGCTGCTTCTGATTATTCATGTTTTTGTTTGTTTGTGTTGAGACAGCCTCAGTGTGTGTGTGTGTGTGTGTGAAAAGTCAGCAAAAATGTTTATGTTCTTGAAAGAACGAAACGTGACTTCAGAGAAGAAACTTAAAAACTATATACCTCGGTATACAAAATTCCACAGACGCCCAAGTCTATTACAGGGCACAGCTTTGGAATTTGTCAAATGTAGCTTCTATATACAAGCAAACACATTTATAAATATATATTTATATGGCTTAGCTCCTCTTACTTTACAACGAATTTCACTGAAATTGTAAACTGAAACTGAACTTTGCATTCCTTCTGGTATTCTTCCTACAGCTCAATTGACGACGAGGTGGACGGCAATTGCATCGTGCGTGCTCGTGGTTTGCCCTGGCAGAGCAGCGATCAGGACATAGCCAAGTTCTTTCGCGGACTCAACGTAGCCAAGTGAGTAGCGGGAAAATTGAGCTCCTATAGCAATCTAAAATTGGTCGAAATCGAAGTTTCATTACACTGAATCGCATTGCAAACAGCGAGTGACTGAATTCAATGAATTTTGATATGGTTGCTATTTGATAATAGTTTTCTATTATACGATGAGCTGTTTAAATTGTATGTTAGATTAAATTGAGTCAGTTTGACATGGCATAAATAAATGCTCAATCAAAGAATTTGATTGATTGATGATTAAGATTTCCAAATAGCAGAGCAACTCAGAGTTGTTTAAGGCTTAGCAAAGATTGCAGCACATGAGAAGAGCTAAAGTTGAATTTGAAATATATTTGAAGACTACGGATTTTTTTTAAATTTAAACTTGAGATTTAATCCTCATCACTTATATTCTCTACAAAATCGAATAGAATCTATTGTACATTCTATGATTAGAGGTCTTTATATATAGGGGTATTTCAATTATGTATTTTATGCTCTCTAGAGTATATTCCTTCACTCAAATTTATGGAGAATAGATGCCTTGCCATGTCTCGTTCTGAAATCATTGTACCCTCTGTATACTCACAGAGATCGACGTAACCCATTGATAAGCTGTGCTCGACGCGCAGCTTATCAAAGTTCAGCGGGTCGGCGGCAGATTACGGCCGACGACCAATGAAATTCTTAGCTATTTGCCAGAATTTTCTTTATCATATGCGCTCTTCATTAAACCCACTGTACTCTTCCCTTCTCTCCGCTCGACTCTCACTCTCTCTCTCTCCCTTATTCATGCACATGCAGAGGCGGCGTTGCTTTGTGCCTTTCGCCGCTGGGCCGGCGCAACGGAGAGGCTTTGATTCGCTTCGTTTCTCAGGAGCATCGCGACATGGCTCTGAAGCGGCATAAGCATCACATCGGCTCGCGCTATATTGAGGTGTATCGCGCATCGGGCGAGGACTTTCTGGCCATAGCCGGCGGCGCCTCGAACGAGGCGCAGGCGTTCCTCTCCAAGGGCGCACAGGTGATAATACGCATGCGCGGACTGCCCTACGACTGCACGCCAAAGCAAGTGGTAAGTGTGTGGCTGAGATGAGATGACTCTCGAATCTGCTCCTTCATTCAGAATATACTCACCTTCTCCCTCTGCTCTTGCAGCTGGAGTTCTTTACCACCGGCGAGTCGCCCTGTCACGTGCTGGACGGCAGCGAGGGCGTGCTCTTTGTGAAGAAGCCCGATGGACGCGCCACGGGCGATGCCTTTGTGCTATTTGCCAACGAGAGCGATTCGCCGAAGGCGCTGGGACGCCATCGCGAGTCGATCGGGCAGCGGTACATCGAGCTATTCCGTTCGACGACGGCGGAGGTGCAGCAGGTGCTGAATCGATCGATGGACCCGAAGACCTACGAGTCGAACAACCACGGCCAGCCGCCGCTGATAGCACAGTTGCCCACCATGCAGTTGCCGTTGCTGCCGCAGGTGGGTGCCGCTGCTGGCCACGCCCTCAACCCGCTGACAGCTAACGCTAGCCACGCTAACCTGTGCCCCCCACTTACCCATGCCCCACAGCACCTCATCACCTCGGGCACCACCAAGAACTGCATTCGACTGCGCGGCCTGCCCTACGAGGCGATGGTGGAGCACATTCTGCACTTTCTGGACGACTTTGCCAAGCACATCATCTACCAGGGCGTGCACATGGTCATCAATGCGCAGGTGAGCGAACGGGATCATCTCGATCCATTTCTGGAAGGTTCACGAATGTGAAGCTATGCAAATGAATTTAGATAATTGTTGCTTAAATATATATAATGGGGATCTCTTTCAGGGCCAGCCCAGTGGCGAGGCCTTTATCCAAATGGACTCGGAGGACTCGGCGCGCCTCTGCGCTCAGCGGAAGCACAATCAGTTCATGGTCTTTGGCAAGAAGTTCCGGTATATCGAGGTCTTCCAGTGCTCTGGCGATGATATGAATCATGTGCTGAATGGCGGCTTGGCCTCGCCGGTGGCGCCACCGCCTCATCCCAGCCACGCCCATTTGGCCGCTGCTGCTGCCGCTGCCGCCGCCGCCGCTGCTGCAGGCAAACAACCGTCGCTGCTCTCTCCGGGTATGTTAGCTCAACCGCCGCCGCCACCCACCGGCGCTCAGGGCATCGGCTCACACTCGCACACACACCCACACTCGCACACACACACGCATGCGCACGCACACCCACACGCTGCAGCAGCTGCTGCGGCGGCTGCTGCTGCCGCTCATCATGCATTGCAAACGTCGCCGGCGGCCGCGGCCGCTGCTGCGGCCAGCCTAATGGGCGCCACCTCCCACGCTCCGCTCACGGCGGGCACGGCTAGCGGCTTGGCTGGCTTCATGAGTGCCACAGCCCCGGCCACCATGTCCAGCCACTCGTCTCTGTCGAGCAGCGCCCTGGCCCAGGGTGGCCTTACCGCCGCCTCACATGCCGGCTATCCCTTCAATCTTCCGCTGCCGCCCTCTGCCGGCGCCGCTGCCGCTGCGGCTGCTGCCGCGTCCAATCCCGCCCTGCTCGCCCAGCAGCAGGCGCAGTTCATAGCGCAGCACAATCTGCTGGCCCGCCAGCAAGCGGCCGCCGTAGCCGCCGAGCAGCAGCAGCAGCAGCTGTATGCCAACGCCGCCATGCTGCAAACGCATCAGCTGTACATGCAGCACCCGGGGGCCGCTGCCGCTGCCGCCGCCGCTGCCATGGGCGGCCAGCCGCAGTTTGTGTTCATGCAGCGCCCCTATATGCAGCCCTTTCCCATGGGCTACATGTCCGCCGCGGGCTATCCGTTCCCAGGCGCCTCCACAGCCGCCGCGGCCGCTGGGGTGCCAGCGGGTGCCAGTGCGCCGGGCGCTGCGGCAGCGGGCAATGCGGCCCTTGCGCTGCAATCGCACTCCATGAAGCGCTCCTATGAGAATGCCTTTCAGCAGGATCCGGCTGGGGCGGCGGCTGCAGCGAGTGCTGCCAAGCGCGCCCTAACCCGAGCGCCCAGTAGCGTCTACTCCTACTATAATCCAGGCATTTAGTTGCTCACCATCATGAATGATGATCGATGATTGATACTGAAATTTTGGACATGAACATTATTGATTACTGAATGTACTCAATCAATTTTTATTCCGCTTAGATTATTTCTCTTACACTTCAATCATATTTGAATGGTTTTTAATTGATCGATATTTAAAATCAATCATGATTGATTTACTTGCTCTTAGAAGTTCTTTTCTGTTAGTTTTAAATTCAATTGATCAAACAAATTTGATTAATAGGTTATTAACTCTTTTCTGTCAATCATTCAATTCCTTCTTATTATGTCATGATTGATGCATACTTCATGCATATTACTTAATCCAGTTTCAATGGAACTCTAACAATATGAAGCTCCGACTCTTCAAATACATTCCAAGTTATATATTCACACATATTTCATACACTTAGAGGGTCCTAGTTTGCCCTCAATCAAGATTGATTGCTTTTCATCTTCGGCTCTTGCAATGCATTTTGAGTGGCGATATGGGTATATAGGGTATATCTACCCTATATATGTACATGTGCATTCCATTGCTCATCTTGGCAACTCATACATCAACACACACTCACATATACACACTCACACACTTATACCAGACATTTCTAATTGTAAATTTTTATAGTGAAATTTCGTAGTCGTAAGTCAAACGAAAAGTAAGGAGTTTGTTTAAGGTCTAAGCATTACTTACATATATCTGTATATCTATATCTATACACCGCACACGAACACGCACACATACGGCATACACCCTACCCACACACACATAGACACAGACACAGACACACACACACACACAAATACAAACACAAACACATCCCGGGCAAGCTAACAAATGTGCAAAGCAAAATTGTTTTCGTCTGTTTCTCGATTTTCTTCCAAATTGTTTGTAAACTAAAAAGTAATGAAGCTGATTCGTAAGCTATATAATATTTAACTATTAAGTGTAATGTGTATGTGCTTGTGTGTATGTGTGTATGTGCGGGTGTTTATGTGTGTATGTGCGTATGCGTGTGCGAAGCGCTACTTCAACAACAGAGGCTAATGTCCTTCAGGTAGCGAGCGTTGGCTGCGTGCTTCCGTCAATCTATTGGTATCTGAACGTGTATGTGTGGGTGCCACGCCCATTAAGTGCAATTTAAAAATTATTATTTAAGCAAAGGCACACACACACACCCACACGCGCTCACTGCCTGAAGGGCATCAGGTGTTGGCTCATGCGTAAAAAATCGAACCTAAAACAAAATGTGCAAAACTCAAAACTCAAAAAAAAAAAAAAAAAAAAAAAAAAAAAAAAAAACCTTTTAGCTTAAAGACTAGCGTTATTCGTATATACCACATATATACCATATAAAATAATAATAATAATAATAATGGAATACCCTAGCTTTAAGTCGTACAACTTGTAAAATTGGTTGGTTACACAAAACATTTTTGATTAATATTTAAAAACAACAAAAAGAAAGTGGAACTAAGCACTAGAAAACTTTCCTGTGGCCACCTGTAGCTATTGCCACAGCCACTGCACTGCGATCTGGGCGACAACACGCTCACACATCAATATCGTAAATGTAATCCCGATATGCTATATACTATATCCTACATATGCTCATTATGGGTTCGCGCAGATCGCAGTGCTCAGCTGTGGAAGGTCTCTAACACTCGAAACTCATTATAAATGGAATTTTAAATTTGATTTTGGACGTATTTTAAAATCAATGATCAACGCATATACATAGAGAGTATATCGTATATCGTAAATCGTTATATGTATACCATTAGCCGATAAGTGTGCGTAACTGGTGTTAGTCGCAAATTGGAAATTCTATCGATATATATCAACTCTGTGTGTTCTCTGTCATCACTAATTTTAGTTTATAGTCAAAATCCCCTTTTATTACTCTCTCCCTCTCTCTATCTCTCTATATATCTGCCACTCTGACTCTACCAATCAGATGCTCGTATATTATATACATATGTATTATTCGAGCTACTCCCAAACTGCTTTTGTTTCATTTGTACGTTCTTAGCGCTTTAGTGTTTGATATATAGTTAACTGACATATCTCTTTTTATATATATTTATATATATGGTTATGGATATTTTTTGGGTTTATGCTCTAAGTATATATCTACAAAATACAATTATATATAGTATGTCTGTATGTCTTTAAAAGGTAATTGTATATGTTCTTACTGGGCGCTATAGATCGCACTTTATAAACCAGAATTGTGCCGAGCAGAGAACCAAACATAAAATATAGATATTTGCATAAATTTATATATATCCATATAAACAAATATTTACCGATCCTAACTCCTCTTCTGCGTCTAACAAACAGTTTTGCGCTGCTTCTTGCATTTCAATATAAATAAACGGATAAAACATACAAAATTGAATTAAAAAGCATGGGAAAGATTTTTATGGCTTAGCATCTAAAATATTTAAATTGTTAGTTAACTCCTAGTTCATACGACAATCGAGTGGTTCTCCATGGGTTTTTTCTGCAATATACATACATTTACGATCTATGGCTTCCATACAAAAGAATAAAACTCATAAGCAGCCACTTAAAAAAAAAAAAAAAAATACAAAAATACAACAACAATTTGATTAATAACATTTATAATAAACAAATACATTTGGAATAACTTAATTAGCTTTAGCACCTAAAACAAATATTTTTGATATTTAGCCTAGAGACAATCGAACTTTTATTACAACAAATTTTTATACTTCAATAAATATACATTTCGCTACCTGCATATCTATGAATGCTCGCCAATCTTATATCTCTTCCTAGCTATCGACCTCTCTTTGCAATTCTCATGCCACTTAAAGTCAACATAAAGTCTTTCTTATCTCTTTGATATCTTCTTTATATATCCTGATCAATTTATTAATGTCAATTGAAATGGTTGAATCGATTCCTTCTCATCACTCTATCTCTCTCTCTCTCTTTCTGTTGAGATATACGTATTTGTAACTCTTGGGTCGGGGCTTGGGTCTAGCTTTACACACATTTTCAGGCGCATCCTCTCTGGGCTCTTGTCTCTGTGGCCGCAGCGGGTGCTTTATGTAATTTTTGATGGCGTTACGAGTTGCTAAAGTGTTGAAATTGATAGGTGACTTATTTCGGATTTGGAAATTTTATGGTCTATATACATTTTTGTCTCTCTTGTACGTGAGTGCAACTGCGTAACGTCTGATGGGAAGCATCTAATAAAATGTAAAACGTAATCTTTAATACCACCTAGCTTTCTTCTATAGACACACTCATCTTGTATGTAACAATGAAACGATAAATTGGAAAGCTATCGCCAAGCAATCAAATCAAATCTGATAAACAGCCAATAAGAAATCGATCAGCTAACTAACTACGTAATCTATAAGCTATAGTCTGTTATTGGCCTACAATCATCAATCAAGCATTATGAGCAATCAAAGCAGCAGTCGATAAGAAATCGATAAACAAAAATTTCATAGAACAACAATAGGATATCGATTGACGTAGTCGGTAGATAACTTGTAAAAAATTAATTGTAAACCTGCGATTGATAACCAATCGATTAATTAGCGACAAGTGTTTATATAATCATCGATAAATTACCGATAACAATTCAAACTGGTCCTCTGCTGCTTTTGTGTAACTCGTTGAGGAGCTGGTTGTGCTCTCCTAGACCTAACTGTAATCGCATATATATTTGTTTGTACCATGATCTAACGATAACGATAACGATAACTTGACTCTCTACACATACGCCGTCGTTGTTGTCCATGGTCCAGCCCTTTTTCTCTCACTCTCTCTATGTGTGTGTGTGTGTACCTGGTTTCTACTTAATTTTTTTTTTATTACATTTTTGAAGGCTGGTTGGTGCTTGGATTAAACAAAAAATCAAAAATGCAAAAACTGAACGGGATAGAAACATGTTTTAAAGTTTACTATGTGCGCAAAATGTATTCATGGTCTCTGGGTAAACTGGTAAATATATATGTATAAATATAAGTAGGAATATGTATGTGTATATTCACATATATATTTATGCTTAAATTTTACATACCTTCAAAATCAAATTACAATTACTTTATACTACATGTCTACTCTACCATATTTTGCAAATGTCTAAACGGTGAGTGTTTTTGAATACGATTATATTTAACTTGAATAACTGTGATAAACGATAAATGATTTAACAGATAAGAGCACTAACAACGTATCTGAACTAACCCTAACAAGTACAACAATATCTACTAAAACGCAACTCTCAACTCCAGTCTGAACTTTTTCTTTCCCTTCTACATCTTGTGTGTTTGCTTTCTCTTATCCTTACCGTTGGCTTCTTCCTCTTCTTCGAGACTAACACACTATACCGCTCCGCTTATAATTGAAAAGAAAAATGTTATAGTATACCCAGCCATACTCACAACACTGACTTTCAATTATTTTATTCTCGTTCTTTAAGTTTTATCTTGAAATTACGTCTCCGGATTTTAATCTATTCCATATTGCTTCGACAGGTACCACCGTACTGGGCGCGCATTTCGGTGCTCACTTTCCGGCTTATGGCGCACCTCAGCCGCCGCATCACTCTCCGCTGCTGGCCACGCCCCGTGCGCACCACGCCCATGCCCATGCCCACGCCCATGCGCATGCCCATCACCACCACCATCATCATCATGCCTCCGCATTCTATCCGCCTCCCCTCGTCTACTGGCCGTATCCCAGTCCACCCGTATCGCCCACCACGTACTACAGCCAGCCAGGGGCGCATTCTCCCTCTCAGCATCAGGCTATGGTAAGTTGGCAATAAAGTCAAATGATTGATTGACCATTATCGTGCAAAGTAAATGTTTCATACAAACTTAGATTTAATTGCATATTAACTTGAAATTCTAGTCGCTGTTTTATCATGATTTGAAATGATGCTTATTTATTTGTTTAACTTTTTATTTACTTATATTTTTCACAGTATCCGATGGATTTTTTCCCACCCTCGCCGCTCTCACCGCCCAATGCCGGCATCATACTCACGCCCAACAAGAATGCCGTGCCATTTGTGCCACTAAAACAACCATCCAACAACAACAACAACAATAGCAGCAACAATAGCAACAAATTAACAGCCACGCCAACTATTCATACCGCCAGTGTATCGCAGCCGTCGACACCAGTGCCCATTGTGAATGGGGGCGAAGTAGCTGCCGCTGTTACGCCTGCTCAGTCCGTGAGGGCGAATTCGACACCGCCGCCGTTGCTTAGCCCGGACACGAACCACACGGCTAGTGTGCCAACGCCCGCATTGAAAACCGGCAGCCCAAATGCTACAGTGAACGCCTCGCCCATTGTGAGCAATTCCTGCGTGGAGCTCTATATAACGTAGATACTCTTGCTGCCCTAAACACGCTCTCTCTTTATTTCTTACACTCTCTCGCTCTCACTCTCACTCTCACTCTCACTCGCACTCGCTATCGAGAATGAGAATTTGTCTTGCCAATCGAAGAAACTTGTTTGTAGTCTAGTTTAGAACCAGCTGTGGATAAGTCGCGAACCACTAGCGCAGAGCTAAGCGGCGAATTGCGGCTTCATCACTTAACGAAAGGAATCTCGCCCCATTCAAAAACCACAAATCAAAAGGAAAGGAAAACTGAAATTGAGGAGAGAAATTCATGAATTTTTAAAATAGAATTGGTTTTAATTAATGCTTTAAGTAGACGCCCAGTGCAAATTGAAAAATCTATTTATTATTGAAATGCTGCATTAAATATATACACATATATATTCCAAATATACATATTAGCGAATTAGCAAAAGAAAGCAAAAACAAAACAAATACTACAAATTTATCCCTAGTCAATAGTCAAATTATTTATATAAATATATATTTTTTGCAATTATCTAATTTTAACTGCGTGTTATATCAAAAATATAAGAAAACAAAAAAGACATGGAAAAATAACGAAAATATTGTGCAATTGTCAGTCAAACAATAATAATAATAATAAAACTAAAATAATAGATTATGCGTTGTTTCATAATAATCATGTTTTGTTTAGGCTAAGCCATCAAATTCTTGTTACTTGTGAAACCAAGATATCTATTTTTTTAATTTGTTAAGTTTCAGTTCGAAAAACATCAACACGATATTATCAATTGTTTTCAAATATGCAATTACTATAAAATAAATCAATAAATGAATACAAAAATTTTAAAAATTTCCCTTTCGTTACTTAAGTCGTCTTGCACGTAAATAAAAAATATTCTCTACTGGAGTTCTTCTATCTAATTGGATTCATTCCAGTAGGTTCTGGTATTTCCTAACTCAATGCCAGGCGAACAGCAAGAGCTGCTGTTATCTGCGATCGCGCTGTTCCTTCTGTTGACACTGCCAACGCGAATAATTAGCAGACGAGTGCGCAAAGCTGTCAGAGTAAAGCTCAATCAAGATGACTCAAAATAAAATTAGCTGTGTGCAGTGCTTTTGAACTCAGCTTTCACTCAGCTCTCAGCTGCGCTTGAAGCTTTGTGTGCGCATCCTAAATCAAAGGCAAAGCTCGCTGTTGTCGCTTCTGTTAGCCTGGTGTTTCACTTCAATAAATGCTGCAGCAAAACAGCTTTGGCTAATTTAAATTAGTGTTTTTATACTGCTCATGCCCTGCGGATATTTATTTCCAGTTGAATACCAAATTTTATGTTGATTTGCTTAGTTTTTGACCAGGCGAGCAGCATTAATAATGCAGCTGCTAGCTTTTAGGCACTGGAGTAGCGCTTTGCCGGAGCTTTACTTACGGTTATTTGGCTTTATTTGGTTAGTTGGCGAAACAAAAATCAACCACAACAACAAACGCGCTCATGAGCAGCAATTTTTTCTTGTCTTGCTCAGATCTTGTTTACTGCAAAGGGCGCAGGCGTCTACAGACTGCGTGTGAGTGAGAGCGAAAGAGAGTGAGAGCACATGACAGTAGAACTTTTGCGCTCAACTTGAAAGCAAGACGCAGTGTGGGCAGTTTCTGTGGTGAGTATCTTTTGGCTCATCTCCTTTAGCAACTTCACCTCAGCGCTCAGTGCTTTCCCTTTGTCTTCGTATCACTCAAGGCCGTATGCATTAGGGATTGCTGAGATATTAAGCTACCTGACTTAATTGCTTACCTTTCCTCATCTTGGTCAGCGAAGTAGTAAAACTCCAAGCACAGCCAAGGCCAATCAAATCAAGTTAGAAATTATTCCAGTTTTTTTTTTTTTTTTTTTTTTTTTTTTTTTTCATATCGCTCTTAAAAGTATTGCCCGCCCATCAAGTAATGAAACACATTGAATATACAAGTAAATTAGATAGCTTTATTGAATTAAACACCGCACTGTTTGAACGCATATTAATAACTAATTAATTATGAACAACAGTTGAAGCCATAAATAAACACCTTTGATTGCTGATATCTGATTTGCTGATAAATCGTTGACAAATGGCGTTACAAACGGACGAAAGTCCCACCGACCCGTTGAAAAAACTGTACGGTCGTTGTGAACCATCATCCGGTCGCACCGTACCATAAACCACATTTAAAATAGATTAAATTTCCTTTTTTTTCGTGCTTCTATCTTTTTTTTATCAAGCAGCTGCACCTGATGACGGCTCGAAAAATCTCCTCTGCCGATGTCCACATGATAATTTATCAATGGCTGCTGTTTTGGACATTCAGCTAACTGCTGATGTCTCTTCTCTCTCCATCCCTCTCTCGGCCCCTCTGTGGACCACTCCTCGGCGGTCTCCGGGGCGCCTATCAAAAGTGCATTAGGCGTGGTCCTGCGGCGCGCCATTTGCGTTGACAACTTCGTCCAGGCCAAACGAAAAGAGCAAAGAAAATAGTTGGTTAATGCGACAAAAATGCAGGCAATATATGTATGAGAATATGTGTGTTTGTGTGTTTGTGTGTGTGTGTGTGTGTGTGTGTGTCACAGCTAGTGGGCAAAAGGTTTTGTGGTGCGCGATTCGAACCACGCGCCGTTTGGCATTTTTATGGCCGCACACTCGAGTTGGCAATGCACTTCCTCTAATGCAGCCGGAAATGGCGAATAAATCTCATTTGTAATCGCCAAATATATGTATGTACACATATATATTTTCATATATATGTATATACATGTATATATATTATAAGCACTTTGAACAGTGCGAAAAAAAATTGCGAATAGTTGGGCGCAAAAGTTTTGCGTTTGCCACTCGAAAGTAAGTCAATAAAAATGCCTTCAACCAGCCAATGCAACACAGAACAAACAAAATAGTTCCCAAAAAATACAAAAAAAAAAAAAAAAGGCAGAAGAAGAAAGAAAAGGAATGTCGGCATATTTTGTAGAGCTTAGCGACTTAGCGACTGTCGCCAACTGGCATTGAGAGCCGCGCAAGGGCGCTTTCCGGTTCGTATTAAGCCATCGAAACTTTTATTGATTTAGCGGCTTTACTTTTTTGTATATATATTTTTTTTTAATTTTTGCTCTGTTGTTTGTCTGTAATAATTTTCAGTCATGGCATCTATTCGGGAATTCAGATAGCAGCGTAAGGCCTTATCTTGACTGGGAAAGAGTTTTTGAGCTTCGACAAACATGCGATAACAACTTTTATCGAAAAGGCGTCTATATAGTAGGCCTGGAAGACGAATCGCGAAATACTAACAACTTTTGATGAGAAAAGATTCTCCCAAATAAAAAGGGGATATCAATGCAGTTTGGGGAGAATCAAGTTGTTCTCTATAAATTTTACGATGACTTTGCGGGATCCATCATTCCAAAAATATTCTAATCGGAAGATATATATGAGCTTTATTTTTAGCAAGTAGCAGCGTAACTTACTTTTTGGCTGGGGATTTACATTGTGATTCTAGATTTGACTAAGCATTTATGTAACCAATATCTAAGTGTAACTCTGAAGAAGTATAGAGTTCTTTGTTGCCTTCGATCAAACAACTATGTTTCAGTTCAAACTTTCAAGATTTGAATAGATCTCGATTATATACCATAACATTGAATTCATCTACTACACCAAAGACTTGCGATACTACGGTCTTGACTCAATTTCTCTCTTTTCCCTCTATTCGAAGGTCTGATAAGCTACCATTCATAAATATTACTTGTATATATACATATATACAAGTAGTAGCAGCAGCAGTTCAGACATCCACTTCACGATTAAATTGTTCAACAGATATTCTTGGAAGTTTGTTTGTAACTATCTGGAATGAAAGTAGAAAAAATGGAATATTTAATAAATGGTTATCATTAAAAATAATACTAAAAATAACAAAAAGTCTATTTAAGAGAGAAATATTCAAACGTTCAACTTTGAAGTTCTTGAAGTTCTCAGTCTCACAACACAACATTTCCAGCTGCGTCTGGAGCTCAGAAAAGAAAAATAAGGAAAGAAAGGAAATGTATAGAAAAAGTTCAAACAGCATTTCGACACCTTCACGAATTTTGACCAAATATTTACCCGCAGGATATGCACTCCAGCGACGTGTGCCTCCCTCGTCTGGCCCCTCTAAGAGCTGCCCCACTTGCCCCCGTTGTGCGGCCCTGTTGCCTGGTTGTCTGGCAAGAAGAAAATCAATTTCAGGCACATTACGAGAACACAACCCGAACGGAATTTCAAGTTGATTTTATTATTTACTTGTACTTGGGATTTGTACTCCGTACTTTCGTATTTGTATTTGTATTTTGTGTGTTTGTATTTGCTGTTTGACAGATTTAGCTGAATGCTCACACAACAGAGACTTTAAAATTGCCCAAGGCCGGGACGGCAGAGGGCGAGGCGAAAAATGACTGCATTGCGTCCTTTTGGGACACGTTATAAGCTCTGCCTGCCTAAGCATTGAGGCATTCGCCTCACTCGCCCGCCCTCCCCACGCTACTCAAATAAATCGAAATATTTCGAGTGTGGCGGCCAAGTGGGAGCTGAGCAATGAATCCTTAAGAGAGCTGCTAGCGTGTCGTGACGTGACGTGACACGAATGGAAGCATGCTGCAGAAGTCAGTGGGTTGAAAAGTAATCTTAGGACATTAAGGGATATATGAAACTAGTATCTTGTCGATAGTCGATTATCAAAAATCGATAAACTGAGTTATGAGAGATTTATTTTTAATAGACCATAATCTATTTAGTTTCTAGCATATTCGAATTACTTTGATATAATTGATAATCTATAGATATATTATTTATTTTTAAAATTAGTTGATATAATACGAAGAAAAGAATTCGACCGTGCATACTTGCTTAATTGAATTGATTACACTTTGCTAATTAATTGTTTACTTAATTAAAAATCGATAAAAATAGATGTGGATAATCGTAATGTATTCATTTATATTGTACAATAAATGTTATATTTATATTTATATAGACACGCGCTCATCCATAATTTTATAGCAAATAATAGAGGTTGGGCTCGTAAATGGCTGCATGAGGTTTCTCATTAGGGTGGACCAAAACGGCGGCAGTTAAACTCAAATTTAGAGTCAAAGTTTTTCTTTTAGCCTTTATCCGATTTAAGCAAAACTACTTTAGGCAATTGATTCTCAAGTGAGTGTGAGTGTGTGTGTGTGTGTGTGTGTCTGTGAGTGTGTGGGCCATTGCAGAATGTCTAGTTCTCCCGCTCTTTCCTCTTTTTCTCTGTATGTGTTTTTCTCATAGTGCCCTCGCCTTCTCCCCCTTTGCTGGCGGCGACTGAGCTGTCGCTTTTTGATGTCTGTCTTCAGCTTTTTTCTAGCCATTTTTTGCCTATTTTTTCGCAGCTCTTGTGCGATTTCATTTACTTTGTGTAATACACACACACACAGCTATATCCTAGGTGTGTGTGTGTGTGTGTGTGTGGGTGTCTCGTGAGGCAATGAAGTGCATTTGAAGCACACTTGATGCACGTACAGCACGCAGCGCCTTTTTAGATGTATTGTAAAAATGACTGCAGTGGGCGGCACATTTGAGGGCGTGGTGCTGGGTTTGTCGACGCGGCTCGTTAGTTTTGACACACACACACACACACAGACACACTTACATAGGGCAGGCAGGAATAGGAAGTGGGCGTGTCTGTGTATGGCGTCTGTTTGATAAGTGGCAGCAATTTTTTTGCAACTGCTGCTTCTTCATCTAGCACTCCTTTCAGCTTAGCCACTTTGTGTGTGTGGGTATGTGTGTGTGTTGTTTTCCAGCCTGACATAGAACGTCAAGCAGGCATCCTTGCTTGATCCTTTGGCAAGAAACATAAAGAATGAATAAAAAAAGGAGAAACGAACTGGGTCCACTAATGAAATTGTTAATTTTTGCTAGCAAAGTCACGTACACGATGTGTTGATGACGCTCGAGTGTGCCACGCCCACATGCCCACAGGCCGCTGGCAATTGGCAAGGCGCCGCAAAGGCTGCCAGAGACGAACGGCCAGGGGTTGGAGGGGTGGCGGGCCGAAGGATCTCATAAGCTGCTGCATTTTGGTAGACAATTTGCGAGCTAAACTGAATTTATGTGCAACAGTTTTTCTTGTTACTTTGTTTGCTTTGGGAAAATCGAAAAGTTTTACTCGACTGTGCGCTGTGATTTTCGCGTGATTTGTGTTGCAATATTTGAGTACAAAAAACAGTTATTTAGCTTTTGGCACACACACACACACACACACACACGCACGAGCACGAGCACACTCATACAACAATACAGCACGTGCATGCAACGACTTGCCTCAAAGCCAAAGCCGAAAAAGTCGCATTGCAGCAAAATTTCTGTGTTACGCTTGCCAACTGCTCCCTGAGAGGGGCAGGACGAGCAGGGGGGCTGCCGAGGTGAGAGGGGTAACGGGGTACTGGTTGCCTAGCCATTAATACCATTTACCTATATCTTGGCCTGCGCTGGCACGTAGCCCAAACACCATGCCAGAACTCTCTCTCGCTCTCGCTCTCTCTCTCTCTCTTTCAGTTGCCCAAAATGTATATTACGTATACGCCAAAGTGGCTGACTGACTGCATACCCTACCCACCAGACTGCTCTAACCCACTCTACCCCACTCTATCCCCTACCCTCGCCCTTGTGGTGCCATTTTGCGCCTCGTCGCTTCTTGTGTTTTGTTGCAAGTTTCGCCTTGCATTTCATTCTATTTTATTCACGTTTCTTTTCGCTTTTCTTCGTTCCTGTTTCAGTTTTTTCTCTTGCCCATTGTATTTATGCACAAGTGCAGAACGTGGCAGCAACAAAATGTCTGCGTTGCATGCAACATTTACTTTTTTTTAGGGTTTTTATTTATTTTTATTCCTTATTTTTTGTTTGTTTGCTTTATATATAAATATATATATATATATATATATTTTTTTTTTTGCATTTTTATTGCCGCTTTGTTTGGCACTTCTTAGAGCATTTTCCATTGTTGCGGTTACATAAAATTCAAATGCAATGAAAATTCATTAGAAAACAAAACAAATTGTTTGCCATTGCATTATTTGCGGATGGAGGGAATCCGGGGAAGACGAAGGGTTGGGGAATGTGAGCACTTGAAATGCTGAAGTCAGTGGCAGCGATGCAGGAGGAAAGTTTCTAATTGAGCCATTCCTGGAATTTAGATCAAATAATATACACCACATGGATGGAAATGCTAAGAGTAAGGGAAACTAAACTAGAGATAAAAAGAAATCCTTTATAACAGCAAGCAATACGTAGGAAGTCTTCGTTCAGGTTTATATATATTCAAAGAGATAAATACATATAAACAAATCCATAAAGCAATTTCGAATTGGATTTCTCCAAATTGACGTCTCTTTAGGTTAGATCCGATTCTCTCTGCTCCATCCACACGAATCGCACAGCAAGTGGCTAATCTAATGTAATATCTACGTAAGCTATGGCTATTAGGTGTAACGGCCTCTAAGCGCAGCTTGCCTTTCACCTGCTGCTGCCATCCTCGCTGGCTCCGTCAATGTCCCGCTTAGTGCAAACATCTGGCAAAGATTACACAACATTTTCTCACCTGCTTTCACAATCAATTTGCGACCGTCATCAGCTGTAATCTTGGCCAAAAAGATGTGGGTGCGCCACATGGTCAATACACACACACACACTCATGGAAACGATTCAGCATACTCTCGGCACACGCATATGTGGCGTATACGTAATCTGTTTAAACACACAATAAATAATGAAAAACTGCGCATATGCGAATAAAGCTGAAAGCGGAATTTGCATATAAAAAGCGCCGAGGAGCGGGGCACGGCGAAGAAGCCGGGCAAAGAAAGCACAACAACGAAAAGCCGTGAGCGTAACATATAATGGCCAACAAACAGGAGTTGCTGGAGGGCAGGGGGTGGGGAGGGATCTCTTAGCAGCGACTAGCTGGTCACGTTCATACCAGAGGCAGAAGGGGCCGCGAGGTCTGGGCGGTAGGTGTGGCAATCATGAACATGCCATAATGTTTGTGACCGCGACTATTAAATCAACACACGCGCTACCAAACTCGCACACTCACACACATACTCGCACACACACACAACAATAGAAGGAGTCGGGGGTAACATGAGGCGGGCAGTGCGGGGGTAGCGCGTGCATATTTCCTATGATTTATTATTATTTCGTGCGGTTTTTCGCTATTATTTAAATTTTAAATAGCTGTAAAGTGCACACACACACACACACACATACACATGCACACAGAGCTACACTCGCCCACTAGAAATTGTATTTGCAGGCTGGTCTCTGATTTTATTATAGTCCTTACAGCGCTTGCCTTTTAAAATCCTGGTTGCAAGTTGTTGTTGTTGTTGCTGTTGTTGTTGTTGTTGTTGCTGGTATCATTATTATTATCGCTGTTGCCATTGTTTGTTGGCATGTTGTTGCACGGGCCATGGCTACAGCTGCAGCTGTTGTTATTGTTGTTGCTTTCGCGGCGCTGCCATTTTGTGGTAAATAGAGTCGTTTAAATGCATACAAATAGTGCCCAATTCTCTCTCTCTCTCCCTCTCTCACTCTCTCTCTCTCTCTCCCTTTCTCTTTCACTCTCTGTCTTTGTTTTATGTCATTGTGTGCTTGTGGCAAGATTTTATAATAACATTCCATAATGTAACGTTCGCATGTCACTCTGCACAACATTAACAAGCCACGCAAATTATTATTTAATTTTTTTCGTTTCCTACATTCGGGTTGCCATACCGCTGCAATGGTCACCCGCAATGAGCAGTTAATAGTTCTGTTGCATTTGCTTTCGCCTGACTTTATGTGCAGAACTAAATAAGATTAGCTGAAGTCTGAAGCGCTGAACTGCCTTTAAAGCTAACTTTATCAAGTAGCAGGAAGACGCAAAGGACTAAGCTTATCTATGTTTAGTTTTCCTTTGAACCAAAACGTTAATGCTTGCATTTCATTTCATTTCTATTGTTAATGCTATTTCGTTTCAACTATATTTCGACATATGCTCAAATCAAATTCTATCTTGACTCCCTGAAGCTGTGAATAAAGCAAAGTAATTCCTATTTATCATAATGTTGCGAGTGCTTACAGCAGGGAAGAAGCCAACTGTTGGCCCCCAAATCCATGTCACATGCATAGAATTGAAATACTGCCGCAACACCCAGACCTTTTGGGTGGCCCCGAGTTGAGCTGAGCCGAGCTGAGCGGGCGGCTCATTAGATGTCACGAGTTGTCTAGGGCGCTTAGCGGATTTTGTGACAGGCGAGTGGCAGCAACAGCCAGTTCTATGTCAGCCACCCAGCCACCCAGCCAACCCACTGCCACTCCCCCAGCCATTACCCAGACTCATGTCAAACCAATCACTTGTAATGCGGCTCATGTCGCGGGCTGTGGGCGGCGCGACTTGCGAGCTGTGAATCTAACTCGAGCCACATCGATTTTTTATGGCGCAAAGACAAAAGTTATTAGCAGCAAGTGACATTAAGTGACAACAGAAGCAAACGCAGCAGGAGCAGGAGCAGGAGCAGGAGCAGCACAGCTTTATGCTCTTAAAATTCGTAATCGTGGCAGCTGCTGCAAAGTGGGGCATAAATGTAATAGTGCCGCGCTGAACAAAAGCGCCTTTCATTAACTTTTATATGAGCAGAATATTTTATTATAGCTAAGCGAAGCAGGCGGCAGGCGGCAGGCGGCAGACGGGTTGAGAATCTGCCCTAAAAATCACATGGAAAAAGCAACGTTGATAGAAAAACATACAATGCGAGAAGAGAGAAGCAAAGTGAAGAAAGAAAAGTATGAGAAAAAGTAGAGAGATTCTTTGGAGGCCGAAGTGATATGCCGAATATCAATTGGAAGTTGTAGCTGGATCCATTTCAGAAGGCAGAGAAGAAGCAAAGAGAAAAATAATAGAGAACATTGAAGAGATGGAAGAGAAGCAAAGAAGAAGAGTGGATATAATAAAGACAGGGAAAAAAAAGAAACAAGAAAAACAAAGGAATCAAAAGAATAGAGAACATAAGTGAAGGAAACTTCAACTTGACAAAATAAGTGAGACAGACAGCGCTAGAGGAAAAAGTAGAGGTAAACGTGAAAGAGAGATAGGGAAAGGCTGTGAAAGAGGGAGAGAGAGAACCCAATGGATCTATTATAGCAAACTAATTTGAACTTTCGTAGATGAAATACTTGAAAGCACTTAAAGAAATTGTTACTTAGAATTAATTTTTTGGTAACAATAAATAAATAAATACTTGAAAGCAAGAAGCGAAACGATAAGCGAATCACATTGAAAAAGTAAGGTTAATGATTGGAGCAGCAAATATTCTCTATTAAAGTTTTTATGGCCGTTCCAATAATCATAAAACAAATGAGTCTGCCACTGAATTTCCTTGTGGCTCAACTGCCACTCTTTGGCCCTATTTCCGGGCTTCAATTTGATTGATTTAGCCTTCTTTTTTTTTAGAGAAGTTTCGTGCAGCTGCCCAATAAATGTTACTAAATGTCAACAATGAAATACGCCCGCAACGTTGCGTTGCGTTGCGCTCCGCTGAGCTGCGCTGCGCTGTGCCGGGCCAAACTTGGCGTATACTTAATAATATTATAATAAATGTGCGCCAGTTGCATAGCCCGACGTTTGGCTCGGCTGCATAAACTGACGTTTTATTTGGTACACAACATTTCGGCCATGAGTGTCTGTGTGAGTGTTAGTGTGTGTGTGTGTGCAGCGTAACTGGCAACATAACTGGCATTGTGTTCTATGGCTATGGCTGTGGCTGCGGCCATGGCTATGACTATGGCTATGGCTATGTCAGTGGCTGTGGCTGCCTTTGTGGCTCGGTGCCACTCGGTGCAGAACAGCAAATGAAACTGGCTAAAAATGAAAACAAATAGAAATTTATTGCCTGGAATTTATGACAATTTACTTTTGGTCTTTTATGCAGCGTCCTCCTTTGGTTAAACAAAAAATAAAAAGGAGCGAAGGGGAAAAAAAAGAAAACACGTATATATGTATTTATGCATAATCTGAACTGCCCGAGAAAATCTTCAATGGGATTTTCTATTTTTAGCCATACATTAAGAGGTGCTCAAAGTGGCAGCTGAATCTGAAGCGGATATGGATAGGGATATGGAGAATTGAGATTTAAATGAACTTAATTGTATGTGAGAAAGTATATTAAAGCGTAATGAGCTTTAAAAGCTTTTGGCTGCAAACGATATTATGCAGCGTGAATAATAGGAATGTTTTAGGTAAGAGCAAATCACTGACTGATTCAGAACTAAGTTATTATTATTATAGTTTATTATGGTGGGCTATTAAAAATTTTCAGTCTGTATAAAATAAAATTATTATAAAATAACAACTAAATTATGTTTTTATTTGATTTACAACAGTCGAATATGAAGTCGAAAAGAAACTTTGACTTAATCTGATTGGCTTTGAACTAAGAAGGTTAATACTTTTATTTTATGTTTCACATGCGAACTGTTTATAGTTCTACAAAATCACTTTATATTGTCTTGGAATCAGAATACCTCTATCATATGCTCGAAATGTTAATAAACTTAAAGTAAATCTGATGTCTTGTAATACTGAAAGCCCAGTAAGGAAACTACATAGCTAGCTGTAGTATCCATGGACTCTTCACATGTCTATTTGAAGTTTATGAAGATATTGTATTTATTTTTATCTGATTATTTTCATTATATTTATTTTTTATTATCTGTAAATTTATTTCCTAGCAAACGAATCGTCGTGGTGTTGTATAGTTATTCTGCCCTAGATTCCGATTCTGGGTAAGAAACATTCATCAAAGTTAATACACAATATATTATTATTGTAAAGCTATTTTAAGAGATTATTTCTTATCTTTTTTATCAAATGTCAATTCACAAATCTATAGCAAAAGTTGATATTTGCTCCAATTAAAATAAAATTAAAATATTGTATATCTAAAAATATATTTTAGTTCGACAGCTGAATTTGATTCATATAAATATTTAAGGTTTCCAATATAAATTTGAGTTCAAATGTTCATTACAGACTGATAAGCAAACAAGTTAAATATTATTTTATTATTATAGTTCTCCTAATTCGTTTACTCCTTAGAATTCAAGTCAATCAAAGACCTATCAAATTAATTCAATGCCTTTGGGTTCAGCTTAAGGCTTTAATTTCCAACAATTACTAAAGCTCCCCTTTGCTGGCATTGCTTGAACGCTTTGCTCGGAGTCTAGCAGGGCGCATCAAGTTTTGCCCCTAAGCGAACGTTTCCAGCCAAAAACTGAAACCAACAACAAAAACAATAAATAACATTTGTTGGCACATGTTCAAAACAAATGCTAACGCTTAGCTGCTTCTTGCTTTGTCTTTGTATAATTTCTTTTTTGTTGCAATTTTTTGTTGCTTTTCTTCTCCTTTTTTTGTTGCCTTACGCTTTAGCCGTTGGCACTTGCGTCAACTGCCACACGCTGCCCGCCGCGCTCTGCCTGCCACATGCAGCGCCTGCCGCTTGCAGCACTTAAAATGCATTTTACTTTCTGGCCCGCCTCTTGGCGCACTGAAAGGCTGTCGGGCCCCGACGAAGTCTTACAGTTCTTGGTTTCGCTTTAGCCCCAGCTGCTGCAGCTGGCTTTGCCTTCGCCTCTGCTATCTGCCGCATCTCTCCCTCTCGCTCACTCACTTGCCTCGTATCGGTCTCCCTCCCAATGCGCGCCCTGCGTCTGCTTCTAATTCGATTAAAATGTTGTAAATTATTGCACTCACATGGCCAGCTTTGCATTACTAATGCAGCTGTGTGTGTGTGCGTGTCTGTCTGTCTGCGTGTGTGTGACTTGGCAATATTACGTAATGCTTTATTGAATTCGCCATTTCGAGTGCGGGCTGTGTGTGGAAATGTGTTTTCAATGAACGATTTCTTTTTTTTTTGCCATTTTCGTTTCTTTTTATACCCTGAACCCATTTTCAATGGGAAATCAGGGTATAATGGTTTTGTTGAAATGTATGTAACAGGCAGAAGGAGGCGTGGCAGACCCCACAAAGTATATATATTCTTGATCAGGGCGACGAGCTGAGTTGATTTGGCCCTGTCCGTCTGTCTGTCCGTCTGTCCGTCTGTCCGTCCGTCCGTCTGTCCGTCTGTCCGTCTGTCCGTATGTATGAACGCGTCGATTTCAGAAGATATAAGGGCTAGAGACTTCAATTTTTTTTTTAATGTCCGTAATTACAGCGCGCATATCAAGTTTATCATTAAAAATCGATAACTCATCCCGATCTTTTTTATCGATAAAAAACCTTATCGAAACCCAGTTATAAAATTATATCTTCTACACCTTTATTGCTAGAGTCCCCAAATTTTTAATGTATGCTTATATGCAATTTATACAATTTCGGTTTTTGTTAAAATTAACCCCCCACCCTTAAATTCACCCCCTCACCCTCACTTTTGTAAAAAGCGTATTTCAAATACTAGAGACTTGTGCTTTAGCAATTACATGCATATTCATGTTATAATCATAATCTAAAAGTTTCATGAAGATCGTACGTCCACAAAAAAGTTATTAAGCAATTAAGTTCTCATAGTAAGCGCTCACTGCCGCCCATGCGTGTATATGCTTGTATGTGTATATGTATGTAATTGTTTGTGTATGTGTGTGTGTGTGTATGTGTGTGTATGTATGTGTGTGTATGTATGCCCGTGTGTGCGTGCGTGCGTGCGTGTGTGTGTGTGTGTGTGTGTGTGTGTGTGTGTGTGTGTGTGTGTGTGTGTGTGTGTGTGTGCGTGTTTCCTGTGTAAGCTGAAAGTCGCGAAAAATTATTGAAATAGCTATTACTCCAAGGGTTCAGGGGATCTCGTAGTCGAGTAGTCTCGACTAGAGCTTTCTTACTTGTTTTTTTTGCGTTTTGCATTTTTGTGCAGCATGAAAAATGTCCTTGTCGCACATAAATCTTGCCATATCCTGGGGCCATGTCGTGGCTGCGGCTTGAATTTGAATTGCACAGAAGGCGACGCTGGAGCAAATGATATTGCAAAATAAATGCGTAAATGATCGTAACTCGAAGGCTAACGGCAAAAGTGGAGAGGGGCTGGGAGAGGTCCTGCCTCGGGGCCGCCCTGGGGTTGGGGACCTTTCAATTGATATAAGACGCGTTTGGCAAAGTCAGGCCACTGCATAATGTATTGCCATATATTTAGTCATTTTGGCAACTGACGCATGCCACATGGGGCATATCAAAAATGTTATGCCTGGCAGGCAGCAGGTACGTAGGAGGACGCACATGCAGCAATCAAATGTGACAATTTAATTTATTGTTTATTTTGGCCAACAACCAAATGAGGGCAAAAGGGCCACAGGACAGCACGTTGCACGACGCGTGTGGCAGAGTGGCAGAGTCAATCGAAGAAGTAGTTCGAGATGCTGTTACCAGGAGTGCGGAGGAGGAGCTCCACGGGAGCAGCAGCTGGAGACAAGTGGCTGTATCAAAGAAGGTGGAGTCAAAGTAGTTGGAGATGGCGAGCAATCGAAGGGGGCAGGCGGCGGCACATAAAGTGTTAGAACGCTTGATGAGCGTAAGGATGAAGCAATTGGAGCAATCGAAGGGCAACAGCTGAGGCAATCAGGAAGGCAGAGTAGACGGGGCAGCATGAGAGCAGGAGCAGGAGTAGGAGCAGCAGCAGAAGCAGGAGCAGAAGTGAGAGAAGTGACGAGAGAATACAACCAAAAAACAATTGCTAAAGAGGAACCGAAGAAAAGTGGAGACTGAGACTGAGGAGAAAAAGTAAAAAAATAAAAATAATAAAAAGCTGATAGAGCGGAGTTATTGTAAAATTCCCAAAGAAGTTGGTAAAAAACAGAAAACAACTAAAGAAGTTTTGAAAGAGAAGCAGCAGGAGAAGCGGTAGTACACATAGTGAAATAGCTATAGAAGAGCTATATTTTCTACAGAGAACAAGAAAAAACGATCTAATCGGGAGTCCTGGCTATAGGCATAGGATGCTCCTGATTCAAACGAATTGATGATGCCTAGAAGGTATAGGAGATGAATAATTAAAGGGATAAAAGCAAAGAGAGAGATGATCAGCAAAAAGGAGCAAACTGAATATGAATTTCTTAAAGCAATAGGAAACGTCAACTTAACTAGCAATTTAATTGCTGCAGGCGGCAGAAAGGCGAAGCGAGTAGGAGACTGGGACAGTCGTAGAGGCGCAGTCGTGCCGCAGCAGTTGGTGCCCCAAGCATACAAAACGCAAGTTAATAAATAATTTTTGTCTCTGCGCCGCAAAAGAGAGCAGAACCCTTCAATCATACGCACGACGCAAAGGGCCTGCAACCTGGAGAACGGCGCCCGGAGCCTGGAGCAAACAGACAAAATTGAAATTAATGACTGCGGCTCGACGTACGCATGTAAACGGGGCTGTGCCCCACGGCCCGGAAATGGTGCGTGCCTGAGCAAATCAGAGCAAATCACAGGACAGCCAAACCATGCTCCATCTGCCCCTATGTCGCTTGCTCTTCCTGGCCGGAAGGAGGCGAGATGCGTCTAGTGGCTGGGCGTGGCTGCCTTTATGTGTCCCTCGAGTGGCAAGCAAAGTTGCGGCTGAGGCAGTCGATTATTATGATTATCATTATAATAATCATTATTGTTATTATTATTATCATTATTATTATTGGTGCTGCATATTTTTATTGTCTATGGGCGTGGCTGGGCGTGCGGGTCGCTTGCCTTGGTGGCCCGCAATAAAGCAAAATATAAAACGAATTCATTACATTTTGTGGAAATTAGTTAAGCATTTGTAGTTGTTTTTGCCATTTGTTGTTGTTGTTGTCGTCGTTGTTGTTGGTGCTGTCGCTGCTGCGCTGCGGTTGCTGCTCGAAAAGCCAATCAACTTAATTAAAAATAAATAAATATGTAATTTTAATTAAAAATCAATCACAGTCCGCTCTCAATTGACATTTCTATGGCTCGAATTTAATTTAAATGCGATTAAAACGCGCGATTAAGTGCTTTTCCGGCAGTCGAGCAACTCTTTCGAGTGCAATTGACTGAAAGATGCTTTTACAGCACTGTCTGAGCAGGTGAGAGCCACTGAGAGCAGGAATAAGCTCATCCGTTGGACATTCAGTTATCAAATTAATATATATGTAGATATTATGGAGAGATATTTGAGCGATATATTCAAAAAGTGATGTCAACAAATGTCAAAAATATTGTGCTTTTCTTTGATTAAATGCGTATGTAGAAACAAGGGTCTGTCGAATATGGGCAGCCTTGGAGGGTTCCCAGATGGATCAGTGGAATATGGACAGCCCTGTATTCTTGTTATGCATTTGGTTATTTCGAATAGTCGACTATTTTCATGGAGGTTTTAAGTTAATTCAACTGAATTTTCCTTATTTCAGCTTTGATCATATCATATGTTTCCTTTGAATGCCTTGATTGGAGTAGTTTTTACCCTACTCACTCTATTATATTTACAAAATTTTATGGCTTATATTATTTATGAATCACATTAAATACAAATGAAATCCTATTTTCACATTTACTTGAACTTTGACTTTTATATTCAATTTATTTTAGCTGTGAATATCAAAATCGCAAATGAAGACTTCGCTAGGCATGAGAATTGTATTTTTGCCTCCATTCCTTCGAAAAGCTTGCTAATTCGGAACCGGCCATTATCTGCCCCTCTTCCGTCTCTTTGCATACATAGCTGCGCATGCAATTGGTCTCATTGGCATTACATTATTCATTGGCATTATGAAAGTTGCAAAATTTGCTTATAGAGCGCTGCAAAATGTCATTAATCATTTAATTGTTTTTAGACTTTTGCACCTGGCCAATTTCGCAGGCGAAACAAACAGTAATAATAAAAACTGGCCAAAACTGTTGTAATAAATGTGTGTGTGTGTGTGTGATGGTGTGTGTGTGTGTGGGTGCAGCTGCCATAATTGTATGCGTACACAATATTTATTATTTATGACAACAGCAGACGGCCAGTGCAAGCAGGCCGACAGGGCAGGCCGTGCAGGCCGTGTCCTGGCCGTGTCCTGGTTGTGTCCAGGCATTGTCCTTGCAGCCAACTGATAATGCGACGCGTTATAACTTTTAATTTTAATTTAAAATGCAGTTTCGAACAGCAGCGAGCCCCGACTGACCGGCGAGTGGCTCGGCGTCTGTGTTTATACGCGAAATGGGTTTTAAATTAATGTGATTTTGTTATTTATGAGGGGCGACGCGTCCTATACGCAACTTAAGGCCACAATGCGTCGAGCGACATTTGGGCCAGTTGCAAATGGCAGAAACAAATCAGCAACAGGCAAACAAAGCACAGGCATTACAAATTTAAATTCACACACACACATACACTCACGCACACTCATGAAATATGCAATAGTCGGAGAGGAATTGACAACCCCTTTTGCACACACACACGCACACTCACTCACCTGTCTGCTTAACCCTTAAGCCAGCCAGCCTTAGGTTCATTTGAAATTCTAATTGTTTTCCGAATTCATCAATCGCTCGGCTCCTCCCCCACCTCCTGCCCCATCAATTCACCTCTTTCAATCTGCAATTGATTTAAATGTATGTCGTTTGATTTGCACTTCCTTTTGGGCTCGCATTTCATTTCGCATTTCCATTGAAATTGATAATAAATTGTAGCTGTCAATAATTTTAATACCATGTGTCTATCACGCTCTCCCACGCTGACCACGCCCCCTATCATAGAGTTGATTGCGCCCTGTGATTGATACCTTTGATTGATTTTTTCGCTGAAATATTGCAAAATGTGACACAGTTGACACGATTTTATGCCCAGCTCTCCCCAATGACCTCCAGGCAGAGCCCGTTTACAGTTATAAATATGCAAACTGGAGCTCATCAAAAATTTAAATGACCCATTCGAGAGGTTTGAGCGATTCGTAGAGTTTAATTGAAATGAAAATTGAATAGGGAGAAGAAGAAAATGGAAAACATAGAATATATCATTTATCTAATTAATTTTTGCTGTGCATTAATTCATAGTTAGGGTTAGGAAAAACAAATGTACCACCTAATAATATTAAAAAGGGGTTCGGCTTTACAATCATGAAAATGACAAAAAAAAAGAGGACAAGGCTGCAGTCGATCAATCTTCTCTATGTAGAACACCTCTATGGGGTCTACAGAGCGGACTTGATCTAATAATGAACGAAATGCTCCAAAAAGAGCACTAGATGAACTTGAGCAAACTGGTTTGTGAGTAGTTCATAATTCATTCAAAGTATATCGCATCTAATCTAGCTCGATAATGCTACGATAAAATGGAATTCAATATATGATTAGTAAAAATGAATAAGTCCATATGCATATATAGTTTACTAAAACCTCATTAAAGTGAATTGAATGCAAAAGGATTCAGTTCAGCTTATAAATTGGAGCAACAATAACTGAGCTTACTCATTTGAATGGTAGCTGCATTCATCTCTCATTCTCATTCACAAATTGTAATGATAGTCAAAGAATTGAGAGTATATTTAATGAAATATCTGGTATTAAAAAGTCGACTAAAATATTGCCAATTGAGAGTGATGTATACATTCTAAATTTATTTTCCATATACAAATCGAATAATAAGTAACAAAGTTTTGTCCCCAATCTAATAGAACTGAAGTCATACAGAATGCAAAATATAAATTGAAAATGGGGAAACAAATATTTATGGCGGATTGTTAGCACTCTTGGGGCCAACATCAACACAGCAAGAGGATACACAAAATACAAAAATACAAAAATAAGTAAGCCTCATGCAATATGTTTAGTTTACACTAAATGTTTCACTGGCATAAATTAGTTCCCCAAGGTGATTCAATAATCGTTGCCTTTTTTCTTTCAATTTTCTGCATTTTGTTTAATATTTACGAGGAAGAAAAAATTAAATCAAATTTGTTTAGCGCCCACGCTCTTTGCTTAATCAGCAGAATTTGTAACATATTTGCCAAAAGCTGTGGCACAGCTCTAGGCGCTGCGTCATGGCAGCAGTCGGGGGCAGCAGAGCACGAGGTGCGTGCAACAAATGGGGGCACCGACTCGTGCAAGAGCATGATGACATGACAGTAAAATCTTAGTGCTGAGTGAATGGCAAGTGAATGCCGCGTGAGTAACGAGTGAATACAATGCGAATACAAGCCGAATGCTTAAATGCAGCCAGCTGCCTTTGCCTCTGCCGCTGGCCACGCCCCATCATTGAGGCCGATAATAAATCAAGCGCTGCTGCCGGACATTTCCGCTTCCGTTGCGCTTTGTCATGTTTAGGGACAGAGGAAGAGAATAAGAACGGGGGGCGGGCGCAGCCGTCGTGGGCGAACTTCAAAAGCAAAGTCAACATTTAGCGGCCCATTTGACGCAATCAATGTTGCTGCCACAGCTGCCCCCTAAACAAGTAAATCAGTGAGCGGCCAAGCATTGAAATTTGATGAAGTCAACACATTCGCACACGCACGCACGCATTGCCATTAGTCTGTGTGTGTGCGCGTGTGTGTGTGTGTGTGTGGACTTGCAAAGTCTCGGGAAAATCTCTTATTTATAATCACTTAGATCCGACTAGCAAATCGCTTGGAATAGCACAAAGAGCGCCTCAATCTGGGTGCGAAACATACAGTTGCAATACCCTGCATTTAGCGTGAGGCTGAGAAGGGTAGTTGGGGGACCAGGCAAGAAATGGACAGTTGTAAAAGAAAGGGACAGAGTCTCATAAAATATCTTCTTACAGTTCAAGCTAAGTGAATCGAGTGTATGAGAGGAAGAGCTGAAACCTTTCTTATATTTTAGCTAGAGTCTTACCCATTATCTTCAAATTTTATTCCACTCAATTATTTATTTATTTTATTTAATATTAATTTGAAATTTCAATCATATGCAATATTGGAATTGTAACAAGAAACAAAATCTGTAAAATATATATCAGGCTATATAGATGTTTTATTGCCATATCTCGCTCTGATAAATATTTATTAAACAAAAAAAAATTAATAAATAAATAAAGTAATAATTATATTAAAATTGATTGATCGATCCTATAAAATTAAACTTTTGTATTTTCCCCAAATGAATGCCAAATTTTACAGGATATCGAAACATAATATTTGTTCATCTTCTCCCAGTTTTTCTTGGCCTTCAGCAGAATGTTGGTGTGTGCGAGTGCGTGTGAGTGTGTGTTTTCTTTTTTATTTTTTGTTGCTGCTTTTGCCGCGGGCGTGTCCATGGCTGGGCAGAAAATTATATGGCAGTTTAATTTGCGTGTGGCCCGCTTTGTGCCTGGGCGCATTTAATGATGCGTATACGCAACGTTGACCCAGGCGACAGGACAGACGGACGGACAAATGCGGTGCATATTAAATTAATGGAGCTTAAGAGAGCGTACTGAAAAGAAAAATAACAAGACGACGAGAAAAAGAATTAAGTAGACGAGGCCAGTGCCAGTTGCTGCTGACTTTGGCACAATAATTAAAAGCGATACGGGCCCCAAAAAGTATGCAATGTCCGCGTGAAGTGAAACGAGCAAGAGAGGAGCCAAGTGCTGTAACGATAGCAGAGGCAGTGGCAGAGGCAGAGGCAGAGGCAGAGGCAGAGGCAGAAGCAGAGGCAGAGACTGAGGCAAAAGCAAAGGCAAATAAATGGCATTAAGCGCTTAAGCGTTGTCTTCCCAAAAATATCTTTGCCACACTTTGCACAACTCAGCTGCAACTTTATGCAATTATGTTAATAACAATGAAGAGCCGCTGCAGCGCTGCCCATCCCCTAGCTAGCTGCGTGGAATGTTGGGCAAACTTTGAAGGCGTCTTTATGGAAGATGCGACAGAAATAAAGAAAAACACGAAGAAGCCCAAGAAGCTGCAGAAGAGAAAAGAAAAGTGTGTGTGCAGCAATTGCAGCGAGGCTGCTGGGTGGTCAGGGTGGCTCCAAGGTGGTTGGCTGAGACTGGCAGAACTTGGTTTGTTTTAGGTCGCTTACATATAATGGAATAATTGCCAGACAGCAAAGGCATTTGCGTTGCAAACTTTGAGCACATAATTTAATAAGTAAACACTCACACATACACACACATACACGCGAGAATATAAATCTATGTATACATTCAATTTTTGCCCAAATTTTCACATTTGCGTTGGCCAGGCTTAGTCTTAATTGCCGCCATAAACTTGGGAAGTCCGATAAAACTTGAGCTTGTAATGGAGCTGATAGCTGAGAGGCCTGCAGATGCCTAATAAATTGCAGAAATTGCCCAGAGAGTGGGCTATCTTGAGTTGGGCTTACATATGCATTACATGTGTAATTTGTGCTGAGTATGTAACGAAATTAGAACTTTTGCTGCAGCAAAAACTTGTGAAAATCTCAAGGAAATGAACTGTTCAGCGATGCAAGGGGTGGGGCAGCGGGCGGGTGGGTGGTTGGCTGGCTGGCTGGCTGAGAGTGAGGGCAGGTTACTCGTTGCAGACAGTTAGCAAGTCGAGTCTATGGCGCAGATTAACTTGTAGCAAAGAACAAACATGAGAGGCCTTCGGGCCGCAGGGCGGGGACTGGCCCAAAATGCAGTTGAAGAAATTGAAAAAGTTTCCTTTTCTTTTTAGCTATCTTCTACTTTTTGTGCTTTATTTTGAATGTAAAGTTCATGCGAGTTGCTTGTCTGACAGTCTACGGTTCTGCAGAAACTCTGACAGTGAGCGAGTCTGTATATGTGTGTGTGTGTAGGAGTGTATATCGGTGTATGTATGTGTGCGCATTGAAGCATACGCTAGCGCAGCTGCAAAGCAGAGAGTTGTCTAAAAAAAAAGCGCTAAAGTACAAGCACAACACACAAACATACACACACACACACACACATTACATGCTGTAGTTGCATATTCGCCACGCCCACTGGCAAACATGTGTTGCTCAACGCCCCGTCTTGTAGCTGGCTCTTAAATTACACAAACTTGACTGCTATAAAATTCAAATTAACTCCTGCGCTGGGACGCTGTGTGTGCCTGTGTGTGCGCTCGTGTGTGTGTGTGTGTGTGTGCTCTGTTCGCTCTAATATGAAAAATGAAAACAAATCTTAATTAAAAATTATTGTTGACATTTCTTTCGCTTCCCTGCACTTTTCCCCGTTTCATTTTGGCCACTTTTTCGTTTTTCCCTTTTTTTGCTTTTCAGCTTTTCGCCTTTCGCTCTTTGCTTTTTGACTGGTGCCACGCGGCGTATGCGTAATTCACATGAGCGAGCAGCAAGACAATTAAAAATATGCTTCCTGCCGCTGTTGCTGCTGCCATTCTCAACAAGTGTTTGTGCAAGTTTGTGAAGATTGTTAATTTATAAAGAGATTGCTTAGGTAAATGCAGAAGTTGGCTAAACAAGTTTCGTCGGATTGAGCGTATTAAAAATTTACATTTGCAACTTTTCTCTTTAAGGATCTTGAAGTTTGAACTTAGTTCTTTTCTAGTTAATTGGGGAAGTATTTTGAAGCAGCTAAAGCTAAGACTCTTCTACCAATGAGTTGTTAATAATTATTAATACGGTTAATCAAAATTTGTAATTGTAATTCGTAAGAATTCCAATGTCTAATGGGAAAAAAATCAACAGTAAGAGAGTGTGTAGGAGAGAGAGAGAGAGAGAGAGAGAGAGAGAGAGAGAGAGAGAGAGAGAGACATATAGAGATACGAGGAGACAGAAAAGGAAGAGCAGAAAGGAGAGAGCGAAACAAAGTCATAGAGATAGAGAAAGAGCAAGAAAATGATAGATACAGAGGGACAGATAGCGATTGAGAGCAAAAGAGGTAGAGAAGGAGAAAGGAGAGTAAAGAAAGGAAACTGAGAGAGGTATAGAGACAGAGAGAAAGAGAGTAAAATAGAAAATATCAAGGAAGAGAGCGAAAAATAGAAGAAAGATAAAGAGAGAGTGAGGCAAAAAAGATGTTAAAAAAGAAGAGAAAAAGTGACAAACAAGGCGAGAGTGAGAAGGACGGAAAGAGATATCGGAGTTGCGAGATAACTAGAGATAGAGAAAATACAAAGGTAAAGCGGGAGGCTGAACGAGAAAATGTGAAATGAAAACTATTGATATAAAGTAAAAGAACGAGAGACTGGAAAATAACGGCCGATACTGTATAGTTTATCTCTTATAGGTAGAGAAAAAGAGAGACAGCAAACGCCATTTAGAATATTTATGTCGGATATTGGTTTAGAATCTTCCCGCTTGCTCTTCTACACATCAAATTCATTAATTTATTGCTACACTAATCGAGAGCTGGCTTAGAGAATCACTCAAGTATGCATTCAAATCAGGAATTCGCTTTGAGTGGCGCTGCCCTCGCCAGGCGCTAATTCCATACCTGAATACCTGAAGCTTAATCAAGTTAAGCTGTTAATTTATATAACGGTAAAAGCATATTAACAACAGATTTGATGGGGCGCACGGATTTATCGACCTCGCTTTCGTGGCCATAATTTGCACACGCAAGCCGCAAATGGAGCGGCTCGAAGATTAGGCCACGCCCCCGTTTCGCAAAGCTGAGCAATTCGATGCACGGGACACGTGCGCCGCCTTAAGCTGCGACTTATCGATTTGCTTAAATTGCGAAACTGAGCCTAAGCCGTGCTTTAATAAAAGCCACGCCCCGTTCTAAGGGCGGGCAGCCATTTTGTACAGCCGAAGAGCTTAAAGCCATATAAGCTGCGAGCAGTGTTGCAAAGTTTCGCGAAAGTTTCATTTTAACTTTGTTACGCAGTTTTCTTGCTCGATTTTTTTTTATTTATTTGGCTGTTCACTTTTTATGCGATATTAAGAACGCTGTTAACCCCTTGTTGCCGGCATGACTACAACGACCTATTTTAAACTACAGCCAAAGTTTTCCCATGCACACACACACACACACACATGCACACACACATGCCTCATTGCATGCAAATAAACATTCAATATGTAAGGACACTGCAACATGTCGCAGGATAAAGTTTCTTTCTTTTTTTTGCGCGTGTGTGTGTGTGTGTGTGTCTCATGTACTTGGTTCTCTCACTCCCTCGCATTGGTTTCTATCAGCGCATTTTGATTTTGTTCTTGAACGAGTTGCTCAATTGTTTTGGCCATGTTGCAGGGAGCAGTTGCAACTAGTTTACTTTTATTGCATTGTCGTGCGGTTGCAAGTCGCCAAGAAGTATGCTTTTAATTTGCGAAAGTTGCATGTGCGGCAGCAGTTGCCCAAAAACTTGCAAGTGCCACACAGACACTGAGCACGAGAGGGACAGGGAGAGAGAGAGAGAGGGACTAACTGCAGCTGATTAGAGCTGCTTGCCACACCTGACGAGTGTATAAATGTGTATGTGTGTGTGTGTGTGCCACAATTTACAGTTAACAGCTATTGTGGCCAATTAAAACATGTCTAAAAAGCGCTTATCTGGCCAATTAGTGGCAAATCATGCCGTAGCTTCGACTTGCCACAGTCTCTGCTCCCCCTCTTCCACCCCTTCCGCTTTCTCTTGCCCTCTCATAAACTGCTAGTTAAATGCGTGCTTATTTTTTTGTGCTGTAACTAAAGTTTCGCACGTTTGGCACTCGTAAAAATTCTGTGGAAACAACAACGGAGGCAGCAGCGACAACTCGTCATAAAAAGCAAATTAAATGGAAAAGATTTGAGACGCGCACGCATCGAGCAATTAGTTTTTGCAGTTTTAAGTTAAACTAATTAAATTTAATTGCGAGCACTTGCCAAAAGCCACTAAAAGTCAAGAAACTTTTTGAAAAAAAGCGAGAGAGTAAATAATATATATATATAAAATAAATGTTGTAAGGGACTAAATTGGCTGAGAACTGTGAAACAGTGGAAATACCCACGCTGAATCGCAGAGCGCGATATATTCACAGCTAATTAAGGCTGCAGTATTAGTAGTTTAAGTGATGTGATAATATACTCTAAGACAAATGTTACTTTAAGACGTAATTGAAGGTAAATATTTCTTGAATATATTTTACATAAATTGAAAATTCATTTTACTAAGAAATTCACAAATTAATGGGAGCTTGAGTAGATGATGCATATGCGAAATTCGTGAAAGAACTCTTCCGACGGCCGATGGTCATTAGTAATGAATAAAGTTAGTTGGCTGTATCTAGTTTGATGTCTTCTAAATTCAGTAGAGCCAGAAATATGTAAATTGTAAGTTTATCGAGTGAAAATCTACATTACATTAGGTAACTTCTGTAAGTAAGAAAAACTATTGAAAGATTTATTTTAGACGCTTAAACAATTTTTTCTATAACAGCGATAATAAATTTACTCTACTTTTCATTTTAATTTGAGACAAGTTTTTATAGAAAACACCTAAGATAAGCTTTTGCTTAAATTTACATACAGAACATATTTGTTATAATTAACCCTGCGTATTCACTTCTAACACTGATGTTTATATTTCTGCTATGTATAAAAAAGTTTCTTTCGGTCTAATATTCTCTTGGAGCAAGCGTGGTGTGAACAGAGCAATTAAGTGCTATAATAAAGAATATTTATAATCTACATAAATATTTACCTGAATCATAAATCGCGCTGGGCTGTGCGTGTCTGCAAGAGAGAGAGGGAGAGAGAGAGGGAGAAGGAAATTAATTTAATTATATGAATTTAGATAGCTTAAAGACTAGTAATAATAGGTTTATTACGAGCACTATATCATTTGCATAACACACACACACACACACAGAGACACAAATGTTGATGGCTCTTTGTGGCTGCCACAGAACTAGTTGCAAAATGTGAAAAATGTACAATTTCTGCTGCTGCTTTTCCACCTTATTGGCTTTCAAGTGGGCTTAGTTGGAAAAGTTATTCTTTTTATTTGCTGCTGCTGCTGCTGTTGCTAGTGCTTCTTCTTCTTCTTTCCATTGAGGACAGCCGCCGGCGCGGGCAACGAGTCTTCACTGTATCCAAGGCTCGTATAATGCCATGTCATGCCATGCAACTGTGGCGCGACCTTCGCCGTGTGTCTGTGTGAGAAACTGTGCACCTTGCAGCAGAAAATAGAAAGAGACAGCTAGCCACAGCTAACTATAGTGCCCTAGCCTACGTCTCGCCCCTTGCCTACTTCCGGCTGCACAGAAGGCGAAGCAGGGCGAATTTTTATGCAATTTTCTTTCAGTTTGGTTTTTTTTTTTCTTTGCCATGGCAAATGCCAAGGAAAACTGCGACGACAGCGGCTTAAAATTTAAATCGCTCCGCAAAATCGAAATTGAAAAAAGAAGAAGCAGCAGAAAAACTGTCGGACAAGTCACACGGCCCATTTACTTGAAAAGCAAATCAGGATATTAGAAACAGCCTATCCAATCGATAAGCAACAATTTGCATAATGCAATTTTTCAATATAAAATTGATACGGGAATTTACTTAGAGATGGCGACCTGTAAAAAGCTCCTATGATTTATTCATTGCTGATTGATATACATATATCTGCATGGTTAACTGTGTAATTGAATAATTCAATTAATATTTTTTGTCCATATGCTGATCTTATATATAAGTTATTTTATAGTCATATAATAATTCTTTTATATATACGAGCATATAATATATTATTATGTAGTTTTACTATATCAAGAATAATTTTTATTTCTATATTCAAACCATTCCCTCAAATCAAATTATTATTTAAAAATCAGTAATTATCTTATATTGTTGGGACTTTGTTTAATTAATTTAAAAAATTAAGCTGAAGCAAATTTTGATGACAAAAAAATATTAATAAATCACTTTCTCGCATATTTTATTAAATTCATTCTCCCAAAATTTTTGATGAAATATTTAGTTGGGAAATGTCTCTATGCAATTCATATTTTTGTTTCTAAAATTCTCAATTTAGTGTAATTGATTGCCTTCAATAAAAAACGAAAGGCCATGGAATTTTTCTCATTGAACGGCGCTCGAGGACTTTGTAGGAATATAATCAAATTGGCAGCATGCTGCATGCCCCGTTGCAGCCACCTTGTCGGCATCGTTCGGCATCGGCGGCAATTGATGTTGCAACACTTTTGGTATTTGGGGACTGCCACCAAATTGATGGCAGCATCTGCGGGCCGTGTCAATTTTGGTGCATTTTGTTGCTTGATTTGCGCGCGTGGCGCGAATTTTGCATAACAATTGCGAATAGGGCGGCGGCATGGGCGGGGCGCTGCATTGGGGCACAATTGATTTAAATGTTTGCGCACATGTTTTCCAGCCAGCAGCATGCAACAAAAAGAAATCGAAGCGGGCGAGAGCGAACGCAAAAGCGCAGAAATTGCAGCAAACGAAAAGAATTCACGTAATAATATGCAAAGTGCGGGGCAGGCGGGCGGGCAGGAGGCAGCCATGTGTAACGAGTGGGCGGCCAGGGGACTAGTCGAGGGGGCGTGGTAGCTGCTTGCAATTGTCGCAGCATGTCGCGCCGAGCTGGGCGTTCGCGTCAACAACATTTTTCCAACTCAATTACCATCCAGCTGCGACGTGTGCAACGTGCAACGTGCCACGTAAAAAGCAAATCTCAAGCGGCTACAGAAGCTGCTGCTGCTGCAAATAAACTCAAATATTGACAGGCAGCATTAGGGTGACTTGGAGGGAGGGGGAGAGGGCTTTTAGGGCTTAACTTTTGGCTGTCTGCTTTAAGCCGTAGCCAAGGAGTTAAAGTCCGTTCAAGCTCTGCGCCGAAGGCCTTGTGGCACGTGCAATGTGGCAGCTGTTGCAGCTATTTATATTTGCCTGCCACAAACAGACAGACGGCATGACAGCCACACACACTTGCACACACCTGCACACACCTGCACACACACTAATAAATAAACACGGCAACTGTCAGTCAGCTGAGATGAGCCCTTGCCTTCAGCTGCAAACTTCTGTCAGTGGCTAATCACTCATATAAATAAACCCTAGCTGAGAATGCTCTGCAAACGCCTGTGACTGAGAGTGTGTGTGTGTGTTGTATATGTGTGTGGCTTTCTGCAGGTGCCTGCCAACAATGCGGCGCTCATTTGTTGTTGGTTTCTGCTGCTGTTGTTGTTGTTGCTGCTGCTGCTGCTGCTGCTGCTGCTCCTTGCTGCATGTTTGGCATATGTAAATTATGCCAGTGCCAAGTCAGCCACTTAACTCACAGCCAGTCGCCTCTCCCCTCCTGCTCACACCACCCGTCGTGTGCCCACTTTATGCCCTCTGTCAGTCATTCAGTCAGCTTGAAAATTTGCCGCTCACCCATCAACGTCAGCGCACAGCCAGCTGCAGCTCCTGCTGATTGCAAAAGTCAACTTTTTGGCTCCATGCTGTCTCCAGCTCTTTACCTCTCACACGTCCTTCTCTATATTCCTGCATCTCTCTCTATCTTTTTTACACACTTGTGTCATCTCCCTCTCGTTTTTTCGGGCATTGAGTGTTTGCACTTTGCATACCCTGTACACATACAGCAGGGTAAACTTAAGATCTATTCATTTTTATTCTACTCCTTATTTATTATTTTAGAGATATTTATTATACTTATTATTATATAAGAATATTCTTTTAATATTTATAATAATTTTTTATTATACTATAAATATTTATTTTTATATTTTATTTATCATATTCAAAAGTGCATTTCTATAGTTTTAATTTTATTTTTACATGGTATTTCATAGTCGGTCAGCTCAGCACTTTATATGCAGATTGTTTGTATTTGCTGTCGTTATTGTTGTTGTTGTCGTTGCTTCTTGCTGTTGCTGCACTCGAGTGAGCAAATACTTTATTAAAACTCTGTTTGGGCGCCGCCAAGCAAAATGTAAATCATTCATGTGCCACAACAACAACAACAATAACAGCTGTTGTGTGTGTGTGCGTTTGTGTGCGTGGGCGTGGCTAATGAGCAGCTCTTGTGCACTTGTTTTAATTTTGGTTTACGGCTCAAGTGTTTGGCTTGAGCTGCAAGTTAAATATATGCCAGCTAAAGAAAACACACGTTACGTATACGCAATGTTTGCCAAGGCAACAACAGACGTAGACGATGATGCTGCAGCGGCAAAGACGAAGACGTGGGTCTCAGCTCGGTAATTGATATGAGAGCTAATAGTATTACACAGCATATGTAGCCGGATGTTTGTGAAGGCCACTCGAGTGGCTATCAGCTAGCTCAGCAAATTGCTTGCATTGCCGAAGGACATGAAAGGACAATCGAACTGGACGAACAGACGCCGAGCTATGTCAAGGGCCGACTTGAGTCTAACCCTTTTTGCCGGCTTTGATGTGCTCGACACCTTGACAAAAGCCGTCCAAAAATGTCGAGTGTCAAAAGCAGCTGCCGTCTCATGCCAGGCACCCTCCCGCCCCTTCATCGACACCCATAATATGTGATACTCGCGCCTGGGACGGTGCTATAAAAAGCTTCGAATCACGTCATTCGAATGTCAACATTTATGTATATCCTCCACTTTTTGCTCTTCTACTTTTTTAAAATTTTTTTTTTTTTTTTTTTTTTTTTTGAATCATTCACTTAACTTGGGTGTCAGTCCATTCAAAGTTCGACACATGTTAGCGCTGTGGTAGAGCATGCTAGACTAGCAGCTACCCTGTGTAACCTACAGTTGACTCTTGTTTATTCCCTATTGAAGCATATGGTATTTTAAAAATCTTTTATTTTTCAAAAATATTTTAGCAAAGTTCTCTTGAGGGCAGCTAGAGGTCTGGTCTCTTATATTTCATCAACACTTTTGTTAAGATAATAATGAGAATTTTCTGATTCTGCTCTAGCTAGATTTTGAGTTCGTTGGGATGATATTGATGAACAATTCAATATGAAAGAAAAGAAGAAATAGATTCCGCTCTAGTTCGATCAGCTGATGTGTCCCAACGAACTCATATTGAATATAATATTGCTGAACAAATTAATACATAAGAAATTTCTAGATTCTTTAACAATTCTTCAATAAGTATTGAAAATATTATACGCAAACATTAGTCTTCCGAGTCTCATTTAGCTCGTACATAATTGTTCAATAAATTTCCAGATATTTCCAGATATCAATAGGAAAATTCAGTCAAATATGATTTAGTGCTATTCCATACAAATTGTGCTATTAACTAATCATTGTTCTTAACTAATCCAGCATTATGATCTGGATCTGAATTACTATTATTCAACTGAAGCCTCAACTAACTGTTTCCTTGCAGCAAGCACTTCTACGTATTCCATAGACTCCACTTCCATTTAAATATAGACAAAAGACTTTTTAGCTATTCATATTGCCTGACTTGCCCGCTCTCGCTGTCTGTCCGTCCGTTTCACTGGGTCCGTGTCTGTCTGATTGTTCCGTCTAATTTGTGAGTGCCTGTATCTCTTTCGTAGCTCCATTGCTATCGACTTGTCTATCTGACTCGCCTGTCTGTCGCGCCACGCCCCGACCGCCGACCGCCCTCGCCTTGCTACGCTATGCCTTGCAGTCATGTGTCAAACTCTTGATGTCAACTTCTGACATAATATTGACAGCTAAACAAATCCAATTATGCCCAACTCCTGCAGCAGACACGAAGCGGTTCAAGTGTGAGAGACTCTCGTAGCTTTTTGGGCTTCTAACTTTCGGAATATGCTAAATGTTGGCTATGTTTGCTTTAGCAATGTGTGTGGTTGTTTGCATGTGAGTGTGTGTGTGTGCTTTCGAGCGCTTTAAACGTTTTCCCAGTGCTGACCAGTGGAGCAACTGCTACGATATTTCAATATTCCGATAGGCTGCCTGCTGCCTGCTGCCTGCTGATTGTTGTTGTTCTTGTTCCTCCACAGATGTTGCTGCCGTTGCTGTTGTTGCTTTTGCTGTTGTGGCGCCAGTAAATTGCGTAGGTGTGCAATTGAATTATTGCAGTCAATGCACACATTCACACTGCCCTGCCCCCTCTCCCCCTTTCAGCTTCTCCTGGTCAGCCGCCGTCGCCTGCTATCATAAATATGAAATTTTGAGCCTACGCAGTAATGCAGGCGGCACAGCCTGCATATTATCCACAGCTATCCCTTCCCTTTTCACCCCCCTTTCTCTTTGCCTGCTGCCTGCTGCCTGCCGCCTGCTGTGCTGGCCAAACTCTCAGGGACTGTGCCAACAACCATTTTACGGTTTTGTTTTTGGGGCATTGAATGCAAATATTGGCATAAATTTCGGCTGTTGTGGTTGGCAGCAAGTCTCTTCTTCTGCCTCGCTCTATCTCTCTCTCTCTCTCTCTCTCTTTCGCTCACTGCGTGTGTGTCGCACAGCATCCGATTCAGCTTGAGTATAGCCAAATTTCATTTGGCTTTTGCCACAAACACACACACTCACACATACACACACACACAGACACACACTTCTGCCTGACTGCATTGTTTGCCCTCGGACAGAATGTAGTTGGATTTCGGATTTTGGATTTCAGATTCTGAATTTGGCAATTGGAAAGTTGGTTGTGCCGCTCGTTTCGGCCAGCAAATCGCATTTTGTGTTAACAAATTTGTTCGATAAAGGTCAAAATGTGCTTGGAATTGCTAAAGGAATTTTCAAACTAAAATTCTAGAAAATTGAATGGGAGGAGTCCTTGGAAATCAGTACACTTATGCTTGACAAAGTGAATAGCAGTAAAAGCCTTCAGCATCTGAAAAGTAGTACCATGAAATCCGTCTCTTTTCTCCATAGTCTAGGCTCAGATATATTCTGTAGATATTTTTGCAGGCATTCTTAAAGCTGCAAGCTCATAAAAACTTTGGCTGTTAAAAGGCTGGGCGAATCTAAAGATTTCAATAGCCAAGTCGGCCAATAATTATAAGAATGTTTAACTTTAACTTGCTGGCCAACTGTCACTTGGCCCCGCCTCCTGCTGGCCGTCGGCCTATCCACGTGGCTGCTGATTTATGTGTTTGTTTTTGGTTTTTGGCCGCCTGCGGCACATTTATCAGCGCAACAACAAAGCAACTGACAACAACAACAACAACAACAACAACAGCAGCAGCAGGAGCAGCAACAACGGCAAGCAAAACAAAACAAACAACGGGCCCAGCAAATGACAGATCAGCCTCAGCAGCGGGCCCAGCGACCAAGTCCTTGGCGAGTTTATTTAGGCAGCCGCAACTATTTGAATTCCTCTGCGAAAAGCACTCAAGAAGAGTTCGCAGCCAATTGGAATTCAATACGCTTGGCATTTCGTGGCGTTTCGGTTCAAAGTTCAATTAAGTGAACATTTGTGCTCAGGGGTAGCGAGAGTGTGAGGAGCATTCATTGTTAACCCTTTGATTGCTATTTAGGGCAAACATATAAATTTGCACAGCTAGAACATGGCTGCGGGCAACGCCCAGCTCGAAATTCGAAACGCCTCCTGCCAAAAAGTGGAGGCAGTTGCCTATTTCTTCTTCTCCTACTGCTGCTCCTGCTGCTACCCCTAACCCAAATCAATAAATTAAACGCGCCTTTAAATATATTTCTCTGTCTGTTTAGCCATATCTCTCATTCACTCTCTCTCATTCTCTCTCTTTCTCTCTCTCAAATTTTGGTTGTGCCGTAAATCGTTTGCACGGGAAATTGGCAAAAACATCAAAAAACTTTTCTTGGCCCGCAAAACTATGCTTCGGCGAATGTTTGGCTGCTGCCTAAAACTATGCTAATTTCCGAGTATTTTTGTGTTCTGTTTGCCTCAATGTTGTCCTTGCCCGTTACACATGTCCCACGATCCTAAGTAAACCAATTTGTTATTTGTCTTTGAGTGTGTGTGTGCGAGCCTCGAAAATTCCATTAAAATGGCATAAATTACAAACTCGATTTACAGCTGTAGCGGCGCGACTCTCGGGGCGGATGGGAGGTGACAACGCACTTAAATACATTTTAATTAGCTGCCAAGGCAATCGGCAGGACACTCACTCGCCCACATTCATTCACCCACATTCATTCACCCACACTCATTCACCCACACAGACAGCCAGCTCAATGGCGCTTTTGATTCTCGCCTCAAAGTGCGCTACAGTCTCGACATTTTCGTTGCCTTTGCTTTCCGCTGTTCCTTCATTTTCCGCATTTCATTTGCACAAAAGCTACTTAGACACGATTTTGCCCCGGTCCAGCAACTACAACAACTACAGCAACAACAACAATGGTCATTGGTTTTGCTTCATGGCAAAATGATGAAAGGCATTTGGCTCTGATGTTTAGTTGCAAAACAATTAAGCTGAAAGCAAAGCTGTGTAGTCAAGTGTGTGTGGGTGTATGTGTGTGTGTGTAGGTGTGTGTAGGTGTGTGTATTGGTGTGTGTGTAAAGTGAAATGAAATGAGATGAAATGAAATGAAATCGCTCTGAAGAAGATCAAATCAAAGTGATTCAGAATAGACGACTGCTGAACACACTTTCCCAATTCTTCTGTTTGCTATATATAATAATATCATTCGAATATATTAATATGTTAACAACACAGAGTATAAGCCAAAAAACATTAAAATTAAACTTTTGCATAAATAAATTCCTTGCAATATTTACAGATATTTATGCTTTTGTAATTTTCTGGAAATACCTTATTATTGAAATATTTTGATTCAATTTTGATTTGATTTAATCAAGTGTAGACGAATGCAAATACTTGGCAGAAATTCTGAAAATTTAGCTGGTGTGATATAATATACATAAATAAGGGCTAAGTAGCTGCATTATAATAAGCTGGGTAAGTAATCAAAAATCTTTATTTTTAGCCAAACGATTTTAATTCAATTGATTTAGCTTAAAAGCCAAAAGCCCAGAGGTTTTAATTCAGGTTGTATTCAGTCTATTACTAATCCAGATTCGCTTGAGGTTGATTTCAGCGAATTTTTTATATATTGGTATAAGTTATATATTTTATACTTTACACTTTGCTATTAACAAAAATGCAAATCATATGATATATACCATACAGGCGTACAAGAATATGTATGACAGACAGACAGATGTGCTAGGAGGACTCAATGAAGTAGCTGAAAGGAATCTTCCATTGAATAAAATGAGTTAGGGGAGTTGTTAGAGCTTTCTTTTCGAAGCATTGCAAATCTATAGAGCCTAATACATGAGTAGATAGTGTATACTATATATAATAGTATCTACTATACATTTATATAGGATATAGTAATGAAAAATAAATCAAAGTTGGTATATTTCATGGACTTAGCTATTCAATTAGTTTGAATTGCAATACGAGCCAAATACTCTGTTTACCCAAAGCTGTCACATAGCTTCCCACTAGTTGAATATGCCCTCTAACCTACTTGCTGTTTTTCCCGATAGGGTATGGATGGCGTAAATGTTTCGTCATTGACAAATGTGAAGTGCGTTGGAGCGATGTTTCGACATTAGCATTAATAGTGTGGCATTAATTTCAAGGCGCAATATAGAAGTACACATTTCTATGTAGATGTATGGCATTTCCATGTGTATTTAGAGGGACGCAATTATAACTACAGACCGCCGTCAACGTGTGTGCGTGTGCGTGTGCGTGCGTGCTGGTGTGCGTGTGTGTGTGCGGATGGGCTTTAAAGAGCACATAAACACATTACCACATTACGTATACAACGGGGCTGTCAGGCCCCAGGCTCCATTAAATCCACTTGACAACGACTTGAGGTAATGTTTGCATATGCCAGGATCCTAGCTACGCTCTGTGCCACGCCCCGCCCACCCTGCGTCCCCTCACACAGTTTGCATAAATAATTCATTTGAAAGGACGCTTTTAGGTTCGCAAAACTGTTGTAGACAAAACTGCTTAAATATGCATAATTACCTGAGACATCTGGGGTGCTGCCACGCCCCGCTCTAAAGCGAAAAAGAGAGACAGAGCGAGAGTAGCCAAGTTTTCTGAAGTCTCAAGTCAAGTCAAGTCTGACGAGCTCGTGCCGGAAGTGTGTGCTAGAGAACGCATGCCGTCTTTCGTGTTTCGTCCTTCGTCCTTCATCCTGCATCCTGCGTGCCGGGTCCCGGGTCCCGTGTCCCGTGTCCCGTCTCCTTTGCCCCGGGCACTTGGCATAAAATTTTGGCCTCTGCAAAAGCAAACAAGCATCAACAACAGTTAGAGTCAAGCGGGAAAACGAGCGTATTTTCCTTCGCCGCAATTTACACAATTTCCACAATTGCCACAAAATTGCCGCACATTAAAATAATAAAAATTGTTTACAAAATATTTAACTAATTGGGCCGTACTCTAGCTCGCTCGTTCGGGGCCAATCAAAGTCTGTTCAAATAGTCAAAGAGTCAACAGCAAAAAATGTCAAAAAATATTAAAAAATATTGCCAGGTGCTGACACGCAACCTTGAGGCGAGGCGTGGTAGAGCTGGTGGCCAGCCCCGCCCTCGCACTGGCCCTCGTCAGCACGTTCCACATTCCGCTTCCGTTCGGCCATAAATATAATTACAATAATAAAGGAAATATTTACAACAATTGTAAATATCTCGACTCGACTCAACTGCGGCTTTCAACACGCACGGCCCCAAATTAATAAACTCCAATTGGCAACGCCTCAAACCCTCAAACCCTCTAGTCTCTAGCCACCCTCCCCCTACTCCTCCTCCTGTAGGACTAACGGCCTGATTGCCGGAGCCAGCGCTTCCTGATGAGCGTGTGAGCTCATAAAGATTTCCTGGCCCTCTGGGCTGCAGCCCGTGCGTGCGGCAAGTGACACAGAGCAGGCGAGTTAATCGCAGGCTTGACTTGCTAATACCCTATACTATCTATAAACTGCAAGCTAACCTTGATTCCATACACACTCTCGGGCAACTAAAGATATTCAGTTGCATTCAATGAATAACTTGGGGAAAACGATATTTGATATTCGAATTAATTCAAGGCTAAAGAATTGAGCAGTTCACTTTTAATGATGGTCTTAGCAATAGTCGATATACATTTAATCGGTTTGCAGGGTATCTGAGCGTAAGGCGTGGCGCTTAGTGACACTTGCCCGCCCTTCGCCCCCTCCTCGGGAGCTACTTAATAGAACTTTTACGTTTAACTGTAACTCGGACTCGGAGTCGCTGGCTGCTATCTGATTACAGTCGCACGCCATAATGTCATCATAAATTGTAGTTAGCCGGGTTAAGGACCAGGCTCAGACAGTGGCTCTGATGGCCGGCACTGTATGCCAGCCAGTTGAGCCACTGCGGCTTTGTGCCAGGTTGAAAAGCGTGGCGCATAGAGAATTGTGTTTAACATGCGGCACTTGAGCGAAATGAAATTTATGATTAAACCAAAGCCCTTGCCCCCTGGACACGCCACGTAGTCAAAGGTAAGCGCTCCAGCTCTAGCTCCAGCTCAAGCTCTAGCTCTAGCTCTCGCTATAACTGTCCAACTGTGCTCAGGGCCGTATGCTAAAGAGATCTGTGTGTGTGTGCGTGTGTTGGAGGGGGGCAGCTAGGGGGCAACGGGGCATATGCCATGGAGCATGGAGCATGGGCACTCGCACAATGGCGGCCGTTTACCGCAGGCCAAAATGCCACACTTAAGTGAATTACAAAAGCAGCTTGTCGAGCACTGGCAGCGGGCAGCGGGCAGCGGGCTGAGGGCAGGCGGGGCAGCGCGGGGCAGTCAGCGTGTGGTATGCGGCACGCGGGCTGAAAGTCAGCCAGTCAACGCGTTGACAGCCACAACAAGCGGCTTAATCGCATTAGAGCCCCTCGCCAGCCCCAGCCACAGCCACAGCCCCAGCCCCAGCGACGCAGGAGCCAGAGCCTGGGCCAGGCCCTTGAAGTGCCGACGGACGAGCAGCCGAGCGACCGGCAACGATTTTCCAAGAGAGCCAAGTGCGGCAAACTGATTGTGTGGCGCCACACAGCACATAGAGTCACTAGTGGGCGTGGCATCTTACACCCCCCAGCCACCCACTGGGCTAGCAGAGGCGCTAAGCTGCGCATTGTGCGCGCCAACAACAGCGACAACGCCAACGCCAGCGCCACTATTTATATAAAGAAAAGCCAGTCGAGCAGCTCCTGTGGGGACAGACAGCGGCAGGGGTAGGGGCTGGGGCTGGGAACCAGCCATGGAAACTATAGCAGGACGTGGCCGTGGTGCCAGGTCGCCTGGGCAATTGCTCTGCCACACAAAAGTTCACAGGCGGCAGGCAAAAATATATGAATAAAAATAAAAAACAAAAAAAGTGGCAAGAAATGTTTGTGGAGTTTGCCCAACTATGAGTTACCCTTTCTTTATAAAATTGCAGTTGCTTATAAGATATATTAAAATTTACATTACTCTCATAAATATTTCACATAAATAACTTAAGCTGTACAATTTTTATGTACACCTTGTTTATATGTTAAGGATTAGCTCCATTTACATTGAAGTATAATATAGTAAACCTTTATTACAATATAACCACTATGAAGTAATTTATTCCATGATTTCGCTTTTGTCTTTTCTATAAGCATTTGCCAAGTCAACTATATGCTCCTTTTTAAATTACAAGGTATACACAAAAAAGGGATTTTCATATTGCACACAAAAAATGTAATTTTTCGACAAAAACGTAAAAAAAAAAACGCAATTAATCTACGACAGAGCTCAAAGGACTCAAGCAAGGACAGGCAAACATTCACAGTCGCAGTCACAGTCACAGTCACAATCACAGTCAGATTCGCAGTCACAGTCGCAGAGTCTGGCAACGCTGGCAGCTGCGTTGGAGAGAGCACAGAGTGCGCTTATACCCTGCTTCCTGTCCAGCAAATCCAATAACTTATCTTGATTTTATGGTTATTCCAACAAAGGCCGGAAGTTGTAGGTGCAGCAAAGACGACAGCGCACCCAAAAAAGGCAACACGAAGGCAGGCAGGAGCGCAGCAGGCGGAGCATGGCTGGCACTCAAAAACATTGTGTAGTTATTCCTCGCCTCCCCAGACCCACCGCCCGCACGCCTTTGCGGAATGTGTTTTTGCATTTGACATGCCATTGTGTTTGTCCACAGGGTTAGAGGGGGGGGCTGAGCATTTAAGTTTGCTTGTCTGCTGTCCGTTACAATTCAATGTGTGTGTGAGTGTGTGTGAGTGTGCGTGGGTGTATATGTGTGTGCAATTGACATATGGTTTCTTTAGAGTATTCGTTTGTCTATTCCCACCCTACCTCTGTCGCTCCCCTCTGTCTATCTCTGTCTCTCTCACACTCCACCACTCTCAGTGCTTTGTAAATTTTGCATGAAATATTTTATTTGAAATGTCCTACATAGTATTGCAGAGTCCTGCCACTTGTTTCTATTCCCACAGTTGCTGCAGCTGATGGGCATTTATTGATGCAGCTCAACCCTCGCCTCCTGCCCCGGCGAGCAGAAGTCAAGCAGTTTGTAAGCTGACATTATCAAGATTAATTGAGGCTTCCTATATATTGCAGTATTTGAATATATAGAAATGGTATTCATGCGACAGTTACAAGGCGCTGAGCCAGGTATTTCCGTGTGCATTTGCATTTGACATTTATGAGCCGCATAAATCTTGCGACAACATCGGCTTTTCGACTAATTGATTAACAAATTGCACACAACATCGCAGCTTCTACTCGCTTGCCGAATGTGCGAGAGCTTTACAGCTTGTAGAAGTAAGACAAAACATTTCAATAAATATTTAAATTTAATAATCAAATTATGTTGCAGCAATTACGAGAAAAGTAAATGAAAAACTGCGGGGAGTGCGAGCGCGCGAGCGCCCCAAGCACAGTCGAGAAAAATCAAATTGGGCAAAGCTGCTCCTGCTGCTCCTGCTACCCCTGCTGCTCCTACTGCTGGGGTACGAAAAGTTTTTGCCAGATTGGCATGCTGGAAATTTTTAGACGCACCCGCAGGAGAGCAGCTGCCAAGTGCAGGGCAGAAAAAATAGCCGAGGAGCAGATGAAAAGTAAAAGGCGAAGCTAGATAGAAAGTGTGGCAGAAGGCAGAAGGCAGAAGGCAGAAGGCGGAAGGCAGATGGCACAGACAATGATAATGATATTTTCCTTATTCCAGCAGGAGGGATGCTCCAAATTTATGCGCCAATGCTTTTTCTGCTTTTCGACCATATTACATATTCATTAAATTGCAGCGAGCGGAGGCTGCCTGCCAATCTCGGTTGAAACGCTCTCAGTAGGCAGCTCAACTCAAGCATCAATGGCAATGCCATCTCCCTTTCCCTACCCCTCTGTCACTCTATATCTCAGCTGGTATCTAGTTTCATCTAATTGGTAATCATCGCGGCGCACAGCATCCGCAGCGGCATTAAGAAATCACTGAAATAATGTTGAAATTGAGCTCAAAACTCGTTTGTTCCAAACTGTAGCGGACTGCGTCGAAACTGAGACAATGACGCAATTTGATATTCGCTCATTGCACAAATATATATAAGCATATATACTTGTATAAGTTATGTATATATTGCATATTATACAATATATTGTTTAAGAGTCTCTGAGGCAATGACATCAGTGAATTGCATCATGCGCAGAAAATTTGGAGACATTAGAATATCGAACATGCACTCAATAGCTTCTCATCAAAATCAAAACACAAACAATAATGATGATACTACTTTTGTTTGACTTTGCTTAAGTTAATATTTATATGAGCTTGCAGGTTGATAATATTCCAAACTTAAGAGCTGAGCTGATTTACAAATAAAGTAATTTTAATTAGACCTGGAGAAAAGAACAAGTGAAGCTCATTCAAAATTCTAAAATGAAAAGTGAAGTTAGACAGTTGAAATAATAAGATATAAAGTCAATTTAAGAGACTCTAATAAAAATCATAAAACATCTGTAAAAAGACACTTAAGGTAAATAAATTCAAATAAACTCCAATTAATATTGAAGTGAAGTCAAAAAAACTAATTATTTGTTTTTCTATCAAATAATTTTAACAACTATATTTAGCTAATTTATGTTTAAATAATTAGCTATCTAGCTGATTATTCTCTATATTAATTGACATAGAGAATAAACACATAAATAAATAATTATTTTTGCATAAACTGTGCTGCTAAAACTGTGCTGCTCACTCGTGGCATTTAATCCTTCTTAGATGCCGTCATAGTTTTGCTAAAATAACTAAATAAACCAACAAAGTCAACTAGATAATAACAACTCTTTACGTCTAGCTTTTACACATTTAATCAAAAAGAACGAAAGCCAATAAATAAATAAATAACGCGAAATTAAATTGCCCTAATTGTATTTTTTATTCGGTGTTTATAAAAAAACCGTTGGACAGCTGCTGCCGCCAAGTGTCAATAAATTCTAATAAAATGCAATTAAAGCGCACAGCGCACAACGGCTTTTTAATAGCCGTTTTATGTGGCCGCAGGAGCGTGCGAGCGGCAGGAGCAAAAGGACAAAGGGATTATGGACAAACGGTTGGGCCAAACCGCATATGCAAAATGCGGGGCCATCAGAATATACAAAAATATAAATCAACGCGAAATCAAACGCAATGAAGCATAATTTGTGCGCAGTTCTGTTTGCTTTAAGCTGGGACAGCTAAATAAATTAAGAGTTTACGAAAATGATTTAAATAAATACGTAAATATTTGCGACAAAAGTCAACTGCGAATTATGCTAATTCATAATTGTGTCTATCAAAATATCATTCCGCAAGGCACAAATAATGTATTGCTATTAATGTATAAATCTCGCCAACAAATATGCAAACACATTTTTAAATTATGCACGTCAATTGTTTGCGCAACAAAACTGTAAAAAGTCAATTTAAATTGACGCCGCTATAAATACCTATATATATATATAGATATATATCAATTTATGTGAAAATGCAAAAATATGTAACGAAAAAATAGACGGAAAATAAAATATAAATAAAATAAATTATAAAATCACATGTGATTTAAATGGCTGTTGACGAAATTGTCGCGCTAATTTGTTTGCGGCTAGCAAATGAAATTAAAAAAAAAGATAAATAAAAAATGAATAGTAACAAAAAAATATTAAGAGACAAGCGCACGACTAAGCAATGCTCTCTATTTACTGCTGCAAATTAATTATATATAATTATAAAATACATTTTTATTTTAATCTGTATAATGCATATAACTTGTAATTAATTTCACATTTTATAATATTTATTTTTATATTTTTTTTTTAAATTTTATTTTATTTATTTATTTATTTATATATATATTTTTTTTTGTATGTCATAAATTTTATTATTGGGTGTAACTTCCTTAAAACCTCTAAAAAGAAAGCTGAGTGTGGACGACTATCATAATATATATTTATATATTTACCAATACTTATGAAATCAACGTTATATCATTCCTTTTTTCAAATATCAAATCAATAATAAACATTTTAATTCGAAATAAATCATTATTATACGTTTTATTAAATTTAAATTTAGTTAAATTTCTTTGTATGTTACGATATAGCTTTAATGTTTTGTCAAAAATCCTTTAAGAATATAATTGCCTAAATCAGATTTTGTGACCTTTTCAAGAAAGTCTTATACATTTATACATACATCTAATTCTGTTAAAATAAAGAATTTGCAATTATATCAGAGAAGTGCCTAGAACACATAACTCTTAGGGATGCATAACAAATTACTTGTTTATCATATAAAGCTCTCATTTAAATATATAAAATTCTTAATTTCTTTTCGATATCTTCAGCGTTTACAGGGTATTCAAAAGCTCTAACATATGCGGACATTTTTAGGATATAGCCGTGGCAATAGCAATTGAGGAGCCAGCTGGGGGATAGGAAGGAAGGCAGCGCAAATGTCGGAAGTGCACGCAAAACGGGCGCAATTAAACAATCAGCACAACAATTACAAAATGTTGACAATGTTGTGCGAGTGTGTGTGTGTGTGTGTGTGTGTGCGGTTTAAATAATGGCCAAGGCAAGTTGATAACGTTGACAATGTTAGCAGCAAGTTTGTGGCATTAATTTATTATAACCGAATGCACAATAAACTGACTGCAAGTCCAATTGTTGGATTGCGGAATTTATGAGGCACAAAGCCAAACAATATTCCAATTAGTTGCATGTAACAACTTGCCACAAAAGTGAGGCAGAGGTAGAGGTAGAGGCAGAGGCAGAGGCAGAGCAGATGCAGAGCAGAGGCCGAGCAGAAGGCGCAATGCATTGTCAACAGCTAAAAACCCATCGTAAGATTAACCAAATGTTTGCCGAGTGCCTCAAGGCAGTTCTTGAAGTTCTGTTACACTCGCAGAAAATACATTGACATTGCAAGTTTGAGCTTAATCTATATACAATACTTTGATTAACATTGTCAGAAACGTATTTCGACTGAATTTCAAGAATTTTATGAGCAGAAATATAATTGAATATGAGAAATAATAATTTAAAATTGATTTATTTGCAATATAATTTTAGTATAATTTGTATATCTAGGATTATCCTTAAATATACTAAATTTTAATTTGATATTCTGCTTAATTTTTTGAGTTTCTAATATCTACAGTAACTTTGATTAATTTCGAGAATAAAACAACAGAAACATTAAAAAAACTTTATTTTTTTAATTTGTTTTAAAGAGCCACAAACGGTTTTCAAGGATTTGTAGCTTAGTTCAAAAATATGAAGGATTGTGTATTATTATTTTGGTATTAATTAGTAGCAATACGAATAGAACATAATAGAGCAATACTTGTAATATTAATTTTACATAAATAAATTGTTGTTAACTAAAAACTTAATATACATATATTAGCTGTATCTATTCATTTCTAAAAATATTATAAGTCTAACTCACATGATTTTTGGCCAAGTGCATTGCTAGAGTTTGCTGCTAAGTTGTTTCAGAGCTGGGCTCTTCAAATGATTGATATGTTAATATGAAGCATGCCGCTGCAGCCTGAGAAGCCGGAGAAGCCTCAGCAGCTTCTCAGCGCAGCCTGAGCATCAGCCACTGCTGCTGGCATTTGCATATAGACATCATATGCAAATATGTACCGCAATCTAAAGGATGTGCCTTCAAAAAGTATCTGCGAATTTGCGAATATGTGTGAGCAAAGTGTGTGTGTTTAGGCATGTGTGTGTTTCTTTTAATGTATGCATATGCAAGATGGCGTCGCTCGCACACCATATACCTCATTGCAGCTTGTCTCATTTTCCATTTTCTACATTTTTCACATTTCATTTTTTATGCTCGAAAATTGCTTTATTAGTCGCGTCGCCGACGTCAAAAGTTCTTGGATATACATATACACATCTCCTTAAATGAATATGTATATATATGTACAAGTATATATTGCTGCCTAAATGCCTAACGAGCAGCTGTGTGGGCGTGGCACCGCCTCTGCTAGTTATATAGTCTGCACAACCGACATGTGACTGAACGACTAGCTGAGTAACTGTCTAGCTGACGGACTTGTCAAAGGCAGCCGCAGCAGCAGCAGCAGCAAGCAGCAGCAGCGACAGGGACAGCGACAACGGCAGGTGAACTCCTTGTTGTTGTCCTGTGACAACGACGACAGCTTGACAAACGAACAGCAACAGCAACAATATCCAGTGTAAAAAATGTTGCCTTTTGTTATTGTGATTTGCGCTGATTTGTTGCCCGGGCGCTGCGTCATGCGCCTTGTTTTTTTCAGGCGCTCAGGTCTTTGGGTCAGCGCCATAGAGAAAGCCAGGCGAGGGGCGGGGCAGTCAAAAAACTTTCTACACACACACACACACACACACATACAGTGGCGGCATTTCCTTTTTATGTTTGTTATGCCCATGTCCTGCCATATGTCCTTTGTATCAATGCGGGCATATAACCTATTTGTGAGCCTATTCCTATATATGGGTGTGTGTGTGTGTGGCTGTCCTTGTGTGTGCTCTTTGATTATAGCGTTTTGGATGTAGCTGTTGTGCCTTTGGCTGCTGCTCCTTCTATTTGTGTTGTTGCTCCTCGTCCCTAAGCTGATTTACGTGGATTGTACATGTGTGAGTGTGTGTGTGGGTGTTTGTCTTTTTTGCTCTGCACAAATGGGCGTATGAGCGATATTTTTTTGTGTTGGCCTTTTTTTGTGTGGCTGGGTCTCTCTTGTCTGGCTTTTGTACAGTGTTTAGTTGCTGGCAACAGTTGATTGATTGATTGAACGTTTTGATAAGTGCTGTCACTGGGTTAGCTACGTTTTTTATTGACTTGTCTGTGGCTGAGTTTTTAGACCGCATCCATCCACACATCCACTTGTATTCTATCTATTGTGCAGAGCCCAAAAGACTCTAAGCTTTATCCAAACGAAATTGCAGCACAGCTAAGTTTTCTCTTGCAGGCTCGGGCAGCAGCACAAGTCAAACATAATTGACCACAAGCCAAGGCAAATGCTGGCCAAGCAGAACCCAAAGGGATTTTGTTAAAATATCAAAAACCAATCTGAACAAAGATTGCTGAATAATATGCTACCCTTCCATTGCCAAATATTAAAGGGTTCAATTTTAAGTCAAATGCCAAATACTATGTAAGATTTAGCAGAAGTAGACCTGACTTAAGATAAGTGTTAAAAATATATTTTATTGCACTTGAAGTTGAGCTTATCACGCTTTATATTGGGCAATCTTTTAATTTCAATGAAATCATCTTCTTATTATCACGTCATTATGGATTTGACTGAGTAACTATTATTATAACTTCTTCTTCTTCGCTTTCTACTCAATTATGCACTGTCGTTCAGCTCATCCACGGCCTCATCGCTATCAATATGTTTAACTATCGATCGATATACAACTATTCGCTTTAACCTCTTATTGGTCAACTAAATTATTTATTTACAAGTCAGAATTGATATAACATTAAAACGAACTTATATATTAATTCCTCAATAAATAATATGATTGATAAAAAGGAAAAGGAAAATATATAAGATATCAATAATTACAAAAACAAAATGAATTCTGAGAATTGAAAAACCTTATATCCCCCGCAGTCCGTCTATCAAAATCCTTATAGCTACACGGCTTCAGTAGGATGGGTTGCTAAGTCTGAGAAGTTGTTTCCAATACTTTAGCTAACAACTCTGTACATACTAAATTATTAAATAGGGCTTTGTATTGCTAAAGTTTTTAATAAACGTGGGCGTGCTGCAGTAGCTTAATAAGCGTTTAGCTGAGCAACTGCAATCGACAATTGAGACATAGCCCCAAGCCCTACCCCACTTGAGGCACATGCTCGAAGGCAAAGACACATGCAAAGGAAGACAGAGAGAATGAGAGTGAGGGAGTGAGCGAGTGAGCGAGTGAGTGAAAGAGAGAGAGGCACATTACTTACACTCGGACTCGCTGGCCAAGTGGTGGCAGGCAGCGTGCACTTAAGTAAACTGCACGAGTGCCTGTTCGACGTCCGCAAGATTTGTGGGACAGGGTGGCAACGCTCACAGACTGCACTCGAAACGGATTTCCTTGTTATGCCCAGAGCGAGCGAGAAAAATAGACAGAGAGAGAGAGAGAGGGAGAGAGCGAAAGGAGGAAAGGGTAGAAAGCCAACTCTTGGGCATAAACTTGTACGCAAAAGTTTCATTCATGCACTTGATAGCACCTAATGCAGTCAAGGATTGAAATTGAAGCGGGTGCTGCTGCTGCTGTGGGCGTGTCTGGAGTGGGCGGCTGTGGCCGGGCGCTGCCTGTGAAGCGGCGCAATTAGTACGCATCGATAGACACGCGCCTGCACTCGACACCAGCGAGCACAACAAAAGCGAGCAATCCAAGCCAAATGCTAATTAAGTGGCTGGACAAAAGCTTTTGCTTTAAGAAGCTGACTCCTGCTGCCTGCCACACATGCCACACTTGCCACACTTGCCGCACTTGCCAGCCTTGCCAGCCTTGCCAGTTGCCACATGCCACACATGGCGCTGAAACAGCCATATATCATAGTCAGCTCCAACTGTGCTCAAAAAACCAAGAGCATTATACGAAAGCGCACAAAAATTATGTACACGAGCGGGTCAGCTGCTGCTCGTGCGACCATTACAAATGTGAGCATTTTGCAACACTGGTCGATTTTCTGGTACTTTCAGCAGCACGCATGCCGCAACTTTCGGCACAATTAATGTATGCAGAATTTGTTTAATTGACGACTCGCATGCCATAACTTATATGCCAACACACACACACACAATTGCAGACACAAAAGTCTGAGCTTTTGGCAAAAGTTGGGCAGAATTGGCCAGAGAAAGGGTATGAGGCAACGGGTAACGAGGGCTTGTTAATTGCATTGCGCTTGACATGCATGAAATGTCTTGGCGAGGTAGGCAACGCAATACCCTGTAAAGAAAGAACGTTTAATGCTTGGCCAAAAACTTCTTCGTATGTAGTAAATACTGAGATGCTTTTGGAATAGTTTAATGAAAAATAGTTGAAGATTAATACTATTTTTCATTTTAGCTCTCAATTTATTTAATAAATTTTCAAAATTCAAAATTCTTTGAATACTTTTAGTATGCTTTGATAGAAATATACGCAATTCGAGTTTCTTTTCAGAAATAAAGGAGTAGGTGTGTGTGTGTGTGTGTGTGTGTAAGAGGGAGAGAAAGAAAGGAAGCTTTTCTATATTTCATGTTAATTCTTCCAGTGAATACTGAACAATAAGAGTTATAAATGTAAAAAAAAAATAATAATAATAATTTAAATTTTATTACATACAGCTTGCAGTTTTCATACCCGACGTTCAAAATGAGTTGTATAACTATATAAATGATATATATACTACGCCAGACTTATTTTTACATTATATATTTTCATGGATCATGAAAGGCAGTAAGAATTAAAAATATTGTAAATTTGTTTACAAACTCTAAATTTCTTTTCTCTAATATATATTATATCATATATAATATATGTGTATGTATACATTTTTCTTGCTCTATATAAACATATATAAAACATATTCAATTCATTCATGAGTATTATTCTTATTATAAATTTCTCTCTCTCTATATCTTGTGTGCTGGACATATACTAGCTAATTCAATACCCATTGCCTTCAGGGCTGCAATTTGGCTTTGGCAGAAATTCAACTTTCTGGCAGCATGCACTTGGCCAGAAGGCATCGGACAGAGTCGTCGCCCCTTTGGGCCGTCTAAGCGAATTTGCCAGTTAACGTTAAAGTTTTTGTCGCCTGTGCGTGTCGCTGCAGTGAATAATAAGGCAAGGCAGTAAAGGAGAAGCGGAATAAAGTAATATAAAAAGTAAAGGGAAAACACAAGAAGAGCAAAGTTTTTAACGGCGAAGCCATTTCATGCTCATAAGCATAACTTTGCAATTTAAGAGTTTTGGAATTTTGGGAATTCGCATGCAAAAAGCACAGCTCGAAGTGGAGCGTGAAAATGTGTGAGGGCAGCCGAGGCGAATAATTTGTTGTTAGCTCGAGCTAAGTTTTGGCTTAAAGTTCGTTTGGCTGCGGCCAACTTTGCTTTACAATCAATTATGAGTGCAGGTTGAGTGGAGAGTATTGTTAACCTGTCCGGCACACATTTAAATGCAATTTAATGCAATTTATGGCCTGTTGCCAGGCTTTATAATGCGTTAGCCAGCGCCACAGCCACAGCCAGAGTCAGAGCCACAGCCAGAGCCAGAACAACAGCCCTTATTAAAAGCGGAAACAATGCGCACTTCCGCCTCAATTGTGCAACTGCAACCTGCACATGTATGCTTGCATGTGTGTGTGTGTGCCATAGGACACGCAAATGAGCACTGGTATAATGTGCATGCATTATTATTCATGTTGTTGGCGCTGATAAAGTAAAAAAATAAAAAAGGGAAATAAAAACAGCCACACGAACAAGAAGCGCCACTACAACAACAGCACAAACTTAACAATTTATAGCGCTCTCCAGCCCCCGACTACAGCGAGCTACGCCTCTTTTTGGCTTTATGCATAGACCAAGAGGGGGAAGGGGGGGTGGGGAAGGGGAAAGGAAACCACTTGGCCGCGCTTAAATTACCAGCCATAAATAAACAGCGTTCAATTAATATGGCCAAAGAAAACTGCGTGTGTAGTTGCCTTCTGCCAGCCTTAGTGAAACGTTGCGTATACGCAGCGTATTCCATGAAAAGAAATGCGAAAGGCATTGGCTGGGGCAGACAGCCCGAAGAGTTGGCACTACTATCATAAGCAGCCACATCAGCAATAAACAGCGCAGCTTACAAGGAGAATGCGATATGAATACAAGTTCAACTTGAAATAATGCTCTCCAAAGGATCTGTTCAGCTATTCTTATCTCTATTGTTTCGCGTCGGCTTGGTAATAGTGTTCTTTAGTTGCAAACTTTTTGATTGTAATGTGTCGCAAAGCTGAGCGAAATTATGTAATATTGAATATGAAAGATTATTCATATAAATATTTGTTTTTAAGAAAATGTAATCGATTTTTGTTTAAAGAAAATCGAAGGAAAACGTTTAAGCATGTGACATGAAGCATAATTTATTAAAAATTGACAGCGACAACATGACCGAGTGATTGACATATGGACTGATGACTGACTGATTGATGATGGATCAACTCACTCATTGATTGATGGTAAAAACGAAGTCTATCATAGAAAACCGAACTGTGCACAGAAGACATTTTCTATACACGAATATCTTTACTCCCACGAACTGAAAATCTATAGGGCATTATCTATGCCAAGCAACACACATATCTACATATGTTTATACACAAATTCTTACCTCATTTACAAGCATGTGTGTGGCTTATTGTTGGGAAACTGCTTCGTCAGCTCGTAGTCAGATCTGAAATGGAAATAAGTGAAATATGACGTTAAATATTTGATCTAGAAATGAGTCCAACCTATAGTTTTATCTATATATATACACACATCTCTGCGTTTCATTTTTTGGCTTCTTATTCATTTTATTCCATTTCGAATTAACATAAAAGTCGCATTTATCAAATTGCGAGGCAAAACTTTAGAAAATAAGGAAACCAAACACAGCCAAGAAGGGGTTGCAGCAAGCCAAACGCCCTCTGTGCTAGCCACGCCCACTTGTAAGACACACGAAACTAAAGGGAAGCAGGGAAAAGAAAAAATAAACTGAAACGTTGTCAAATGTTTGCTTTTATCAAAGGGGACACTTTTAGTTGGCATTTTGTGTTGTGATTTAGATGAAATTTCGCATTTTCTTTGGTTTTTCTTATTCTCTGCGAATTCGTACGATGCGGATTTGCTCGGCCGCACTCTGAATGGGTTCAAGGGATCAAAGTGCTGTTTAAGCAGCCGTTCTAAACTCATTTGACCATTTTAATGTCGTTTTAAAGACAACAAACTGACACAAAAAGGATGTGCCTGTAAGGCACACACACACACACACACATACATACGAATACACACACGCACACAGCTGGGTAAAACTTGTCGTTTGATTTTGTGTGTTTGGGTTTTGTGGGGAGAGCCAAATATGCTGTCATCACGATTATCCTTAACGTCGTATGGCTGCCAATACCAGTTGTTTCCTCTTCCGTTATAACAGCAGCAGCACACACACACACACACACACACATGACACTGCGGATGTGTAAGAAATTTGTAAAACGAGCCACAACCCCAATATAAGAGATAGCAGCTGGAGAGAGACATACCAATAGAGCGAGAGCGAGAGAGAGAGGGAGAGAGAGGGAGAGAGAGAGAGCTAACGCTTGGCATAAGCCAAAAGCCAGTACAACAGTCAACTATAGTCTGACCTGCCACGCCTCTGGCTTCCTGCTGCCTGTCCCCGTCACTCATTGCCTGTCCCCGCCCTCAGCCCACTTCGACTTGTTCTGGCCTGATTGCCAAAATGTGCGTTCTTCTAGCAGCAAAAAAAGGAAAAAATAAAGGGGCTTTCTTCTATACCGTTACTCTACAGCTCGCCCCTTCATTTCACTTTGTTGTCTGCTAATTTTTGGTATTTTTCTGCTGCTGTTGCTATTGGTATTTTGTCAGCCTCCGCTTCCTCTTCTTCTTCATTTGCGTATTTTTATTCACTTGGCGAACTTTTGCTTTGCCGTTTCATGCATAATTCTTTTCTTTTTTTTTTTTGCTTTTTGTTTTTCTTCCTTTATTTCATTTCAGTTCACTTTTGAATTCTTTTCTTCTCATTTTTTTCTCGGTTGCAAATTGAAATTTAAAATTTATGCAAATTGTGCTGTCAACCCCAAAAGGGTTCTCATGATGGTGCAGGAAATGGTTATTGCCACACACACACACACACACACACACACACACACAGAGGGAGAGAGAGAGAGAGACACACATTACAGTCCGATTTCGAGCTTCAATTTTGCTGTCATTTAATGGTGTTGGTAATTGTGTGAGTCCGTCTGTCTGTCCGCTTGGCCGACTGTCTGCCTGACTTGGCGCACAAATTAATCGAAATTAAAGTTTCAGCTCAGCTTTGCTGTGAACATTTTTTATGGCATACTTTGTGGCGTCGCAGCGCTAACAAGCCACGCCCAGACGGCACGCATTAGCAAGGTTGATGAGAAGCATGAGAAGGCCGAGAAGCAGGCCTTATCTAAAATCCTGGCACGCTATTCAAGTCCACAGCTCCAGTGACCAGACGAGCCATTCAGCGGCTTAATCACAGCACAGCACGCAGCCACGCCCCTCACGCTGCAGCCCATGTGTTACGGAAGCAGAGGAGAGGTGGGGCCGTTACTTCAGCGTCGCCGCGTGCAATTAATTAAAAACAAACAAATTTCAGAAATGCACGGCAGTATCGCGCCTCAAACCCCGCGCCACCTCTCCAGGAGCTGTCGATGAACAATGAGGGGGCAGACATCGGGTACAGTGGGTACAAGCCATTCAGTGTGGACAGCATGGTCAAGCAGGACACTGACCAGAGCACAGCTCTGCAGACAGCAGGCAGGAGCAGTAGGAGCAGCAGGAGGAGCAGAAGCAGCAGGCAGTCGCCAGGCAGGCGACAGGCGACAAAAGTTGCTGCTCTAAGCGTTTTTTAATGCAGCGCAGCGCACAGATTTCAGCCTCGCTATCCTGCTCCCTCCCTCCTCCTCTGTCACTCGCCCTCTCACGCTCTTGCTCTCCAGTGTCCTGTCTCTGGTAATTTCGTTTTATTATTTTGCAGTTTTCTGTGTCGCTACTCGACGCTGTGTGCTCTACTTTGTAAATATTAAATTATGAACAAAAAAACCTGTAGAAGGAAAGGCACAAAAAAAGCCCCCAAAGGCAAGTGAGCGAGCAGCCGCAGCCAGAGGTTTTTTATACTATTATTATTATTTTTGGCTCTTTTTTCGACTTTTTATTTTTTTGGCCCACTGTCAACGGCAGCTGCAGCCAACAAAAGCAAAAGGCAGCCAAAGAAATCAGATAACTGTTATGGTTATGGACCATAATAACTGCAATCCAGGTGAGACCAAGAGACACTGAGACAGTGAGTCGGTGTCCTCTCTGCACAACTGCAGTAATCTGGGCCTCGAGCAGTGCTTAGACGACAGCCGCAGCTGCATCTGCTGCGTATACGTAACGCGCATTACGTATACGGATACGTATACGTTATGTGCGCCATTTAAACCAGCCAGAACTACAGCCTGTGCCCATTTGCTTTAACAATTACGTGACATTCGCAGCAACTAGCCATATTTCTATCTTCCTCTCTACCCTTCACTCCTCTCTCTTTGTCTCTTTCTATATAGCTCCTTCTCTATATATCTAGGTTTCTACACACACATTTGGCACACCGCGTTTCACATTCGCGCAGCATGTGCACCAAATGACCAAAGCTGAGGCGTGGTCACTTCTAGAGCGCTTTTATTATGGCCACAACCTCAACTACCTTGACAACAATATGCGTTTTATTCCCAAGAAAACAACGTGAAAGCGAAATAAGAATGAAAATCTAGCATAATCTCTTTTAAATATTAAATCCTCCAAGAAAAAAAATGTAAAAAAATAAAAACATTTAATAAGTCACGAAAGGAATATTCTTTAAGAAAACATAACTTTTCTATATGCTTAAAAAAATATTATTTGAAGCATATTAATATATATTTGCAATAAAATAATTAAAGGCGACGTTAAGAAAAGATGATTATAATATTAATAAAAATAAAAATAAATATATAGTTAATATTATATTATATAGTCCTTAAATGGTTGTCCATATTTAACGGACCCATCTGGCAACCCTATATCAATACGCAGTACAGGTTCAAGGCGGATATTTCAGGAATCATTCTAATAAGGTCTTTAAGACACTGCAGAATGGATAAATAATCTACATAATCCAACCTGAAAGAGCGACCGCTAGAAAACCTCCAGTTTTCAAAGAGTTGCCCAAGCTTTACAAATACTGCCAGCAATTTCTCTCAGTGTGGCAACACATGATACGCCACTGATGACCATCGAGCTAACTGCTTTAAGTGTGTCGCTAGTTCTCGACTCTTCGTGGCTCTGACAACGACTCCGCCTCGTTTGACAGTAATACGTAAAAAAAAAAAGAAATGCACAAACCAAAAATGAAAAAAAAAAAAAAAAAAATTGTAAAAACGAAAATTAAAATTGAAAACGACAAAAAGTTGCGACCGCATCCGGAACAGGCCGCGACTGTTGGCCCCGTCTCTGGGTGCTGCTGCTGCTGCTGCTGCTGTCGTTTGTCCTTTGTCGCATGCAATAAGTGCTAGTTGAGTGGCGGCACTTGAAAGCAGAGCCACACCAAGTACACACACACACACACACATACACTGACTGCTGGTTATTCAATTGGCCAGCTGCATGTGTTTCTGGCGGCGCTTCGGATTACAGTTTTTGGCCCCCGTTGGTGTCGGTGTCGTTTGTTGGTCTGGCGACCTGACGCCGCCATTTCCGTTTCAGCCAGCACGGAAGTGGCAACGAGCTGCCCCTTCTCTCGCCATCAGCCCCTCCTTCACTCCTGCGCCACATCGTCACTCCACCATTCCTTCACCCTTCTCAGTCATCCAACTGTTGGCGTTTCGTGCGGATTTGCTGCGGCCATTGCATACCAAATGTGTTGCATACATTTGAGCGCTTTGCAGTAGGAAAATCGACGCGAGTGAATGAAGTAAAAAACCAAAAGAAAAAAAAAGCTCGCTTAGAGGCCGAGCGCCATGGCAATCAAAATGGAAATGGGAAAACGACAGCCAAACACATATAGCCCAGCAATATTTTATTGTTGTTGTTGTATAATAAAAATAAATACAACACCAACTACTATGATCCACATCAGTTCGCGTCGATTCTATTTAAAAGCCCAAAACGGAAAAGAGTAAGAGCAAATTGAAACAGTGGAAAGAACACGTAGCATTATTAAAGAGTTGAGTAATTAGCAAGTAAGAAGAAGTAATTAAAGATCATAGTTCAATCATAAGTATTAGAATAGCTATGCAGATTTAAGGGTGAGCGCCGTTCAAACTTATAGAACAATTGATGTATGTATTTGAAATAACATATTTGAATAAAAGATGGATCCGTTGAATACAGATAACGCTGTATGTAATATCAAAATACATTTTGAACTCTATTATCGTTTTATGAAGTTGGGGTTTAGAAGATAAACGTGTTTTAGTCAGTGCATTTGAACATGGAATTGCTGCGATGCGATTAGTTAGTCAAATATGGCTGAATATAATAACTATTTCCCAATCATCATATAGTTGAATTCTTTATTTTATTTATTTATTTATTTTTAAATATATTTTTGGTGATTGTCTATTTAATAAAGTGCTCTTCAATTTGTTATACTATATCAATCCTATATCTATCCTGTATCTAAGAATTTAAAAATTAAAAAATATTGAAATATTTTTAGTTGTAAAAGAATTTAGCAAATCGATAGTTTTGGTACATTTATAGAGTTAAGGAAAATTAAAATAATAATAAAATGATAATGATTAAAAAAAAATAAATAAAAAAAAAAAACAATTTATATAGTTAAAACGAAACTTTTTAGCTTTTGCTGAGCTTAAAGTCCTTTATATTTTCGATATACATTTCACACTTTGAGGTATTTGAGATTAATGGTTTGCCAATGAGAAAATTTCACTCAAAATTAAAGAATTTATTTAATGGTTAAATTTAAGTTAAGTAATTATTTTTATCGATGAATTATTGTTTTAAAGAAGTCCTCAATAGTAAAAGGTTCACATTAAGATATCACATTTGCACTGACTGACCTCTACACATATTAAACAGCAGAATGTCTCTTTAAGTTGCATTTCAGCACTTTTGACCCACTGTCCTTGGCTCCACATTTACAGAGTAGCATATGCGGCCTATACCACTACAAGCAGACAATAACAAATGTAATGTCCTTCAGTCGCAGTAAGCCACACTACTACTGTCTGTCTCTGTCGCTCCAACTGCTTTGCCACCACAGCTGTCTCTTTCTCTCTCTTTCGCTTTGAATGGTGGGACCGCGAGAACTGCCACCATTTGCCATTTGGTGTTTCCGTTTCTGCTTAGGGCCTCGTTTTTGCCTTTGCCATAACCGCTGCCGCTGCCTTTGCGTTTGCCGTTGACCGTTTTTAACGGCTCGACTAACTTGGCCATTTAAGCACATTTGTCGTCATTGTCCTGCCCTGCCAGCTTGGCTTGACCAGCGGCTGACAGTGTGCTAATTAGAAGTCCTTGTTGCTTGTGGCCACAACAAAACAGAGGCCCGGTCAAATATGCAGGCGCACAAAACAATGAAAACTACTTTCGGCGCAAAGTCAGGACGTGTGCCAGAGAGAGTGTGTATGTGTGTGTGTGTGTGGGACTGTGACTGTGGAACGTGAGGCCAAAAACTGTGGCCTTTTGTCTCCAATGCTATAAAATGCATGCCAGCACTGCCAGCTGTTGTCCTATCGTCCTTTAGTGCGGCACGTTTTTATGCTTTGTTCAATTATTTTGCAAGGCTTTAATCAGTGGGCGTGGCCAGTTAAGACCTTTATCAAGTGCGAGTGAGCTACTCGCTTAGCCTTTTATGGCTGCAAACCGCAGGAAGTACAAAAAAAAAAAAAAATTAAGAAAAGAAAAGAAAAACAAGATATAAATAATTGCCTTGCTTGCTCAGCTGTAAAAAGCGTGTGTATGTGTGAGTGTGTGTGTGTATATGGGGCATATAAACTGCTTAATGTGGCTGGCATTGTCTTCCAGTGCAACGCACATTTGTCTATGGTCCAGCTCCTAGAGCTGCGGCCCAACCACAAGGAATGCCTGCCTGTTTATCACGAGCTGCTTCTTCTTGCTAGCCGCTGGTAAAATGCTGTACCATGAGCACACACACGCACTAATGAAATTTGTTTATTATGAAAATTCAACGAGGCGGATATAAGCAACTGCCAAGTCAAAGAGTGTGTGTGTGAGAGAGAGAGATAGCAAGAGAGCGTGCTGACCATGTTAATTGCTGTGGCTATGACTGGATGTGGCTGTGGCTGTGGCTGCTGCTCAGCTTATGCCAAGAAATAAGACAAAAATGCTTGTAAATTATTGTCAGAGCTTCGTTATTTGAGCCAAGTTTTAGCAGATATTATCTAAGATAATATCTAACAGCTCGTATCTGAAGCAATTCTCTGATTGCAAACTGCAAATTGTAAATTGCGCGTGCAACTGCATCTAAATAAATATCTAAGGAAATTTATTTGTGCAAGCGGCAGCTAAGGCAATTCCTCTTCTTTCGCAGTGGCAGGCCCTGAGCCCCTCTCAGACGCCGCCTCTGAGTAATTGCGACCCATAAATAATGTGTCTGCTCTGACGCCCTGTCACAGAGCGTCGGCAGGAGGCGAGGGGCGGCGGGTAGTGGCGCATGCAACACAAGGACTTGCAACGTTGCCAGCAATTTCTTTTGATAACTCAATGCGTCGTTTATGCGCTTTGTTTGCCCCGCGCTCAAGCGGAAATGCACAAGGGAGCGAGCGAGAGAGAAAGAGAGAGAGAGAGAGAGAGAGGAAGCCAGAGAATGGCTAAAGCTAAGGAATGGCTATGGGGAAGGGACTGTCAGCCCCCCTCGTTTCGTTTTCCTCCAGTTTAATATCTACACGATTTGATATACGCACGAACAACAACACTTTTATTGCCACTTAAAAGCTGAGCTATTCAAATGGCATTAAAGCTCCGGCAGGCTACGTGAGCTGCTATTAACGTAATACCTAATTTGTATGGATTGCAGCCTTTTCCAAAGAAGTTATTAAAAAGCAAAGAGCTTCGCAGCTCGCAGCTTGGGCTTGGGCCTATTGCTGTCTAATGGGAAGGCAACATACCGGAATATAAATAAAAGTTGAATGGAAAGAGCTAGCTTGTACTACTATTATCAGACTTAATGTCAAATCAATTGATTTTATTTATAAGTAACGGTTTTATTATATTATTTATTTTTTTTTTCTAATTTTCAATTTCTTTAAACCAATTAAAAATATATATATTATTTATTTTTTTGAAAATATTTAATAATTCCAATTTTTTTAATTAATTTACCTAAACGGCTGAAGGTTGCTATTAATGTGTCCTTATATATGTTACGCCAATATATCAAGCTCTCATTTTACATACTACATTTTTGGTAATCCCTATTTCCAAATTCTAAAACCTCTATTTAGGTAACTTTGAAGAATGCTCATTTATTTATGACTTGCTAAATGATTTCCAATAAAATATTGTTTGACAAACTGTAAATGAATGCAATTGGAGCCAAATGTCTCAAAGCTGATTAATAAAAATTAAATTATTTATCTAAACTTAAAAAGATTTTAGTTTTTTTTTTTTTTTTTTACATTGTCTATAATATTTAATATATTTTGTCTAAAATATTTAGTATTGACATTATTCAAATGAAATAAATAAAAAAAAAAACAGAAGCTGTGCTTTTAAGTTTTTCTAAAATATACAGCAGAAGAAAAGCGGCTGCTTGCTTTTGCTCCACACAGTACAAAGAGTTGAGAGTTATTAACGGTTACAGAATTATCCAGGAACTCCTTGCTGAATTTGTCTATAATATTTAATATAAAATGCTACTATTACTATTTAAGCCCGTAGTCAAATTCAAAATATAGGGTATAGGCTCTATTAGTGACTAGACCTTTCAGAGTATTAGATCCATGAAAGATAAATATCCATTCAGCTCTGATAAATGTTTAATTTAACTTTTAATCAAATTCAGATTTTCACTTATAACTATTGATTAACGAGTAACAGCTACCAGCCGTACCCAACCCAAACTCTATTTCAAATGCCAGCTTCTCTCACATTTAGTGCTTCCATGCAGCATTTATAAAATGTAAATGCGAAATGCGAAATGCTCTGTGCTCTTTCTGTTGCTGGCGCTGATGTAGATAAATTGAGTTTTTAGTTTTTCATTTGCATAAATCTGGGAATTTTCAACATATTCATAAATTATGGAGCCATATTT